>NC_063163.1:28058380-28683380 GCF_023159225.1 Perognathus longimembris pacificus
TGTTTTTATTACTATAGCTTTATAATACAGCTTGAAGTTGGGTATTGTAATTCCTCCAGCACTATTCTTTCTGCTTAGGATTTTTTTTGCTATTCTAGGTCTTTTATTGTTCCATATGAATTTCTGGATTGCTTCCTCTATTTCATTAAAGAATGGTGTTCGGATATTAATGGGTATTGCATTGAATTTGTCGATAGCTTTTGGCAATATTACCATTGTGATTATATTAATCCTCCCAATCCAGGAGCATGGGAGGTTTTTCCATTTCCATAGTTCTGACATAATTCCATTTTTCAAGCTTTTAAAGTTCTCCTCAAAGAGGTCTTTCACTTCTTTGGTTAAGGTTATTCCTAGGTATTTTATGTTTTTGGGGGCTATTGCAAAAGGAGTTGCTTTCCTGATTTCAGCCTCGGTCTTCGGATCGTTAGCATAGAGAAAGTCTGTTGATTTTTGAGGGTTTATTTTATATCCTGCAACTTTCCCAAAGTTTTGGATCAGCTCTAGTAGCTTGGGGGTAGAGTCTATGGGATTCTTTAGGTATAGGATCATGTCATCTGTGAAGAGAGAAAGTTTAACTTCATCTTTTCCTACTTGGATAGCCTTTATATTTTCTTCTTTCCTAATTGCTCTGGCTAGGAATTCTAGTACTGTGTTGAAGAGCAAGGGAGAGAGTGGACATCCCTGCCATGTTCCTGATTTTAAAGGGAATGGCTTTAGTTTTTCAACATTTAGAGTTATGCTTGCTGTTGGTTAGTCATAAACTGCCTTAATTATATTCAGGAATGTACCCTGGAATTCCAGTTTTTCCAGGGCTTTTAGCATAAATGAGGTCTGGATTTTTTTGAATGCTTTTTCCGCATCCAGAGATAAAGCCATGTAGTTCTTTACCTTGCTCCGGTTGAT
This sequence comes from Perognathus longimembris pacificus, assembly GCF_023159225.1. Lineage (NCBI taxonomy): Eukaryota > Metazoa > Chordata > Mammalia > Rodentia > Heteromyidae > Perognathus > Perognathus longimembris. Next base: position 28,059,284 of record NC_063163.1, read on the forward strand.
GTGGTGGATTACATTAATTGACTTGCATATATTAAACCAACTTTGCATCCCTGGGATGAATCCAGTTTGATCGTGGCTTATGATTTTTTTGATGACCTGTTGAAGTCGATTGGCCAGAATTGTATTGAGAATTTTTGCGTCTATGTTCATCAGGGAAATCTGTCTATAGTCATCTTTCTGTGATGAGTCCCTGCCTGGTTTTGGGATGAGGGTTATACTGGCTTCATAGAATGAGTCTGGTAGAGAACGATCTCTTTCAATTTCATTGAAGAGTTTGAGAAATATTGGTGTGAGTTCTGATTTGAAGGCTTTGTAGAATTCTGCTGTGAATCCGTGTGGACCTGGGCTTTTCTTAGATGGGAGATCATTTATTGCCGTTTCTATTTCAATACTGGATATGGGTCTGTTTAGATCTTCATGGTTAAGTTTGGGGATATGAATTTTTTCTAAGAAGTCATCCATTTCTTCCAAGTTCTCGAATTTGTTGGCATAAAGGTTTGCAAAATAGTCCCTTATTATTTTCTGAATTTCGGTTATTTCTGTGGTGATGTTACCTGTTTCATCTCTTATGTTGTTTATTTGAGTGTGCTGCCTTCGTTTTTTGGTCAGGTTTGCCAGGGGTCTGTCTATCTTGTTGATTTTTTCAAAAAACCAACTCTTTGTTTTGTTGATTATTTCGATGGTTTTTTTCATCTCTAATTGATTTAATTCTGATTTGATTTTAATTATTTGTTTCCATCTATTGACTTGGGGTTTGGCTTGTTGTTCTCTCTCAAGGAAATTAAGGTGCTTCCTTAAATTATTGAGTTGCTGTTTCTCCAGTTTGTTGATGTTTGCACTCAGAGATATAAATTTTCCTCTGAGTACTGCCTTTGCTGTGTCCCAAAGGAGGTGGTACTTTGTGTCCTCAACTTGGTTGAATTCCATAAACGTTTGAATTTCCGTTTTAATTTCTTCAATGACCGACTGATGGTTCAGCAGTGTGTTGTTTAGTCTTCATGAATTGTAGGATTTTCTGTGGGGGCTGTTTGAGTTGAGCTCTAATTTTATTCCATTGTGGTCTGAGAGAATGCAGGGAATGGCTTTGATACTTCTGAATTTGTATAGATTTTCTTTGTGCCCTAAGATGTGATATATTTTGGAGAATGTTCCATGTGCTGTGAAGAAGAATGTGTATTCTGTTGTTGCTGGGTGGAATATTCTGTAGATGTCAGTTAAGTCTAGTTGGTCTATGCAAATATTTAGTTCCGTGGTTTCTTTGTTCAGTTTTTGGCGTGTTGATCTGTCCAGAGATGATAGTGGAGTGTTAAAGTCCCCAACTATCAATGTGTTTGGGTCATGAGTGTTTTTAGAGTCAGTAGTGTTTGTTTGATGAAGTTGGGTGCTCCTGCATTTGGTGTGTAGATATTTAGAATGGTTATGTCTTCCTGTAGGAAAGATCCCTTTACTAGTATGTAGTAACCTTTGTCTCATTGTCTCTTCTTACCTTTAGTAATTTGAAGTCATTTTTGTCTGATACTAGGATTGCAACTCCGGCCTGCTTATGGGGGCCATTTGCTTGATAGATTTGATTCCAGCATTTCACTTTTAGAAGATGTTTACTTTTGCTGGATAGATGTGTCTCTTGGAGGCAGCAGAAAGATGGATCTTGATTTTTGATTCAACTTATGAGCCTATGTCATTTGATTGGAGAATTAAGTCCATTAATGTTGAGAGTTAGGATTGAGAGATGATCATTTGTTCCTTTCATTATCACTATCTTGTTTAAAGCTGTGTCTTACCATTTCTTGATCTGATGTTTACTATTTAGGGTTGATTTCTCTGTGTGTATTGGGATCTTGTTTATTTCCCCTGTATAGTACATCTTTGAAGATTTTCTGTAAAGCTGGTTTTGTGGAGATATTGTTTCAGTTTTTCCTTACTGTGGAAGACTTTTATTTGACCTTTGGCTATAAATGAGAGTTTGGCTGGATACAGAATTCTTGGTTGGTAGTTATTTTTTATTTAGTGTTTGGTTTACTTCATTCCAGGCTCTCCTTGCTTTCATGGTCTCTGTTGAGAAGTCTGGGGTAATTCTGATTGCTTTTCCTTTATATGTGATTGTTTTCTTCTCCCTAACAGTTTTGAGAACTTTTTCCTTGTACTCTACTGATCCTGTTTTGATCACAATGTGTCGGTGGGATGTCCTATTCTGGTCTGGTCGGTTTGGGGTTCTAAATGCTTCTTGTATCAGTATAGGCCTTTCCTTCTGGATATTTGGGAAGTTCTCAGCTAATATTCTGTTCAATAGTTTGCCTATCCCATTAACCTCTTTCTCCAAGTTTCCTCAATACCTATTATCCTTAAATTGGGCTTCCTGATTGTGTCTTGAATCTCCTGTAGCGATCTGTTTTGTTGATTGGACTGAATTTGTATTGATTATTGATCTTTCTCCATAGAATCTAAGGAATCTTCAGCTCCTGAAATTCGATCCTCTGCTTCAGTTAGTCGGGACTGTAGGCTAGCTACTTGACTTCGAATCTCTTTTCCTTCTGACTGGTCTTTCCTGATGATTTCCATGTCATTTCTTAGGTCTTGTATGGACTTCTTTACTTCATTAACTTCATTACTTTGGTTTTGAGTGTTGTCTCTCAAATCTTTAAGCTGGTTAGCTATCTTTTCATTTGACTATTGAAGTTCATTTATCTTTCTATTTGTGAATACCATGAAATTCTCCATTAATTTTTGCTTTGCTTCCTCACGCTCTAGAATAATTGACTGAAGAGATTCAAACTTTTCATTTATCATGTTTATCAGTAGACTTTGTAGAGCATTTTAGGGGTTCTCGTCTATGTCTTTGATTGACTGCTCTGCTTCCTGCTTGTTTTGAGGGGGGGGATAAGACTTCATTTTTTGCCATCTTTCTTGTGTTTCTTCTGCCCATTTGAATTGGGAATGCCAGTCTACCAGTACCTGTGAGCACCATTTAAGACCCAAAGCAGCCCTTATCAAGCACTGTTGTGTAAATCTTACAAGTTCACGATTATATACAGATACCTTGTATACCTGTCTATAAAATTAGATTTGGTGTTCCTAAAGAATGCAATTTCAATATAACAACTGATCCTGCGCCCTGTATTCAGTAGTTACTTATTTACTGTTACAACCCTATACGCAATTCTTGTTTTTATATTAAGATCTTTTAGGACTGGCTTTCTCTATGAACCCCTTTTATTCACTCTGATTAAGCTGGGATACCCTCTATCCAATAACCAGGAGTCTATGGAAACTGGATGTCCAGGAAGTAAGTCAGGAGGGGAAGTTGGAGGTATTAAAGAGAATAGAATAAAATCTATAGGGTGGGGGGGTGATTTTGGTTTAGTTTCAGTGACGTGGAAATGTGGAGAAGAGTACAATAGGTAGAAAGGACAAGGTTAAAATGATAAACAATGGAGAGTTAGCAGAAAAGAGTAGAAGTGTTATTAATAGGAAAGTAATTTTTAAAGAAAGAGAATGCCAAGAGAGAAATAAAGTAAAAATAGTGGAAGACAGATGCACAAAACAGAGAAAATTTGTTTAAAAAAGAAAAAAGAATAAAAAGAAAAAAAAACAGAAAAGGAACAACGCAAACAAACAAAAAAGAAAAAAAACTTGATAAAACAAACAGGTAAAAATGGAAAAAACAAAAAACAAAAAACAAAAATAAACAACGACGTTTCAGAAGTGAAAAAAAAAATTTTAAACTTAAAAAATGTTTGAAAGGGCTGGGATTATGGCCTAGTGGCAAGAGTGCTTGCCTCCTACACATGAAGCTCTCGGTTCGATTCCCCAGCACCACATATATGGAAAATGGCCAGAAGGGGTGCTGTGGCTCAGGTGGCAGAGTGCTAGCCTTTAGCAAAAAGAAGCCAGGGACAGTGCTCAGGCCCTGAGTCCAAGGCCCAGGACTGGCCAAAAAAAAAAAAAAAAAATGTTTGAAAAAAAAATGGACTCCTCCTTGTTTTGGGTGGTTTTTCCCAAGTCTCTGGTTTCCTTGCGATGGTCTGCAGTCTATTTTCCTGATTGGCTGGTTTGACTTGATTTCAGTTTGCAGTGGGTGGATCTGTTCTGACCCTTCTCCCCAGTGGGTGCAATCCTGGGTCTCTGTGGTTTGCACAGCTTGCAGATAGGCCTTGGGCGTCCTCTGTAGATGGGGACTTGAGCTGTCTCAGGAACCATGGCTCCTCTGTCTGCTGTGGGCCACTGCCTTTAACGCCTGGCTTTGAATAGGCTGGATTCAGCAGGGCGGGGCTCCTCTGGCCTGTTTTTCCTGGCTGAGAGTTGCTTGCCTGGGGGAGGTTCCTCCCTCCTGGGCGGGGCAGCCTCTTTGGCGGAGGTGGCTATGGAATGCAGCTTCATTTCGGGCTGGTAATTGGGTTTCCTCTGTGGCGGGACCGTTTAATTGTCTCAGGAACTGTTTGTTCCCCCGTCTGGTGTTTCCGTGCTGCCAGGAGCTGCTAGCCTCTTTTGCTATAAATTTAGAAATTCCGGTGGGCAGGGCGGGGCACCTCTGGCTAAGCCAAGGCCCAGGACATGCCTCCTGCCTGGGCAGGGGGCATTCTCCTGAGCTGAGCTGGCTCTCACTGGTCTGTCCCTCTTGCCCTTTTCAAAGATGGTTACTTTGAACTTGCTTTCCCCAGGCCCGCTTTAGTTCCAGTCTGGTCTGACCCTATGCCAGTGTCAAAGATGGCGCTTTGCTCTGGCGGTGGGGGAAGGGCTGCCTTCCAGAAGCTGCTCTGTGGGCAAGAGTGAGAATATCTTTCGTGGGGTACTCACGCTTTCTCTGCGATTTCAGGTCGTCCATGATCAGCTGCCGTCTGGAGGATTTCTCCCTGGTCTATGCTGTGTGTTTTAGCTGCATGGAGTGCGGGTTGCTGTGCTGGGCGCTGTGCAGGCGCTGGCACTGGCGTGGTGGTGGGATGCCGCCCAGAGCTCAAATCTGTGTTTTTAGACGAGCAAAGTCGATTTTTCCTTCCTGGCCAGAATCCCTGTACTGTTAGAACTTACTCTGGCTGTCTTTCTAGGAGTAAAAGTTTCTATGGGGTGAGAAAACTGCAATGTCGGAGGGAGCTCAGCTAGGGCTCTGCAGCTATTTCCGCAGTCTTCCGGGAGTCAATTTTGTGGTTTTTTTTTTGCCAGTCCTGGAGCTTGAACTCAGGGCCTGAGCACGGTCTCTGGCTTCTATTTGCTCAAGGCTAGCACTCTGCCACTTGAGCCACAGTGCCACTTCTGAATTTTTCTATATATGTGGTGCTGAAGATTGAACCCAGGGCTTCATGTATATGAGGCAAGCACTCTTGCCACTAGGCCATATTCCCAGCCCCTCCTATAATATTTTATACTCAGTTACTGATACCATAACTGCTTATATCTATAAAACAATTTGGTAGGGAAAATATAGTGTATAAATTTTTCTGCACAGATTTTTTAATCAAGCCATTTCCAGAGAAACCACTAACCATAGAGTGATTGGAGCTGCCTAGTTACAAACTATAGTTGTGAACAAGGGTCTATGGAAACCAATCTCCTACAATTTTCCAGTCTACTGTTTTCCAATATCAAGGAGTTAGAATACTTGGCAATTTTGAAGCTGCTGCTCAACAGAGGCATCTAGCACTTTAACAGCGTGTACCAGATTGGGTTGTTTTGTGATGTTGACAAAAAGGCCAGGAGAACTATGGAAGCAAAGAATAAGCTAAGAAAGAATTAAGATGGTAGAGTACCAAATTTCCTCTTGCTATTGAATAATTTACGTAATGATGTTTGGTTCTCTATTTTTCCTTACAGATTGTTTTTTTCTTTGAGTACATAAATTAGTAATATTTTCTTCATCTCTGAAGTGTATGCAGTGTATTTTTTGTGTTGAAATAAACACCATATATACACACCTATACATATATACACATATGTGCCTACGCGCATGTGTGAATTCCTGTGAACATGCATGTGTGTGTGTGTGTGCGCACACATGTTCTTTTGTATAAATGAATATTACATCTATCTTTTAGCTCTATGCCTTTAATTTGCTTCCCTGACCTGGCTATTTCAGATTCCCAGTTAAATGCAAGTGGCTCTACATATGCGCCATGCATTTTGTTATTAATTTTATATTAAGTATTATAAAGTAGTTGAAAACCTAATGAACAAATTTGTTTGAAACATGGTGTAGCAAGAAGGATGAGGATGACTACAGTCAGAGAGTAGTAAATTTTTTTTGTATTTTTGTTTTGTTTCATGAGCCTCTGGCTCATTCAGTCAGTCAAATGGAACTTCAATAATATCTATCTACAAGAGACACTGGGCATATGGAAAGTATGCAGAATGTATAAAGCACCTCCCAACAATCAGAGCTTAGAAAGCCCTTAACAAATGGTTTCTGCTGCTTCTGATACTTATGCTTCCTGGCTTCTTTGTAATGCATAATCCATCATGAGCAGTGCACAGTGAATTATGGGTGGGGATATGGTTTATCCCTGGTGGCTTGAACTATGTAATTTCCAGTGGGATGACTGTTCACAATTGTACACTTACCTATAAAATGACAGTGAACAAGGTTACAGGTAATAACTTGAACCATCAGCTCAGATCCCCAAACAAGTATAACAAAAATAGTGCCTCTTGCTGGCCTGTAATGAACAAAAATGTACTGTAATGAATATAGCTCTTTTGTTTTAAATTCTTATGAGTTAGAGGATATTTACAGCAGTGTAATCTATAACCTAGTTTATGATGACTTGCATGCTTCTATATGCAGTTTAACAATATGGTCATAATGCTACTTATATTTTACCTGAACTTTTTAAACTGAAAATTATAAGCTCAAATAGAAAAAGATAACACATGCACTTTGGATTGTTTGGTTTCCTTTTTAAAAGATATTTAATGAATGCTGTATGTCCTTTTGTTCTGCAACATATTAGAAGGGAATTAATCTACAGCATCAATTCAATTAAGCTGAAACATGTTTTATTCCTTTGTGCTCAGTTGTCTTAGGACACAAATTCATTCCCCTTTTTTCTGATTTCAGAGATAAATGTTTAATGCATTTGATTACTGTATGAAATATATCTGTTTACAATTTTGTATGTTTAAGATCAGATGTTGGCCAGAACACACAATTGTTCATTGTTTTTGATGATTATCTTTTCCCATCCTTTTCAACCTGTATCTGCCTTTGCAAATGAGAGTTAGCAATATACAATGTGCAATATGTGGTTATACAGGGAAATAGAAAGAGACGGGCTCGCCTTTTATGTTACCTAAAATGGTTAATGTGGTGAAAGAAATCCTGCATTCACTGCACATTTCTTCTGTACTGTTCTTGAGAACTGCAAAGAAGGCTTTTCTTTTGTCAGATGACTCAGTCTCACACTTGTGCTCATTCAGATAAACAGTGGGGGGTTTTCCTGCAATATATTGGGGGATTTGGAGTGCATCACACAAGCTTAAGTGTATTGTTTTTTTCCCCCCAGTTTTTTAAATCTATCTATCTAATCTCTCCAATTTCTTGTCTGTGTTTCACTATCTATTTGGGGCAAATAAGATTGATAGTGGTACCTTGGTTTCTTGTCACTTGAGGTTGGGAGAAACAGTGTAAGACACATCACCCAGGCTGAATCAGGGAGCATTCCTCCGTTCCATTCCTTATCAGTAATATCTGACTTCCAACAGCTGGAACTGCAATAGTGCCTCACTCCATCTCCTTCTCCCTCCTCCACATTTAGGAGTAATGAGAATTCCCCTGCTACTATTGCCTGCAAGTCCCAGACCAAGATTACATCAGTTCATTTAGCTTGGGCTTTTCAGGCTCTCCTTGGCAGGAATTGATTTCCTTATTTTGGTCGCTTTGCTTTTGGGTTCTGCTCAAAAGACAAATTCAAGGAAGTGAATTTTGTCCTTACAAAGTCTGTTTCAGATAATTACCTGAAAACATACAGAATGTAATGCAGTAGGGAGGGTGTCTTTCTTTATCTGTAAACCCACTAAGAACATGTCTCTAATGCACTTTTTTTTTTTTTTAAAAAAAGCACTTTCCTTCAGAGTTTTCTGAGAGGTAAGAGACATGATGAGAATCAGAACATGAAGGGGTTTGCCTTCAAATATTTTTACTAGACATATATTAAAGCAGTGAAAATCTGAAAAAAATCATATAACAATAATGTATGGAATTTCTCATCGATCTAATCTACCCATCTGTCTGTCCAATTGTATTTACAAACAGATAAAATATGTATTTTAAAACCAATCCTTTTTTCCCCATTAATCATGATGGAAATATACTTCTCACCCGTGTTCAAGACACAGCTTTCTTATACTTACATATTCTGTAAGTATACTAGGTATTCTATAAGAATTATTCTGTAAGTATGTTAGGTTTATGTACGGTGATACAATTAAAATTTTCTCATTTTCACAAAGCCATTGAAGTTCACTGAAACAGTCAAATGAAGATAAACATAATACCTGCTGATACATAATGTGATTGAAAGAAAACCAGGGTGTGATCAAACAGTACATCTCCATTGCTGAACCTCCAGGAAAGGAAACAGAGGAAGATCCATGGGAATAAAAGGCTCTCTTTTGAAGGGAAAGACTTAGCTTTGTTTCTGTTTTCATACCAGTAAACAATGCATATTTTTCATATTTTATTTGACATAATCTAACTCCATGAGAAAACAAAAACATTAATTAAAATTTTAAAAAGTCACTTAACTTGTCAGCTACTCGAAACATAGATTCATTGGGTTCTTAATAATAATTTGTAAAAACAGGACAAACCAGATACTCTTTGAACAGATATTCTTACTTCCTTCCCATAGACATTATGTAAGTTTTAATTTTAATGATCAGAAAGGAAGCTTCTAAGAGAATACATGACAAAGATTTCTTATGAAAAATTCATTGCTAGGCAAATTTGTTGTGTGAACATCATAAAGTCCTCTTACATAGCATAGACTAATATACCCTTGTGTTGTAGCTGTGACCCTTAGAACGTTAATCTGAATAGATTTTTGCGGTATTGAGTACGGTAGGTAGTGCAAACACAATGACAGCTATTTGTATATGTAAGCATAGAAAAGGTGTAGTAAATACCAGAATAAGGGTTAAACATGGTATATCTGTACAGAACACACAACATGAGTGGATTTTGCAGGACCAAAAGTTGCTGTGAGTAAGGAATAGAGTGTGTAAAGAATACTCCTGTAAACGGATATAAATTTTATAAATATAGCCTTGTATGTTGTTATAATATATGTACATATGTGCATTTGTATACATATTATATGTATTTATTGCACACATATAAATGATATGTATGCATGTATTATATACATGTGTACATATGCATACTATTATTTATTCATGAATAAATGAACCTTAGTTAGTATGATTTTTACTATGTAAAGTTTACAATTTTTCAAACTTTGCTGTGTGCCAGTGGCTCATGTCTGAAATCCTAGCTACTAAGTGGGCTGAGATCTGAAAAATGCACTTCAAAACCAGCCTGGGCAGAAAAGTCCATAAGATTCTTATCTCAAATTAACCACTAGAAAACTGAAAGTGGCACTGTGGCTCAAGTGGTAGGGCAATAGCCTTGATCTGAAGAGCTCAGGAACAGTACTCAGGCCCAGAGTTCAAGCCCCATGACCAAGAAAAAAATTAAATTTTGACTCATTTGTTCAGCTATGTAAAATATTGTCTTTTTAAGTATCCTAATTCTATGAGATTTAACCCATAATTATAATTGCAATGTGCTTGCATATTAATGTTCCAAAAGAAATTAAGACACAAGCACATAATTAGCCTGAATCTACAGAAGGTCAGATGTACCCATATCACTGTCTTCAATCTCCTGATCTGAAAGTTCTTGTGGGCTGGAGCACACAATGCACTATTGCCTCCTATGGTAAAAACATCTTTTAGAATCCATCCTGAGGTAACTTCCTCTGAGGTAACTGTTCTCTTTTATAGTTAGAACAGTATACCCAGACACCAAATACAATGTATGGAACAGTGATATATAAATGAGGGCATTTTCTCACTTTATTCAGTATTATGCACAATATATAATTGCATTTTCATTTGTTCATACAACTAGGAGCATAGTAGGTATTTTATCCCAGAATTACCATATAAATGAAACACAGATGTGATATATTTTGTCATGTTATTAGGCTGGCTGACCTGTTCTAGATGGTAGGGATGTTTGAGTTTACAATTTGGCAACTCTATCTATTTATCCATCTATGATCTATCTACTTCTGTCTTTACTTCCCTCATTCTTTCCATTCCTCCTTATCCCCTCCCTCCCTCCATTCCTTTCTATGAAGTAATGAGGTCAGGTCTACCCAGGACCATCTTTGCCACAGGTGATATGTAGGGTATGGCATCACCCCAGGTTATGGGTGTTCCTGAATCCCTGGAGACAAGGATGGGCACTTGGCCTATAGCACTGTCAGTCCAGCGCTTGGAACTGGGAGCTTCCTATGACACTGCTCCCTAATCTGACCCTATTTAGGGTCAGACCACCTCAGGTGCCTTTACTACATGTCACATGTCTCTGTGTTCACATTCTGTGTCCTGTCTCCTGGCTTGTCTCTGGTCACCATGGTGTCCCACTTCAGCTCTCCATTGGAGATGAATTTGTTTGTTGGTATTGTTTTTGTTCTTGTTTTCCTCTCTTGCCTGTTTCCTGACAATGTTAAATTATTTGCAGGCTACATGCCTTTGAAACAACTAGCTGCCTGCAGACTGCTAATGCTCTAATAAAGACTCCCAGATTTGATCCTTCAAAATGTGGCTTCTCTGATAATTTACCTTACAACTCCTATATATGTAATACATAGTTGTTTATACAACTCTGCTCCAAACTGTGAGGGATTATGGAGTGAAATCCATTCCACATCACCTTCATCGTAAGTGAATCCTGAGTAGATAAAATAGGTCTAGGTCAATTTTTATGCTGCATTTTCATGGTGTTAGATTTATGATCACTACCTTGTAATGATAAACAGCTACTACCTTGAGTGGAGGGGAGGAAATAGAGTATAAAAGACTGATTTGAATGCTGTTATATTTCTATTATTTGGTGATAATTGTTAGGCTTGTGTTGCTGATAGTGAGAATGGAAATGAAGAGATTGATAAAAGAGACATTTCAAGCAAAGCAAAAACAATGCACAGGTCTTAGAGAATGATTAGCTATGACAGACAAGTGAAAATAAAAAGAATCAAAAGCATTTATTTTGAAGTGATATTGCAGAAAGAAGAAACAGAAACATATTAGCAAAAGCTCCAAGTGTGTGTCCTAGATTTGAAGCTTAGCACTTCAATTCTAAGACGTGAGACTAGGGGAAATTACCTAACTTTAGGACTTACATTTCATCCTGGATGAAATGAGAGTAATGTTGTATAAAGCACAGGCTACTGTAAACATTCTATGGCACAAACCAGGAGAGGACTCAACACAAATATGACCTTTGTTTATGTGGAGCACCAGATAAGACTTAGAAGTTTTCTATGCTTCACCTCTTGAAAATTTGGCCTCAATCTGTTGACCTGTTTGCCTCCATTTATGATTTATAATAGAACTTAAGTGATTTCAGCAATCAGTTCAGAGTTTCGCAGATAATGAAAGCATGGCACAATAGGAATTCAAATCCAGCATTCTGCCTTGAGAGCCACAGTTCTTCCCACATAGACTTCATTCAATATATACCTCTTTGCTTTAATTATCATGTTTGTGATTGCTGTGCTGTTCAGCCTGGAGTAAAAGTTATAGGCCCTTCTCCATTAAAACACAACAATAACATCAACCAACTAAACAAACAAATGTTACCTAGATAAACATAAATTTCTAGTGTTATAAATTTGCTTGATATACTAAGAAACTTGATGTACTGAGAAAATGATAACCTTATAAGTTGAATCTCCTGTTTTGTGTTTGATTAGGCAAATATTTGGTTGATTCATTAATATCTTGAAAGGATATATCAAACCATAATCACTTGCTTAGTCACTTTCCTTAAGATAATCAAATGGTTCCATTCCTTCCTGTACAATTCAGGTCTCAGTTCAAATGCCTTTCTTGATTTCCTCCTCTAAAATTATCTCCACCCCCACTCATGCATTACATGACCTATGGTATTGTTCTTTATACCACAGAGATCTGGTTGTCAGTAAAATTACCTTGTGCAATTGCATATTTTTCTCCCCCACAGGGGAAAAAAAGGGTACCTAGAAAAAAATGTTGACACAAAGTAAGCAGTTAATATAGGTTCCATAAATGAGCAAAACTGCTTTCACGTAGCAGGACAAGTGAATAACAATACAACCATGCTGATGCTTAAGAAAAGATTCAATATATATGATGGAAAAGGGTAGTTATGGCTCAATGTTTGTTTCCAGGAGTTGAAAGGACAAATGAGCGCTCAGATTTCCCCAGGAACAGAACTGTTTAAGTAGGCAGAGAGAAGACACCAGGAAACTACCTGATGTGGAAATTCCTTCCCATATTCCATGAACGGCCAAAAGCTTTCAAAAGAGTATAGAAAGAATTTTACTTTAGAACAACTCTGGGTTGTTTTAAACAAACCTAGGGTTATTTTAATCCCATGATCCTCTAACTCCTCGGTTGCTTTAAACAACGCTGAGTTGGTTTTAATCCCATAATCCTAGCTCCTTGGTTTTTGAGAAGAAGAGGATTTTCTCTCAAAGACCACCTAGGTCCTTTACTTGAAAATTCTTTCTCAATGGAAAGAAGGGTGCAGTGGTGTGTGGTTGTCACTGCAATGATGACAGAAAGCCAAAAGAGGCAGACAATGGCCTAAGCATTCCCTAGCAGATTATCTGAACTTCTTCCCCCCAAAAATAGCCCAGAAAAGATCAAGAGGTGTGGATCAGTGATATATGTTTAGCCTAACAAGCGTGAGGGTCTAACTTCATATCACAATCTGTCAAAATATGTAGAGGAAATACCTACTCCTAAACACAAGCGTATCCCATGGATTTGCAGTGCTTAGAATCTGTCCTACGTTTGCAGGCCAGCTCAGGCTGGTGTGTTTTAGGATGTGGGGCAGCTTTGTGCCCCATGATGCCTTCATCTCCAGCTAAAAGACTTTTCAAAAGGTGTGCTAAAGTATAGAAACTATTATTATAATTATTTGTTACCAGGTGAGTGTCAGAGGTGAGCCAGTTATACAAGAGTTCCTTTACACATTGATCATAGGCATGCTGTTATTGCCATTTCAGATTACCTGCATTCTTCAAAGCAAAAAAAAAAAAATCCTATTTGCTCTCATTTACAGTGATACTTCAGTAGTGAGAGGAAAAGTGTGTGTAGTTATAAGTTCAATTACAGCTCCTGGTTTATCAGTGGCAATGTCCTACACTGGACCATGGCCTTGACATGGGCAATGCAGTGAAAAATGAGGATCATGTGGAGTACAATGGAAACTTAAAATGAGATTGGGTTTAAATTCACAGCTGGGACTTGCACACTTGGCACAAAGAGAACATAAGGTCAGTATAGGAAGATAAGGAACATTCAATCATATCCTGCAGGGCTGCAGGGAAGTGAAGATACTGGTTTTGTAGTTCTTATTTAACTGGCAAGAACTTTTTTCTCCAATGATGTATATAGTTCAATGTTTGTCAATGCACATGTATTTACATAACAAATGCATGTGCACATAGAACACATAACACTGATTTGTCTGCTAAGAAGTAAAATTTTGAAGTTATAGCCACTGCCAGTAACATAGCAAATTCTCCTTTCCAATGCTTTTGAAAAGAGAGCATGCCACATGATGGAAAATATGTTATTAAGAAAATGTTTCTCTTTTTTAAAACATGTTTTTACTAAATTCTATGCAAGTTGATAATATGCCAGAAAAATTCAGTTTTTTTTGAATTTTTGCTTAAATATCTGTAATTATATTATTTCAGAAAATGATACTGTTATTTTTCCCAAAAACAGTAACAGCATGAAATTGTAGGCAAGACAGGAGAAAAAGAGAGGAAGAATGCCATTCATTCATTGACCAATTTTCTTTTTTTCCCCTGATTACACTATTTATCCCAAGAGCATGAGGGAGCTAAAAACAGCTAAATGTCATTATTAGAGAAAAGCAAACTACCTTTTGGCCTCATTTAATAATCTGGTAACTTTAGAATTGCTAATAGTTCACAGAAGTGGTATTCAGAACTAAAATTTTCTAACACAAAATCTGTTTCTTTCATGTGACGTTACCCAGTTTTTTCTCCCCATCTATTAAACAAAATAAGGCTATATTGTTTTGTTTGTTAGTCTATTTTGTTTCTGAGCACACAATTTAAAAATGTTTATCAAGGGGATATCATAAAGGAAGCCAAATTTCGTGCTGAGAAGGCTGAAAATTTCTCAAACACAAGAGTAGTTAACAGGTCCACTTTAAATACATTTCAGCTCTGGATGGCCAACTATGGTGCGGATCAACTGTGACCCATAAGATGCACATTTCGATTATTTCCAGAAGCTGTCATGCTGTGAATTTTTTCTGTCAGTCCTTTCCCTGGATCTGTTGCCAATGGATAAAAACATTGGTTTCTATCCATGAGAAAGAGGTTAATTAAAAGATAGCTAGGCTTCCCTCTGGAGTTCTGTCATTTAAAAAAGAAAATAAAAGAAAAAAGATCCCTTAGTTCCGAAACACTTTATATAGGCACTGTGCTATATCTTTTTTGATTCCAACAGAGCATAAAGGTTTTTACATAGTTTGTGCACACAAATTTGAAGATAGGAACTATGGAGAGGAGAAATGAAGTCCTGCAGTTTCTCAAAAATAACTGGAACAGGCAGAAAGGAAGAACAGCCAAGAAATTCTTCCTAATGTTTCTCATGAAGTCTAAGAGCACAACATTTAGTGAAAGGCACTTCTTTTGAGAAAAGACAGGGGATTTGTAATAATTTGTTTCAAACTATTTCATTTTGTTATTGTATTCTTTCTTATGTACATAATGAATGCATTCAGCCTAAAGCCTAATTCTTAAATCATCTGTAGACATTGTATTTAACATGTTTTACTCTACTAGGTACTGAGTACCTAGCAGACATCAGTGTAGGAGACATCAAACATAAATAATGGTTACTTAATAAGCCAGAGAAGCAGTCACTTAGGAAATCATTGGTAATGCACAATAAGTGCCTACATTGGTCAAAGTAGAAAGGAGGTTTTAGGATGCCTGACTGCACAATGAGTAGTTTTGTGTTAATGGTACCATTTGATGACATAACACCAAAGAAATATTTTTGTAATTAAATCTTGTGTTCTGTGTAGTCCACTTCCCACACCCACCAAAAGTTTGCAGTAGAGTCTATTAACAATATATTACCACAATATATATTGCAATGTAGTATATTAAGGATAATTCACAATATGGTATGTGTTTTTATGCTCTTCATCTCATCAGAGCATAAAAATAGTATGTTATATTTCCATATTTTTTATTTTCAAAATTTTACACAAACATATATATGTATATATTCAAATGTGTTTAAGTTCAATACATGAAATTGGTTGTATGTTACCCTGCCAATGGGATGAACAGTCACATTTAAACTGAATTCCATACTTCTCTATGGCAGAGTCAGGTATATTAACTCATGAATTCTGACAACCAGATTCAGTCAATTCCATTGAGCAACCAATCAGCAACTTGTCTAAGAAACATACATTTTGATTCATGGATGTCATCCTAGAGAGAACACTGATCAAAATTCATGCTGTGTCTTTGTTAAAGGACATACATTCCCAAGCCCTTGGAGTTACATCAGGATAGGTGGTCTTGTAAGTGGCAAACAACTGGTCCTGAAGACAAATATACACTAACCTTCCATCAAAACAGTTGAAAAGATAATTCACAATTGTGATTGATCTTTTTGATTCAGTGCCTATATATTTATGGATATGATCATTTGGGTAAAGTTAGTAACATAGTTATAGAATAAGAAGTTGCTCAATTTTATATCCCTAACTCCTTGTACTGTAAGTGTGCAATTGTGCATATATTAGCAATGTTACCTATCCTTTCTGTTCTTATGACATTGTGGTAGAGGTTGATGATGATGATGATGATGATGATGATGATGATGAAATGATAATGAAAGAATATTCACTAAGTATATAGCATGTGATAGAAAGTGCAGTACATACATTTACACTGAAATGGCATTTATTCCTCATTTAATATAAGAGAAAGTGAATGGATGGAGAGATTGTCAATGTCTAAAAACTAATATTAAGCTATAATTTGAGCCCAAGTATTGTGATCCCAGGTCAGATTTGTTCCTCCAGGATGGGGAATACACTTTAAGGAGAGTAGGGATGTACTTAAATGAATCTGCAGAAAGACACTTCTGTAAAGCTACTTTATCATCTATAATATTGAACCTCTGTCTTATGTTTGAGTTGATATAATTAATAATTTACTGTGCTTTTTATTGGGAGCAGGAAATCAAATAAACACTGACATACAAAAATAGACATAAACATACACAGATAGATGGCATCTAGTCAGCTAGCTATATGTAATAAATGTAGTTTTCTGATCCAGAAACAATAACATTTTTATTAATTAGAGCTTCAGTGCTGTTTTTGATATCCTATTCATTTTTTCTAAAATTCTAAGTACTTATCTCCCAAATAAGTAGAGTGAAATACTAGCCACATTAGCAATATTAGCTGTATAATGAGAATTGATTAATATTAAATACAGTCTCCTTTTAAAATTGCACTCCATTTTGATGATTTCATGTTAGCAATCTATGTAGTTTTGCATATTATATCTTAAGTACTCAAATTGTCTTCTTTATAATGATTGTACTGTGTATAGACATTGCTTTTCTTGGAATATGATCTTACATAATTTCATATGAAACCAACGTCATCATATCCTAGAGGAGAGAATTTTGTATTTCAAAGAACTAGTGAATGTAGACTGGTGATTGCTAATTTGAGCCCACACTGCTGGTTTACATACATATTTACTTATCACTTTTAACATGTGTACCATAAGTTTTACACAAAAATCAGCTTGATATTCATAAATCAGGACTCCTCAGACTTTATTTTGACCACTCTCCTGGTCACAGTTATTATGCACATGTTTCATACTTTGACAAGAGTATTCATACTAATATGAAAAGCTTTATAATACAGAACAAACATAAGTGTAATGGTTTCCTCAATGAGGCCAAATATGTAGGATAGTATTAGTTCCGTGTGAATGGTAAATCAGCTGTCTATTATTATAACAAAATACCTAAGACAATCAACTTAAAATGACAGTTTATTTCACTTGGAGTTTTGTACATTTCAGCCGGTTATTGGTTCAATTTTTGCTTTTTGGCCTGGGCCAATGCAGTACAGCAAGTCTAGAGTACACAGCATGTACCTGCACATTGTGGGCCCCACAATCTGTGAGAACCCATTCAAAATGACTTCAAATCTCCTACTAATAAGTGCCTCATCTTAAAGTCTGATACCTTCCAGTATCACTAAACCTGGGAATGCCCTGCACACTCATCCCGTCCCTGTCTCTTCCTGTTTTCTAGTGGCTAATTGGATATAAGTTCTCATGGACTTTCTCACCTGGACTGTCTTTGTACTGTGATCCTCAGTTGTCTTCCTCCTCAGTAGTTAGGATTACAAGTGTGAACCACAAGTCTACTAGGCTGAGACCAAACTTACAATGTCTTTAGAGGATGTTCCAGATCCAAATTACAGCCATGTCTTTTAAAATCAAATGTATCAAAGGGAAGTTTCATTTCTTTTTTTTAAAATTAAACCTTTTTCTTTATTGTCAAAGTGTGGTACAGAGGGGTTACAGATTTATATGTAAGGCAGTGAGTACATTTCTTGTTCAACTTGTTACCTCCTCCCTTATTTCCCTCCCCCTCCCTCCCCCTTACCCTCTCCCCCTGAGGTGTGCAGTTAATTTACAGCAAATGGTTTTGTAGGCATCACTTTTGGAATGGTTTGTCTTTTTATCCCTTGTATCTCAATTTTGGTATGACTACAAGCAAGACCACACTAAAGCCACCAGCACAACTATGTTCTTTGCAACATAGTTTGTCATTGCTAAAACATGGAAACAACCTAGATGCCCCTCAGTAGACAATTGGATCAGGAAAATATGGTATATATACACAATGGAATTCTATGCCTCCATCAGGAGCAATGACACTGCCCCATTCATAAGGAAATAGAAGGATTGGGAAAAATCATATTAAGTGAAGTAACCCAGACCCAAAGAAGCATAAACCCTATGGTGTCCCTCATAGGGAAGAGCTAGTACAGGATTAGGCCAGTCATGGTAGAAGATCAAAATATCACAATAGCTGCACTCATATGATCACATAAGATGATGCCAAGTGAAATGAACTCCATGTTACAGAGACAAGAGTTATACCACTGTTGTAAGTAAAATCATCATCCCATGGAAATTTCATTTCTTGAAAAGAGAAATGAACAAGTAAGAATTTTAATAAGGAACTTTAGTAATAGTTCATCAAAAAGAGAGACATGTAGGATTGTACAGCTCACTAATGGTCTGAGTTAAGGGAGATATAGCTCTCTGGACACCCCAATAGACCTTTCTAATCACTTATCCTTAAAAAATGTATTGTTTTGAGCTCTATTTAATACAACTCAGAATGCTGGCTAATAGGACAGATACATGGGAATAAACGATCCTAATTAGGATTATGACTTTTCCCACGATGAATTTCTTGCAGTATTTTCTCTTTCAACATGTTGAAGGATTTCATAAAGAGAATTAATCTAAAATTTTGAACTATTGTATGTAAGTGATCACATATTCTAAGTAAAGTTAGCAAAAGAATTTGTCTGCTGTGTGCTCATATCCATGCATATAATAGAATATAGGTTATTTAATTTCAAGTTAAAAAGGTAAAAATAGAAACAGTACAAATTTAAATAAACTTTAATGAAATAAATTCTACTGACCAAATACATGTTTTAAATTAATATTATTACTATATTACAGTCTTCAGATTTTTTTCATGTACCTAAACTGATTGTCAAAATCTGTAATGTTTTTAAATGCGAACCAATGCAACAGCAATGCTTACAAAAGTATATGCTGTAATCCAACTGTACAACTCAGGGGGGATGGGGAATGGGAATGAGGGAGAAAAAATTAGGGAGGAGATAATAACTTTGATAAGAAATACACTCATGGCCTTACATATAAAACTGTAACCCTCTGTACATCACTTTGACAATAAATAAACTTAAAAAACTGCAATGCTTTGGATTTATACCACAACCCTCTTTATTTTATAAATCACTCTTGAATTTTCTGTAAGGGGTTGTGTGAGGGATGATGGGGAGTAGAAATATGAAGTCTATTCCATGCATGAGGTTTTTTTTAGTTATTGAACTAAATATGTATTGAATAAAGTAGCTTTCAGATGAAATCAAGATATGAGTTTACAGTTATATACTCGGTTGTATACACAATACAAGTATGTAGTTGTGACAAAACTATATAGATATATTTGTTGAATAAATATTGTTGGTCCTTTCCATCTGTTTTTTTTTTTGTTTGTTTGTTTGTTTTTGCCTGAACTTATAAGTTCGGGCCTGAGCACTGTACCTGGCTTCTTTTTGCTCAAGGCTAGCACTCTGCCACTTGAGCCACAGTGCCACTTTGGCTGTTTTCTGTATATGTGGGTCTGGGGAATGAACCCAGGGCTTCATGTATATGAGGCAAGCACTTTTTGCCACTAGGCCATATCCCCAGCCCCCCACATCTATTTTATAACAGCTGCCTAATGTATTTTTTAATATTTTTTTCTTATTTATTGTCAAACTGATGTGCAGAGAGGTTACAGTTCATACAAGTGTTAAGAATTGCCATTATTTAAAGCATCTCAGGCTAGAGTTTTCTTCTAGTGAAATGGGTCTGATAACAATAGGCAACTCAAATAATTTTTATTGTCAATATAATGTACAGATGGGTTATGGTTACATATGAAAGGTAGTGAGTACATTTCTTATCAAAATTTTTACCTCCTCCTTCAGTTTTCTCCCATCTTCCCCTTCCACTCAAATAATTTTATGAGGGTTAAATAATTTGAAAATTGTACATAGTTTAAAATATTACTTTGCTTATAAGTGCCAATTAAGAGTTATATATTATGGTGGTTGTAGATATGAGTAGTAATCATGAAACTTGTTAATCACATGAATGTTGATAAATATTGGGATATTTAGGTAAAACATATCAGGTGGGACCTCAAGTTAATGTAAATGTCAACTTGTCTGAAAAGGCAAATCATATGTATATATATATATATATATATATATATATATATATATATATTCTTATTATAGATAGAACGACAGATAGGCAGACAGACAGACAAATAGATGTACTTTATTTACCAGTTAATCACTAAGGAATTTTGTATAGTTTAATGTGTATTTTTTTGTGCACACAAGCAGAAAGAGATGAATTCACCAAAAGTCACTTTAAAATTTTAGGTACTTTATGGTGTGGAAAATACGGGCCTCTGTCTCTGTCTTTCTCTGACGTGATAGAGAGACTCAATGACTTTTATGTGTATTTTAGTCTCTGTCCTCCTTCCAAATCACTTTACGGTTTTTATGCTGTTAACTTTTATTCCCTTTATTCTAAAACACTTTTCTATGTCTTTTGCCATGTCCTGGTTACTCTGCTATTTGTGGCTTCATTATCCTTATGCTTCACCCTCCCTTCCTTTCTGGGGTCCCTGGAGAACAGAACAACAACAAAAAAAGTTCTAGACAGGAATCTAGAGTGACACTTATTTGTCTTTTTCTTTTTCTCAGACAAAGAACTTCCATACATTTTTTTTGTCCATTTTTGACAAAGTGTATTGGGCAACTAAGATGTCAATTGGAATTCTTGCTTTTTTACTGATACAAATCGCAGCTTATACAGCTTCTAATGAGATAACCTTTTCTCTCTTGCCGGGGGCTTTCTTCTTCCTTTTGGCTTCTCTGAGACAAAGAATTTCATAGCCCATTGACTCTTCACCCTTTTTCACACCGTGGCCCGCACCAGGACACCATCATACTTTTTCATGATCTGATACAACCCTTTCCTTGTTACACACATATGGCAGTGCCATGTGGAGAGCTGCAGCCCATCAAACTCATCTGTTGCAAACAAGACCATCCACTGCTCGGCCTGTATGGCTCATCTCAGTAGAAAGCACCACTACCTGCTCAGAATAGAACTGAATTATTCTCTGACCTCCCACTTGCTAAATCCACCATCAAAACAGTCATGAAGTTTGGTACTTTCAGCCTAGTATTTTCCTTATGGCTTTGTATATTATTATAATTTGTATGTAATATTCCATTTCGGAAACTCCTCTTGAATGTGTATTTCTTTAGATCTTTTAATCTTCTTCTTTCTTTATTTATTTAATTTTGCTGGTGGAATTGAACTCAGGGCTTGCACTCAGGGCCCAGGTTTTGGCCCTATTGTATTGGTTTTTGTCTTTTGTTTGTTTGTTTTTTATTTTTGCTAAAGACTAGCACTCTAGCACTTGAGCTACAGCCCCATTTCTGTATTCTTTTATTATTACTATTTTTGTAGTTTATTGGAGAGAGTCACAGACTTTCCTGTTCAAGTTGGCTTTGAACCTCAATCCTCAGATCTCAGCCTTCTGAGTAACTAGGACTTGGCTTTCCTGATCCTCATATGTATTCTAAGATAGCTACAATTTTGCCTTAAAAATAGTTTCTAGGGTGATCTTTTATAATGTAAATATGATTCTCATATAAAGCTTTATATAGATTTTTATGTATCCTTCAAATAAGCTCCTAAATTCTTAACCAGGCTTACAAAGTGACTTGAGAGATGACCCTTGCAGACCTCACTTTTCCAAAGTTCTTGAAGCCCATTAACCTCTCAGCCTGAGGGCACACATTTCCCCTGCTGGAAATAGTCTTCCTTTCCTATGTCTAACCTCTTTTTAAAAGGATAACTTCTACTCTCACCTCAGTGCTATTTTATCAGGAGTGCCCATTAACCCCTCCTACTGGGCCACTGGATGAAAATATTATACTGTTTGTTCACCTTAATCACTCCTGTTGTACATAGATATCTCTCAGTATACAACAAGTCTAGATTATTATTTTGTAAATTGATTCTTAATTCATAAATACAACAGCCTAACTCTAGCCATATGTCTGATAATGGAGATATGTTTTTTGTAATTTTTTCAGAGTTTACATTCTCCCCATTAAAAATTGATAGTATTGCCAATCTTGCATGTATGTGCTAAGATAGGATAACATCAACTAATAGCTGACACTTTGTGGAAAATTTAAAACACTGCATGAATTGTATCTACCTGTATCTATTCTTATCTGAGTATTTCCCAACATATAACTGTTAAACTTTCCTGTTAGTTTGCTTGTGTGACCTAGTCATTTTATCTATGAAATATTTTTAGCATATAATTTAAAGAAAAAACTTAAACACATATGAGTATTTGATATATACACACACAAATATATGTTTATATCTACCCATCTACCTATCTATATATGCTTTCATGTAGCTGTTCTATTGTTTTAACATTCAAGGTATAAACCAAAATATGTAGTATACATACAAGCTTCTTCCCTAAATATGGTGACAGAAATTTTATTTCAAGCTAATGGAACTACTTAAATTACCTGAGAGATAATAAAATACTAGGTATTAGATACTTTATTTTTAAATGAAATTTCATGTAGCAAATAAACTAGTCCATCATTCATAAACTTGTCCTGTAACAAAGCTTCAGGCTATGTTCTTAGCAATGGTGTAGGGAGAATAAACCTACTCCAACTTGTGGTAAAATTCTGAAACCAGGGAAAGAGTCTCTTATCTCCTCATTTCCTAAGCCCTTATCAGAATTATTTGTATTGTTATATTTAAAATAGTCTAGGGATTTTATATTGTTTGCTTTCTACTTTTCCAACATTCACCAATGCATTACCCATTTCCAAAATTGCCTCATATTTTCAGGGGTAGTCATAGCAACTATCTTATGCCTTGGTAACCAATTTTCAGTCATACTCTGTTTTTTATGGGTATGAACCTGGCTAGTTATTAAAATTGAAGTTTATTTAGATCACAGTTTTGAAAACTAAATGTAGAAGCCTGAATAGCACCATTGATTTTGAACCTGATCAAGGTTCCCTGGCATGTGGCAAATAGCAAATAGCAAATGGCAAATGAGATACTTAGTTCACAAGGGGAGATTGAAGCAGGGGCCAGGGATTGGGGATGGGAAAAAGGGACTAGTAAGAGGAGAGAAGAGTAAAGTTGAAGGAGGGAGGGGAAGGAGAAGAAAGAAGGAAGGAGAGAGAGAAAACTTGCAAGAACTCACCATTGCAACAGGGATACTCACAAGACAACTTGGGGGAGGGGATGGAGGGAGGGAAAATTAGGGAAGGAGTAACAAGTTTGACAAGAAATGTCCTCACAGGGCTGGGGATCTGGCCTAGTGGCAAGAGTGCTTGCCTCATACACATGAAGCCCTGGGTTCGATTCCCCAGCACCACATATATAGAAAACGGCCAGAAGTGGCTCTGTGGCTCAAGTGGCAGAGTGCTAGCCTTGAGCAAAAAGAAGCCAGGGACAGTGCTCAAGCCCTGAGTCCAAGGCCCAGGACTGGCAAAAGAAAAAAAAAAAAAAGAAATGTCCTCACTTCCTTAGGTATGTAACTGTAACCTCTCTGTCCATCACCTTGAAAATTAAATTAAATTTAAAAAAATGACCTACAGGGACCCAGGGAAATTATACCTGCAAAATATGTATCCCCAGTGACCTAGTGACTGTCCATTGGTCCTACATCACAAAACTGAGATCTCTTTATACCACAAACTGAAAACAGAGGCAAATAGACACTAAGTAAATAATTCATTTCTAAACCATAACTGGAACTTAGTGTTTTAATGACTTTTATTTATGTGTTTGAATTTTACAAGCATTACCTGGAAATAAGATTGTTTAACCCAAATATTCTAATAGCAAGTGCTCTCATGCTTAGGGAATATTTTTGTTGTGAAGAGCTTGACGCATTGTGGTACAACATCTTTATTTGTGGCCACTAATACAATTCAAAAACTAAGGAATAAAATTTCTAAGTCCCTAAGGACTCATGTCTATTGCTTGTTGAGCTTTTAGTTATATTTTTTATTACTAACTCTTGACATGTTTGCATATGTTGAAGATTTCAATTAAAATAGACAGCAGGGTGATATTGAATCAATACTTGTTGTTTTGTATCCAGGGAAAAAGAAGCAATATGAAATATGAAAATCTAAAGAATGTAAATGTTTTAAGATGTGCTGCAAGATATTCCCTCTTGCTTGTCAGAGAGATATGATTTTTAAAGCAGAGAATTTGCTGGCTTAAAGAAGACAACTTGCCAGTTTGATTACTTTTGTATCTTACACTAGACAGAGTCACTGTTTTCACCATTAAAGTACTCTTGCTAAGCTTCCATTAAGTTTGAATCAAATGACAGCATCTTTTAGAAGTGCTTTGTACAATCACAATGTGTAAGTGTGGACTGCTTCTAGATGAGTAAGCTTGTGATAGCCTTACTACAAACTGGATTCTGCTTTCTTTTTTCATTCATACTTATGTTTAATTTTTCTTTTCTTTTCTTTCTTTCTTTTTTTTTTTTTTTTGGTTGTCAATTTTGGGTCTCAGTCTCAGGACCAGGGGGCTATCCCTGAACTCTTCTACTCAAGACTAACCCTCTACCACTTTGAGACACAGCACTACTTCCAATTTTTTGAGTAGTTAATTGGAGATGATAGTCTCATGGAGACTTTTCTGCCAGGGCTTTCTTAGAACTATGATCACAGATATCAGCTTCCTGAATAGCTAGGGTAACAGGTGTGAGCTGCTGGTGCCTGGCCACATGTTAAAGTTTTCTTAGTCTGCTTTTTATTAATGTCCAGTGGATATAACATTGAAAGTGAGTTATTCCTATAAAGGGAAAGGTGGAATACTGAAAACAAAGTATCAATTTCACTTCACACATACAACACTCAGACCTGCACACACAGACACACATATTTGACCACAAGAAGGTCATCTTGTTATCACTCAACTATCTTTGTTCCCTAAAGATGCTCTACCATTTGAGCCATGCCTCTAGTCATAAAATACCAATGTGGTAGAAATTGGCTGGGCAGGACTACTCATTTTCATCCTTGTCCCCTATTTATTCAGAATGCTATGAAAATTACAAAGGAAAAGCAACATATTGCTTAGACATACTCATGGAAAACTTCAGAATAAATGCTCCTGGAATGTGGGTTGTTTCTTACAACTGAAACTAGAAGGTGATATCAACTTGCAAAGAGCAATGATCTACTGAGGAAAATAACATATTTTCATTTTTAAAGGCAAGGGATTTCATTATTTTTATGCCATACTGTGCACCCCACACAGTATCAGCCTGGGATTCAGAAGAAACTGCAGGGGACCTTGTGATAAACATTTCAGGTCAACTAGATAACATTTTCATTCTCCATGACTCTCTCTGTATTTACTTTTGTTCATTCTCAAGTCATTGTTCTCTCAAGGCAAGAAGCAGAACAAACACTAACTGTTGGATATCATGTCTTGTTGTCTGGCTGTAGAATTTTTTAACTGCATGGAATTTATCAGAACCTAGCAGGAAAAAAATACTGCTTATGTTTATACATTTGTATCTTTCATGAACATATCATTATCCTACAAATTCAGTTAAATTTCTTAAAATGCTAATGCACAAATTGTTCTCACTTGGTAGTTATATCTTAGAATGGCAGAGTAAATATTTGTGTTATTTGAAAAGTTAACCTGGAAGGATATATACAGCTACTCCACAAACTACATGGGAGTAATTTGGCACCTTGTTTAAACACACATGACCCTTTTTATGAAAACGAGGGTGTAAAATATCACAAGAAATTTACTCACTGCCTTATTATGTAACTGTACCCCTTTTGAAAAACACCTTGTCAACGAAATTTAACTAATAAAAAAGAGATACAACTAGATTAAAGAAAAGGAGCACACATTTTAGAGGCAACAAAAAAATGCACTCACTGCCTTATGTATGAAACTGTAACCCCTCTGTACATTACTTTGAAAATAAAAAAGTTAAAAAGAATCACACAAACAAAAATAATTCCTGCTTAAGGAAGGCTAAATTTTAAACATTGATTGTTTGTAATATCAGGCTATTAGAAATATCTGATAACCATGTATTTCCATCCTGAAATTTAATTTACCATTCCAAGGTGAATATATTTTTATGTCTGCTAAGGATTTAAGCACATGTCATCACTACCAGCTCTGCAATATTTCAGAATGGTAATGTCCTATGGCAGTTTGGCTTTCACCTCAAAATATAACCACCTGCCACTATAAGACAAGTGCCAGCAGAAGATTCAGTCCTAGAAAAAATTATAAAAAAAACACTGACTGTATGCCAAAGTTGTGCAAGTTATTGAGCAATAAATGTTGGGAGTCAGCACAGGGCCTACATCTACCCTACACACATTCTAGTTGGAGGCAGAGAAGCCATAGTTAAAGTCCAAAGGCTCTAGAGAGACCAAATTCCATACACCATTCAGTCTCTTCTTCCCATCTTTCCTTCATGTATTCCTGGTTTCTTTCTCGTGGCCTCCTTTCTCAGAGGCTGAGTATACATTTGTGTGGGAACAGGTGCCCTGAATCATTGCACAACGGCATGGAAAACAAACAGCAGGCCCAGGCAGCAGCTCCATTTTCTTGAGCACAGCCTCATTCCCCTCAGATCCTGACAGTGTTACTTTAGGCCCTGAGCATATGGGAGAGGGCTTTTCTTTAGAGCCACTTATGACACATATCTAAAATTTACTGTACCTTCCTGAAAAAAACGCAGCACTTGAGAACCATGTGAGACATGGGAAAATTTATGGATGGGGAAAAAATATCCTCACTGAAGCTATTAAAAACACGAGTTTCCATGCCACTTTCAGCCACTAGGATATGAATGAGGAGCTCTGATGTGTGTGAGGCTTTAAGATGAGTGAGTGTTCAGATCCTTTTGAAATCAATTACTTTTCAAGATCTCTTTTAAGGATCAATAAATTTCACAAAGTCTGTGTTTGGAATCATAGGTTTTTTTAGGTCAATGTTCAGAGACAAGGCCATGGACAACACATGTAATGAACATTATTCTGATGTTACTGCAAAGAAGTACAATATCAAACAGGCTTTTCTCAAGTAATTAATTTCTCTCAATTGATTTTCAAAGAAATATTATTCATAAATTAAACTATACTTTTCTCAGGAGCTAAAATGATAACTAGTTCTAGAGAAAATTAGAAAAATATCATAATGATGTAAAATCTATGTAGGATTTCAAATTAACCTTTCAAGTTGGCTTTATCATCCCTATTTCACTATGCAGGATATGTTTAAAGTTCACAGAGTTGGCTTTTGGTGTAAATAGGCCTACAGTAAAGTTAAGCATTCTGGTGGCATTCTGTTAGGCCCTGTTTAAGTTGAAATGTTACTGTATATTCTCATTAATACATTTACTTTTATGAAACAATATTATATTCACTCTTCCCTGAGTTCATCTGTGAAACTGTCTTAGGAATGTCTCATGGTGAGAGTGTGGATTGAAATTGATAGGCAGCAGGGTTGGGCAAGAAATAGAACAATCTTCTGGATGTCAATTTCTGAGGAACAGAAGGAGGGAGAGTCCTTTGTACATAACTATATGTTTGCATAGCTTAACCTTTAAAGTGTTGTGTGATTTATTTATACACAAGAAATCAAGAAAATGCCACTCTTTTATTGCAGATGTCATTCTGGTTACAGCTATACTTGGAAATATGCAACTTGAGTATTTAGAAAATGTATTCTTTTTTACTTCAGTGAGATTTGGGGAGGGCAAATAATGACAAGTGCCATTCATCAGGGGCTGTTTACTATTCAACTCCAGTGAAGCACCATAGCATTTCAGAAAGGCATTAGAGTAGATGCCAAGAAATCTGAACTGTAGGTGGTTTTACCATAACATGTATTGCTAGTAGGCCATGAATAGCTCTATCCAGTACTATTTCATTCTCCCATTCTATTTTGTATGTATATTATAGGCAACACATACCTGAGGTTACTTCCTTTACTTGAGACTTCCATCTCAATTTTTACTGGATTATATAGAAACTGTATATTCACCATTTATCTCATCTGTATAGCAGAGACGGCCACTTACTGACCTAGTAGAGGATTAATAAGAATTGTAAAGCTAAGGTACAATCTTGGTTGATTGTTTTAGCTTTGTTTTGTGTCACAAAACAGTCACAAAATCATATTTTCCCTTTATTGGGACAGAAGAGTTTCAATAATGTTTTCTTATTTTATTTATAATGTGTGGTACCAAATTGTGAGGGGGGTGAGTATACATATATTCTGATATTATAGAGTGTTGGTATTTCAATTTTATATTTATAGCTCAAATGATCCACTTATATACTTATTTATTTAGGAGAAAATATGCTTAACACTTCCATGAGTTCATCTGTGCAACATTTGTTCCTAGTGAAAATATGTGGAAAATAATGGCACATTCCCAGTTTCACTAGATGTGCTCACTCAATTAATAACCTTTACACTGATCCTTGGTAACGTAACTTTTCAGGTTTTTTAAAACTGATATATTTTGATGATTTTCTGTTTGTTTCTGTGTTTCCAGCATTAAGATATTAGTAAGCTTCATTAATTTTGTCAAACAGAGCCATTATTTGATTAAGAAGATGTGTTAGTCTGTTGTTATCTGTTATTCTAAAAACATTTGTCAGAATTATTTCTAAATTTGTTCTAGCATATCTCCCCTTAAAGCTGAGTATGAAATCCATTAGCTTCCCACACGTTGGGCTAATTGCTAGAGTGTAATTTTGGCAACTGTTTTAGTTTTGCTAGTGAAGCCTACATAGCTAAGGGTACATTCTCTTATAATAATTATATTCACAGGGGATTTTGTTCTTAACATATTATAATAGCCTGAATAATAGCATGGGCCATTGGCCAATGATAGAATTATGATCAGTTGAAATGAAGACACCCTATTAGTATAAACTTTATTTGAATTGCTTTGAAGTTATATTTGTGATGTATGGGATTAACTATAGTTACAGATTTTTTTCCTTTCTTCTTTTCAAACATTAGAAGTCCCAAATACCATTAATGAGCAGAACAAAACAAACAACGACAACAAAAACAGATAATTAAAAGTTATGAATAAATTCAATAAAAATTAAAGTGAACATAAAACAAGTACAAACACTACCAAAGTTAATGAAGTTTGATGACAAATTGCTCTAGACAAAGAAAAGAGGGATGGTTGTTTACAAAGTATGATAGGTTTTCAGGGAAAGAACAATCATCTTGCTACAAAATTAAACAATATATTATCTAACTCCATATGAACACAAAGTGTATAAAGTTCATATAAGGTATCATAAATAATAAAATTAAAAATAAATGTGTTATACTCAGCCTGAAAATATTTACCACTTCAAAACATATAATTCTCTATCAGATAAGAATTCTGGGCAAATTTGTTGCTAATATTATGTTCCTGAGATCTCTTCTGAGGGCCTCCTTTGCCTCTTTGGGATACATGTACCTGTGCCATATTTCCCTAAAGCTTTATATTCTGTGCAAATATGAATCTTCCCCAAACTTTGTGATTTCCCGAAGGCTGGAACTATCATGCTTCAGCTCCACCATACAGTCTGTACTTCACCCTATGTCTGAGCAAGGGGTAGTATCTGATTTTATTTTACACACACACAAGTACATACACACAGACACACACACATTCATTTCCAGTATTTCATTATTTTTTGTAACTATGCTGAAGACTTGGGAGGTCATGACCCTAAATTTTTTTCTTTTCTACTATTCCTCTGTAATTTCTTAAGAGTATTTCTCTTCTCTTCTGAAGTCCTGATATAAACTGACATCAGTGCCTTTAGGGATTTACCACCACCTTCACCAGTTTGCTCATATTCGTAAATTATTAAATGTTTAGGAAGTTTTAGTCAATGTCTTTTCCTATCATGGAAACTATAGTACAGTCAGCAGCCTTTGGAAGATCCAGAATATACTTCCATATCTGCTATTTCATTTATGATATTCCATTGAAAGAAAAAAAAAATATGTATCTTTTCTAGTCCTGGGCCCTGGACTCAGGGCCTGAGTACTGTCCCTGGCTTCTTTTTGCTCAAGGGTAGCACTCTGCCACTTGAGCCACAGCGCCACTCTGGGCCATTTTCTATATATGTGGTGCTAGGGAATTGAACCCAGGGTTTCATGTATACAAGGCAAGCACTCTTGACTCTAGGCCATATCCCCAGCCCCTAGCTATATTTTTTAAAGGCATGGCCTGGAGCAAGTTAGGGCATAATTCTCTTGAGACTAAGTTAATGAGTGAATTATTGCACTTTGCACATTTATATGTGAATATATTGTGCTCACTCACATGCTTTTACACATGTGTGAAATACGATAAATACCTCAAAGAATCACTAAGGATTCCATATGGAATTGGTATTGGGATTGCTTTATAAAATGTTGTGTGAGGACTAGGAATATGACCTAGTGGCAAGAGTGCTTGCTTCATATACATGAAGCCCTGAGTTTGATTCCTCAGCACCACATATATAGAAAATGGCCAGGAGTGGCACTGTGGCTCAAGTGGCAGAGTGCTAGCCTTGAGCAAAAAGAAGCCAAGACAGTGCTCAGGCCCTGAGTTCAAGGACCAGGACTGGCCAAAAAAAAATGTGATGTGAATTTTGATCTCTTCTTATTCACCACATTGCTAGAATCATGTTTTTTTTAAATCATGTTTTATTTCTTCCCATATTTCCTTTCTTTCCTCTCTCTTCCCTCCTTCCCTTCTCTTCATTCATCATACTAATCATTGTGTTGTACTGATTCAAACATCAACACACATCCTAAATTCAGTCATTCTAATGCCTACCCCATCTGTGCTTTCTTTCCCTCTTCTTCAAGTCTCAATCATTCTTTACATGGATGCTGCAAAAGACGCCAGTCACTCTCTCAGCCTCAAATCACTTCCCCCAACAATCCAATTTCTCAGTTACTTCCGGGAGAAGCTTTCTAAAATAAAAATTTGGCATGTCATCTTCTGTTTAAATTCTGTAACCATTTTCCTCTTCCTTAAAAATGAAATCCCAGGTCTTTTGTATGACATTTAAAACTATTTTTCTTCTTTTCAGTTTGCTTAATGTACAAAGCCCATGTCCCAATTATATTGACTTTTAAAAAATATTTAAATATGGCATCTTTTCTCACATCTTTTTCACTAATAAAATCCAATACCCATATTTTTCTAATATATAGTATTTGTATACATCAAAATTTTTATCTTTCAAGATTATCAAGGACTAGTTTTATCTCCTCTGTTACCTAATACTCATGAGAAACATTCAGTATTTCTCCATAGAGTTCCTATAATGTTGTTTCATATCTCCAATGACACATCAAACAAGGCAAATTCTAATAGTTTATTTACTTGTCTGTTTCCCCACAAAATTTGGAACTCTTGGTGCCAAGCACCATTGGCCATTCATTGTATTTCTGATGTTTTCATTGTGCCTGGCACATAAATAGTAGACAAACAATGTTTGTTGTCAAGAGAATTGTGAGAAAGAGAATCACTTATGTAAAGACTTAAAGACTAACTGCAGATGACATTAGTCCAATTGTCTGGAAAGAAAAAAAAATGAAGAAATGGGTTTTTGTTTGCAATTGTTCCAGTTGTAATATATTGCCAGTTTGATGTATGTCATCAGTTGGTGGATATTTTCATTAGTTTCAAAGCTAGATAATTGTGATCTTACTCTGTCATGTAGTCAATAACAAAGGCTTTATTTATTTTTCATATATAAGAATGTAATTCTTTAATCAGAAAATACAAATGGAGGGCTGGGAATATAGCCTAGTGGCAAGAGTGCTTGCTCGTACACAGGAAGCCCTGGGTTCCATTCCCCAGCACCACGTATATAGAAAACGGCCAGAAGTGGCGCTGTGGCTCAAGTGGCAGAGTGCTGGCCTTGATCAAAAAGAAGCCAGGGACAGAGCTCAGGCCCTGAATCCAAGGCCCAGGACTGGCAAAAAAAAAAAAAAAAAAAAAAAAAAAAAAAAAAAAAAAAAAAAATGGAATCTCATTTGTAACCAAATTATGCAATAATTACTTGATATTAAATAAGGACTGTTCTAGTTGACTTTAGGAGAGAATATAGAACTTAAAAAAAAAAAAACACGAGCACTCAAAAATAATCTTTAGGTCTTTCCTCCCATTGGAGGTAAAGTTTCATAATAATCATGATAGATTAAGTTCTATAGTAAATGACTTATTTGTAATAAAAGACATACTGATACACATCTTACAATCTCAGAGACTGAATGCTAGAAAGCATACTTTTCACCAGTGTTGAAAGTTTTATGCCTACAAATACCTACAATGACACACAGCTACAGAGTTATCAGACTGACAAACATCTACATTCTAGGGAGCTACCATCAGTCACAGGCAGGAGCAAGAAGGTAGAAAAGAATGGGGAACTGCACAGGTCAGAATATCAAAATTGACAGACAAAGAACAAAAGGACAAACCATTCCAAAAGCAATACTTACAAAACCACTTGGTGTAAAACAACTGCACAACTGTTGGGGGAGAGGGAAAAGGCCAGGGAGGAGGGGGCTAAATGAGGGAGGAGGTAACAAGTTGAACAAGAAATCTACCCACTGCCTTCCATATGAATCACACTTTGACAATAAAGAAAAAAGTTTAATTTAAAAAAAAAAAGAAAGAAATGACATACTTCATTTTGATCATAAGTCAGTGGCCTAGTTACTTGGCCTTGCCTCACAGCCAGGGGGTGGAAACATAAGAGAGTAAACAGCATGTTTTTTTGAGAATTTCTTTCTGCCTTACCGAGCCTATTTCATAGATATGACTGTAGCAATTCACCCATGGGAAAATTAGTAAACTTTGCAGGCATCAGAGAGATGAATGTAAAGTTCATGTCATTTGCTTCTTTCCAGTACAACACACTGCTTTTTACTTGAGGCTCAAGTTTAAGAACATTGTGTGTGTGTGTGTGTGTGTGTGTGTGTGTGTGTGTGTGTGTGTTTATATACTTTAAAATTATTTTTGTTCTATGCACCATGTATGTTTCATTTGAAGCAACAATGGAACATTAAATTAAATAGACATAAAAATTTGAAGTAATGAATCATGATACTACTCATTTGCGCTTTTTTTGTTTGTTTGTTTTTGGTTGTACCAAGGTTTAACTTCAGGAATTCATGCTTTCTTAGTTGGCACTGTACTACTGATCTATTCTCCCGTAAAGCTTTCACTGGTCATTTTGGAGATAAAGTTTCCTGGAGTTTTCTGTGTGGTTGGCCTGGAACCACAGTTTTCTCATGAGTAGGTATGATTACAGGCATGAGGCTTCCCATTACTTTTCATCACAAAAGGAACTATTTTGTTCATGGTACTAAAATATTCATATTTAATGGGCACTGACTTGAGGCCCAGCTATAATGAGGTATCAAGCCTTAAACTCCCTTGCTTTTTCCCTCTCTAGATTGTAGCTTCTACATTGAGCTCTATTTCATCTTATTATGGTTTTCCTTGTCTGCTATACCCAGTTTCTACATGGATTACATTATTAGGAGGATTATATTGGCTAGTAAACAAAATGTCTAGAATGGGGTTTAAGACTTAACTTTTCATATGTATTAGTATTTTATGGCTGTTTCATTGCCAAACTAACTGGATTGGGAGATGCTTGAAAAGAGCACTTACTAAAACATAGTTCAATGAATGTTGGATGACAGAATTTACAGAAGTGATGAGGGAGAAGCCATATTGAACATAGGCAGATTAGAGGTTAGGAGCCCAGATGGAGGAAGGAATGAAGATGATGATGAAAGCTAAGGCACATTTTTGAGTTTATATACTTGTTACTGGCATCAATATACTTGTTGTTATAGGCATCTGACCTCTAAAACCAGAATTTTCAACCTTTGAGTGTGGGCTTGTGCTAACAGTCACTGGGAACTTTCCAGGCCTTCATTCTCAGCCTGGGGCAGTATCTTTGATGTCCTTTGTTCTAGAGTTTTCAGCTTCTTGTTCTGAGCAGGTAGTATTTTCCTGTCTGCCAACACTGCTTATAGCTGATGTGAAACTAACAAGTCCCTCAGCCTAAAAGCTAGCCTAACACACACACACACACACACACACACACACACACACACACGCACGCACTTTTGATTCTGGTCCTCTGAAGAAACCAGTTATTTTATCCTTGATAATTGTTCCAGAAAGTGTCCTAAAATAGAATTTCATTACCTTGGCTCATAGGACATGTTCAAGTCATTACTAATTAGTATGGCTCATAAATTAAATACTGTGATATTTTGAATATTTGGCAGGTACCACTTATCCAACCTTGGAGTAAGGAAAGGACAAATGTGTTTGTGGTCAACCTCAAGTGACATTCTTGCTCTGAAGCTTAGAGAGGGTTTTTTTTTTTTTTCAAGGAGAAATGAATACTAGAAAGTAAAATGCCTATTCCATGTATTATTGCAATAAATCTATGCATGATTTCTTGCAGTTTTTCATATGCAGACATAGGCTTAACTCTTATTTCTCATTTACATATTTTTCAAAACTACCAGGTAAATGGAGGGTATTCTTCTATTTCAAATATTGTATATTTTAACTTTTAAATCTAGAAGTGAGTTTTCCATTAAAATATTTATATATGTATATATATGTGTGTTTATACAAATACACATATGCATATATACAGTCTCTAATATTTTAGTCAAAATGATTTATTTTTATAGATTTTTGTTTCCCAAAATTACTAGTATTTTGCCAACAAAAATTATTAAATATTTATTTTAAGAAAATATTTTTCCTCCTCCTCCTCCTCTTCCTCCTCTTTCTCCTCTTCCTCCTCTTCCTCCTCCTCTTCCTCTTCCTTTTTCTTGTCTTTTATTTCTTCTTCTATGTGCTAGTACCAGTTCTTGAATTCAGAACTTTACATTATCTGGCTTTTTCACTCATGTCTGGTGTTCTAAACTTGAGCTACATATCCAGCTCAGTTTTTGCTAGTTGAAAATAGTCTCTTAGACTTTTATCCTGAGGCTGGCCTTGATGTATGATCCTTCAGAATTCAGCCTCTTGAGTAGCTAGAACACTGGCCTGAACCACCAATGTCTGGCTTTATTCGCTATACTTCTCTACTCCATTCTGTATTGCATTTTTTTTAACTAGATTTTTTTTTTACTAGATGATTTTACTAGATTTTTTTAACTAGATGACTTTCATTTTGGGACAGTCTACTGTAATTTCATGTACTACCTGACTTTTCTATGAAATAGAAAATTATTGTTGTGATTCTGAAAGCTGAAAATATGAGATTAAAGTGGCAGCAAGATTAAGCTCAGATAAGGCCTCCTTTCCAGACTGCAGACAGTTCATATCTCTTTGTATGTTCATATAGTAAACTCCCTGGGCCTCTCTGGTGATCCATTTTACTTATCTTCCAATGTCTCTACTTACTAATATTGTCACTGGCAGTGAAGAAGGCTACTTTAGAGAAGATATAAACATCCATTTAATAACAGAAAGCAAAATGACTATTTATTGAAATGCACATCTTAGGGTTATTATTATGATCTCTATGCTTACTTTTGTAAAGGCATACAACTATTATATTAATGTGATTATTTTTGCGTAAGTGCTCTACTATTATTTTTATAACACTATTACAACAGTTGATTGTTTTATGTTTAATTTCATTTTGTTTGATTACTCCCACACTGACATATTCTAATTTCTACAAATATGTAACTAGAAAACATAAAATTTGTTTTTTTCCAATTTCTGCTCTGAGAATTATTATCTTTAGGTAGTTGTACAAAGAAATTTCCATTTAACAAAGAAGTTAATAGAAAAGATGTATCTCCATCAATTTTGCCCTCCTCAATATTGTCACACATCAATCTTCTACCCATCCCTCCCCTTAACCTTCTTAATTTTGTAAGATATAAACTGGATTCTTGTCTACAATGCTGTGCAGAATAGTTACAGAACTTACTGGCACGGGGTTAAGTGTCACAGACTGTCCAATTTTTAGTATCAGACACAAGTAAACAGGGCTTTGGATAAACAACAAAGTTGGTTACAGAATTAAGACTTCCTCTGACACCCTTCTTTAGTTCAACAATATATTAGAATATCTCAGAGTTCAAACATGTATTCCTATTACTGGCTTATTAAAAAAGGACAGTAGTGAACATCTAGTCTGATGAAGTGGCAAACAGAGAAAGGTTGTGAATATTCTTGAAAACAGAAACTTCTCTCAGAGTTAGAGTATGCCAACCTCTGTGTTAAAGAATCATTCCACGTTACAGAAGTTCTCCGAATTACCTTTCATTATCAGTTCTTTCTTTTGGTAAATTAAGGTTTCATATTGTTTCCATGATCCCTTATTATTTCTATATTCTGTCATAAATTTTCCCTGGAGGTTGATTGGAGACTTGAAAGCTTTAAGCTCTAATCAAATTTAGACCTTTCTGGAAAACAGTTTATAACTTGAAAATATCAAATGTTCCCTAGAATCACTCATTTCTGTCACAAACTTCCAATAAAAATAGTGCCAATGAAATGACCAAATATTTACAATCAAATGAGCAAATATTTAGAAAAAATATGTACTCTGTCACTCAGAAAAATTGAAACACAGTACTATGAACTACATTTTAAGATATATATACATAATTTAATGTTAAAATATCACTATATATTGTAATATCACAAGTGAGATAAAGAATAGATTGCTTGCTGTTTGTAAACATTAGGTATGCAATATCATTGAGAAAATAGATAAAGTTTTACTTCAAATTTAATTGAATGACATTTTAAACATTTGGATATTTCTTTATGCAACCTGCTCTGTTATTGCTTTATAAGCAATTATCTAAAAAAAATTCTAAACATCATATTGAGTTTTATTTTCCTAAAAAGGCACACACACGTACACACTCACACACATGTAAATATACATGTTTGAATTATTAAATGCATTTATGCTATGTATTCTTACAGCAAAAATATTTATTCTTAATCTCTCAGGTTTATGATCTTAAAATATCTCTTCAAAATTAAAATTTGAAATTTAAGGCTATTCATTTTACCAGTGTTATAGTAGTTCCAATCTAAAAGTGTTCAGCTTACTTTTAATTTAATTCATTTTGTTACACAGAGATCTAAAATACTGTAATTTCACATACTAGCAGCCTAAAACACAGGCAATTTTCTTAGATTCCAGGTAAATCCTTGGATCCAAGTGAATGTATAAATTACTTTACAGGACTTATAATTTCCATTTCTGGTCCAGCAGCTGTTTTTATCTTTTGCATATGAACTTCTATTTGTTTCTTAATGTTAAACTTCTATGAATTATTTTTATTGGATCATATTATAGCTATTTTTAATACTTATAACTTTTTTCTCAGCATGCCATGTATCTGTCTATTTCTACTTCAATTAACTTTTCAAATTTCTTTTGTTCTTACAACGAATAATGTTTTAGTAAACAACATTCTTATATTATTGCTCAGGAAGACATTTGCCTAATTAATTGCAATGTCTGTTGGTAGTCTGTTGAGTACTTCCACATTATTAATTGGTCTTGAACAGAAAGTCCAATTGATTTCATATTGTGGGGTAGTCAAGTGAAGAAGCAGTTTATTTTATTTGTGAAATGGTATTATTACCATAGGATGATCCCATTGACATTTGTGAGATGGGATGATTCTGAATCCCAATGCTGTAGACACTCCTGCTTTTATTCCTGTGTGCAAGGGCAGTACACTTATTCCTATAGAGAAAATTCCAAGTAGTTCTGTAATGTGAAAGCCATAACACAGTTCTTAAGGAAGACATGTCCTAGTATCAGCAAGATTTAGACATGATAACAATAATAATAGTGGATGTTCAACTTGGAGAATTTTATACCTTGTTACATATTGATTAAGAAAAAACCCTTCTAATTATTGTCATTTGGGATTATAATGGTTTACAAAGATAGGTGCAGACACAAATCAAAACACCACCAAAACCTTTTATGTTTTTAGAGTTGAAAAATTACATTGAAGTTTTGTATTTTCTCATGGAATGTCTATGATAAAGCTGTAGAAAATAAGAAGATCCCAGGCTCATGGCTCAGGGTTTATATATAAGTCAAGAAGCCAAACCTTGGACTAACTGTTCCAGTTCAGGCTAAGCAGCTCACATCACTGCATGATCTAACATTTACAGAATCAAGTTCCAACATTACTTCATGTGGAATCAAAAAGGAGTTAAATAAAAATCCTGACATTCTCCCGTATGCATTTAGATACAGCCACCTCTTATAAAACTGCAACAAGAAAAAAATAACATAGGATTTTGTGGAAAGTAGAAGGGAATGTAATCAGGGATTGAGGGGCACTCTAAAGCTGCTTTTAAGTAAGTCTGTGGGGGTAATCTGGAAACTAGATCCCCGAGTCTAGTGCTGGGTATATATTAAACCCCAGTTTTAATTTACAACCCATAATATAGTTTCCTTGGCAGTGATTCATAAGACTCCATTTCATCTGGACAACTGCTGAATAATAATGGCCCTTCTCAGGAACGGCTTCTTTCTCTACTAAACCTGCTTCTAAACCAGGAAGCCTTCCACTTAGAGAATACCACTTCATGCCAGTCTTAACAAATGCATAGGCTTATTATTATGCAGGTCCATGGTCATTAAATTTTTATCAGCTAAACCTGCAGTCTGCATAGAAGAAGAATTGAAAATGTTGGCAAGGGTTGATCAAATATTTTACCAGATTCCTGAATGGGGAACCCAACATGTTTAGAGCAGG
Source organism: Perognathus longimembris pacificus (assembly GCF_023159225.1). NCBI lineage: Eukaryota > Metazoa > Chordata > Mammalia > Rodentia > Heteromyidae > Perognathus > Perognathus longimembris. The sequence goes on from NC_063163.1 coordinate 28,098,376, forward strand.
AAGGAACTAAAATAACATTGCTTGTAATTTAAATGTAAGGAAATGTCAAAAAAAAAAAAAAAGACTGAAATTGACATTTATCTACTGCAGTTCATTTTCACATTTCCCTTGAATGTCTCAGTTTCCCAAAGTTGTATGACAGCTTGATCTAGTTTGCACAGGGTACAATTTTCTTTTTTTCTCCTAGAAAGCTGATATTAATCAAAGGATGCCACTGAGACCTGAAGTTGAAGGCAGAATGCTATTGATTCCAGTGTTGACTTATCAAAGACCTAAGAGATTAATGTGTTTAGGGCTTTGTGTAGGAATAGAGGTTTGAATGACTTCAACCTGATTTGGTGAGTGTACTCTAGTTTATGAAAGCATCTCAAATATAAAACAGTGAGGGAAGAAAACAAAAACAAACAAACAAATAATAAACCCAGCAGCATTAATCTCCCAGTTCCTAAAACACTTTTCAAATCCCCAACAAAATATCCCCGACTGCAGTTGTGTCTGACTACATTTCATTTTGAGCACTTTATGCTTTTCTTTTTTGATTTAGGACATATTGTGGCTTTACTAGAATGCTCATATGCTGTTCCAATTTCGGTCAATGGCATGAGTAATCATTTTGAAAAATGAAAATCTATCAGAGTTTTGAAAATTTATAGGCATTGCTCTGTCTTGTCATATTTTAACTTTTTTTGTTGTTTGGAACAGCTTTAATGATATATGCCTATTACTTTTCAAGGTTAAAATCAGCATATCAGATAAAATATCAGAAAATCAACATAGGACAAATGTTAGAATGTGTGCTAACTTTGAAATGTTGAATTTTTTAAAAATATAGATAATTTCTTAAGCAAGCTCTGAGTGGTATTCTAGAAGTAATTATGTATTTTCTTTGATTTATTTTTTACTTATTCAATCTTTTGGATTTTTGTAGAAATCAGTGGAGGGATATCTCATCCCAAACAGTTAATTAATCTGCATATCATTACACACAATCTTTTTCTAACAAGACAAAATTCATTATATTGTAATTCTAATTATGTAATTTAAATTTAATATAATTATATATTTCTTTCTTTAAGAAAGTTGATTTTTTGAAATATATTTACTCAGTTTAACTGTAAGAGAATTATTAACTTTTAGTGAATTTTTAGGTGTTCAATTTAAAGCTGTATGCCAGTTTTATTAAAAAAAAATTCTCGGGCTGGGGATATGGCCTAGAGGCAAGAGTGCTTGCCTTGTATACTTGAAGCCCTGGGTTCAATTCCTCAGCACCAGGTATACAGAAAACAACCAGAAGTGGTGCTATGGCTCAAGTGGCATAGTGCTAACCTTGAGCAAAAAGAAGCCAGGGACAGTGCTCAGGCCTTGAGTTCAAGGCCCAGGACAGGCAAAATAAATAAATAAATAAATAAACTTCTCCAATAAATATGTAATATAATAAGCCTGAGTAAAATACAGAAGGAAACATGACACTAGAAATAATGTACAATTGTTTATTCTATACGATATACTCAAACAAATGTCCCATAAACTCCATCCAGGCAAGAATACCTTTAGTAAGACAGTTTGATGAGAGATTTACACACTGGAATCTTGGAATAATATGTTTCCTTACCATTCTATGCAGTGTTAAATTTCAGTTAAAAAATACTACCATAAGGCAGATGAGCAAATTTTTTTCAACTTAGATTTCTTTTCTATTTATACCATTGAAATCATAGTCTCTTCCAGATCCACACTATCTTCAATAATGAAATGTTTTCTTTGTTTACAGTTTGAACTAAATGGCAAACATTTACAAGTTGAACTAAATGTTAAGCATTCCATAGATACTGGATATAAGGCTTCTTGTGACTGTTTCAGGACAATTTTTGGTATGCTAAATACTTCATCAACACATTTCAAGTGATAAACATATTTAATAATCTCATGTTACAGAAAGTACCTTGGTTGTCAATTTGGGGGTTGAGTGGCTCAGTGGTGGTACTGCAGTCCATACAAAGGTAATTTTTAAAAATTCCTCCTTGAACTTCTCCTGAGGCTCACAAGATGCTTGTCATTGCAGGAATCATCGTTTTCTTACTCCATTATTTCAGGCAGCAAGACACACTTGGAGAAACATCGCCTCTCTAAGAGTATATAGCATACCAAAACTTGTATTCAACTCCAAAATCTATCTTACTGCTTTTTTTTCTTTCCCTGGGTCTTTTGGTGTCTCATTTATAACAAATAAATACATTCTCTATCTTTCTTTGCGAAACACTTCCAGATGATGTCCTATTTCCATTTTACCACTTTATTTATTTATTTTTTGTTTCTTCCTTCTCTGGTGTTATTGTTTAGTTACTAGGACAATGATAGCTCACTGCCAACAGCCACCATGCTTACAATGTTAAATATTCCATTGTCCTGTTTCACCATTCAATAAAAGTGTAGATGCAGAATCCCTACCATTTAATCACAGTAAAGAGAGATGGAAAAATGTTAAGTTCTTTGTGTGAGGCTGATTCTTATAACTTCTTTTTGTTTCAGTATGCATGTAGAAAAATAACAGAGAAAGTAAACTAAGTCTAGTTTATATTCTGAAGATTTCCTTAGACCTTTTTTTTAAAAAGTTCAGCACAGAAGTCCATAGTGTGTGATGGATAGAAAAAAAAATATCCAGCCTACTAAAATCTTAAGCCAATATCATAAAGCTAAGTCTCAGATTTTGCAAAAAAAAATGAGATTGGTATATCTACAAATAACTAAAACACAGTAGCTGAAGTGCTTAGAAGACCAGCTTTGCAAATAAAGCTGGAAGAGCATAGGGCAGAATTTATTTTATTATAATAATAGCAGCTATCTTAATACTTATCTCTTAATATACACTAACCAAGGACACAGGTGCTTCATAGTTTTAATTCAAAGTAGAAATAGTAGACATTTGTTCAAATAAAAGACCTCAGTCTTGTGATGGTAACACGTGAAAACCTTTCACCAGGTTATTTACTGTCTTTCACATGTAATTCTTAGGAAAAGGGAGATCATTTTTCACATATTCAGAAAAAAATTTTTTTCATAAATAAAAAATCTTATACTTCTGCAACTTTGGGGATATTTTCTTTTAGTTTTTTTTTTAAATGAAGGTGGAAATTTTAGTTCCAAAAACCATTGAGCATTTGTGTTTGCATCTGTAATTTCTGACTACTGGCTTTTCAAACAACTTCTGCAAGTTCAATGGCTAATTGATGAATTCAGGCTGTAACTGAATCCATGTTCTCCATGGCAGACACATTTCCATTAATATGTTTATAGCTTCTTCATGTAGGGGTTTATTTATTTCTTTACTTAAAATTCAAAATTTCTACAATATATGAATTCTACAATAAATGAAGTCTAAATAAATGAACAATATAATATGTCTTTACATGAGGTATTAATTTTTTTTTTTTTTGGCCAGTCCTAGGCCATGAACTCAGGGCCTGAGCACTGTCCCTGACTTCTTTTTTGCTCAAGGCTAGCACTCTGCCACTTGAGCTACAGCGCCGCTTCTGGCCATTTTCTGTATATGTGGTGCTGAGGAATCGAACCCAGGGCCTCATGTATACAAGGCAAGCACTCTTGCCACTAGGCCATATCCCCAGCCCCATGAGGTATTAATTTATACAGGTAACTTTTCTCATGAATAGAGTGCATTACATATAGTAAAATACTTTGTTTTCTTAAAAGCACATTAGCATTGCAAATATCCCAGAAATAAGGAATGGAAATACCTATCAAAACACCCAAGCAATAAAACTACCTAGTGCATTCTAGAACAATATTTTCATCATAGACTAGTGAAATTTTTGAAATACTGTGTTATTTGAATTATAAGAAGGCAAAGATTAAAGATCTCTGGTGAAAAATATTACTGAAAACTGTAGAAAATGTAGATATTTAAATTTTTATCTCTGTCTCTCTCTATATATATGTATAATTTCAGGAATAACTTGCTTTCTTGTTTGTATGGCTCATTACAAAAATTATGGATGTTTCCAACAGTAGATGATACTGTCATTTCATTATTGGTTCTTTTCTTAACACCTGCTTTCAAACTCACTTGTGACTATAAATAAATGAGGCAACGTGGTAGCTATCTCAAAGCTTTCTATAAATGGTTCGATTTTTTCATTCATTGGTGCTTTGAATACAAAGTTAGTTTGAAGCAAGATTTCTTGTTCTTTATTTTTCTTTCAGAATGTCATTTTTGAGATCACAGTACCAAATTACAGAGCTAGTTTCTCCTAAATTTCACATATAAAAGTTACTAAGAATAGCTTAATGTGAATGAGTTATTTGAAATATTAAGTAAACAAACTGGCTTTAGAAATAGTTTTACGTCTTCTTTTATATGTACTCGTTTTCAATTTATTGTATGACCTGAAAAATTGAGCTATCGAAGTCATAATGTACCAAGTTTCATCAACACTGGGAGCAGAATGAATACAAACTTTAAATATATAAAATGGGAACCACAGCCTTTAAGGAAGAGGTGGGTATTCAGCTTCCCATCACCACAACAAATGCCTGGGGTGGAAAAAAAAAAAAAAAAAACATAAAGAGGGAATACGTCATTTGTTCTCACAGTTTTTGTTTGGGAAGGTCTTTCATTTTTCTTTCTTTCCTTCCTTCCTTCCTTCCTTCCTTCCTTCCTTCCTTCCTTCCTTCCTTCCTTCCTTCCTTCCTTCTTTCCTTCCTCCCTCCTTCCCTACCTTCCTTCCTTTCTTCCTTTGCTCTTCCTTTGCGCTTTCCCCTTTCTTTCTTTCTTTCTTTCTTTCTTTCTTTCTTTCTTTCTTTCTTTCTTTCTTTCTTTCTTTCTTTCTTTCTTTCTTTCTTTCTTTCTTTCTTTCTTTCTTTCTTTCTTTCTTTCTTTCTTTCTTTCTTTCGTTCTTTCTTTCTTTCGTTCTTTCGTTCTTTCTCTTTCTTTCTCTCTCTCTCTCTCTCTCTCTCTCTCTCTCTCTCTCTCTCTCTCTCTCTCTCTTCTTTCTCTCTTTCTTTCTTCATCTTTGTGGTGATATTGTGGAATCGATGTAGGACTACCTGCTTGCAAAGCAGGCATTCTACTGCTGGAGCTGTTGCTTCCGGCATGTTTTATACCATATCATTCGACTTTGTCGATTTTGACCTGTGTGGGGCTCATCGCATCATGATATGGATGATGGGATACGCACATTCAGCAGAAGGCAAACACTTGCCTCCTCCTGTCTGTGAAGTCACAGAAATAAAGTTCAGCTGAGGTCAGGGCACTGCTATTCTACTGAAGTACACACCTCCAATGTCATAAAGATGCCACAGGAGGTCTTCCACCTCCTGCTAAGACCATCTTTCAGAAGATCATGACGTGAACACATGGGGATTTGGGGAAGAGTCAAGGTTCAGACAATGGAAAGATCCAGGAGATAGGAAGGGGGAACTGTCCTTTGGATGAAAGTGGAAGTGGGTGCATCCTCTGGTTAAAGTATACTCTCAATTTTAGTTGAGAAAGAACACTAGGTCTTCTATTATTTTCAATTGTTAGACAGTTACTGTCTTCTACTATGCCTATGTGTGTTTTTTGAAAGTGTTTCTTCGTCAGACTGATCTGGGACTATGTTTCCCTATCAACCTATGCCTGATAAAAATGCAATCTCTTTCTGATCACAGAGTCACATCGTCAGCAAGGGAATTAACTATTTCCGATATGGCAATGAGGTGCTTTTCCAAAACCTCTGGTAATTGTCCCAAAGGCTTTGACAGAATGACAAAGTTCTTTGGTTCTTTCAAAATACTATTTGCTAAACTGAAGTATTTGCCTAGAGAAAATGAGAAAGCATGCACACAGACACATGCACAAACACAAATAATAAATATCAACAATGAAATTGTTGAGTTTGGGGGTAGAAAAATAAGTGATGGCAAGTTATGTTAAATGAAAATGAAATAATAATTCTTATAATAATATTCAAAAAATCTCACCAAAATGTTGCTTAATTTCCTGATTGGAAGAAAAAAAGGATGAGCAAGCATACTTCCACAATGCATATTGGTCATTCAAAAGCACATGGTAAACTTAAAGGAGAAAAACTTAGTCAAGGCTCATCAGGTGAATTATTCCAGTAAAAATGATGCTTGCTAAAGAGGATTGGGATATATTGTCTTTTGAATGAAGAGCTTCACCACTAAAGAGCTTTCTTTGAACAGCACAGGGGTAGAAAGAACCCAGCACATAAAATAATGAATAAATGAATAACAAGATGAATAATTTCCTTGATTGTGGGGAATACCTAAATGACAGTTTATACAGGATATTTTAAAGAACTGTAAAATTAGAAAGAGTGAAGGATTTCAAAGAATACATTCTTTGTAAACCATCTATTTCATATTCCTATGCATTCTAGTTTACATAGATTTTCACATAGAAGTCTGATGTACTCATTGCCTTACATATGAAATTGTAACCCCTCTGTACTTTACTTTGACAATAAAGAAGAAGAAAAAAGAAGCCTGATGCAAAAACAAATGATAAGAGTATATCCTTTTCTTTTAATTCTGTTCTCCACTGACAGTGAGAAAAAAAAATTCCAACAGTTTTCTAAGTATTTTATCACATTTTTTTGTTTTGACTTTCTATTATGAGCTTCTTGACAGCAGATCACTCTTTTCCTCATTCATTAAAAAAAAACAGTGTTTAAGTCCAAATATTTATTGAATATAACAAGAAACTGAAGGAAATGTATTAAGAGACTTGTTTAAAATTAGTTCATCCTATTTTTAAAAAGCTAACTTGATTTCAAGCCAATATTATTTTACCAGGATTGTCTTGCTGATAGAATTCAATTCCAGTAGACTGTATCAACAAAATAAAAATGTATTTGAAAATGCCAAAATATGTTTATCTCTCGAGTACAAATATTGGATAATCAATCAATATTAAACTGACTTATATTCTAAAGTGTCACTGTATTATAACTAGGCTTAATCACATTTTCAATGTAGAACAGAAATGCATATGGAGCAAACATTTAGAAGAAATTCATATTTACTATAAAGTTGCAAAAACCAAATTTTTAAAACTTGTAATCTCATGTAACTTATGTTAGCCAATTAATTCATTGTTAAGTATTATCAAACATTGTCACCACTGTTTTCTAAATATACAGACTTGAAATATAAATTTATTACTGGTAGTAATACTTTATTGCTTTAAAATGTAAAATTTTTTCTGATATATAAAAATTTATTTTCTTTGTGTATGTGCTAGTCCTGATGCCTAAACTTAGGGCCTGGGCACTGCTTTTGAGCTTTTGTGCTCATGGCTAATGCTGTACCACTTGAGCCATAGTTCAAAACAGAACTAGACTAATGAAAGTGAGTTCCATTTTTAAATACTTTTAGTTGTCTTTAAATAGTTGTACAATGTTTTCCACATATCAAATTATATGTAAAAGGAATATTGATCACTGTGAATTATTGACCCTTTCCAATATTCTATCTACCTATTCTGTTTCCAAGTCTCAAATTTCCTAGTTCCATTTTCAAGTATGTACATTGAGCATTATGATTGTACTCACAGGTTTTCTTTCTCCATTTACCATCCTTCCTCCCCTTAACTCTACTACCTCTAGACTGAATTTTGTTAAACTGAGACCTTTAACCATTCTAAGAAGTTTCACCATGTAAATTCATGCCTTTTTATACCAGTAACATTTTGGTTTGATCCTGAATATATTCATGTGGCTTCTAAGTGAAGGATTACTGCAGAACTTCATTTTTTCATCAGTGATGTGAATGAATTCTTCTTGGTTTAACCAAATCATCTTCAAATTTGAAAAATAATTTTAGGGTTTATTTCTTCTATTTTCAATGTTATAACTACAGATATGATATATTTTCAAATTCATTTTTATTGTTAATATTTTTATGTCACTGTGTGAATTATTTCTCCAAAACCTTTTGAAGTTCCTCCTTTCCCTCTAACCTTAAGGGCTCCTTGTTGTCATGGAACCAACCTGTGGCTAGCCATTGGGAGCCTTTCCATCTAGGAGTCTTGGAAAGTTTGGTCAAATGCCAGAACTATGTGTTGATTCAAAACTTCAGGGGAGTTTACTCACTTGTCCAATGTTTGATACAAATCGAGAATTCTTTGTTCTGCTTTCCTTCCAGCAAGCTATCTTTTATTTATTTGTTTCAAATCCTTGGCTTGAGGATTATGTGTCACTTCAAGTAACTGTTGAAATAAAACCATTCACTTTAAAAATTTCTGTTTTTATGTGCTTCCTATTTCCTGGAATTTGATGTGTCAGCATATATTTGAAGCTGTCTTACTACATAATTTCTGGTATGACTTTGAAGTTTTGAAATTGTGTTACAAAGCAGGCCAATGAAATGTGTGTGTGTGTGTGTGTGTGTGTGTGTGTGTGTGTGTGTGTGTGTGTGTGTGGTTAAAGGCAAATGATAGCTGTTAAAGAAAAGGAAAAGTAGTATGGGAGCTGGAGTACATATCCGGAGTAAGCATTGATCATTTTTGTTTGGGATAAAAAACACAGTGTAAGCAAATAGCCTTCTAAAAGAAAGTCACAAAGCTAACAAGGTTAAAGAAAGTCTTGCCCTGGCAGCTTCTCTAAACTCCTTGCTGAAAGAAGAAATGTTACTGTAAAACACTCTCAAAGTGGTTAAAAGTAGTTGTCTGGGAATAAGAGCTGAAAGAGAAAACTGCACTGCAGTGATTGGTTTGATTCGGTGAATAAATTGCTATTTTCAGATTCAATTTGTATCAATAGGCAAAACTCTGCACACCTGCAGTGGCTGTCACACACAGTATCCCTAGCTCCTGCACAACGAGTCTCACCCAATCGGTTTACCTTCTGACAATAATTGGATACCCATTCCCCAAAACTCAGCATAAGAGAGGAGCCTGGGACATCTGATTGCCAAGCAATACTCTTCTCTGTCTCTCATGGAAAATCACTACAATTTAGAAAATATCACAGAAAATTATCCTTTGTTTTAAAAATAGCTGATAGGGTTCAACTGTTTGAAAGATTCATTTTTATTATATGTGATTGAATTTGGAAAGTGAAAGATACTGTTCCCTCATAAAGAAATTGTGTTTGGTAATTTATAGACCCAGTGTCACAGGTTGAATTAAATAGGTATTTATGAAACCCTGATATACCTTCTTTCTCAGAAGAAACCTTTTCCAGTAATACATCACACTTCTCACTTTTCAAGAATGAAAGTTAAAATAACCTCGTATTGAGTCTTAATTCCATATTCAATCTTTATTTATATAAAATGTCCTTGTCTTCTATTACTTAGGAGAATTCTTATACACTGAAGATATATCATTAAAGGTCTATGATACACAGAAATTAGTTGCTTCATAGTGTTTAAAAGCTTACACAAAATATTAAGTAATTTGATCTATGCATATATAATTTAGGCCTGCATTTTTATGTGTGTAGGCAACATAAAACATATGTATATGCATATAGTATGTATAGTCATGTGTATATATATTACATATACATGTGTATCAGTATATAAAATGTATACACATAGTTTAAACATACATAATATAGGTTATACTTTTTATACAACACTTATCTATAATATATATAACATGTATAAACATATGTATATGAATAGATAAATATGAATACATATTTGTCTTTATATTATGCATGTATATAATCAATAAAATAATTTATATTTTAAAATTACACTGTAATTTGTGTAAAGATTCCACTTCCACCATGTTAGTACAGGCATAGGCACATTTAAATGTTAAAAGCCACTGGTATAAGAGGAAAATATGTAATTTATTTCAATGATGCTTTGCTAGTTTCAAAAACTTTTAGGGGTACTTGAATAAAATAAAACTACAATACTTATCATGCAAGTATGCATTGAAGTACTTAATGATATCTTTTTTCCCTGTTATGCTCATTTATTAAATACTTGCTGAGTGCCTGGGTATTCAGACACTTTTGTAGGTGAGAGAGGTGTAGTGAGTGGTTCTAGCAGGAATCCACTTAATCCTCTGAAGAATGCTCCCAGATAGAGCAGAATGTTCCTCCTCTGCTATGGTTGTTCTGGGTAACAATGTCATATGAGCAGTTGTCACTGGGCTTTCTGAGTTTGAAGCTTGAGTAGGTTTTTATTGGGTAATTTTGAAGGAGTTTTACACTGACTGTCAAAAAAATTGTAAAGCGAGATTGAAGCTAAGAGGAATAAAAAATGTTTCTTTTCTTTCATGTAGTAAAATAAATAAAAAAATAGAAAAGCCAGTTATGTTGTAGATGTTGGGGTGATGAAGAAAATTAGCCATCTAATTTCTCATTAACTACAGGTAAAAATGTTGAGTGTTCACATTTTAAAGTTCAAATCAGAGTAAAAATATGCTACTCTCTCATAGGACTCAGATACACAATGACTTAAAACAACTACCTCCTTTTTGGTGTTTTGGTGATTATTAAATTCCCACCATTATTCAAGTGATATGTTACAACAGTTTCTGTGGATTTATTTGAACTCTTGTCAGATATTTGTTTATTGATTAAAATCTATGTTTCAGTATTTTGCTAGTTTGTAAAAAGATCAGTGCAACTCCACAGGTTACTGTTTTGATTTTCTGGCTGCTTTCTTGATTAACAGTCTGTTCCTGATTTCTTTTCTTTTTTCTTTTTTTTTTCTGTGTGTGTGTGTGTGCGTGTGTGTGCGTGAGTGTGCGTGTGTGTGTGTTGCAATGCAGTTGGGAAGAAAGGGATATTTACATTTTATCTACCATTCTGGAGACACATGTTCAGGAGTGTAGCCTTCCCTGACTCATATTTTTTCTGTTTAGTAATCCAGACAGATGTGGATATTGCTTGGATTGCTATGAATCCAACAAAGCTTTATGTGAGCATTGAATCCAAAAATAATTTCCACTTTCAGCTTCTCTGGAAATTCAGTTTGTGAGGTGAGAGGCTGGTGCAGGGTGAGCAGGTGGCTGGATGTTTTGGTATTAGTCACACATGATATAGCATAGTCAAACTGAGATAAGTGAATATCACATAACCATGTAAACAATTTTTAAATTTTGGCTATGCATTTTCTTGTGTCTTTTTTTCACAAAGATATGTCTACATGTAACTCTTTGTTAAATTTTCCAAAGAATGAAATTCATACAGTACATACACAAAATTTTTAAATAGATGAAATTAATGATTTTTTTAATAAAACATGTAATAAGAAACTCAAATGATTGCTTACATAAAAATTGCACTAATTATTAAGTTTCACAAACATAATAAATTTGTCTATAGCTAAAGAATTCTAAGTATGTGAATACTGGTTGGATTTGATAGAGAAAATTATAATATGATATGTTTTGATACCCATATTCATCTAGACACTCCTCTGTCCCAATTAACTGTCATGCTGCCAAAATAGTTGATTGACTGTCCTTGGATTATTTCTGGTACTACCTTCTTCTGTCCGTGAAGTTTTGTTCTATCTTGCCTGAGGCTTCCCTGAAGCTTACTCTCTGCCTTCCATCACTGGACTTAAATGCCCCTTCTCTACCCAGTGTAAAGTAATTCTTTCTTTCCTCAAACATTTACTTAGGATTTAGTATGCTCAACCCATTGTTCAGACCCAGGAAGCACACCACGGAAATAATGCATCAGCCTTCTCAGGAGGCTGAGCCTTGTAGAAGAGCCATTATCAAATAATCAAAATAAGTAGGTAATCAAGATCGACACACAACCATTGAAAACTATTAAGGAAATGCTCCCTGTTACCATATGAACTAGTATTTTAAAAACAAGAGCCTCATAAGAGTATTGGGAGGGAGAATCTTTTAGTAAGAGGAAATAAACATGCAAGAAAATGATAAAAGAAATGACAGGCTGTCCAAAGTGATGTAACAGTTCTAATAGTGTTCCAGGAAAAAGTGAAATATCTGATTGGCTAGGTGATAATGAGAGTTATGAGACTGAGCTAATAAAGCCTTAAGATCAGAATAAATAAATAAAACTGATTTTATTATATAGGTTGTAAGTTGGAGAAGAGAGTGTCACAATCATAAGTAAATTTTAGAAAGATGATTAATTATCAGATGCAGAATACGTTATTGAATAAAGGACAATGAAACTATAATAGGCAATATTCTAGTAGATGAATGAGTGAAATGAGATAACTGAAAGAATTTGAAAACTGGCTATGGTAGCATACAGTCTCTTACACAGAATAAGAAAGAGGAATTTAGGAGTACAATGGCAAAAGCTTGATGGGTACCACAATACTCACAATTTCCCCTTGGGTAGATTACTACTCAATCAGGACACTCACTGTCACTAAACAGCCATAATTTGATAACACAACACTACTGGTGTTCACAGATAGAGACTATAAATATCGACACACAACCATTGAAAAAATGTATATTAGATATGCATATCTATTTATCTGTCTCTATCTATCTGCACTATTGAGAAGACACAAAGATTTTTGTTTGTTCATTTCTTTCTTGGCGTATCATAAGAAAATGAGTTCAATTTTCTTATGAACTTATCATTTATGTTGTCATTTTACCATCTGTTTTGTTTGTTTAAATGCTGTGTATGTGTTTCATTTTAAATTAATGTTATCCATTTTTGACTCCTTGCTAACTATATTGCAAGCTCATTTAGAACTTGATGATGGTATTTACCAAACATAACTTTCCTTATTTCAAACTTAATTTGCATGTAATTAGCAATTAGTCCATATTTGCTGGACTGATTTGTGAGCCATTTATCTAGTCCAAGATAGTGTGCAAGTGAACATATCATTTGTTTCTTATAGGTAAATTGCTTGCTACTGGTAGGTGAATTGAGTTGTATCAATACAAAGAGAAACACATATGATTTGCATAATTATTAATTAAGGGGTATTTGTACATAAGTTAGACTGTCTCCAATTGCTCTTAAAAATTGAATTCCATATTATTATATATTTGGGAATGGAATATATTATATCCTTCATCTATAAATTCATATATGCTTTCTGTTTCATCTATCTGAGAATATTTTTTCTACATGTACCAAAATATTAATATTGTCCTTATTTACTACTCTGATTTATGTACATTGCAGCTTTATTTATTTATTTATTTATTTTTTGCCAGTCCTGGGCCTTGAACTCAGGGCCTGAGCACTTTTCCTTGGCTTCTTTTTGATCAAGGCTAGCACTCTGCCACTTGAGCCACAGCAACACTTCTGGCCATTTTCTATATATGTGATGCTGAGGAATCAAACCCAGGGCTTCATGTATAAGAGTCAAGCAATTTTGCCAGTAGGCCATATTCCCAGCTCCTTTTTTTTTTTTTTTAAACTGGCAGTGTTTGTGTGTTTGTGGGGATGGGAGGGCAAGCATGCATGTTGGTCTTGGGCTTGAACTTAGGGCCTGGAGCTGTCACTGAGCTTCTTTTGTTCCAGGCTGGCAATATACCACTTGAGCAACCACGGCTCCACTTTGAGCTTTTATTTGGTGTTTGTAGAAAAGAGACTCACACATTTCCTAGCCCAGTCTTGTTTGAAACAGCGGTCTTCGGGTCTCAGAACCATGAGAAGTTAGAAGGACAGGCCCGAGCCAGCAGAGCCAAGCATCCAGTTTTGATGCAGTATTCACCTATCCTCTCAGAATACTTAAAAGCTCTTTCATATACCTAAAATAGCACAAAACATTAAATTCTGTAAGTAGCACATTCTCCCCTCTCAATGCAAATTTGTGCTAAAAATGAATTCAGAAATTAAGGACAGTAAGAAACTAACAACTATTACTAACAAAATAAAATAAGCCAGTACATGTGAATATAATCTCTATCTATATATTGACTTTGCTAACTTTTGGAAATTTTGTAACTTCTTTGAATAAAATTTTTTCAAATAGTAATTAGTTCATGAAGGAAGAAGTCTTAGAAGAGTAGGCTAATAAAAATGTTTGAATGTGAATTTGTTTCTTTTCTCCTTTTCCGTTGAGGTTGAAAATTAAAATATAGATCCAGCACATATGTGGTATCTGGTGAGCCACTCTCATGGAGTCTGTCTGCTTATACCAACTACCTCGCCATGCATATAAAGAAGAATTCCTTAAACTTCAAAGGAATATCAGCAACTGTAAATTGTTTAGAAAGAAAGATTCATTTAGTGTCCCCAAAGCCACAGTATAATTGACTTCAAGGGAAACTTCATTTAGACTGAAACTGAATATTCAGAAATCTAAAGCGTATTGCATTGTTTAAATTGCATTTTTTGGTTTATAAAAAAACTACTTTTCTTGGAACGCAGTTTACTTATGAAATCAAATTGAGTTCTATTCTATTTAGGTTCAACAGATCATGCTTCTGCCCAAATGGAATCATTCTGCTTTTCTAAACATTGGCAGCAGGATCCAGCCAGCTTTGTCTGGCCTGTGTATGATTCTCATTTGCCCAGTACCAGCAGCTTCTTCTTCATACACAGAGGCTATTTCAACAGCATCCATATTGTTAAGTTCAGAACTATTGGAGGTTGCACATTGATTGTATTGCCCTTCTGAGAGTGCTAGGAATGTTCTCAGAGGACAAAAAATGTCTAGTAGAAAATATCATTGAGCAGTTAATGGGTGCCCTTGGGTCTTATGTAGTAGGTGCTATTATTGAAAAAGACTGCAATGCAGTAAGCACATTCTTGAAAGCCTATAGGGTGAAATCTCATGGAGAACCTTTACATAAATAGAATAATATGAAAGAGCAAATGCTTTTCTATCAAATCAATATTGCGGTATGAGGCTATTGCTAAAATATTAGCTATGGAACAAGTCAAATATACTTACATTTGGATTGTGAAAAGTAGCCAGTTTGGTGATGTAATGGGTCAGTGAACTACTAGACGGAATGTAGAGAAAGGAGGAATAAAATTTACTGGATTGAGACCAAACTCATTTTCAAGAAGTTCATTTGCTGAACTTTACAGGAGATTTGTATGACTGTGAGGCTTGAGGTAAATTGGCAAGATGATGGGAAACATGACACAATTACTTCCTCTAAGTAGAGGCTTTGAGCCAATGCACTTATTTGTCAATCCAATTCACCAAATCCATCTCTTAAATTATATAGCCTGCTTTTCTGAGTTGTTCAAATTGTTTTGCAGACATTATCTCATTTGTCCTCATAAAGAGATGGGAAGTTACTATTGAATGAATGCTTCATAGTATGAATACGTTAATGAATGGAAATTTAAACTGAATGTTTTTAATTCATACTGCGTCACCTGCTTTTTTTTGTTTGTTTGTTTTTGTTGTTTTTTTTTACATTGATAAGTAAGTCAACCTCTATTAGTCCTATTTTCATTACCTAAACCAGGGAGAAGTATTGAGGCTTTTCACTTAGTATCATGGGGAGTATTACATGAAGTCAAGCAGATACTGTAGCCAATTCTTGGAAATTCTTTAGAAGAAATTATACGCTCTAAATTTTAATGAACGTAAGGTTAAAATAGATCATGATTTTGCTATTAAGTTACCCTCACTATTAGACAGTAGAATTTCTTAATGATTTGGATGATGAAATAGTTAAAATGTTCATTCAATTCCCAATAGTTATCTGAGGTTTTGCTGATGTGAGAATTATGGAGGGGAATCATTCTTTTGAGGAATTTTAAATCAAACTGGAGAAACAGACAAGCAAAGGACTTCATAAAACAGGAAAATCTGATATATTTAACTACTTCTCTGAACAATGAGCAATAGGATTATAGATAAAAGAGGGATTGATTCAAAAAGGATGGAATGAAAAGAACAAGTGTACTGAAGCAAAGATCAGAAAAGGAGTTTGGGGCAAAAATTTAAAGGATTTGAATGTAGCTGTAGACTGAATCCGTTAATAGAACCATCAAAGTTTTTAAGTTTCTCAAACCCAATCAATGTATTTAATTCATTCAATGTATTTAGCAGATAATTGATGTTGTTAAGAAGTATAGAACATATATGAGATGAAAAGTAGGGAAAAAGAAAAGTAAACCAAATATGACTTTTGACTTCTAAATTGAGTAATGAGTGAGTGATGAAACCATGGATAAGACACCAAAGATAGAGAAATGAAGCAAGACTAAAGAACAGAAACAATCACCTACAAAAGTTTCAAATCCTTCTTTCTCCCATATTCCTAATTTTATTTAATGTACAGGTTATATATTTTACATATATCCAAATTGGGAATTATTTAATTTTAAATAACAAGAGAGAGCCACGGAGCCCAGTGTGATTATCTACTGATGGTAGGGGAGGAGTGAATTCAGACAGTGATGATCTAGACTCAGTAATATCTTATGGTCATTCCTAAAATGTACCCATGTGGATGGTAACTGAAGAGGCTGAAGTGAGAATATTATGTTAGATTTGGAAGAAAGGTTCAGCAAGCAGAATGTATGGTATTTTTAAATATTTCTATGAACTTTAAAAAAAATGTTGGCATCAAAATTCATTTTAGAAGACCAGCAATTATTCTTTGGAATTGGTCAATAAAAATTTGCAAAGAATTCAGAAGCAATAGTTACATTATATTAAAAAGGATGCCATTATCTACAATCAGAAGGATGCCAGTATCTACGTTCAGAAGGTTTGGTAACCAAGAAAAAAAGTAACAGACAACTTTTTAAAAAAGGAATAAGACTCTAAAGAAATTTTTGAGCTGGGCATGGTGGTGCACACCGGCTCTCAGAAGATCAAGGAAGGAGAACAGTACTTAAGACTAGTCTCTCTGGGCTCCATAATCTCTAGCTAGTTCTATGGTAGTCTAGGCTATATAATAAGAAGTTGCTTCAGATAGATACATTATTAGATAGCTAAATAAATGATAGATAGATAGATAAATAGATAGATAGATAGATAGATAGGTAGATATATAGGTAGATAGATAGATAAAAGGATGAGAGACAGAGATATCTGGCCAAAGAGTATATGCTTGGTATTACTGGGATAAAATCTCCAATATCATATTAAAGAACATTCAAATTTCAGAGTTAAGAGCAACGGGGGAAACCTTCTAAAGGAAAGACTGAAGCTACTTTCTTTGTCTTAGCAAGTAAATCAAAGTTTTAGAAGAGAAAGCCAATCTAGAAAGGTCCTTAGAGGAGCAGCAGCAGAACAATGTACATGAGCTCTTGTGGAAATACTTATTTCAAGAAATTGAAAAATAAACTGTATTAATCTAAGGCAATCTTACTATTTTGCCAGTCTCAGAAAAGCAATGTGGAAGAAGTATGTTTTGGAAGTGTCAGTGTCACTTTATTAAGTGATCTGTTCTGTGGTGGGGATGAATAACAGTACTTGGTGTGAGACACCACTACCCAGCTTCAGTGATATATTTTCAAAATTCATTTTGTTATAATTTCTGAACATTAACATAAAGCTGTTGATCTATTTTTGAATGTTTGTCTCAATAATAAAATGAGAGATGGAGACTTACCATGTAGACATATATCAAAAAAAATGGACATTTGGGGGCTGGGGATATAGCCTAGTGGCAAAAGTGCCTGCCTCGGATACATGAGGCCCTAGGTTCGATTCCCCAGCACCACATATACAGAAAACGGCCAGAAGCGGCGCTGTGGCTCAAGTGGCAGAGTGCTAGCCTTGAGCAAAAAGAAGCCAGGGACAGTGCTCAGGCCCTGAGTCCAAGGCCCAGGACTGGCCAAAAAAAAAAAAAAAAAATTAAAAAAAAAATGGACATTTGGTTTTAAAGATAGCACTTTTATAATATAGAGCAGTTTTTAAAAATGTTGAATTATGTGGGAGGTAGGATCATATCCTTATACTACAAATTTAACCAATAAAAGAAAACATAGATATGCAATCTGAATTTTGGGAACAAGAAATGTATTAGATGAAAGAAACAAACAACCCATTGTATCATATATACATTTATCTGACTTGGGGAAGGGAAGGGGAATCACAGAAATGATGAGGCAAAGGGTGAACCAATGCATCAGCAATACTCAACATTTTGTTCGAAATGAACTTTACAAGTTGGAGGGAAAATAGGAGAAAATGAGAGTGGTGTAACATTGCTCAAAAAGAAGTATACTCATTACCTTACTTATGTAACTGTAACCCCTCTGTCCTTCACCTTTACAAGTAAAAAAAAAAAGTGCTTTTAGAAAATATCCTGAAAAAGGATTTTCACTTTTTATGTGTGATTTGTTTTCTTAATACATTCAATTATATAAGGACATTTTATATAATTATCATTTATCAATTTTCTAATCATTGGAATATTTTAATATATAAGAATGATTATTTGGTCATAATTATAATTTTTATACCTCAATTTATATGCTTCATGGACATGTGTATATGCACATACACACACACTTTTGACACAATTTCCCTTTTTTTTAATTAGATAAATTGACTTCAAATAATGATTAATTCTATTATGTCCTATGTTACTTGGAAATTGTTTTTGTTGTTGTTATTTATTTTGGTGGGGTTTTGTTTTGTAATAATATCTAATGCCAGCAAGCCAAATTTCTCACCATAGGTCCTCAATAGGTGATCTTCTACTTAAGATAAATAAATTAAATAAATAAATAAATATGTGCGTTAGATAGATAGATAGATATGCTTATGTATTTTCATATTAAAAGGGACTATTCAGCAATTTGCAGTACTTTATATTATTCATTTGACTTAGTAAGAGAAGCGGTGTATATGAACAATCACAATTATCAGGAGAAGGATGAATCAAAGGCTTTCTCTGCTGTGCATGAGATGGAAACAATGTGATTCACTAACTATTCAATTTATTTGTAGTCTTCCTGTTCATTAGGCCATGAATAGTATTAACTGGGTGAAACAATGATTCAGAAATTCTTATCACTGTTCATTCAGCAGGAAAAATCTTTAGGTCCCACGGTTTGTTTTCTTTTTTCTTTCTTCCTTACATCAGTAATAAATTGGAAAAAAAGTAATTAAATACTGTGGGTAATAACTTGGTTGTTGTGCCTTGAAAGAGAATGCAACTCATTACAGAAAATCAAATGGTCAGGTTTATTCTTATTTTTTCAGTCCCTCTTGTTATACAGCCTATGCATACAAACACACTACTAGATATTTAAATATTTCAGTCACTATGGTTACAGCATAAGTCATTAAATTTCATAATCATTAATAAGACAATTATTACTGTTATTATTAAAAGAGGAGTTACTAGACTGAAATATGGGTTAAATGTTGTGAATCATACTAAATATTACTTTCTCATTGTTGATTTTTTTCAAAAATCATTTTGTTAACATTTTAGCTGAGTACTATTTGTTTTACTTTATAATGTTTTCAAAAGGTAATTTTTACTTAATATCTCACAGATAAATATTCTGTTCAATATATTACACTGGAATGACTATTTCTTTCTTTTTTTTTTTTTTTTTTTTTTTTTGGCCAGTCCTGGGCCTTGGACTCAGGGCCTGAGCACTGTCCCTGGCTTCTTCCCGCTCAAGGCTAGCACTCTGCCACTTGAGCCACAGCGCCGCTTCTGGCCGTTTTCTGTATATGGGGTGCTGGGGAATTGAACCTAGGGCCTCGTGTATCTGAGGCAGGCACTCTTGCCACTGGGCTATATCCCCAGCCCGACTATTTCTTAAGTCTTTAAAATTAGGACTTTACAAATAAGCAATAGACAAACTTGATTTTTGCCACAGTAAGAAAAAAAATAGCAAGGCAGGAAGAAGGATGGTAGGGAAGAAGGGAGATAAAAAGGGAGGGCGGATGGGAGGAATGGAAGGGAGGAGAGAAGGAGAAGTGGAAAAGAGGGAGTGATAAAAGGAGAAAGGGCAAAGGGAGAGACCGGGACAGAGAATAGGGGAAACAAAGGAGAGGAAAGAAAAAAAGTAACTGTTGGCCAAGAGACACATGAAGAAGTGGTCTACATCACTGGCTATAAAAGAAATGCAAATCAAAACAACATTGAGATTCCACTTCACCCGAATAAGAATGTGCATTATCAGGCAAACTAACAATAATGATGGAGGAGATGTGGCCAAAAAGAAACCCTACTACATTGTTGGTGGGAATGTAAACTCATTTAACCACTCTGTAAAACCGTATGGAGATTCCTCAGAAGCCTAATCATAAAGATTCCCTATGACCCAGCAGCCTCACTTTTGGGCATCTACCCAAAAGATTACAAGGAAGACCACACTAAAGCTAACAGCACAACAGTGTTCATCGCAGCACAATTTGTCATTGCTAAAATATGGAACAAACCCAGATGCCCCTCAGTAGGCGCGTGGATCAGGAAAATGCAGTACATGAACACAATGGAATTCTATGCCTCTATCAGAAAGAAATGGCATTGCCCCATTTGTAAGGAAATGGAAGGACTTGGAAAAACTTATACTGAGTGAAGTGATACAGACCCAAAGAAACATGAACTCTATGGTTTTCCTCATAGGAAATTATTAGGACATGTTTAGACTAGTCATAGCAAAAGGTCACAGTAGCCCAGTAGCTATGCCCTTATGAACACATAAGATGATGCTAAGTGAAATGAACTCCACGTTATGGAAACAAGTGTTATATCATTGTAATTTTTTCAACATGCCATGTAAAACCGTACCTTTTTGTTGTTGTTGTTTCTCTGTATTTCCTTCCTGTGGTAGTATCCCCCATTATCATTGTATCTCATCTGAGTACCCTGAATATGGTATATAAATGTATTATAGCTAGGGAAGGGAAAGGGAATGTTAAATTCGAGAGACAAAGGATGAAATGACAAACATTTCCAAAAGCATTTTATAGATTCGGCCACAGTTGTTCTTTTTTCCCTTGCTCAAATTATTAACATAGAAAAGAAATGTGATACAGATTTTTTTTTCCCCTCTAGTGGGAAGCTAGTACTTTAAAGAAATCCCACTGCTGGTTACAATGCTTTTTACTTACCAGTAACTCTGAATAGGCTCTGGCAATTTAGCCTGCCACAAAGAATGTAAACACAAACAAGATTTATTAGGAAATTTTCTTTATTTTAGTTCATGTAATTAAAGTTTGATTCCATTCACATTTTGTTCAAAGTCTATACTTCTCTATCTTATACTAATTGGGAATTATTCTATGTTTAATAGTGTCTGCCATCTTCTGCTTTTGCTGTATGTACACACAAACATACATACCTGGTCATATTGGAACTTTATAATAGATCCTAATATGAAATTATAATTTGAAGTCTCCCTTTTGGGCACAGTCAAAAAATCAGAAGCATTTGTCCTTTTCTTCTATTTATGAAGTAAAGCTAATAAACTCATGGCTAGGCTATATCCAACACCCTTGTATTTCCAATTTGCCTGTAATATATGGTAGGAAATCATTCAAAATACAATTGTTAGCCATATATCTAGTTACTCACAGAGTGATAGATCCTAGAACTGGCTATCCAGATTGCTATTGATAAGATTACACATAAAGAAGAGGATGGAAACAAAGATCAATATTACCTGAATGTACAAGAGAGATTTGACTCAAATTCCACTAGACTGTTTGAATAAAACACATGTCCAGCAAATTTTTTGCCAAGTGAATGGAAAACATTTATTTCTCCATCTCTATAAATGAAAGCTAAGAAAGATTACTGAGTGCTCTAAGGAATTTATAAGAAAAAATTGATGTTGTTTTTCTCATTTTTAAGTAATTCTAGGGGCTGGGAATGTGGCTTAGCAGTAGAGTGCTTGCCTAGCATGCATGAAGCCTTGGGTTTGATTCCTCAGCAGCACAGAAACAGAAAAAGCTGGAAGTGGTGCTGTGGCTCAAGAGGTAAAGTGCTGACCTTGAGCAGAAAGAAGCCAGGGACAGTGCTCAGGCCCTGAGTCCAAAACCCAGTAGTAGCGAAAACAAAAAATTAAATTAAAAATATATATACATGTATATTTATGCACAGATATATTTTAGATCAAACCTATACTTCTGTAAACTAGTATCAAAATTTGCATGAGGTTATTATTTAAGTTTCTACTTGAAGAATTATAAACCATATGTTCCTTATGATCTATCTTTTAATTAATGTTTAAATATGTTTAATCTTCATACTTTCATATGAATACATTTTCAGATCATTTGCTATGTAGAGCTATTTGGTGAGTTTTACTCAAAATCAATTCAAATATTTTTAATGATTTTTACATTTTTACATAATTACTCTGTTATTGTATATTAGCAATGTACTAACAATTACACGTGCATACACAATTATACATGCATATGTGTAGACATATTTTTATGTCCATGTATGGTTATGTGTGTGTGTGTATTTTCCTTATTTCACCAACAACCTCACATTGTTTTCTTTCAACATATTTCTTTTAAGGGGATTTTAATTTTAAGTCTGGGAGGGTTCCATATGTCAATAGTTAGGGCAAATGGATTGTCTCACATGTAGAAATGTCTGAATCTATTCATCTTAGTTTTACCTTTCGTATAATCAACAAATAAGATTTTGTACAAGAAATAGTTACTAATTCCAGCCTTATGAGAAAGAGACATTTATCCATGTGGGAAGAGAAATATTCCAACAAGTAACTTGGAAAGAAACACATAAAGATAGATGAGTTTCACATTCTTCTTGTCCCTTTGATATTGACTTCTGTATTTAATCAAAAATGACTGGAAGGTTAGTTGCACAGTGCTAATAGTAATAAAGGCTTGATGTATGCATTCATTTGTTATCATTTGGCAATAATAATAAGAACCTTAAATAGAATCACATTCAATCATCTCTCAAATTTCACAAATTTATTACTAGTTCTCCTCCTAATTTATGCTAAGGAAACTGACACACAAATTACAAGAATCTTTGGAAAGTTACAAGTGAGTCACAATGCAGAAGTCATACAAGTAGGTTTGCAATTGTTTATGGATCAAAAATTATCCAACACATTTTAAAATACAGACTGTATAATATAATGCTTGAACAAAATTGAAGACAAAAAGTATTCCTTCAAACTTCAAGAAGTACATGTTTTGTGAGAATAATTTCAAAGAAATTGAATAAATATATTACAGTATGAACAAAAAAGTTTTAATCCATAGTATGTTTCCCTAAGCATAGATTTGCCTAGGAAAATTAATATATCTATCTATCTATCTATCTATCTAACTGAAAATATAAACAGGTATGTTTTTATATATGGATGGATGCATTTCCATACACAGACACACACACACACACACACTTACACACACACACATTTACTTCTGTGACCTACTTTCTTTGAAGTAAACCAAGGTTCTGATAAGACCACACTACCAAATAGGAACATTTTTCATAGGCATTTTTCTCTTCTTAGGTCTCAAAGAACTTCATCAAAACTAATGGCACTATACAGAAGATTTATCAGAGGCTTGGTCAGGTCTGCTGGATTCTCAACAGGCACATCCATTTGTCTTCCCTAGAGACTAACTGAATGGAGACTCATGATAGATATTATAGCTCCCAACAAGACTATTTTTAAAAATAAAGCTCTGTCTTCCTCTTCTATTCCCTAATAATGACTAGCAATCATTAAAATAGTTCCTGTAAAGTGTTACTTAATTTTGTAGTTATAATGAATAGACCAGAGAGTGAAATACCTTAAGTATATCATGACTAATTTTGCAACTGGGACAGACTCTCTGGCAGTTTATGAAGGAATGAAAGTTCCTGCTTCAAACTATATTGGTTATTTCTTAATCTTTATTTAAATAGATACATGTCATATTTCTGTTTTTGAAAACAGGTATTAGATAAACAGGTTTGTCTAATAATATGTACATTCAAAAGGGCTTTTCACAGTCAAGAAATATGTCTTAGGTAGCTATCCCTAGACAATGAAATAATGAAATGGGAAAAACTCTTTTGTCATTACCATCTTAAAAATATAGTAATAATTTATGTTCATTATCATATGCTAGAATTATTATTATTATCATTATCATTATTACTGATACTATTACTATTGTTAGTTGTGGGGCTTAAAATCAGGGCCTGAAGACTTTCACTGATCTCTTTTTACTTAAATCTAGTGCTCTATGACTTTGAACCAGAGCTCCACTTCCAGTTGGTGAGTGGTTAATTGGAGGTAAGGCTCTAATGGGCACTTTTCCTCCCAGGCTCGTTTCAATTGTTCAAAACCCTGATTAAGAATCCATAATGGCCTTTAATTTTAGAGTAGAAAATTTCAATACTCATGTAATACCTTGTTGATCAACATTTGTCTGTAAATACTGTTGGTTTTATAAACTGATGTCTACTTATAACAAAATACTCCCTGTCTCAAACCTAATATTACAAATGAAGAAACAACAAAATACAGCCTTCATGTATGAATACTAAGTACTCAAGGTTTATTGATGTCCAGAAATAAAAGGGCTGATAATAAATGTTCAGTTTAAGATGTACTTTTCAACAGAATATTTTCAAGTTGGATTAAAAATAGCAAAATGCATCTCACTGGTAAAAATAGGTCATATTGTAAATGTGTAGAATAAAAGTTTATTGGAGATTAAACAGTTACTTAGAGGGTAACTATTTTAGTTAAAGCACATTCAAGTAATAAGCTTTAGTATATTACTAATCTATCTGGAAACAAACTGGGGGTGAAGCACTCAATGGTCTCTAACACTGATAAATATAAAATGAAATAAATAAGAAATATTAAGATTGTATTTCTTAAGTTCTAATTTTAATGTAAAATTAAATTTGGAATAAAAGAGTAACTTCAGAAATTAGTCAAAAAGTTAAAAACCAAACTTGAATATATTTGATTACTAATTTTAGAAAAAAATATTTTTCTACAAATTTAGAAAAAATACATTAGAATTTTGACACAAAATTCCAGAATTTTATTGTATCTATTTTAATTATGTTAAGAAAACTTATTGAAATACATGTATTTATTATAAGAATCTTTATCATTTTAGGAAGTTTCATAGTGAATTTATTGACACTTTATAAATCTACATGATAAATACCTTCTTTTTATTCATAGTTAATATGTAGTCCATCATTTCAAATGTTGATTATAGCGTTTCATATAGAATTAAGCATTTTGAATCTTTTAAAATGTTCACCTCCAAAAAGTGTGAAGATAGATGCAATCAAGGTAGAATTTCAGTTCATTCATTTTGTAATATTTGTAAATATTTTAAAGGCACAGTGAAGTTAATTATTTGGCATTATTTCATGTATTTTAGAAATTATATAATAAGAACCTATATGTTTGCACAAGAACTTCGAGGCATTGTAAATAAGATGAAATACTCTTCATGACCATAGATATAGTTTTACAAAATTTCTGCAAAGCAGTCTAGTCACCTGATATGCTAGAAATTAAAACGAGGAGAATTGAAAATAGTGGACTAAAAGCTTAGTGCATATCATATGCTTCCACTCTGTGAAAAGGTAAAGGGCTTTCTCTGGAAAGTTCTCTTCTCAAGCCAAGAACGGGAGATTCACTGATACACGAGGGGATTTCCGGTCCTCTCTCCCCCCACTCAGAGCACACAGCCAGTCTGTTCCACCTGCTTCTCAGATCCCAAGTTGCTCTCTCCCAGTCTTTCAGTCACAGACAAACAACATGGGCCTAATTAAACCAAGGGGATTGACATTCTCTCCTAGGTACTTAGAATGCTGTACCAAGAGCATTCTGAGACCATACCAGCCAGGGAAAAAGCTGCTGCTTTTCCCATTTTGGGATTTCTCTCTCTTGTTTTCTAGGCAGTAAGAATAAAACAAAGGAAAACTTGGATTCCCAGCAGCCATACATAGCTTCTCTTTCTTGCTCTTTTATGACTGGTAACATAATTTCCAGGAATATCATTCTTGAGATTTTGTGGCACAAGTTTTAAATATCATACACAATTGGGAAATTATTTCCAAACCAAGTATTGTGAGTAGGTTTCACCCTAAACACTCTGGTCAATAGAACCACAACTTCCATATTTGATTCTTTTGCTCAGATATCAAACCTCCTGCTATTATTTCTGCAAAGTAATGATCACAACTGCTTGTCACTTCTCCCTTTTGAAAGTAGGCATTTGAATCAGACAGACCTAATTGTATGTTGAACTTAATAGCTATGTGACTTCGACAAGATAGTTTGACTTTCTAAGTCTTAGTTTAATCTTTGATAAAATGTGAATAGTTACAATCTCTGTCACAACTGCCAGGTTGTAATGACATTGTCACTTTGTAAATGAATAAAGGATGTTAAATGCTTAGAAAACTGACAGGCTTGTACTAAGTACTCAATAAGTGTAAGTCAATAATACAAAGAGATATGTTATATAAATGACTTTGCTAACTTAAAAGAATCAGGAAATCAGTATTTTTCAACTGTAAGAAAATATTTTGATATTTGTTTCGCTTAAAACTATTTTAAAGTACTGTGAATAAAATCAATTGTTGTTGAGTTAGGACTATAATCTACTGTTTAGCATGGATTAAAAAATAAGAATGATATCCCATTTTTTTCTGTACAGAGCTATTGATTCAATTCCTTATGAAATGTATTTTCCCAGAAATATGATTGCAGAATTGAAATGATGTCAAGTTACTTATTACTTTAGTAGTTAAATTAACTTAGTCCAAAGCTTCAGAGAATGTGGAAAGTCTTTGAAGCATATTCTACAGAACTCACCTCTTTACTCCTTGAGTCTATGTTTCTCTTATCAGCCCCAACTCCAGCATTTGTCAGCATTTCTATTTGATGCTGAAAATATCTCAGCCTTGTCAAATCTCTTAAGTAAATTAATTAAATTTAGACCTTGAATAGCATATATAAACTGGATCTTAAAGAATAAATAGAAATTTTTTCAGACAGAGTACAAAGGAATAAAAGCTAAAATATAAATAAAGGCAGAGAGGTTAGAAAGAAACCAGTTTTTCTGGTAATCAGTATCCCAAAGTGTAGTTGGTTGGGCCATAGCTACTGTTGCAGAGTAGAGGAAAGGCTGGTTTACATTAGGAGTGTCTGGAAATTGTTAACGTGTTATGTTTCTTTCTTTTTTCTTTCTTTCCCCTCACCCCATAAAATAGTAGTTGATGAGTGATTGGTTTGTTTTGCTTACCCAATGAATCTTTTTTTTTCTTTCAAAATTTCCCCCTTTATTGTCAAAGTGAAGTGCAGAGGGGTTAGTTTCATATGTAAGGCAGTGAGTACATTTCTTGTTCAACTTGTAACCTCCTTCCTCATCCACCCCACCCTCCTTCCCCTTCCCATCTCCCCACATGAGTTGTACAGCTAGTTTACACCAAATGGTTTTGTAAGTATCACTTTGGAATCTCTGTCTTTTTATCCTTTGTCTCTCAATTTTGATATTCCCTTTCCCTTCCCTAGTTCTAATACACATATATACAGTATCCAGGATATTCAGATGAGATACCATGATACCAGGGGTACAACCACAGGAATGGAATACAAGAGAAACAACAACAACAACAAAAGTACGGTTTCTTTAATAATAAGAATTTAATTTGTCTTCTTTCATTATATTGAAGTCAGAAGAGCAGCCATAGGAAGAATGAATGTAAGAGTGTCCTAACATATGGGAAGACAAATAGGATTTACTGACAACACAATGGTGGCAGTTTGATAGGAAGCTGAACTCGGAACCAATTGAGAGAGGGCGTAACAGCAGCCCTTCAGAGATGAGACTACTGCTGGTCTTTTATATTACTGTAAATCAATCTTAACTATGACAAGGGAAGAATTTGAGTCTTGTTTCCTTTTAGTTTGGCACATTATAAGTATGCAAAAAGTTGGTTTCTTTCATTAAATAATAAGAAATAAAATTTACATAGTGGGAAAGTATTATAGATGTAATTGCTACTGATTAAAAGGAAATATGGGCAAATTAGAATCATAATATGCAATTATGGATATGGAAGTTTGAAGCTCAGATGAATTGACAGGGTTACATATAAACATTTTGAATGATCAGTTATTAGTATATACAAGTTGAAGCTAAGACCTATTCACACAGCCCAGTAATAGAACAAATCTATTAGCTGGCATCTTATTTTTTTTAATTACAGTAACTGTTAGGTTTATTAAAGTAGATAGCCAAAAAAAGGAGAATACCACATGGTATTCAGGCAGGAGAGAAAGTTTATTACCTAACTGCTGGCCTGTAGCCAACATGATGCATGTCCAGAGAGAAGGGGCGACTCCCTCCCCATCCCTTCCTGCCTTCTCTAGGGCTAGGGCAGGGATGTGTGTGACCAGGTGGATTAGGATGTGACCTTAGGGAAGGGGGAAGTAACTGCCTCCAGACATGCTGGTTACCCAGGTAACTGGGTGGAGATTTAACCAGGTGGCGGGCATCTGTGTCTCTACTGGGACGGACATTACAGTAACCTAATAAATGAGCAATGCTAAGCCACCTTTCATATCTACTAAGCTTTAGCTAACATTTTTAAGCACATATCTCATTCTGTCATGAACTCTCCTTTCTAGTTTTTGCTTGCTTCACATCACGGTTGAAAATTTCCATAGTTCAATAGTAAATTTCCATATATGATTTTACCTTTGAATTTAGAATAAGATGTTGACCAAATATTCCAACCCTGATTCTACAGTATGTAAGATACTCATCAGCCAAAGGACTGTAAAAAAATTAGAAAAGTGTATTAGGTAATTTCATAACTCTAGTAGTTGGGCTATATGTGTATAATATATGTGAGTGTATTTTAATGTGAATATCTACTTTTTCGTGGTAATTCTTTGTCAGTTCTGTAGTAGACATCCAGAATAAACATAAATATAAATTATAATTGTGATGTAATTTGCTTCTATAAGACATACTCTCCCCAAAGCATTGCTTATTAAAAATTTTCAAGTCTTTGTTGAAATGTCACTTTTTCACTGGGGCCTGTCTCACCCACACTAATTAAAATTATAATCACTCATTCCCAGCACAGATACCCCAAATATCATAATATCCTGTGTTTTTTCCCTTATGGCACTAATATTTTAACATATCATATTACTGTACATATTTTTTTGGATATAATGCTTGTTTCCATTTTGCAGAATGTAAACTCCAAAAGGGTTAAAATCTGTGCTCATTCAACAACATATCCTGTCTGAAAAATTGTACTAATCAACAAAATATCCTGATTAGAAGATACTCCTTTATGAAATCTCAGCATTTCCTAAGCCATATTTTATATGATACATTTTCTGTGCTTCTCAAAAAAGACAGAACACCTTCCTTTGTCCTGTCTTCTTTCCTATTCTGTCTAAGGCTCTGCTCACATATTGGTTTCTTCTTCTTTTTTTTTTTTTTGGCCAGTCCTGGGGCTTGGACTCAGGGCCTGAGCACTGTCCCTGGCTTCTTTTTGCTCAAGGCTAGCACTCTGCCACTTGAGTCACAGCGCCACTTCTGGCTATTTCTGTATATGTGGTGCTGAGGAATTGAACCCAGGGCCTCATGTATACGAGGCAAACACTCTTGCCACTAGGCCATATCCCCAGCCCCCATATTGGCTTCTTCTGCAGAACTTAGTCCATTAGATGAGTAAATAGCAAATAACTAATTAAAATAAATGAATAAGGGTAATACACTGGAATGTGTAATACTGGAATTATTCTTTTAACATGGTAACTCAGTTGGGATTTACAGTCAACATTTTTTTTTTAGGTTTTTAAGTTCTGCAGTTGACATATGAGAAGATTTTTAGTGAGTAGTAAAACGGGTAATTTGTGTCTTCTGACTCAGTCAAAATATTTGATAAAAATAATTTTCTAGTTATGTTATAGAATAACATTGACTTCTGTTTGGTCAAAAAAGTGTCTTGAAAGCTATAGGATTTGTTATAGGAACATCCAATATAATAGTCATTCTTTGCTTTTACAGTCACGCAACACCCCCCCCCCCCCCCGACCAATCTCAATTTGCTAATTTAAAAGGTAGAATTGACATAAATGTTGAACAATTCTTCTAACTTCCTAACCTAACTTTGTGGGTAGTATTTGGAAATGAATTGCAATTTTTCAGACTGAAAACTGTTTCTTGGACACTTTGGCATTGCTATTGTTTTTGTTGTTGTTCTTCTGTTTCAAGGTGGCCATTTCTGCATCAGCAATCAAGCTCAGCTTCTAACTTCAGGTGCATTTACCATTTGGGAATGTTTCACCCTTGTTTTGTTAGCCTCAGCACTTTGAAAAACCTCACTTCGACCATGGTGCTTGTGAATCTATCACTGTCCACCTCTTTTGCCTGTTGTGTTTACCACTGTCTTATGCTTCAGTGTTTCTGATGCCCTTGAGGAGCTGTAACCAGCCTTTACATTTGAAAGAGTGCCAGCTCATTTAATCAGGGTGTTTGTTGAGAAGCATGGGTGAATTTATTCTACTTAACATTTAATAAAAATAAATTAAAAATGTGATTTAGGACATGACATGCTTTGCATTACCTTTCCCAGTTTAAATTTGAGAACTGTCAGCACCCTCCCTGCATTGGAAACTGACATGTTATCAATCCTGAGTGGAGGGGACAAGGCTGCTAATGTCTTCCCCAGGCTCTTGTTTAATAATTAATTTTTCATTGCAGGCATGTTCAATAAATGGATTACAAAACTTAAGTCTGTATAAAAGACTTTAGAAATTCATTATTAGTTTTAAGAGATGAATGTACAAATTAACTGTCCTGTGATAGATGAGGAGTACCAAATATAGCCAGGTCCTGTGTGGTTTTAGCCTATATTTATACACAGCTTAGTGTAGGGTAAAAAGTCAGAACAATTTTGTACACAATGTCACTGAGTCACTTAAAAAGCTATTCTTTTCAAAGAAGACTCCAAAAGGGAGATCAGATGGCAAAGTTGGGCTTTGAACATTTCCTCTTTGCTCTTGCTCTCAGAAGTCCTTCAACATCCAGCCTCTGAAAAAGCTACATGCTATTTCTGGAGCTCGAGATTTTTGCCAAAGAAGAGTGACATGATTTAGAATGAAAGGGCTCCTATCAGCCATCACATCTTAATTTCCATGATTAAATTTCAGTGCTGGTTAGGAAGTTGTTATTTGTCAACTCCAATCCCACAAGCTTTCAGCCTTTTTTTTTTTTTTTTTTTTTTTTTTTATCTGAAAGGCTCTGTGGACTGCACTCCTCCTTAATTTTTGACTTCTGTTAGATATACCAGTAGGGCAGGATAAGGAAGATTGAATATGGTAAAACAGGAAAACACTGTTTCATGCTGTGTAGATCTTCCCTTTGTGGGCACCAGAGCCAGGGCATGGCATCCTGGTAGCAGCCATTTTCTTGTTTATTTTTCTTAGAATCAATCTGACCAAAGCCCCTTAGAGTGGCCAGGGGAAAACAAAGGTATCTTCTTTAAATTTCTGAACCAATATTTTAATGAAAATTGCCAAATTTTTCACTGCTTCTTTCATAGTCTTCTTTGTTAAAATAACAATGCTATTTTCCATTCATATATTTCCTTGATTATCTTTTTACACTTGATGATTACTATTTGCTATTCTCACTTTATATGATTATCTGCGGGCTTTTGATACCTAGCAGTTCCTTCCTTCCAATTCTACCTCGATTTCTACTTCTCCAAATGTACTGTGCCCAAATGTAAACGGTCAATAACTCAGTCAGTAGAATCAACTTTGTTTTTAGCTTCTAAGGGGATTTATTATAATTGAATGATTAGGTAACTCTAATCCCTTTAATCTGCAATCATTAAAAATATTGTACATGTAACTATACTTGGTATAACTTGTAAAAATAATTTTGCACATCAGATTCTTAGGTTATTTTATTGTTTATTATTTTTTAAATTTATTTCTTCCCATATTTTCTTCCTTGTCTATCTTTAAATTTAAGTCCCAGTGTAAAGAGGAAGTATAGCTTGACAAACTAGCCTTGACTTCAGAAATCTCTTTACTCAGAAGGTCCTCTACTTATTTGAGAATCTGTCCATTCACTCTCAGAACCTTCAGAGAACTGAGGCATTTTAGGTAAAAAGAGAAATTATTGACCTTTCTCTAACTTCTCCAATCATGGGACTAAGAAGTTTGCTTTCTAAAATGATAACTCGCCATCCTGCTGTAGATTATGCTTAAAGCAAATGACATCAGGATTTAGTTTTACTTCCCCTGAATGAAGTTAAACTTGAGAAACCAGCAGTGAGTATTTAATTTATTAAAGGGGATTGATATCGTAACTTTGCCCATAATAATTACTCCATATAAATTAAGGAAAATAAAATTATTTCTCGTTTCTGTATTTCCTCATTTATTATATTCACTTTCTTTAATAAATATTTCAAAATTAGCCACTATGTTTTAAGTGACTAACATCTTTAATATTAATTGCTAGCCATTATTTATTTAAAGAGTCATTAGTATGAAAACAAACACTAAATGGATTTTTTTGAAATCATTCTTTATCAAATAATAAAAGTGTAATACAATAACTGTTTCATTAGAAATTTCATGGAGGCTGAAAATTATTTGCTATTCCTTGTAGATAAACTTCATCTACTCTAAAATAAAAGTGTTATTGTGCCAACTTTAGTGCAAAGAGTATTTTTCTTTTCCATGGGCATAGTCTGATGTTTCTATTTTTGCTGCTATCTTTTGCTGTTTTTAATTCAGGAATTTCATTTTTTAAATTTCAACTTAATTTAATTTTATTAGGATTCAAAGCTTTAAATGAGAGACTAACACTGCAGCTCTGATTCACATGCTTAAAAAGACATTTGGTAGGCAAGATTAACCGTATATTTTGGATCTAAAATGATCTTAATGGTGAAAATCACTGTCTTATTTTCTCTGTTATGCTGGTTTTTCTTTTTTTCTATTTCTTTTTTCTTCTGAGGCAGGCGTTTTTATTAGTACAGTCTGTTGGCATGACTAGTCCAGACTTGTTCAGGACTTTGTATCTGGAATTAGTCATTAATTAGCCAGTGTTTCTGTACCACCCACTGCAAACATCTAAGAATGTCAGGGTGCTGTGAGGTGGAAACAGAAATTATGAAACACTCAGCAATTAAAAGAGCTCATCTTACAACAAGAGTGTGGTAACATGTTTTTAAAAATAAATAAATTGATATCACAAATAGTTACAAGAGTCACAGAGAATTCTGTGGCTTAAATGGAGTTGGGATGGAGTCTGTCAAGAAAAACAAATGTGTTTGAAGGTTTTTCTGGTCATTAAATTGACTCATTTTTCTAGAAAGGGCAGTTTCCCCAATATAAAGTTAAATTTGTTGTCTGTTCTCAGACAGTGACAATAATGTTTCTCATTTGCACCCCACTAATTTCATAAGAGGTAGAGCACAAAATGTATTAAAAACCTCTGATGGTCCTGCTGCTGGTGGCCTGCTCTTGTAATACTTGCTACTCAGAAGACTGAGATTTGAAGATTATGGTTCAAAGGCAGGCCTAAGGAAATATTCATGAGACTATTATCTCCAGTGACCCACAAAAACAGAAAATGGGGGAAAATAGTCAGAAGTGGGGTTTTGCCTCCTGAGGAAGAGTGGCTATCCCAAATGGAAAGATCAGGAATAGCTCTACGGCCCTGAGTTCACATCCCAGGATTAGCACAGGCAACACACACACACACACACACACACACACACACACACACACACACTTTGGCAGCCATGACCCAACATTTCTTTCCATTCAGGGATATTTTTTCTCTATTCTTCTCTTGACTTCTCAGGTTATAATCTGCTAAATACCAGATTAAGACTACAAAATATTTATATAAAGGCTACTGACAATTATTCTAATATCTTTTAATATATGTCTGAAGTTTATAGCACTGCTGTTTATCATAATACTAAACAAAAGCTATTGTGTTTAACCCAAACTTCAAACTTCTACCAATTTCAAGCAAATGGTAGTAATTATTTTATTTTAATACATACTGTCCTTGCCCTTTTCTACTTCTGAAATAGAAGGCATGAGCTTTCTTTTTTTAGTCAACAGGTTTTACACTTTCTTTATTTCCCATTTATACTTATGCTACTGAAACTTAATTTTTTTTTTTTTTTTTTTTTTGGCCAGTCCTGGGCCTTGGACTCAGGACCTGAGCACTGTCCCTGGCTTCTTCCCGCTCAAGGCTAGCACTCTGCCACTTGAGCCACAGCACCGCTTCTGGCTGTTTTCTGTATATGTGGTGCTGGGGAATCGAACCTAGGGCCTCATGTATCCGAGGCAGGCACTCTTGCCACTAGGCTATATCCCCAGCCCCTGAAACTTAATATTCTTAAAGAAAACACTATTAATTTCCCTTAAGGAACCATTTCTTGCATCACCATTTCTTGCTTACTCAACATCTGAACTTAGTAATTTATTTTGTTTTTAGTTTGGGCCTTTTTGTTTTGATTTGTTTTCATGTCAAACTCATTCTTAAAATTCATTAGTATTATTTTCCAGACTTGAGTTCATGTGAAAATGTTAATGGAATTATGAAACAGCTAAAATTGCAATGAATAAATTAGTTTGATATAACAAACATGCTACGATAATTACAGAGAAATAAATGAAATTATCTTTTAAAATAATATCAAACTCAACAAATTACCTTTATCTGAAAACTTCTGTAGTTTAGTGTATGTACTGTTCTAAGAGAATGTATTCTTCAGTGGATATATTCAGGCAACAAATTATTTTATGACACAGTATCATTTGCATACTCTTGCTTCTATGTATATAATGAAGTGCTACACAAGGACCGCTAACCTTGACACAGATTCTGCCACGGTGGGGCGTGGCATGGTGGTGGGGTGGGAGGTGGCGGTGGACACAATGAACATCATTCATTCTTTTCTGCTTATAGTTTATGTAAATACATAATGGACTGGTCTTACAAAATTGAGTTTATATCTGCTGACATATTGGAGCTCCTGCTTGTTTTGCTCACATGTATCCAGATAAGTTATGAGCCAAAAATAGATTCATGACAGTGTCTCACAAAAAAATATAAGCATATGTGTTAGAAGCTCTGATCCTGATGAGATATATAAATAGAAAAATTGAACGAAAGATATGCTGAAAAAAATTATTAATATAGAAAACCTATTCAAGTGAATATTCCAGAAAGAAAAAAAACATTAAAAATAAAAAGAAAGAAACCTCACTTAGTAAAGAGATAATGTGGAGCCACTATTTGCCCTAGTTCTGCAATGTCCTCTCTGGTAACCTGACTGTGGACCACAGAACATATTTCTTTCTTATGAAACAAATGGAACATTCTGTCAACTTTTGGATGAGGACAGAGGTTGGAAATAATACCATTCAAATATCAGTATTTTATTAGAAAAATCAGTATGAGGAGATTTGCCTTCTTCAGACATACAAATTCTAATTAAATATAAATAATTGAGGAAGTTCTGTCACTTTTGTTTGCCACTCTATTTGTTCTTAATGTTTTCTCTTTTTATTCTTATATTATGTGCTTTTGAGAGAAAAAATGTAGGCAAAAGATGGTACTAAGAAGTCCAGTTGCTCAAGTTTTCAGTAGTCGATGTATAACCAATCCTGTGAATTTGTTGCTTATAATGTATAAAATATCCTAAATTTCAAAAATAAAATTATTTTTTCACCTTCTATTTGTAGTAGACAAATAAAACATACTATTTTTAAACCTCCTCCAGTTTCATGTATGATTTAATTGAGCAAATCATTGGACTGTTATCACAATTGGCTAAGGGTAATTAATACCTCTTTTAGTTATGTCATTGCTGACACATTCTATGGTATGAAATTTTTATTTTTTTTATCAGTTTTGGAAATGTTCTGTATCAGAGTGTTTCACTTATTTCTTCTAAGAAAATGGCCTAGGTTACCAGTAAAATAATAATCTGAAATGTTCCCTGATGCAGGTACAAATGATGTCATTCTAAAGAAATAGCTCTTCTTGTTCAATTTTTTATGTCCTCATTTTGCTGAAGCCTCATTCTGTTCTTTAATATTCTTTGAGAGTCTGAGGAAGTGTCTTCTATACCAAGTGCATAGTCAATTAGACACTCTTGTCACATGAAGTGAGAATGTAAATTTTAACAATAATTTAAATATCCAAAATAATTCACAAGTACACAGGATTGTTAGTTCATTATTCATGAATAAATTGATTTAGAGCTAAATCTGAGATGAAAGTCTTTCTGGTTAAAAAAGTTTGGGTGAACAAAAAAGACTTAGGGGCATGGAGTAATTTCATAAAGTGCTATTTCTACAATCAGAAAATGACATTTATTACTTAAAAACAGCTGAGGAATGAATTTTATTCTGCTTCTCCAAGAAATATATTTGCTTGATTACAGGAAACAAACCACTGGTAAGATGAAATTAAGTTATAGTCAGTTGAACGGATGCAACCTCTTTTTCAAGGAATCTGTTTGTCCCTCACAGCAATGTGACTCTGATTTCCCAAAATCATTCCAAATTTTAGTAGAGGGTGTAACAGAGGAAACATATCTATGAACTTAAAATAGTATTCACAAATGAATAGATGATTTATAAAACATTCAGCCTTCTAGTTTTACCGTACGATTTCAGTTCGAGTCACATGCTCTCAATTTATATTATAGTGAATATTCTTAACTGATATCTATTCACCATAATTTGGAAAAATTGTAGGTCCCTAATTCCTGGATTTGGGTCCCTAAATATCTCCTCCAAGATTCACCTACCCTTCTGTAGTCTCATGGTTTCTTATAATATACCCTGTGCTCTGAATGTTTGCTATGCAAGGGAAATTTTTTATACATCACCAGCATCTTCTATTACTTGTTTGACTTGAATGACTCCCCAGTCTCCCTACAATCAAGCCCTGACTGAGGTGGAGGTCACCATTCTGCTGTTTATCAATAACAACCTGTGGACCAGTCATCTAGTCATGTTGGGCATTCATTTTTTTTTTTTTACTATTTAATTTTATTGTTAAGGTGATGTACAGAGGGGTTACAGTTACATACGTAAGGTAGTAAGTCCATTTCCCCATCCTTCGTTTTTCTCCAACCTTCCCTCCCCCTGCAAATCCCCTCCCAGGATATACAGTTAATTTCCAACACATCTCTGCAGCATTGATTTGCCCTTTATCCTTTGTCTCACTATTTTGATGTTCCCTTTCCCTTCCTTATTTCAGATGAATGTGTATACAATACCCAGGAGGTAATAGGGGGAACAGAAGATTATCTTTCCCCTCTCTATGAAAATCTGTTCCAAATAAATCTTTTCTTATGTTTTTTATTTGTGTTTTTTCCAGTTCCCTCATTTATATTCTATAGGGGAAATACTATAGGTGACCCATTTTGTAAAACATCTTTAAGAACTCAGAAGTCTACCTTTTATTCAACAACAGAACATTAACAACTATCTTTCAAGTTTGTCATCATCATCATCATCATCATCATCATCATCATCATCATCATCATCATTATTTTTTATTTTCTTGCTGCTCCTGAGGCTTGAACTCATTGTCTGGGCACTGTTACTGAGCCTCTTTGTGCCCAAAGCTAGCACAATACACCTTGAGCCACAGTGTCACTTCCCACTTTTCGTGAGTAGCATAGTGAAGGTAAGAATCTCAAGGGCTTTTCTGCCCCAGCAGCCTTCAAAATGTGATCCTTAGAACTCAGCATCCTGAGAAGCTGGGATTATAGGCTGGGCTACCAGCATTCTGTTTCTCATTATTTTGACGTAGGATGTAATAACATACAGAATGTATTTTTTTTTTTTTTTTTTTTTGGCCTGTCCTGGGCCTTGGACTCAGGGCCTGAGCACTGTCCCTGGCTTCTTCCCGCTCAAGGCTAGCACTCTGCCACTTGAGCCACAGCGCCGCTTCTGGCCGTTTTCTGCATATGTGGTGCTGGGGAATCGAACCTAGGGCCTCGTGTATCCGAGGCAGGCACTCTTGCCACTAGGCTATATCCCCAGCCCCAGAATGTATTTTTAATATAAAATGCACAAACTTGCCAACTAGTGTGTAATAAGCAATTTTTATGAGAGACCCTTTGAAGTTTCTTTTTCTTAGACTCCTGAGAGCAGAAAGATCATGCGAAAGTGGCAAAGATGCTGCATCTGAAATTATATTGTGTAAACATCGGATACCATTTTAAAAAGTTTATCATTAATGTATAGAATTTT
The DNA here is from genome assembly GCF_023159225.1 of Perognathus longimembris pacificus. Taxonomy (NCBI): domain Eukaryota; kingdom Metazoa; phylum Chordata; class Mammalia; order Rodentia; family Heteromyidae; genus Perognathus; species Perognathus longimembris. The sequence continues at coordinate 28,136,520 of NC_063163.1, forward strand.
ATTTTCATCACTTTAGATAACTTACCTACATTCACTTGCTTCAAATCCTGAGAATGTATTTCTGCCCCTTTATCTCATTATTATTATTAAAAATTAAAGATACCAAAAACAAACAAAAAAACAGGGCATGTTTCCCAATCATGAAGATGTAGCATTATAATTTAAAGATTATGCAATTCTTTGCAATATCACTCTAACCTAGCACTAATTTAGCTGTTTAAAACAATAATGAGTGCATATCATCTGATTCCCTTTTTCATTTTGTTAATTTACTTCTTTAATACACATTATATAGGTTGTTGAATGCAGCAATTCACTGGAAAAGTGCAAAACAAGGTCAAATTGAAATGCAGATGAGGTCGTAAACTTTAAAAACAGTCAATAAAGCAATTAATGTATCAACAGCATGTGCTATTAAGCCATAATGTAATGATGCCACTGATCCCACCAGGGCGCTGCTAGAAGCTTATATACAGGCAGTGAAGATGGGCTTGATAGGCATTACAATGGTTGCTTCAGAAAGCTAACACCATAGGGCACCAGAATGATTAGAAAAAAATCATTTCAAATGTTTTCAAGAGGCTCCAAAATATATCTATGACAAAAATGGTTTGAGTGAATAAAATGGACAGATTTAAAATATAAATTAAGCAAAGGTTAAAACTTTAGATGTTAAATTACAAATACAATACACATTCAGTGTGATACACTGAAGTGAAACTGAAGCACATAAATTAAAAATCAAAGCCTTTGCCTTTTCTAATATTACTGGTGGCTGTAACTTCAAGAAACAATTTAATATGTCTCTATTCATCAGTTTTCCTACCTGTCCTATATACCTCCTCCACTGTGCCTATGGTATGGTAAACATAAATTCTTATGTAACACAAATGATATGTGCCTGTCTTCCATATTCATAGAGATCATTGTAATGGAGTCATGCTATATCTATCTTTTGTCACTTGATTTAACTTAAATATGCTTTCAAGTTTAGTTTGGGAACTTAATTCATTATTAAGAATAGAGCAAATTCTCTTCTGGAATAAAATATAAGTTAATGTTCTGCACATTTGGAAGTATCTTGTTCTCTTTGTATACCATTAAGACAGTGTTTCATTATTTAGAGCATACTGCCTTTGAACTCTCAGTCCTCCACCTTAGCTTTTTGAGGGTTAGGGTTAGGAGCATGCACCACTATGCCCATATTGCTGTTCCATATTTCTGGAAATTTCAAAGCATCATAGCTTTGCGACACAGAAAAATAATCAATACTGATGTTTCATCTATAGAAAATATAATATTTTGTTACTTAAGATTTTTAGTATACTATAGGTAAGTAAATTTTATTTCTTTTCCTATTTCTTCTATAAATGGGATAAATAGCATTTGCACTTCATTACCAATGCTATAATTCAATGGTAAAGCTAAGGTAGAATGAATTCTGCCTTAACATAAAAGATAGTGTTCTGTTTTGTCATAATCTTTTATTCATAAGAATGGCAAGGAAAAGGAAGGAAATGCTAGTTTCTATTTTGGCTTATGTGATGGAGAAACTACAATAACATAGATAAGATGTAACATTATAGAGCTTTAGGTTTTAGACACAGCTGAGAGATTGGCTATATTGACTACAGAGTAGATATTCATGATTAGGAATGATGATCATTTTTTATGGTTGTGTTTTTCCTTCCAGGTTATGTGAAAGAAAAAAAAAAGCAAACCTACAGAATCACACTGGTATTAAAAAGCAAGCCCAACTTAAACATACACACAAAAAACAATCAAATTCTTATTTTAATAATTTATTGGGATTTGAAATTGAGAGGTTAAGAGACATTGTCAATGTGATACTCTCTAGTTATTATTACAGAACTTGGACAGTATTATTGAATATCACACAGTAAGTAACTTATCTGTCATGCAAATCATCTATTTTGATGCCTGCTAGAAATAAAAAAAGAACTGTGGAATAGTTGACTTCATTCATGGTTGAGGAAAAAAAGAAAAAAAACTCTAGGCTCATTCAGAGCACTTGAAATTTCAACTAAGTTTCAAGAGAACGTAAGTATAATTAAATATAATACAACTGATAGGTACTTGCTCATAGGTGAACTTATGGTAACAACCGAATTATGTAGTATCATCATAACTGCTTGAGAGTGAAGCAAGTAACTATAGAGTAGTATTCAGTTATCAGTTGGCTTTGTGTAGTCTAGAAATGTTCAAATGTACTTGCCATTATATCAAGATTTTCTGTCTGCCATCTGGCCATCCATCCATCCATCCATCCACCCACCCTCCTACCTTTCTACTTACCTCCACATATCTGTTATCCATCTATAGTAACAGGTAGATGAATCTGGTATATTTTTATGACAATATGAGTTTTGAATTGTGACCCAAATGATCCACAGAAGCAATGATTGTGACAGGTATTATACACAGAATAACAAGTGCAAATAACATGGATAATGAATTCCCTTAGTAATTTGAAATAATGGGTATCCAATTAATAGAATAGGGCCACAAATATTTAGGATGAAGGCCTAAATATATGGAAGATAATTTTATATCAATCTTTGGAAACAGTATAGAAAATTATTTTAAAAACTAGTCATCATGGAAAAATAGAGGGAAATATTCAAGTATTATATTTTACAAATTTATACATGGCTATGTTACTAATCGATAAATTACCTTTAGTTATTTAGTAAGAACTGTTTGTTTAACTTTAATTACACTTAAATTACATCATTTGTAATTTATTTATGCAAATTGATTTTATTCCAATTATTTACTTTCTTTAGTCCATTCAATATGTGGTTCCACATTAGAATTAGAAAATAAATTAGATAGATCCAATTATTCCCTGCCTTTCCTTTTACACATGAGATAAACAAAGGCCAGACAATTTTAATGATTTGTGCTACCTCAAATATCAATGGGAAAATTTCTAGTAGTAACATCTCTGGGCCATTTAGGCAGTATTTTCCTTTGGTGAATGTGAAACTCATTAAATGTTGAAAGAGAAGGAAAGGAATGTTTGAAAATTTAGAATACAGATGTGTGTCTCATTAGAGTATGATCATATGCACTAATAGTGTAGTATTGAATTATACAATTTTTAAAGTAGTAGTGGATATTGAAATCAGGTCTTGTGCTTGCTGTGCAGGCAGGCACTGTACTTTTTTTCCCCTTATTTATTGTCAAATTGATGTACAGAGAGGTTACAGTTTCATAAGTTAGGCCTTGAGTACATTTCTTGAACTACTACTTACCTCCTCTTTCTTTCAACCTTCCCCCTCCCCCATTTCCTCTCTCCCCCTCAACCCCCCCCCACCATGAGTTGTTCAGTTGGTTTACACCAAATGGTTTTGCAAGTATTGTTTTTGGAGTCGTTTGTCTTTTAATCCTTTGTCTCTCGATTTTGATATTCCCTTTCACTTCCGTAGTTTTAATACCAGTATGTACAGTATCCAGTGTACTCAGATGAGATATAATGATAGTGGGTACAACCAAAGGAAGGGGATACAAGAGGATCATCAACAATAGAAGCTACAGGTTTCACATGACATGTTAAAAGTGATTACAACAGTGATGTAACAGTTGTTTCCCAAACATGGAGTTCATTTCACTTAGCATCATCTTATGTGTTCATAAGGGCATTGCTATTAGGCTCTTGTGATCCTCTGCTGTTACTAGCCTAAACCTGTGCTACTTATTCCCTATGAGGGAGACCATAGAGTCCATGTTTCTTTGGGTCTGGCTCACTTCTTGAGCCATGTACCCAGCCCCTTGACCCTTTTAGGGACTATACCAAGACTTCAACTAAGGATGTCCCTCTCAGGCTAAGTTTGGTTTCCTTGTGGCTGGTACTTTCAACCTTGAATCACTTTAACAGTTAGCTAGCCTTTCACAGACTATCCTACTGACTTCAAATCTACCTTCCAGGTCTCAGTGTTTGAGAAGCTAGGATTACAGGTATTGAGCACCAATGTCTGGATACTTTAGCCTCTTTTCCCGTTGATTATTTTTTAGGTAGATTCACCAGGTATTTTTTAATTAGGGTCTTTTAGTTCATAGCATTCTCAACTGTAATCATTCTACTTGCTACCCTGTGTTCATCATACAGTCCTTCTACCTGAATTAACAGGAATATGCTAACTCATTTAATCCTTGCTTTAGATGGACTTTCATAGACTTGCATGGGTTAGGTTAAAGCCATGATCTTTCACAACCACCTCCCACATAACTAAACTTATAGGAATGGATCATTGCACCTGACGGATTTAAATAATTATTATACTTTCAAAAAGGTATTATATCATTTCCAATAATAAAAAAAAACATAACCAATAACTTTCTTATTCTTAGAGTTACATGCTGTTTCCTCAACCATAGTATCTTACATGATCAAGCTATAAATTTATTTATATGTTTATATATGTCTCTATATACATATTTGTAGACTTTTGAATTTTGGTACTCTGGATATTTTTTACATGATGCATAAATGAAAAAGTATGTAAATTACATAAGATTTTTCTATATTTGTGATTTCTTTCTTGGCTAAGTAGACTTATTAGAATGTAGTGCTCAGGAGGAGTAGAACTTTTGGAAATATAGTGTTTCAATAGGTATCATATTTATTTTCACTGATGTAATCAGTAAAACTTAGAATGGGTGTATGAAGTAAAATTTAATGATTTCTGTTGCCAGAACATATACTAAACTCACATTTTAAATTGAGAATATTTTAAAGCCATCTGCTTCATCTCTAGTAATTCTGAAAATGCAATCAATTCTCAATTACCTTCTCAAAATAAGGAAAGAGTAAAGCAGTGAATAATCAAAAAACTATTTATGCTTGCCTAATTATCATTCTATTTCTTTTTTGTTCTTTCATGTTATCTTACAAGTACATCATATCTCACAGATTCACTTTTCATAAATGAGGAATTATCTATTTATCTAACTATCATCTATCTTTGTGTTACCAGATCTTTTAAGAATTAGAGGCACAAAGCATTCTACCATTTTAAGTAACTGGAGAATTTATTTTTTTAATTAACATTTTAAATTGTGATAGATTGTTCAATTTCAATTATAGTAACAACTACAAAGTATTTGAACATTTGTGGAAAAGAATGATCTCAAAAGAATAAAAAATATTAAATCAGATAAAAAATATGTATCCTTCCTCCTTTGATGTTGGGGATTCATCTTGGCCTTAAGGGGGTGAAGGGCTATTAGAGTGCTCCCGAAATGCTGCCCTTCCCCCAGCCCTGGGGCAGTGTGGAAGTGAGCTACACCTATCTCCTTCTGGGTCCAGAACCAGAAGGGATAGCTTTGAGACCATCCCCCACCTTGTGCCAGCAAGTACATGTGCTCCCTTTTTACGGGCTTTGCCCAGTGGGCGGTACTATGGGAAGTGACTTTAGCCCATGAGGGAGGTCCTTGGGAGCTGCTCTTGAACAGACAAGCTCGCCAGCCTAATGCCAGCTCATGCTCAATCCTCGTCATCATCACTATATTACTGTGAGCCCCTTCCGAATAAACCGGATTGCTCTCTGAAGCATCTCCAAGATCCATCTGCTCCTGGCTTCCTAGGTGGGTAAGGAGGGAGGAAAAGGGGATCTCCTTAGGCCGCATGCACTTTAGGCTTGCCCATGTCCCTTCACTCCACCTTGGCCGCCAGTGGGGGGTCGGGCACCCAGGGGAGAGGGTGAAAAAGGGAGCACTGATAAGGGAGTAAGCTTAGCATCCCCGCACTAGGGGAGGTAAATCTAGCCCAGCACTTTGCTACCTAAGCCATTGCTCCAGTACAAATCCATATATGTTAAGCAATATAAAATCTACTGTAGTTATTTCCTGATTCATTTTAGAATTTCAATATTAGCTGTGGCAGGATTCCCAATCAAGTCCCAACCAAAAACCATTTCAAATTGCATGAATATAGAAAACCCACAATAATCAAGGGTGACATGTTGAGTTCTTGACTACTAAAATAAAAACTAAAGTTCTATCATCATACATAAAAAAAAAACATACAAAATAAGAAAACTTAACCCATTACCTCTTATTTTAGAAGAAATAAGAAGAAAATGGCAGTCAGGAAACCTAGGATTATACTCCATCATTCTTCCATGTTGTTGGTGAATCTCTAGTTTTGCTTAAAACGTATCCTCTGTACAGGTTCCTTCACAGAATCACAATTTCTACAAATATTCTTTTCTTTTTTTTTTTTTTTTTTTTTTTTTTTTTTTTTTTTTGGCCAGTCCTGTGGCTTGGACTCAGGGGCTGTGAGCACTGTCCCTGGCTTCTTTTTGCTCAAGGCTAGCACTCTACCACTTTAGCCACAATGCCACTCCCAGCTTTTTCTATATATTTGGTGCTGAGGAATCAAACCCAGGGCTTCATGTATAAGAGGTGAGCACTTTAACACTAGGCCATATTCCCAGCACATTACAAATTTTCTTCTCTCTCTCTCTTTCTTCTCTCTCTGTATTCTCTCTCCTCTCTCTCTTCCTCTCTCTCTCTTCCTCTCTCTCTCTTTCTCTCTTTCTCTCTCTCTCCCTTCCCCCCTCACCAGACATAAACATACAAACCAAAACAAGGTAGTTAGAGTATATGAATAGTTGCCTTAGAATCTATGCATGTATTATACAGTTTTTCATATTTTTCAAAGTTTCAAGCCCCCCCGTAGAAGCATGACTGAGACTTCTCTTTGGGAGCCATAGATCTTCAGCTTCAAACAAAGAAATTGAAAATATACTTGATGTAATGATTGGTTTTTACAGTCTTCAATTATCAATTCAGAAATATCTTCATGCAAAAATTGAAAACAGGGCTGGGGATATAGCCTAGTGGCAAGAGTGCCTGCCTCGGATACATGAGGCCCTAGGTTCGATTCCCCAGCACCACATATACAGAAAACGGCCAGAAGCGGCGCTGTGGCTCATGTGGCAGTGTGCTAGCCTTGAGCGGGAAGAAGCCAGGGACAGTGCTCAGGCCCTGAGTCCAAGGCCCAGGACTGGCCAAAAAAAAAAAAAATTTGAAAACAAGGAAGATATTGAAACAAGTAATAAATGTTGGGCATTGAATAAATTAATGACTATGAATGCTTTTAAAATCTCATTCAAACCTGCTGTCAACCTAGACACAGACATTAATTGGTATTTGAAAGTAATTAATGTTCAAAGGGTTTTAACCTCACACCTCTCTGACCCCAAGGCTGTGATCATTAAATCACGTACTTTAAACGTCAGTATTTGTATAGAATAATAGAAACACTATTGGATTTGATATGTGCAAAAATTTGAGTGATGGATTTAAATTTTTTTAGAGCGAATGAGGAAAATAAGTGGAAGTATTGATTTCCTAACTACCATGAGTGGAATTTTTCTCTTGGAGCTATGCATCTTTCTAATAACAGTATATAATTGTAATCAATAATAGAACCATTGTTTTTTCCAATGAAGCAATCTTACTTATTCAGCATTCAAATTTAAGATTATAAAAGAAATTTCAGTTTTGAAAACAGTAAGTCATACAATATACATGTAAGTTAAGTCTAAAGGGACCTACTGTTCTTTTTAAAATAATTACTTGCAATTCTGTTTTCACTTAAGAACTATATGATTCAGGAGATGTTGAATAATCCAAATATTTTGTTCTCTCTTCTCTGTCTTTCTCTCCCTCTTTCTCTCTCTCTCTTTCTGTTTCTCTCTGTGTCTCTCTGTCTCTGAGTTTCTTCTTCAAGTATCTGAACTATAACTTTAGAAAGGTTTAGAGAGAGTGATGATTTGAACTGGACACTTTTAATACAAGTACCAAAATTATCTAAGACATTTCTGAGGCAGACTTAGTAGATGTGATGGATACCCATTTCTACTGGTTTGTTGTGCATGTCTTTTTAGTCTAATTTCTACAGGAAAATGCATATCTTACAGATACTGACATGATTTTCAATGCTTACCTGTATTGCCAATAAATATATTAGTTGGGTAATTGTCCAGTACAAATCTTATACCAGAAGTTATAGGCATATATTTGATGATAATTTTAAACTAGTACTATGTTAGTTTATTTTAAGTAATTCAATGAAATTTGCACTTAATGGAAAAATAGGTGAGTGTATGGACATACATTACATTCTATTATAAAAAGAACTTTATGCATTGTCAAGAAGACAAGTTATAGATTGATGAAATATGATTCTTTTATATTGGTAGAAATTTATCATTAACAAGATAGCTAATGTATGCACAAATTTAATAATTTTAATTTGAATCAAGCTTTAGATATACAATTATAGTAACAAATAGCTAAATCTTATCCAATATTTTTAACATAATTTATGCTATGTTTTACCATTTTTGAATATTTAATTTTTTACCGTATTTCTGAAAAATCTTTATAGGAAGTTCTATATATGTTCTCTTAAAAGATGTAGCACAGATAATATAACACAGTTTTAAAATAGAACACTTACAGCAAAACACATGGAGCTTACTTTAATAAGCTTTGTACAAAGACTAACTATGATGGTACAAATATAGCTTATAAAACAGCTTGGAAAACCAGCATGTGTGCTTTTATGCATTTTTGTTTATTTTGTTGTATATTTATACTGAAGCTCACCTTTATGCTCTTTACTACTGAAAGGTTTTGCACAAAGATATATTTGACAAATATTTATTAAGCACCTATTGCATGCCAAGTATTAAGTAAAGAGCTGGCTATGAAAGAGTAACAAATACAGGCATAAACAAAACTGTTAGGATTCTTCATGCTCAGTGACAGATAATGGTTTAGACTAAGTGGTCATTAAAACAATGTAATTTCTAAGAGTAGAGAATAAAGACAATGAAATGTGGTTATGGTTTTGTTTTTGCCTTAATCAAATGTGTCTTATAGAAAGTTAGACTCAAATTAAATGTGAAAACTGGATAAACATTTCCAGAACATACAAAGAAGATTAACATGTTTCAAAATTATAGGAATATATTGGTGAAAATAAGAAATATATATCTTACATTTAATTTATAATTCTACCTATTTTATGTAGAACAGTATGTAATTTTACCTACACAACATTACTTTGGCTGCTTAGTGGGAAATGGACTGGCACTTTAGTTGTGGCCATAGAGACTATATTTGTGTGTGAGTGTATCTTTGTAAATACGTGTCATGCCATATATCACTTCTTGGTGCAGTAAATGGGTCTACAAAAGGGATATCAGTTTTAAGCACGCCCCTAGTTTGGAAATACAAGCAACCAATTAGTCAAATTTTCTAGTTTTTAGTAGGGAGAAATAAGATACATAATAAGTTGATGGAAATATCAGAAGAAAGAAAAATGGGTAGATATTACATACATAATATATACAATGGAATTCTATGCTTCCATCAGAAAAAAATGATATTGCTCCATTCATAAGAAAATGGAAAGAAAAATCATACTAAGTGAAGTGAGTCAGACTCAAAGAAACATAGACTCAGTGGTTTCCCTCATTGGTACTGATTAAAACATGTCTAGTGTAATCCTAGCAGAAGATCACAATAGTTCATCAGCTTTGTACATATGAACACACAAGATGATGCTAACTAAAATGAACTCCAAGTTTTGGACAGAGGGTTTATCATTGTTGTTGCTATTTTCAATGTACCTTGTGAAATTCTGCCTTTTTCTTTTGTCTTTCTTCTCCATAGTTTTACCCCTGATGTCACTGTAACTGATTTTGGTGCCCAGGGTATTGTATATATGTTTATTGGAACTAGGGAAGGGAAGGGGAACATCAAAGTGGAGAGAAAATAGTGAAAGATGAACCAATGCAACAATTCTTACAAGACAATATGCGGTAAACCAACTGTACAACTCAGCCGGGGGATGGGGGAGGGGGTTGAAGTGGGAAGAAGGTAAGGTGGGACAAAATGAGGGAATAGGTAACAAGTTTGATAAGAAACGTATTCACTGCCTTACCTATGAAATTGTAACCCCTCTGTACCTCACTTTGACAATAATTAATAAAAAAGAGTTGTACCATGAAGAGTTTCAGTATTTAGTAGTTACATAGAGGAAACAACATGGAAAAAAATAAGAGAAAGAAAGGGGGTGGGGCATATGGGTTAGAATATAGAATATTGAAAGAAGAAATTCAAAGGAAATGAAATAGATTATGGAGTAGACAAAGTCAAAGAGAGATAGAAAAGCAGGGCATATAGGAGAGACGGAGGTGATTGGAACATTGAAGTACACTTCGAACAATTATGTAAATGAATAGAGAAAACAATCCAAATGATTTTTACAAACTTAGAACTTTAGTTTTTATTATATTTAGGTAGTTGTACAAATAAGTTGCCTTTTAAAGAAGCAGTTTATTAATAAAATATATCTTTATCCATGTCAAACCTTTTGTCATTCTCATTCTTCTCTCCCCTACCTATCCATTTTCTCACTCTTCTTAATTTTGTAGTAAATGCATTGTTTTGTTGAATGTAGTCTTCTCCCTCTTCTCCTTTTTATTTAGTGGCATTAAAAATGCAGCTTTATGTGTCAACAAGAAGATAGTTTAATTTGTGTAAATGGTTCTTTCAGAAATTTTGAATGTTATGTAGAGAAGATAAAGCAGACTAAATTTTTAAAGTTTTTTTTTTGCTTTTTAAATTTATATATATATATATATATTTATTATCAAACTGAATTACAGAGAGGTTATAGTTTCATACATTAGGCATTGGATACATTTCTTGTACTGTTTGTTACCTAGTCCCTCATTCCTCCCTCCCCCTCCCACTTTCCCTCTGCCCCCCCATGAGTTGTTCAGTTGTTCAGTTCATTTCACCAAAAGGTTTGTAAGTACTGCTTTTGTAGTTGTTTGTCTTTTTTTACCCTGTGTCTCTCGATTTTGGTATTCCCTTCCAATTTTCTAGTTCTAATACCACTATACCTGGTTTCCAATATACTTAGATAAGATACAGAGAAAGTGTAGGTACAACCACAGGAAGGTGATACAGGAATATCATCAATAATGGCTACAGTTACATATGGCACGTTGAAAGTAGACACATCTGTGATATAACAATTGTTTCCATAACATGGAGTTCATTTCACTTAGCATTATCCTATGTGTTCATAAGGGTATAGCTATTGGACTCCTGTGATCCTCTGCTGTGACTTGCCTAAACCTGTACTAATTATTCCCTATAAGGGAGACCATAGAGTCCATGTTTCTTTGGATCTGGCCCACTTCACTTAGTATAACTTTTTCCAAGTCCTTCCATTTCCTTACAAATGGGGCAATGTCATTCTTTCTGATAGAGGCATAAAATTCCATTGTGTATATGTGTCACATTTTCCTGATCCGTTTGTCTACTGAGGGGCATCTGGGTTGGTTCCAGATTCTCGCTATGACAAATTGTGCTGTGATGAAGATTGTTGTGCTGGTGGCTTTAGTGTGATTTTGTTTGTGGTCTTTTGGATAGATACCCTAAAGTGGGGCTGCTGGGTCATAGGGGAGCTCTATGTTTAGCCTTCTGAGGAATCTCCATACTGCTTGCCAGAGTGGCTGAACCAGTTTACATTCCCACCAACAATAAAGTAGGGTTCCCTTTTGGCCACATCCCCTCCAACAGTTGTTATTGTTAGTTTTCTTGCTATAGGACATTCTTACTGGGGTGAGATGGAATCTCAATGTTGTTTTGATTTGCATTTCTTTTATGGCCAGTGATGTAGAACACTTTTTCATATGTCTCTTGGCCATTCTCATTTTCTCATCAGAGAAGTCTCTTTTTAAGTCTCTAGCCCACTTGTGGTTGTCTCACATGGAACAAAACAAGATACAAATATTTGAGTATATTTTATTGTAGTAGGATGCAGGGGATCCTGGAGATTTAAGTCCTAAAAAACTGTGTGGGAAGAAGGGAAACAATTCTAAATCTTAGTTGTTCCATTCAAGTTTAATAGGAAAAATGATACTTCTACCATGATTAGTGATATTTCAATCACTGTTATTGAACAATATAATGAAAAAGAGATTCAGGACAATCTAGAATTTTTGGATAATTGGGATAGAAGTTTCTCTGAATGACTTTCTTTTCAATAAAATATTTGTGATGCAATGGGTAGTAAAGGACAGAAGATTTACACTTACACATGATAAAATAAATACAACTGTAAACATTTACAGTTTACAACTGTAAACATTGTGAGAAACAAAAAGGAGTATATTTTCAGGAGAGGAACACAGGGCTCAATAGCTATGTGTATGTTATCATATTAAATTATGCTTGTCAAAATGAACTCCAGGAAATAGAAACAAGGTTTCTCATTTTAATTTTTGGGGGGTTTCAGTTGTTGTGGTTGCTGGTTTCTTTTCATTTACTTTCCCCCCTTTGCCACTGTTTTTGACACTGGACCTTTTGTATTATGTGTAAGTTTATCTGATTTGGGGAGGGGAAGGGGAAACAAATAAATGCTGGCCCAAAGGCTAAAGTAATTTAGCAGTGATCCTCACCAGACAATTTGTTGGAAATGAACTTTACAAATTGCAAGGGAGAGGGGGTCAGGAGGGAAATACTGGGAGAAAATGAGGGAAGAGATGACACTGTTCAAAAAAAAAAAAAAAACCCAACATACTCAATACCAGACATAGTAACTGCTACCCATCTACACATCATCTTTAAGGTACAGATTTGCACCCCCCCCCCCATGGAAATCACTGAAAGGCACTGATTAATAAAACTAAATGAAAGATATAATTATTTTTCCCTTCAATTACAGGAATATATTCTCATATTGCTGTTATCATGCTAATATGATTTTACACAAACTAAAATGTCTACTGAATAACTGATATGATCTTATAGAGCTCAAGGTTGGAGCTCTACCAGTTGTGCCACAGGTCTCTCTGCCTTTTAGATAAATAATTGAAGACAACTGTTTTGTAGCCTTCTATTTCAGGACAGCTTTGAGTCAAGGTCCTAAGATCTCTATAGGTAGGATTGCAAGGGCCAGAAATCAATTACTTTCTAACTTGACTTTCTTTTCTTTGTAGGCTTTAACCTCTTTACTTTGACCAAGAGGTTTTATAAGAATTAAACAGTTTCAACTTGTCCTTAAGCAGAAATGTAATTTCATCTTTTTAAAAATTTGTTGTCAGTGACAACAATGACAGAAAATATTGTTACACACAATAAGAATAAGATTTCACATTATTTTTGACACATAAATATGTGCAGAGTGACTGTAATTACAGATGGTTGTGATTTGGGTCCCCAGAAATTCTATATTTTTTTTTCTTGGTCACTTAAAATTAGAGAAATCAATCACTGTATAGGTGTATAAGCCTAATTCACAACTAAGAAAAATGAATAGATTTGTAGATTTGTAGATTTGTAGATTTGTAGAAATGCAAAATAAATGATATAACATTTTGAAGTATCTACATAATAATTACTTTTCAGTATCTTATAGCATGCTCAGTTATCTGCAATGGTACTGTTTTTTCCTTGTAATCAGACAGAAATTGCAATAGATTTTATTTCACAGATGAATAATCCTGACAAAGTTGAAAATCACTGATTTTTCTGCTCTGTTTATGGTGTACAGTTACTCTACTTTAAAAATCTCACAAGATATGTCTGAAAACAATCATTTAAACAGATTCTCCCACTTTTTAGAAGTACAAAATATTTGTTCTCATATCGAATGACAACAGCAATGGCAATAAGTGAGCCCTCCACCTAACCAAATGTAATAATCTAAGAATAAAACATAATAATCCAAGTGTACTCACTGCCTTATGTATGAAATTGTAACCCCTCTCAACATCATTTTAACAATCCAGAGAGGAAAAAAATTGGGGGGGGGAACAAAAAAATACACGATAATCAATATCTGAAGTTTATATAGCTTAAACAGCATTCCTAAATATAGTTAATGACCTTTCATAGGTTAGTTTAATGAAAAGTTTTGAGAGCTATATATTCTTTCATTTTATTTATGTTATTATGAAAACAACAGGTCTGACCAAAACTGTTAATTTACCCTTAGCTATCATAGTTTTAGCTTGTGTGTTTTCTTGAAATACTGAAATTTTGCCTTTCAAACCAAGGGACTTTCTCTGGAATCTTCAAATTTTGTATAGGAAATCTAGTGTCATGGAGCATTTCCAGTGAGGAGATGAGATTTCACCAGCAGCACTATATCCCAGCACTCCTTTCAGATAGAAGCTGGGTTCCTAGTGGAAATGATGCTACAATTAGGATGATCTGAAGTGCTCTGGAGAGAGACCTTCTGCTTAGAAACCATTCCGGCTGGAACCTGCTATGACAGTTGTCAACAGTGCCCTTTTTGATGTCTCCCAGTTGTGTTCCATTTAGAATAAGCACTCAAAGAAAATACCTGCTAGGAACCCCAGAATAGAGAAGCTGCATGACTCTGAAAACATATGTAGACAATATTATCCCTTTCTTACCTTGGGCAATCACTTCATAAAGCCTTTAAGACAACAGAATCTTAAGTGGACATCTTTTCTTTTGTTGATGCAAAAGAAGGATATGGCTATGAGCATTAAAACTTTCTTTGGTTGCCTACAGCTGGGATCTGGGCACTGTCTCTCTCTCCTGCTGCTCTGACTCCCTGGCCATATGCTGCCGTTTATAGAAGGGTCTATGATACAGATTGCTATGCTTGTAATACTGGCACAAAGGCTGTCATTATTATACCCTACACACTCAACAAGACAGGTTTTACTCCCGATAATAAAATTTAGACATGATTCCTCAAGTGTTTAGAACATAGAAGTTGTGTATTCAACATATGATGGTGTCATAGGCAAAAAGAGGAAATAAAAACAGTATTTATTCACTATGACCTCAGGAAGATGATGCCTTCAAAAATGCATGAACAGAATGTGAAAAGAAATGACATGATAAAAACATGTTATCCCTTTTCAATACATAAAGTCATTTAAGTATGACAGGCTCTGTGTTTGGATCACTGGTATTAAATAGAATCTCTATCTATCTAACTACCTGTTTAAGAGAATGATTAAAAGTAAATACTTCACAATTATCCTAATATTTACAAAATATCTAATTTCATCTCTAACCTTAAAAATTATACAGTAAATGTGTGATAAATCAGTGTCTAAGGACAAAAAAGATATATTACAACCTTTTATCCATCAGATCTGTCCATTTTCTTACTGATTACAAATAAAATATGATATCCTAGACTAACTTTGTCATAAAATGTCAAATTATATTTTGTATTTGCTTTGACCCCTGTGTGACCTCCAGTTTAGAAAACTTGCCATACCCCAGCACTACCTACCTGTCTGAAGATTAACATCTGTCCTAACTCTTCCCTCCGCACAATTATTTCCAGTATGTAGGCTGGCATGGAGTTTTATTATATTGCTTGATTGTTTCTTCTAATAAAACATGGAATATATTGGAATACATTCTGTGATTTGTTGAAGAGTTAGTTTACATATACATTCATTTGAAAAAGACATATTTTACTGAGAAAAAATCAGGTATTTAAATGTTCCATAAAATAAATGAGGTTTGGCCAAGATGTTCAATAAAACTTTCAATAAGTGGGTCACTAAGGATGAAAATTTGACTAGCAAACATATATTCCATGAATTTCCTCTTCATAATTTCTGTCATGTGCTAGAACTTGAAGTTAGAGCCTCAGCTTCTTGTTGGGCCTTTTTGCTCTAACCCTTGAATCACACCTATACTTCCAGATCTTGCTTATTAATATGAGGTAATAGTCTATCAGATTTATCTTCCCAGGCTGGCCTTGAACCTCTGTCCTCAGCTATAGCTAGAATTTATATGCAAGAGTCATCAGCACCTAACTAACTTAGTAATAATGACTCAGAATTTTATATGCAATATTAACTAACAGGAAATGATTAAGTAAATGAACATAAAGTAAATACATGAATAAATAAGTAAATAAATGCACATTATTACAAATAGTTTACCAGCAAAGGGAGTAGTGGTGGCAGGATTCCTATTACACCCAATAACTGGAGGCAAGAGCCACTTTGCATGCTTCCCACGATGGACTTTGTGCATGCCTTACCTTTCAGGAAAAATTCTTCCTCAGTATTTTATTTCACCCTACCAATGTCAGCGTCTCATCTTTCTTTTTGCACCTAGCAAAAATCTACCTCTTTATACACTGCCTCATATAATGAATTACATCACACTGATTACTGAATTTCACTTTCATACAGGTATTCTTGGTAGTATATTACTCTTCATTCATTGTAAATTTGGGTTTTGAAAGGGATGATATCATTGCACTTGCTACATAAATATATTGCCTCTCACCACATCATATTTCAGTTATTTTTATTTCCTCTATTCCATTGAGATCTCTCCAAGGTTAAGTACATTATTTTGTATTCCTGGCACCTAAGTTTTTTTTTTAACCTTCCTGGCACATAGTGTACACTTGATAAAGCTCTGCTAAATGAGGACTTTAATGAATCCATAAATGACTACTGAGTGATTGTTCCATTTCTTTGTCCCCTTATCCAACTGCATCTCTTTATCACTACGCTTAAGTGGAAATGTTCATCATTGACTAGCAATTTTTATCTTCTCAGAAATGATTTTTAACTTCCTGAGCAGTATTTATCCCATATCAGCAAGGTTGAAAGTGTTCTGTGTTAATAGTTTCATTTCTCTACTTGAGAGCATGTGGATAACTCAATCCATCTATCTGCATTTTGTGTTTCTGTAATATATAAGGAAACAATAATTGTCTGCCTAGTAGGCAGTTTTTCAGATTGAGTAGCTTCATCTATATAAAGCATGTAGAATAAACAGCTTCAGACGTGTCCTAGAGTGTCTAACACTGATTAAGCCAACATTAGCCACGATTGTGCATTTATACCCTAACAAATAAATCCATTGAGTTTTTGTCATATCAGAATTATCTATTTCTACACAAATAATTCATACCTAACTGACAAACCTAACTCTCTTTAATTGAGAAAAGTCCATGATTTTAGACATAATTCAGATTGCAAAAATTTACTAATTTGAGGTAATGTGTACTTCTGCTTCCTATATAGCATGTCCTTTCTATCTGCATTCTGCTTACTCTAAACATGCACTGTAGGCATTCCTTATGCATGCTCATGGTGAAGGTACCAACTTTTTAAAGGAAATTTTAATCCCACAATATTTTTTTTCTAATTAGTTTGTTAACCATACTTAATATTCTCAAAGTAAACAATGGGGCTTCTTTAACACCAGAAAGGTCTTTTTTATTGTCAGATCAAAAGTCAATTATGTGGTTAAAACTGTCTTATTTAAACCACGTTATGCTATAACACTGCTGCAGAAAGGGTGAATAGTTCACAATGTACTCCATGCTCTGTTGCTAATAATTAAACTTTACAATACAACATTCCACTGTGGAGCTGCTTTCAAATCTTAATTGCACTAAGATCTGAAAAAGCTCCATGTGCACAATTTATCATGTATAAAATGGTGTTGTTTCCAATACATGTGTTTAAGAACAGCTGCTTGGAATTTAGAGTAACTTTTTAAATGGACTATATGCAAAATTGGACATAACATAAGAAAAGATCAGGAAAATATCGTATCTAGTCCATACAATTTATCTTCATTATGTAAGTTACATTACACGTTCATGAGAAACTAAACTAATGATCTATGTGACCTGATAAAAACTACTGAAAGGGCTGGGAATATGACCTAGTGGCAAGAGTGCCTCCTATACATGAAGCCCAGGATTCGATTCCCAAGCACCACATCTATAGAAAATGGCCAGTAGTGGTGGTGTGGCTCAAGTGGCAGAGTACTAGCCTTGAGCAAAAAGAAGCCAGGGACAGTGCTCAGACCCTGAGTCCAAGGCCTAGGACTGGGCAAAACAAACAAAAAACTACTGCAAACAAATTACAATGAAAAGATATCACCTGTGGTGATCAGTTTCACCTCAGCATTCTATTGTCTTTTCATAATGTTGCCATTGTGTGTTAACAAGTTGACTAAAAATGAACTGACAAATATGGACATAATTAAACTTAATAATTACAAATAAAAGACTCATATTTAGATGTTTTGCCTTGGGGTGTGTGTGTGTGTGTGTGTGTGTGTGTGTGTGTGTGTGTGTGTGTGTGTGCCTTTCCTGGCACTGAGGATTAAACTCAAGGCCTGACCATTACCCCTTATTTCTTGTGTTGAAGGATAGTGCTCTATATAATTTGAGCAACAGATCTGCTTCCATTGTTTAAGTGGTTAATTGAAGATAAAAAAATTTCCAGAGTTCCTGTCAGGCTGGTTTCAAACCACTGTCTCAGCTTCCTGAAGACTAAGATTACCATCTTGAGACACCAGCTCTCAGCTTCAGCTTTCTTCTTTGTACACTGAAATGCATCATCCACACACCTAGAAAGTACAAGCCTAGACCAGGAACCTGCTGCCTCTGTCATTTTTTTTTTTGAAGATTTCTTGCATCAGTTATTTCCTTTCTCTGTGTAACCATACTCTATTTCAATCTCCTTTTGTAGCTAACTGAAAGACATTTCTGTCTCATAAATTTTTCTTTTAACTAAACATCTTTAGTAATTTGGTATTGTGTTAATTGTCAGTTGATTTTGTTCTTGCTTACATCAACTTACATTATGAAAAAAGGGAAAAAAGTGAACTTTAGGGTGACTTAAGGTTTAAAACAGCATTTCAGAAAACATAGGTTTGATCTGAGTGTATTGGTAAATAAAAAGAACACTAGGATTAATAATGAATTGGTAAAAAAATAAAAGGACTTTCACTGGATTAAAAAGGGCATTTCTTTCTTAACTATTTCTATAGTTATTATTTTTTTAACCCCTCTCATTCTGCCAATTTTTAATCAATTAATATGATTCTGTGCTAGAGAAGAAATGGAGGAAAAAAAAACCGCCAAAAACTGAAACCTGGAGCTACTTAGAGAGTTAACTTGCTCTACTAATAATACTACATTTTAATTCTTGAAAATGAAAGGAGAATGGAAAAATAACAGAGCTTTTAAAGTATAGTTTTATTTAATTATACTGTATTGAGAGTTGTCTGGAAAAAAGATGAATATCAAACTTGGAAAAAATAAGCAAAAATTAGCATCTCTTGGTCGTTTACCTGATAATAGATATGTGTGTGCATGAGTGTGTGTGTGTGTGAGAGAGAGAGAGTGAGAGAGAGAGAATGGAGAAAGAAACAAAGAGACAGAGAAAGAAAAAATCAAACAGAGAGACAGAGTAACAGAGAGACAGACAGGCAGAGAAAGAGAGAGACATAGACAGAGCAGAGACAGACAGGCAAAGGGTGTAGGGGAGGAAAGCTGGTGACTGGTCTTATGCCTTAATTTATTTCTTTATCTTATTTTACTAGTTTAATTTGGCAGATACTGGTCTGAGTCATAGATTTCAAGTTTTGATTGGAGATGGTGTTGAGAATAACTGTTGGACAAACAAGTTTAAGTTACCCTATCAATGTAATAAGTATACAGTAAACTACATATGAGAGAGAGGGAAGAGCGATGCATAACAAAGAGGGATGGAGAATGCCACCTGTAATCTTGCTTTTGCTTTTCTTTTTTTGTAATGTGTCATGTTGTGCTTTTCATAATCTCTTGTCAGAATAGTCTTGTGGAAAATAAGTGATATGTGAACAGGAAAGTCAAATAAATATTTTGGGGATCTGAACTAGATCTCAACAACGAGGGCACATTAGGATTTATTGGAAAATATACTCTAGTGGACTGGAAACAAAGCAATATTACCATAGGCTTAGTAAGGAGGAAACACAAGTCCATTCTCAATCATAAAATTCAACCAAAAAATATAATTTACACAGTTTAATCTATATTATTTTTCAGGATTCAGAACTGGCTTATGAGGCAAGGTAAAGGAAGACCCACTGAAAGAATAGATATAGTACATATATGAAAATCTTCTACTGGAAAAGTATTAATTTCTATGAGTTTTACAGTAATTGACTTATCTACCAACACTTGCATATAGAAATATACTTATATGTGGCCATTCTATTTAATAAAGAATAGATACCACCACTCAGTATTTTTAGTGAATGTGTTCCTGAGACTTGGACTAAAAATCTTTTGTAAATAATTTGAATTCTTGCATTGTGATGTAATTCTGTGTGTTTCTGTTGTGATGACTCTGTGTGTGAGTGTGTGTGAGAGTGTGTGTGTGTGTGTGCAGACATGTGTTCACATTGAAAATATATTCAGGTTGTGTTCTCCATACACAGTATGGAGTAGCAAACGTAAAATACAAATGGCTCTAGCACTTAATGTTCTTTCTTGGTAGTAAGAGGATTGCATTAAATGGAGTCAATCTGGCTAAAATAAAACTTACAAGAGAAATTCTATTAAGACATATTGAATAGCCTGTTTTAATCTATTGATATAGAATGCTCTTGCTTAAAGATAACTTGAAATCTTCATTTTAACATAAATAGAATAATTCCTTATGGAAATGTGAAGGACTAAGGAGTTGCTTAATTTTATTTTTTTAAACTAAAATATTTTGGAGGCTTCTAAAATCCTTTGAATACATTATTTGAAAATATGCTCGGTCTTATTATTATTCTTGGTTTGTTTCTGCTCTTCATCAGGACAAACACATGTTCAAGGACACATCTGATGGATGGAATTTATGTGCTGCCTGTTCCAGTGAGCATTAGATTTGCAGTTGTTGAATAGATTAGTTTAAGCAATTAAAAGAGACACCATATAAACCTTGCACAAGCATATAATGGTGCCAGGAGGCAGTAATGGCCTTGGGAGAATATAAATCAAATAAGCAGAATAAGAGTATATTGTGGTTCCTTCAAAAATTGCAAGCGAAGAAGCATAAACTTTTCCATGAATTTACCCTTGATCTTATTTAGTGTTTTTGAGAAGACAGGGGAAAAATGTGATTTTATGAAGGGATTGTTTAAGGACATATTAGTAAACATTATTCTGGAAGCTTGTATTTGGTTTTGTTTATATTGATTTGCATATTGTGGACTGCTTTTTGCATAATAAGATCACTGTTATTTCTAGTCAGTCCATGGGTGATTACACATATGAATAACACAATTGTGTATCCTTTGTGATATACGTTATTGTAATCTGTGAAAGTATCCTGATGATTTTCTGTACTGAGAAATCACGAATCATCCTATCAAGTGTTAGATGCCAACTCTACAATGTTATTCTGACATTTAAAAGGCAGAAGAATCTGAAAACACACATTCAATTTTTCCAAGTATGAGTCCTATTTGCATTGTTGTGATTTGAATGTTGAGCTCGTGTGTGGACACAGGCATGGACAATGTAGCTCTCTGATCAATATCTGTGATTGACATATGTGCACAGTGATCTGCAAAGATAAGCTAGTCAAACAATTAGACTGAGAAAGGGATAATTTTAACACTGATCAATAGAAGCTAAACAGAAAATTTTGATATAGGGTAGCTCTTTCTTTTTTCATTCTTTTCTTCATTTTCCTTTTATTTAAAAAAATACAGTGGCTGGGAATATGACCAAAGTGCAAGAGTGCATGCCTCGCATACATGAAGCCCTGGGTTCCATTCCCCAGCACCACATATACAGAAAATGGCCAGAAGTGGCGCTGTGGCTCAAGTGGCAGAGTGCTAGCCTTGAGCAAAAAGAAGTTAGGACAGTGCTCATGCCCTGAGTCCAAGGCCCAGGACTGGCAAAAAACAAACAAACAAAAAACCAAAAAACATACAGACACTCTCAGAGATCTTTAAATATAATGTAAAAGGAAAACAAAGTGAAAAATCTGCTATGAATACTTCTTTTTTTAAAAACTTCTGGAGATGTTAGTTCATTCTCATCTGCTGGAATGGACCAAAAGTATCAACTCCAGAGGAAACTGGCTGTGTAGAAGAACTGGGCCCAAGATACAAAAACAAAAAGAACACAAATAAAAGGAAAACCAACAAAAAACCCTCATCATGTTTTTCTTCAAGGCTGCCAAAAAGTGACACATATATTTGTTATTCTCAGAATGCATGTAAGCCCACATAATAATACACATTGCAACAAATTAAATTTTTAGGTATTCTTCAGTGAAAATTATGTGATAGTAATAATCACCACACTATCCCTAGTGTTATGCATCTAGATGTTTTGAAATTCTAATCAGAATTACAAGAAGCATCAGGCTGGAACAACATTCCTAGGTGTGAGATAATGTAGCTTTTCTTTTTACAAAAAGATATGAGGGAGGTGTGCTTTTCTCTTTCTTTCTCTTTTCTTTATTTGGAGAGTATTCATTTATAATTAAAGAAAGCAAAAAGGCAGAATTACATCTATAGTGATATCTAAATGGTGTGCCTAGATGTGCATACTCCAAACATGTGAACAAGGACTAAAGAATAATTATCATTAACATGATTAAGACCTGTGATTCTTTTAGCAAGCACTTTTGCTATGAACATTCATTCAAATCAAATGTAGCTAATTATGCCTCAAGAGTATCCACATAGCACATTTCAGATTAATTTATATGACATAAAAGTATTAGCAGATAGAGTTGTTTCTAAGGTGATTTTGTGTATAGAGTTGTGAAAATAGAATTTGCTAAAAATCTATTTAATTGCTTTAAGTCAAAGCACAAATATTTCTAAAACTCCTCGTAACAAATTCCATAAGGTAAATCAATCAATGCTTTTGATTAAAAATGATTTGAAAGTTATTATAATTAGTTCCTGATTTGTTTTATGCAAAAATCCCTGAGCAACAAAATTAAATTTTGATTTCCCTACCAAACCACTGAAGCTAAAGATACAATATTCTTTCGCTTGGTAAGTTAATTCTACATATATAATTTAAATTCTAGTCTGTAATGATTCTTTTATTACTATGCACGCTCCTTACTATAAAACATGCTGATTTTTAATAATATGTATTCAGATAATACTAATGTTTTGAGAAGACATAATTTTTTTTTAAAACATAGGTCAAATAATGAATTCCTAAAAATTAAAAATGGGTAAGGCACTGGAGTCTCATGCCTATAATCCTCACTGTTCAGCAATCTGAGAGCTGAGGATCAGGGTTCGACTCAGGCAGAATAGAAAAGTCCAATTAACTACCAAAAAAGCAAGAAGTGCGTGTACCTCCATTGGTACAGTACTAGCGTTGAGCAAAATTATGGGAGAAAACATACAAGCCCTGAGTTCAAGCCCCAAGAGTGGCATGTGCACACGTGCATGCACACACACACACACACACACACACACACACACACACACACACATGGACTTGACATTGTTCCATAAGAAATTATGGGATTAAAATTGAGCATTTTGCAAACATTTAGGTAAAAAAATGTAATCACTAGTATGCATTTATTGTGAGAAGAATAGTAAACAAAATATATTTTTAATTTTGAACAAAATTTATTGACAGGTTACTGGAATGCTATAGAAATAAACTACCTTTGCCAATATGACTTTTGACAATTTTTCTTATATGTCTGGAAACAGAAAAGATATATATGTTCAAAATGGTAAGCTAAGAAGCTCTAGAATCTGTGAAATGGATATTTGTGTCATGTGTTTTTCGCCAGATTATGCAGTACAAACCACCCTCTTGTATTTCCAGACATTGTAATTATTTTCTTAAACAAATTTGAGTTGTTCATCTTTTCATTTTTTCCAAGTAGTACTAGGTATAATATAGTAATGATTTTAGTAAAAAGAGATGTAGTATATGTGGCTCCTAAAATGTAATAAGTTTTCAAAAATGGTAATATATGATAAAACGTATGATCATTTGTTCTTGAACCAGTTTTTTAATCAGTGATTTTTGATCTAAATATTTTGTTTTATTTCCTTGAATTTCCAAGTTCAATTTGTAGCAAATGCATACATGATTGACAGAATCAGAGTCTCAAAAATATTAACTGATTAAAACAATATACCTAAGTCATCATCATGAAATAAATCCTCCACTCACATAAAAGAAACCAGCTAAAGCAACCAAGGACAAAGGAGTCAAGATTTGACAACCCCTCCTACTAAAGACTGAGGAATTCTTAGTTGATTCTAAGTGGACTATGAGTCATTCTGTGATGAGCATGCCAAGAAAAGCTAATGGAATCTTGGCCATCATTAATAGATGTATACTGTACAAAGCCATGGGAGGCAATTCTTATAATTCCCTGCACCCATCAGAACAGCTGGAAGATAATGCAATGTTTTGAACATTACAGATGGTGAGACATTTTAAAATTAGAAGACATCAAAAGATTTTGGTAGGTTAAGAGTTAGAGTCACCTGTGAGAATGTCAAAGACATTTGCATGGAAAAAGTAATAAATTTTTAAACTTCATCTGACAAAACATAAGATTAATGGGAGTTATATAAGCAGGTAATTTTGGATTTTCTCTAACGAAATAACTTCTTTCTAAACTTAACTGTTAAAACTGGAATGCTTTCCCTTCTGAGGTGGTAAATCTCTTGCCAATGTAAGTGTTGAAGCAGATGCTGAATGATCTTCTGTTAGAAGTAGATGAGAAGCTCCTTCCATCTGCAGACAAGTATGAATGCATGCTAGGTACCAGTCCTACAAAATGATAAACAAATCAATAAATGAAATACCTAAAAATATCAATGTGTTCCACATATCTGGTGTATTCCAAGTCCCCTATTCTGCAAACTTGAATTTCTATGGTAGGAATTAATATGTAAAATAAAAATATCCAAATTAATAGCTTAATGACAAAATAATTAGTGTGATGTAAGACTTGTAGGAGTATTTATTAGGGAGAAATGTTGCACTTTTTCTGTATTTGAATTCTTTATATATTACATTTAATTTTATAGTTATGTATAGGGCTTATCAATGGTTTGTATTTCTTATGAAAAAAGCACACCTCTATCAATTCTTGAGAAATCTCTAATTTATATAATATAGTTAATTCAGCAATTCCCTAAGTAACATTCAGTGATGTAAACATTTTCTCTCCACGTGGATCAATACAATGGTAATATGCTTTGTTAACATTTTAAGGGCCCTAATGTGCCTAAATAAACATTTTAAATTGTTTTCACTTTTCATTAGATTAAACACATGTGACCACAAATGGTAAGCAACAATAACATGAGAAAGATAAAAATATGACATTTACTGTCTGTATAACCAAAGAAAATATTTTTTTTCTTTATAATTATGAGCATTTGAAAACATCTTGCTACTGCAGGTGATGGTTTACCTCCAAGAGAACTCAGGTTCTCTCCTCTTTGACTAGCTACAGATTATTCATGAGTTTAATCATACATTTCTTAAATTAAAAGCAGGAGTTGATATTAGTCATACTGTTTTGGTCTTTTTCTTTAATATAGCTCACTGAATTTTGGATTAGAGTTTGCATTTGATATATTTGTGAACTACACTCTTAGTTTATAATTTGGGGTCATGCTATCCTTTTTTTGAAAAAATCAACTCATATTTCATGAATCCAATTTACAACAACTCTGTACAGAAGAATGTTCTAGACTTCTTCTGATATCTACACTTTGAGTTTAGCTCCTCTATGGACATCATTTCTGTATAATTACTGAATGTACCACTGATCTGTTTAAACTACTGTGCTTGCATAACTAGCAGCAAAAGGCAACAGGCATCATAATTGTACTGAATAATTTTACCTCATCATGAAGGAGGTTAAAAAGTGGTCTTATTTGGAAGCTGGTGGGTCCTGCTTATAATATTAACTAACTACTCAGGAGGATGATATCTAAGGACCATGCTTCAGTGTCAGCCTACACATACTTTTCTGGAAAGTCCATAAATATGTATCTGAAATTAATTACAAAAAAATAGAACAAAAAAGAAACCCCAAAAGTCAAAATGTATCTCAAGTAGTATGGTGCTAGCCCTGACAATAAATCTTAGAGACAGGGTCCAGGCCTTGAGTTCAAGCCCAAGGACAGGAATAAAGTAAAGTTATCTTAATATTACAAATTTAGAAATATACATTTCAAGATCAATATAAATTTTCATTTTATTTTGATCATATTCTTCCTAGAAATCATATTAGTTAATTCTGATGGACATTTGTATTTTCCAAAGAAAGCATGACTGGCAGCCCCATACATGTTTGTAAGTGTGTGTGTGTACACATGTGCACACTTTTATTCTGATTTTCTATAAAGTTTGAAATTGATTGTATTACCCATACCTTCTTCTTTATCACTTTTTATTAGTAATTTCACATGCCATGAAAGTAAATTTCATTATCCATTTTTTGATAATAGAAACAATTTAAACAAGTGGGGGAGACAGGACAGTACAATCTCTTACTAAATGAGAAAAAGGTTTGGTTTACTAAGCTTCAGACTTGAGAGATGAACTAGGACTTCCTTGTTTAAAATTCCTAATCTCCATGTTATGAAATAAATATTCTGTGACTATGTAATATATATCTTACAAAATATAGCATGTAAGCAACCTATTTTCTCATTAAAGGTATATTAAAATAATTACAACTTAGTCTTTATTCTAGTAATAATATCCACACCATTACCTTGTTAAGACATCATGAGTTATCATCAAAAATATTCATTCATTTATTAATTCATGATCAGTACAATAAATAAAATATGAACATTTTTGTTTATTTTTTACAGCCAAATTAAAATAAATTTCTGATTTCAGGTGTGATGGGCCTGAGGCAAAAAAAAAATTTTTTTTTAAAGGAATAAGATACTTTTAAGTGCAAGAGAGAAAAAAAAGCTTAGTTTAAAGGTCACGTTTGGAATGCTTGAGCAGGTTGCTTTTTGGGGTGTATGGAGGAGGCTGCAGTAACTTGAAGAGTGTAATCTGGAAGACTTCCTAAACATATGGAGTGCTTAGAAAAAAGTGGCACAGAAATGCTAGTGAGGAAAAAAAGAAAATTGGTTAAATCCAGGGAAAAGCCTGGGGGAAGGGAAAGGCCTAAAGGAAGGAAGTGAGAACAGATGTCAAAATGGTCATTGTGGGATTTTTGACATCATGAGATTATTCTGAGTATGCTTTTTAAAGAATAAGCCTCTGTACTAATGAAGGTCTGAAATGATTGGAATGGTTAAAGAAGGTTTTAAATGATAACGCTTTCCAGTATCAGCATATGGCTTCAAATAGATTTTAGAATTAAATAAGTGCAATAATGGGTAAGTGGAGTTTTTCATTTTATGCATTGTGTAGCATCTAAATGAGCCTATTTTATAGTGCATGTTATTTTCCTTCTGAAAGTAAAGGCCTATTGCAATATCTGAAAGATTTCACATGCTTAATTTTCATTCATTTGTAAAAAGAAATATTTTAAGGTGTTCTTTCCAAAATGTGGAAACATAGTTGACTATTTTTATTCAAAGAAGTCATACTCTTAGGAAATATAAAAATATATTTAATAATTTTAAGCTTTTAGTTGATTACTATAGAAACAAAATATATAATACTTTAGTGTCCTTAAATTCGTATGTGTCACTTAAAAATACAAACTTAACCTGGGACATAGAGACACACCGCAGATAATTGAAGGATTATTGTCTATCATTCTGAAACAGGACAATTTTTAATAAAAGTAATCAAGAGACAAAAAGGAAAATTCTTTATACTGAAGGTCAGATAGAATTTCAAAACATCATTTTCATAATCTGCCCAGAAAAGAATACTTTAGATGATTTATACTTGCTTATGACATGCACATATTAAAACATAGGAAGCACACAGTAAGATCATATTTTCTTACACACAGTATTTTATAACTAAGATGAAAATTTGACAATAACCCAGTAGGCCAAAAGACAGGCAATATACAAGCTCTAACTCTGAGTAGCACACAATTTTTCCTTCACAGTGCTGATGCGTAAGTACGCTATCATCCCAGTTCATTTCCTTTGGGTGTTTGTATTTACAAATGCCATTAGATTCTGTCTGTCTCTATCTGATATGCATATAGCATGGCTCAAAGAAAACAAAATATATGACGCATGGAGAGGCACTGCATTTGAGGTTAATCTTTAAATGCATCAAATTTCTTTCTGTTCTCTAGGGAGTAGTAGGGAATAAAATTTTGTTACATGCCTGTTAGCATTTGCCCAAGTGTCAATAAAGATATCCATGATATCACTGGA
Source organism: Perognathus longimembris pacificus (assembly GCF_023159225.1). Lineage (NCBI taxonomy): Eukaryota > Metazoa > Chordata > Mammalia > Rodentia > Heteromyidae > Perognathus > Perognathus longimembris. The sequence continues at coordinate 28,164,717 of NC_063163.1, forward strand.
TTTCTGAATTTGAGCAGCAGCAAAAAGCACAGGACTTGCTAATTTTGTGCCAAAATAAAAATCAGAGAATGTATTATTCCATTTGTTGTTAATTACTTTCATTGGAAACTATTTAGAGCTGTGCAGTAACCTTGAGATTATATGTGTTATTAGCAATACTCTGGAAAAATATATATGAATGTGATGTATTACTGAATCCATAAATTAACATAAACTTCCTTCAATAAAACACAATATATTACACTTTTGTTCTCAAAAGAAAGTTACCTTATTCTAAACTGTCACCATACAGAACTGTGGTCAAAGCCACAAAAGAGCATCTTTCTTTTCTTCAAAACACACTGGGTGCATATGTGGAACTATAAAATTAAAACCCACTCATACTACAAATTTATGTTTACTCAAAAGGAAAATGAAATGACTGGAAAACAAGATTTTGTGCTTTTTAAATTGTCAAACTGAATGCCTATATCCAATATATAATGCTTTATAAAATTGCTATTTCATTTTGTCCCTTAAGTATGATGAATACTTGGAATTTCCAAGGGAAGATTTTGTTCTATATTTTTTACTTGTGTTACCTTTGCCAAACAAATAACCACATTTGAAAGAATATTTTATAACAATATCTCTGAGTCACTAGATATCAAGGAAAAAGTGAATAATTAAAAAAAAATAGTAAGGTTCACAGTATTCATGGAGACCAAAGTGTGTTTATTTTCATACACTTAGTATGGGAGTTATAATTACCTAAATGGTAGATTTAAAAAATATACTGGTATTGGTATTGATTTAAATTTATGTCTTGAATTTAATTATGAATGAATCTTGCTTCTTGATTAAAGCTGATGTTATGTCTTTACTGGAGATTTGAGCCCACTGAATTTTCACATCACTGCATAAGTATTTTCTGTCATTTTTTGAATATTATTGTCATTTTGATTTTCTAATCTTCTCTTCTAGTAGAGTTTATCCTTTCTTGTACTTGTTTTTTTTTTTGTTATATTTTTTGTAGGGTATTATTCTCTTAATTATATTTTGAAACATGGGATTAGTGCTCATGAAGTCCTTTTGTTTTGTGAGAGGACAGTAAATAGAATATAAAACTAATAGATTGAACAAAGATCAAAGGTGCATATGTGCATATATATGCAACTATCTCTCTCTCTTTCTCTCTCTCTCCCTATCATCTTACTGTGTTGAAACTGAGTCTCCTCGTGGAAGAAGAGTCCATGTTTCATTTTTTTTCTATAATTTACCAGGGCTGTATTTTACACAAAATACCAAGTCTAACAATAATTGATAAAAATTTTTATGTGGCAATATCTACAGTACTTAGAAAAACTCCAATTCTATATTTCATTTTGCTTCGATATTTCAGGACAGCACTCTACTTAAATGTAAACAAAGTTAGAATTACACATGTGTTCTTATCACATACTTAAGTGAAGTCAGCCCAGCACCAAATTTATTCATCACTGATCCTGTACACTGCTCTTTGGAACAATTGGAAATCTGTTTAATATAATATATTGCTAATTATTTTTCTTATTTTACAATTTTATTTTTTTTTAATTTTTTAATTTTTTTTTTTTTTTTTTTTTTTTTTTTTTGGCCAGTCCTAGGGCTTAGACTCAGGGCCTGAGCACTGTCCCTGGCTTCCTTTTGCTCAAGGCTAGCACTCTGCCACTTGAGCCACAGCGCCACTTCTGGCCATTTTCTATATATGTGGTGCTGGGGAATTGAACCCAGGGCCTCATGTATACGAGGCAAGCACTCTTGCCACTAGGCCATATCCCCAGCCCCTTATTTTACAATTTTATTAGCCAATGGCATCAATAATTTATAAAGTTTCATCATCATAAGAAAATCAGTACTGCTTTTTTAAGTTGTCATAATTCTATACAAACCTAAATCTTTGATATTTTAATATATGCATACATAAATTGCCTGACTATTTTAATCAGATTAATTTAATTTAATGAGTTTAATAAATTATGCGAAGTTTATAGGCTTCTATTACTTGCACTGTAATCTCCCTAAAAATATGCATTGATAATATCCACTGCTGCTATAATTATCTGGCATCTAGCAATATGTATAGTAACAGTTTAAGAGCAAGATAGAGAGCAAAAAGTGTGAAAACAAGGTAGAGAGGAGAAAAGATAGATATAGTAACATTTTCTGTTCACCATGAAAGAAATGATAATGAAAAACTCAAAATATAGTAGCAGTTATCTGCTGCCTTTATAACTGATTAAGGAATGGAGGGAGACATAAACAAAGACAAATTGGGACAGAGAATAGGTGCATGAGAGAGGGAAAGGGAGGTTTATTTCCAACCCCTATGCAGGAAATTTGAGTTTAAGGAACTCTTTACTTTTTTTTTATAACACACATTTAGCAGCATACCTTGGAGAATTGTTACATGTGTTTTACTATGTATCACAGTGTTTCACAAGTTTGATTCTACTTCAAATTGGACAGGATTTTAAAGAAAATTAGAAAAGTAATTTTAATACTATTAGTACAAATCAGCAAAATAAATAACAAGAAGTAGAAAGATATATAGAAACATAAATGTATATTTTTTCATTTTAATAGATTTTCTTAAGATTGCAACCTTTTTAGGATGACCATTAAATTGTATAATATTTTGATTATTTTGCTACTTGATAATTTAGATAGGTTAATGTTTCATACAAAGAAATTTAGACATGGTTAGATATATAATGTTGGAATAGTTTGAAAAATTATTTTGTGTTAATAGAGTGCTACAAATATACTTTGCATTTTTGTGATTCTGCTTCTGTTTGAAAAATATTTTCTTCATTCTGTACAACATAATAATACTGCAATGATGGCTACTGTTTAAATGTCCAATTATAAATTCTGCTAACATAGTAATTATAATACCAATGGCTAGAATGTTTTGGCTGTAAAGAAAAATCATTCACAACCTTAACTAATACTTCATGTAAAATCTAAAGAAGTAAATAAAATGTGAGAGTGACCTTCATTATTACTTGGGCAAAATTCAACTAACGCAACATCAACATTCTCAATGAACAAGACTGTGTACCTTTGAAATTCATTGGCGTAATTGAATTTCTATCAAACGCCTTATAGAATCTACGAAAAACTTCTGGAGGAGAGAAAATAGACAAAGAAATCACAATGTGTAACTCATATGGCCATGAACAGTACATTCTCATTCGTTTGGGTTCCAGTAATACAATTCTGTATACAAGTATATTCTGTATGTCATTTTCTTTTTTAATTAACGAAGTCCTTTGTGTTTTTTTTTGGCTATTTTTTTATTTTGTTTTTTTTTTCCCCTTTATTTATTGTCAAAGTGTGATACAGAGGGGTTACAGATTCATATGAAAGGCAGTGAGAACATTTCTTGTTCTACTTGTTACCTCCTCCCTCATTTCCCCCTACCCCCTTCTCATCTCCCCCCAAAAGTTGTGCAGTTAGTTTACACCGAATGCTTTCTAAGTGTTGCTTTTTGAGTGGTTTGTACTTTTGTTCTTTGTCTTTCGATTTTGATATTCCCTCTCCCTTCCCCAGATCCATTACCCATATTGGTCAATATCCAGGGTACTCGGATGTAGTACAGTGGTAGCGAGGGTACAGCCACAGGAAAGGACTACAAGAGAGACAAAACTAGGCAAACCACTCAGTCAAACAAACAGACAAGGAAAAAGAGAAAAAGGTAGTATGAGTTCACATGGCATCTTGAGCACATTTACAACAGTGCTATAGTTCTTGTTTCCATAATGTGGAGTTCACTTGACTTGACATCTTCTTATGTGGTCATATCGGTGTATTATCGGGGTATTTTGGTCTTCTATGACTAGCCTATTCCTGTACTATTTCCTATGAGGGACATCATAGGGTTTATGTTTTTGGGGTCTGGGTCACTTCACTTAATTTTTTTTTTCAATTGCTTCCATTTCCTTATGAATGGGGCAGTGTCATTCTTTGTGATATAGGCATAGAATTTCATTGTGTATATGTACCACATTTTCTTGATCCACTCGTCTACTGAGGGGCACCTAGGTTGGTTCCATGTTCTAGTGATGACAAGTTGTGCTGCATTGAACATAGGTGTGCTGGTGGCTTTAGTGTGGTCTTGCTTGTAGTCTTTTGGGTAGATGCCAAAAAGTGGGGCTGCTGGGTGGTAGGGGAGCTCTATGTTTAGCCTTCTGAAGAATCTTCATACCACTTTCCAGAGTGGCTGAACAAGTTTACATTCCCACTATCAACTCTTCCCTAAGACGTTCTGTAGATCACGGACACCTAATTTTTGGCTAATAACAAAAAAGTCCTCACTTTGAAAGTAAATATATTTTTAACCCAACATGGGGCCACTCAAAGTAATTTAATTGCTGTTCATTGGCATGTTTAGTCCAACAAGTCCACTCATAAGCAATACTTCCAATAATGTTCTGAAATATCAGATATGTGAATATTTTTATATGTGAGTACTTGGCTTGAACTCAGGTCTTTTCTTTTTCACATGATTCTTTTAACAGCTCAAGGGTAGGGTTCACTTGAGCCAGACATCCACTTCTAGCTTAATTGGAGATCAGAGACTCAAACTTTTCTGCCTAGGCTTGCATTAAAATCTAAAATTCTGAGCTTCCAGAGTAGCTAGGATTGCAGGCATGACACAATAGCACCTGGAAGAATACAAGGGTTTTTTTTTGTGTGTGTGTGTGTGTGTGTGTGTGTGTGTGTGTGTATGTGTGTGTGAATCCAAACTGCAAAATAAAAATGGATTTTGAACAGTATAGATTTGAATGTTAAAGGGCCACATCTACTCAGTGTTGTGATAATTTGAAGGAAATCAAAAAAACTATAGAACTATGTAGCCTGGAAAACAAAAAAAATAGTTAAGTGTGGCATTAATGCATCAAACAATCTATGGAAACAATCTATGAAATTATTTCTTTTTCACAAAAATACAACTTAATCTACTCAAAACTTAATCTACTCAAAAAAATTAAAATGTACTAAAGTTGTAAACACAAACTCTTACAGACAACTCTCTGGGGCATGGCACCCATCACAGACTGGAAAACTGTAAACACATAGCATTAAATGGTAATTCAATAAAACGAAGTATCATAATGCTGTGCTACTGTAGTAATTTCACAGCCACCTCCTGTTGTCATTGCAGTGAGCTCAAGTGCTTTGAGTATCTGTTTAAAACACCATGTGTTGCTAATTATCTTCACAGGCGCAGGTTTTTTTTTCTTTCCAGCAAATTCTGCATTGTAGTAGTAAGTGATCTCTTATGTTTATTTCATTAATTTTTTAATGATAAACTATGTTTAACAATCACAATGCTAAATTGTTTATGTTACTGATAATTCTTCCTCTCGATAGTAGGCAGCCAATAGCAGTAAGTAGTAGTTTGTTTTTTGCAGGGGATCAAAAATGATACACAGACTTCTATGACAATCAGAGAAGCCACCTTACAAAAATTGCCACTAAAACCTTTTATTTATTACACCTCAAGAGGAGTTAAAGCTTGTGTAGTCTGCTTCTAGTCATCATTGTCACTATCATGAGCTCTAAAGGGGACCCAGCAGCCACCTGTAACATCCCACCCTCAGCAGTGCCTGCAGCAAGCTTGTCACCTTGGACAGTGGTGTGGAGAGTGATATATCCATAGGTTTCATTAGTTCTGCAAAGTAAAACTCGTCAGTCATCACAGTAAAGATTTAGAGAACATTAAATTGATTTGGTGTAAAAAACAGATATGATTTTTATCAATAGAGATGACACCACAGAAGATACAGTTGTATAGACTGATATCAAGAAGAATAATCTTAGAAAGTCCATTTGCACAGAAGGTGTTTTATGAAGTAAGGGCACAGAAAGATCACAGAAACAGCCAATGTTACAAGTTTAGGAGGTGTTAAAATTCCATGCAATAAATGTATTCCAGATTTTAGCCATTGTGTATGCTATCACATTTCAGGGGTTCTCTCCACAATCACCAGCATAGATGAGTGGAATAGTAAGACTGGAATAAACAATAGGAGTTTATGATATATTGAAGGCTAAGCACAATACACAGAGTCCCACTCCACCCACAGGTGAAGGCTTCCAGCAATGCCAAGAGGAGACTCTATGGCCATCTAACATAGTATTACAAATCTTCTGTGAAGAATTGGAGGATGGTTCTAACAGTCAGACAGAGTGCACAAGATGCTCCAGTGAGGAGCCTTTGTATGAAGTATATTGACCGTAATCTTTGCCAAAGATGGCCTACAGAGGATGACAATGAGGATGCTAAAGAAAGTCAAGGAGTCCCACGTTCATCCAATGTTGATACTACTTGAATTACCAATCAGCTATTTAGGAAGTATATCATAAGATAGCAAAGAGAAAAGTATCTGATTCTCTTAGAATTCATTCATTGCTAAGGCTCAGTGGAGCAGGATTGATTAAAATGGCTGCTTATCACCTCTATTGTCAACCCATCAAACAACAAGAGAGACAACTTTGTAAAAACAGATTAATGTAAATCATTATATTCTTTGAAACAAACAAATTATTATAATCCAGTTCCCTGTTGGTGTTAGCTTATTCCTTGAAGATTCTTGGGTTCTCAAGGTACAACATCAAACTCTATAATATGCAAATATAATTGCATTTACATATTTTTTCTTATCATGATACTCAAGATACACTTTCTAGATAATGTCTGAGATTTTACATATCTAACTACGCAAGTGTATTTTTAAAGGTATTAGCCTTCTAACGGTCTTACTGTTATGTGAACTCACTTGCCACCAATAAGCACATTTGCAAGAGGTCATTTAAACCTTGGATTGTCAAAGGCTGAATTTGTCATAGACCTGAATGGCACATTTTTAAAGAAACAAAATATAGACAAAGAAGATGGGAAATTCAAAATAGCTTTATTTCTGAGAGAAAAAAATCTCTAAGTATAAAACACAGCATGATGAATCTCTGCAGAGAGAACCACCTCCTCCCTTGCGTGGGCATGCAGCTGAGTGACACATCAATGGGAATGGAGGCACTCCTATTTATGTTTAACTTCCCTCAAAAACAGCAGCAGCACTCTGTTCCTAATATAGAAATGCTCTCAGAAGATCTAGCTCATTTCATAAAAAAAAAAAACAGAACTTAAAAAAAACACGTCAATGAATAACGTGTCCTAGTTGTACTTGAAAGGGGAGAAAAATGAATGGAGATTTAATTTTGAAATGTATGTAAGATAAGAAAAAAACAAATATATGACCTTCAATATAAACTCTTTTCAAGTGTATGTTTATAAAATTAAAACCAGATACAATCCATGTTCCCCATTCCTCTTCTTTCTTTATCCTATCCCTATTCCCATACATTGAAGCCATACAGTGAAACAATTAACAATTATTCCAATGTCTGTGTAACTTTCTGAATCCATATTGTCATCTTGAGTATGTACTACATATTTGGAGCTTATTATATCTCACTTGAAATAATTAGTCATAAAATTTCATCCAGCTAATATCTCTAACTCTACGAACACTTCAGTTCTAACAATCTCAAGAGTTATTCTCTTTGCTATTAGCTGTATTTTTAATGAACTGTTCCTTTTCAACTGTAGATTATTGAAGAAAATTATAATTATTTTACATTACCATCAAAGCGTCATAGCTAGCAACCCATTTATCAAAAGACAGGTTAACAAGATAAAAAGCCCAATAAAGTACACATAACTTTACATCACATGGGAATTTTCACAAGGACGCAGAGACATGAAGGGAAATGTTTCTTTTTGTTATTGTTTTTGTTTTTTTGTGTGAATACCTACAGTGAAGCAAGGACAGCTATATAGAAATGGGATTGGACATAAAGTACACAGGATCTAAAGTGACAGAGTACATGGGGAGAACCAGCAGAACCTATTTGTTCAGATATCTCGTAGCTGCTCCATTATAGCATTTATTCTCCTCAGCAGAAAGGCAGGACTCCTCTAGAATAAGAATCTTCTGGTCTATTACTGGACGAATAAGGATAGGTTAGAGAATTTATCTATGGGCATCACTGAGATAGAAAGGCAGGAAAAGGTTAAAGTCACAATTCCAGTTTTTTGGGTTTTTTTTATGGATGACTTTGAGGAAAAGGAGCTTTCATCTCTGTGACCCACCTTGGGGAAAGTGAATTGTAGATTCTATGATTTGCTTGCAGAGAGAATTATGGGGAGAGACAAGAAGACATGAGAAGGTCAGAGACGCTGTAGTTAGCTTGTGAGGCTTTCCAATGCACTTTAATTTAAAACACTGTATATGAAGGCACAGTACTTTAAGAAACATTTTCTCAGACCTAACACAATCACATCATCCCACTCTGTCAAATTCAATTTTAATATTTTCACTGATTTCACTTCTTCTGCCCTCAGTGAGGAGGGAATTTCTTAGTACTTAGTGTGCTATTTTGTTCAATACATTGTCTTCAAGACATTAGTCATCTTTCTTCTTCGTTTTAAAGAAAAATAATCCCCAGTGAGATGATAAATGTTTATTCTCTTATTCTCCTAATTATTACCAACTCAATCCATTCTAAAAAGTATAATAAGACTTTCAAAGTTCTACTAATAGTTCCCTTTGCATTTTCCTTTTACATTTATGTCATAATAGAAATACAGCCTAATTTTTTTTTAAGGAATTTACTTTCTCACCATTCAGAATCTAGGTATACAAAAGTAGGATACCAGTGAAGTTGGAGTCCAGTGAGAGCTGTCTGCCTTGCTTGAAGGTATATGAATTCTCATTGTGGGCTTCCATGACAGAAAGAGTGAGCAATCCTCCTGGTGACTCTTAGGGGCTACCATCTATCATGAGAGCACTTACCAGTATGATTTCAAGTAAACTTACTTATCTCCAAGTCCACATCTTGGGGGATTTGGGCCTTGAGATTTGAATTTTTCAATGAGAGTCCATTGTAAGTTTTCTGATGTATGTAACATTGCTAATAAATGCTCCTTTGGAGGGGGATGTGCCTCTCACTTCTTAACACCCTAACACTGCATCCATCTCTACTTGCTTTCTTTATCAAGATCTCTGACAATGTCATATATTCCTAATAGGCATTCCATTGGCAAATAATGTGAAATGTGGAGTTGTATTACGTGTTAGAAGGCTATCTGGTAAGCTGAAAACAAGTATCGGTGAAAATAGAGTTCATTGCAGCTACCTGCATGGTTATGGCTGCAGGATTATACAGCTTATCAGCACATGTCAGAAAGATGCTGGGATTTTAGTAGCAGGAAGTCTCCATATTAGTCAATAGTGTGATGTGACTGCCAAAGTGCAGGCGCAATTTTAAGCTACTTTAGTCAGCACACAGCTTCCAAAATAACAGAGATAAAAACCTCACTGTACACTGTAGCTAAGTACAAGCCATTGCTGCATTAAGCCCTAAGTGCTACATTTCAACACTCTATATCATGGCAAATGAAAACCAAGCCTATGAGTAGCCTTTGCAGGAGAAAAAAGAAAATTCAAATGAAAGAGATTTAACTTAAGGAGCCAAGGCTTCAAAGTCCTTATGAAATTGGAATAAAGCTGCATTTCAATTAAAAATAATAAAATACCTGATTTCAGATCCTTGATAGGAGGATTGTTAGAACAGATATTTAGCAAGGAGAACAAAAATGATTTCCTTGGATGTATAAACATGCAGAAATATAAACATAGTCAAATTTCTACTTACAATGATCAAATTATAGCTTTTAAACTACTACATTGTATCAAATGTTTTAAAAAACTTCATTCAAACTTTATCATAATACTCTTCATTTTTATGATAGTGAATTTGGGGTCATCTAACAGATCACTCCTCTAAATTGCTTGAGAAAGAATCACAATTACAGTTGGTATTCTCCCCCAGGTTTTAAACTTAAGCTACAACTAAGCAACTTTCAATACCATTCTTAGTTTTTCTACGCTGTCAGAATGAGTAAAGCCAGCTGCTGACTAATTACTAAACTAAGCTAATTGTTAAGCTGGTTATTAAACTATGTCAAAGTACTTTGTCATTTCTTTTTAATGAGTGACATTTTGGAGTCTCAAAACTAGAAATTGGCGTATGTTATGAAAATAGTATCTACATTCCACAGTCCCTGGAGAATGAATGAAATTGAAAAACAAACAACTCCTTTTGTTCAAAGGAATATTTTTTGGGGGGTTAGATTTAAGTATATTTGGTGTGTGGTACATCTTAAAAATGTATTCTATTAACCTTTGTGGCTCTGATGAACCATGTGGGATGAACATATCTCATCTGCTTTTATTTATGTATTGTTATGTATCTATGTTCTAAGAAGTCTAGTGTTCTAGTAGATAAGGTGACAAGGAAGAGATCAAGTTTAACAAAACTGCAAATCCTCACATAGCTAAATAGTCAACATTTAACTGATTAATATTGTTGTAAAATCTCTACCAGTGAAGTTTTACTTGCTCTTAGTTCTAATTTGCATTTGATTTTAACTTAGTAAGTGACTTGGAATTGATCAAATTCTTGATTCTCAATGAAATCCTGCTGAGTGTTAAATTTTGTGTGTGTGTGTGTGTGTGTGTTTGTGTGTGTGTGTTTGTTGTTTTGATTTGAAGAAGAGTTTAGGAAGTGGATGGGAAAAGTTGTTGTTGTAGGACCAAGAAATATTTGAATACTTAGAGCCCAGTGCATGAGGAAGTCCAGGAGCTAAGACCTATGAATCTGTATCATAGAGCTTTCATGTAGGAGACCATGGGAGAAGGCTACCATGTCTTTACATCCCACATACACAATTGAAATTGTAGCTAATGTCACTCATGTGGTAGGCAATGAATGTGGTGAATGCAAGGCTATTGTCTAAGTCTCTACTCATCATGTTTGCCATTGCTAGCATGACAGCTTTGTGAAAAAGCTTAATATCAGTTTTATAGATACAGATTTGAAAACAGTTTCAATTTGCAATTACAAATGGTATATACACATCTGCATGTGTGGTATACATGAGTATGTTGGCATAAAATCCTAAGGCTTGGGATAGCAGCAGTTGTACATTAAGAACTGTAGATAATTGCATGATATCAAGGCAATCATAGCTTTTAATACTTGATATGTATGAAAGTCCTTCCCCACTGTTCTAAATAATTTTTTTAGAATTCATGGTTTATCACTTATTAATATAATCTCATCAAATTTAGCTTCCTGGTATAAGGCAGCCTGCTTGTCATATGTTCCTGAAATTTGAGTTTGTTTGCTGAACTTTGGTACTCTCACATTTCAGGAGGAAACAAAGGTAAAAGGTAAAGCAAAGATGACTGTTAGGTCCTCCAGCATCGGCAGGAAATAGAATGGGTTTCTCTTGGCTTCCTATGCTTCAATTCCCTTTTCTTCTATTTAATGTAAGCTCACCCAGGAGAATATGGAACCCAAGGAGAAAATACATGTGCTAGGTACACAAGAAGCAATTACTGGGCTGGGGATATGGCCTAGTGGCAAGAGTGCTTGCCTCGTATACATGAGGACCTGGGTTCGATTCCCCAGCACCACATATACAGAAAATGGCCAGAAGTGGTGCTGTGGCTGAAGTGGCAGAGTGCTAGCCTTGAGCAAGAAGAAGCCAGGGACAGTGCTCAGGCCCTGACTCCAAGGCCCAGGACTGGCTTAAAAAAAAAAAAAATTACTGTTGAAGAAAGCTACTTCAAACATTCATTCAGCAAGTATTTTTGGAGGATGTACTATTTTCCAGGAGTTCTGAGTACTGGGGATGTAAGAAGAATGAGAGTCCTACTAAGTAGCAGACTTGAGAAAGTACATATTAAATAAACCAAACATTTTAAGATAAAAATTAATGTTAGCACTTTGGGGTAGAAGAAACAAACTATATGTAAACACATTCATACAAGTAGGACTTTCTAATGACTAGTGCACACAAAATATGCTTATATGTGAATAAGTTTGGCATAGTCATTCTGATCTGAACAGTTTTTGTTCTCACAAAACCAGTGACCTCTTGGGTTTGCTTTCTGCCTTCACAGTGAGTGATATGGCCAAGAAAGGAGCAGGTTAGGTTATAGTAGACAAATGATACCCTTTAACCTATGGCATTGCCTTTACTACAAATTTTTTGCTTACACAGTTTTGTTTTTCTATTACGAAAACTGATCCACTCTGTTATTATGAGTAGAAGTTTCTTTGTGAGCGGATGAACAAGAAAAACAAACAACAACAACAAAAAAAAGAGGCTAAAGAAGCAAGACATACTCCTTCCTAGAGCACCTATGCTGTGCTGAACATATTTATGTATTTGCTGCCAACCTTAAATAACACTAATATTTAAACATGTCTGTGAGGCTGTCCAGGAACACTGTTGTGGAGATGTCAGCTTGAATGATTGGGACAGAGCGGCTGTGGATGCAGGAGTTGGACATCACTCAATAAATGCAAGGAAGCAGGATTTGTATCAATTACTGCCCAAGGTGCCTTCTACTATGCATTGTGCTTTTGCTGGAGAAGCATTTATACCCTACAGTGCACTGTCAGCACCCTGCTAGTTCAGGCAGAAGACACTAGCATGTGCATAGCCATAGGAAATGCTGAAATAAAATTCAGGAAAACAACTTCCAGACTTGACTTACCAGGCTTTAGTAAAGACAGCTTGCTTACTTTAGCACAGATGCTGCCCTCCCCCCACCTTAGTTAACACCAAATCTAGTAACAGATGAAAGAAATAATTACAATACACCCCATGTTTATTTTATAGGGTGGGGATTAACATACAAATTCATCTTCTCCTTTGAAATTTTCCTTGAAACAACCAAATCCCTGCAGGCACTAAGAAGTAGAAACTGTATCTACATATAAAAAGGAATTAGGAAATTAAGGTTGTTACCCAGACATTGTAACCTCCAATTTGCCCTCTGTTGAAACAAATGTTCTAGAAAGTTCTGTGAGAAGAGCTACCTTCAGTGCTTAACATCTGTTCATTACAGATACTGATTCCATTAGGAAGTGATGGCAGAGCAAGAGTATTTGCTCAGATACACTCTACTTTTCTCTCCTTTCCAGTTCATTCCCTCAGCATTTGTAATGATGGTTCAAGTTGCTTATATTTTGAAAACTGGCTCTTTGATGACAATGTCATCTTTGACTACTTCTTATTTCTCATTTGAAGTTATGAATCCAATTAAGACAGTATTCACTTTCTGATGTGAAAGGAAACTCCCTGTGGCTCAGAGGAATGCATTCTATCCGCCTCATCTTCTAGCAGTTCCTTTCAATCCAGGAATCTTTTCCCTCATGTTTGGATGTGTCTCTATCAGCACTTCATCTGCATTAGCTCATCAGAAGCAAATTGTATATCTCTCTGGTGCACTAAAGAGAAAAAAAAAAAGAAGATATAAGACAGAGAGGAATGGGAAGAAATGAAGACATAAAGACAAACTTTTCATTCTTTTGAATTTGGCATAGATCTGGAAATCAGGGCAAGGCAAAAGCTCACTGCACCAAACAATGGTTTTACAGCATATAAGGAGAAATGTTTAACCCAGTAAACATTGTGAAGAATAAATCATGTGATAATATTCAATATTTGCCTCCACGTGATAATATTTATTATTTCCCTTGCTTGATATAACCCCTGTCAAGGGTTACAATGTATCCAAGAGAAACTTCACATTCAACCAGCTTTTCTTCCTAATGAGAAAAAAGAAATACACAAAGGGAAAAACCTGTTCTAAGCCATATGACAGATGGGTGAATAGATAGCTTGGGGAAGCAGAGCTGTTTGTTAAGTCTGCAACTTTAAGCTCTTCACATGGTTTTAATTGTTTAAGAATGTCCACATGATCACCTATCTGAAATGTTTATTTGCCTTGTTAACATTCTGGCAGGACAGAGTTGATAATTACTAGCAAAGAATTTCAGGTTATAGATACTTATAGTCAACTGTTTTGCATTTTAAAAGTCTGCCGCTTAAAGTAAGAAAATGTTTAAAAGAAAATATTTTATCAGGTCTATACAGTAATTATTAAAACAAAGCCATGTTGTTCCAGCACCAAATCTAGTATTTTTATTTAAATAATAATATAAGGAATAGGAGCTGGGAATATGGCCTAGTGGTAGAGTGCTTGTGTCATGTACATGACGCCGTGGATTTGATTTCTCAGCACCACATATATAGAAAAAGCCAAAAGTGGCGCTGTGGTTCATGTAGTAGAATGCGAGTCTTGGACAAAAAGAAGCAAGGGACAGTGCTCAAGCCCCAAATTCAAAGCCTATGACTGGCATATATAGATGCCTTATATACATAGATGGAAAATCAATAATATTTCAGAATCCTTGATATTTCATACAAATTATACCCAATTTCAAATGTTTCCATGCCTGGTGTCACTTCACAATTATGATTTACTAGATGAAGAAATTAGCATTCAGAAAGATGAATGAATCTTATAGCTACTAAGTGAAAGAGTCTGGATTCAAATCTTCTCTCAGACAACTTCTGAGGGAATTTTGTAGATTTAATTGGCTCACACACAATTGAATTTGAATTAAAACTGAATATGATCTTGCTTTCATAGTTATTTTTGTCTGTACATATAGTCTAATTTATTGTTTACAAAAATATTTTATAGGTAAAATTTTCTGATTAAGAGGTAAGTCTTCGATTATTTTAATAACTAAATTATTTAATTTTTCAATCTGAAATAACAAATGTTCACACAAATAAGGAAAAATAGAGTTGAAAAATCATGGAGCCCTCAAAGTCAAAATATCTCTCTTTTAAAAATTGATTTATTTATTATCAAAGTGATGCACAGAGAGGTTACAGTTTTATATGCAAGGCAGTGAGTATATTTCTTTGATTCTTCCTTGAAATCAAAATTCTTTATAAGTTGCTTGAATAATATTTTAATTTTATGACAGGAAAAAAAATTATGTTTACATTTTTCTTGTTTCCTAGTAACAATTTACAAGTTTAAATATATCAAATATTGAAGTTATTATTTTGGGGTTTTCTTAGTCCTGTGGGTATTCCTTTATCTTGCTTCTCTACTCATTTTCCCCCAACTCTCAATTCTATTTTTTGTTTCATTCTAACTAGTCTGGTAAGATGATAGTTGATAAAAGATTAAACTCTGCCTCTCCCAGAAGTATTTACTTTTTAATGGGGGTCTCTTACCGATCAAAAGCCAAAAAAAACAAAAACAAAAACAAAAACAAAAAGAAAAAAAAAACACCCTTCAAATTGTAAGGGAATGCTTTCTAAAGGTAACAGGCAGGAGAGCTATTTTTAGACAGGAGCATCTGGCTTGCCCCTTTAATCACATCCCATAAGCTGCCTACTCTGTTTTATTTGTAAGACCTTGGCTTTGCTGTTTACAGTGAGAAGCTTCTCTATAATTGCACAGACTTTTACAAAGGTTTAAATCCTGTCTTAGCGACAGTGTGACACTGTGACACTGGTACCTAAATGTTTATTTTCTCTCCTACATTTGCTTTTTTGATGACTGGAATAAATTAAAAAATGTATTTTAAGGATGATGTAAGTCCTTGAACAAAATGAAAATCTGTTGTTTTAGCATATTTGGAAGGGAATAATTCAGCTGTCACAGAATGCCTAAAAATGTCATCCTTCCTTCCTTGTGTTAGGATGCATACCTACCTAAAAGGGAAATACCGTTTTGGATAAATGCTGGAGTCCTCTCAAATATACATAAAAGAATGCATAATAAAGCACACTGAAAAGCTTTTGTCATTTCACCTGCGGAACTCTGTTTAAAGCATATTTGGCCAAGCTAGTACGCCTACTTGTTTTACCAAATGAAAGAAATGAAAAGATTAAGTTGTTTTTTTTTTTTAAGGATTTAGCATATATGCTCCATTAAATTGGGTGTTCTCACATAGTAATTTTCTATGTAAAAATAGACACCCTACTGGTAGATTCAAAACCAAAATGCTGAATAATTTTTCCCAAAGCCTTAGTAATTAAATGAGATCATAATGCATTGAAAAGGGGAACCAATTAGAGAAGGCTTTCAGACATAGTCTTCTAGTAAGTTCAAGAGTCAACATAAAAATCTTGGTTTTCAGTTGGTAAATTTATTAACATCGTAGTGTTTGCTGAATAAAGCATTTCTTTTAAACAAGATTTTTGCATTTGCTACTCATTTTAATATTTGTGTAGAATTCTCTTAGCTATTCTTTTTTTTTCTGATTTACATTCTTCATTAATTCTAACATTCTGGTATTGCTTTCACCTTATTTAAGCTTAGAATTAAAGATAAGCTTTTTAGTAATACAAGTAGAAATATAAATACAGAGATATACAGAGAAAATTGATATATCAGTATTGGTGTTCAAAGCCAGCCTGAGCAGGAAAGTCTGTGAGACTCTTATCTCCATTAGACTACTCAGAAAAAGCTAAAAATGCTCAACACTATGCACTAACATTACTGTTCCTACTGCCCATTGGGACTGTACTGAGCTGCATCTGGTTCTGTGATCTCAGTAAACAGAAACACTTACATAATTTGAGATCTCTTTGATAGCCTGATAATTCATGTCAATATCACCATTATTCTGTGACTAATGCAGCTTTGATTTAAAGAGTTGGAAACTTTATTAGCCTCTAAATACCCACACCTGTTACAGGATCTTGTCAACTGGACTTCAGCAATTCTCTCCTATCATATCAAGTCATGGTCTACTGGTTAGAGAATAATTGTAAATATGGAAGTTCTTTGACCTGCTTTCCCAAGAAAAGCATGTGCTCATTAGCCTAGGCACACCTGACCCTCTACGGTTTCACTCCAAGGCTACATCTGTAATCTTGGTTGAAATGTTTCCTTAAACATGACTAGCAAAAATAAATGACTTACTTTGTCTTTAAAAAACAAAGTATCCTTTACCTCCTCTGGAAAGGTACTCCTTACTGTTTCTGACTCAATATGTTAATTTCTCTACCAATCCATCATTATGAATTATTTTTCTCCTCATACACCCAAAGAAAACTAATGAACTATAATAAGAACTTCTTCTTTGAACTCCTCAGTGCCCTATAATTTTGTTTTTTGTTTTACTTTGCCCATGATAATTATATCTTGTTTCTACTGATTACTGCTTACTTCAGTAATCTGTGTGCATTTCATAACATAAAGACATACTTTCTGGGCTGGGAATATGCCCTACTGTGCTTGCCTCATATACATGAATCCATGGGTTCAATTCCTCCGCGCCACACATATAGAAAAAGACGGAAGTGGTGCTGGGGCTCCAGTGGTAGAGTGCTGGGCTTGAGCAAAAAGAGGCCAGGGACAGTGCTCAGGCCTTGAGTTCAAGCCCCAGGACTGGAAAAAAACAAAAAAAGAAAAAAAAAGGACATACGTTCTGGAAGAAGAGCATGGTCACCATCTCCTTTCTATAATAAATATTCTGTATTTTCAGGAAAAGTCATAGTGAAAGTTTGTTCTACATGGCTCTTTCTGTCTTTGTTATCCATAAAAATAGAATTTATAATCTGTTATCAGAATTGTTTTCAAAGTTAATGAACACTCATGATCTTGTTTAGCACATAATGCATGCATACCTCTTACTATGAGTGGTGAGACATCTGTAGGTACAGGATAAACTTGACTATTATTGTACACCATCCTGCGATATGCCAATCCACTCCTTTGTGTGTAAAAATGATCATGACAAATCATGCTTAAGATGGAACACACTTCATTTGAATGATATTCACTAAGATAAAGCTAGTTAATATCATTTGATTAACTTAGATCTTTATGTGAAATGTGACAGCTAAATTACAGTTTTCATTGTTTTAAAATGAAGTAATATTTCTATATTAATGAAGAAAGAGTATTATAAAATCACAGTGTGTTTGCGGATATTTTTTGCATATATGGATGGTATATTTGTATTTTATTCAACTGGTTTTATAACTCAATTGATCTTAAAGATTTAACCAGCCTTACTTGCATTCATAAGATTGAACTGCATTTGATCATTGTGTTAAGGATTTTCATGAGCAAAAGGAGTCGTAGGATGGATATGAATGTAGAAGGAGATTTATATATTGGCTGACATAATATTGAAGGCTGGCAAATCTCAACATAGCCAAGGTGAGTCCATATGCTGGAGTCTCAGGAGGTACATGGAAACTTGAGACATCAATTTGAGTCTGAAGGAAGGGAAAATCTGATGCCTCCATAAACAGAAAATAATTACTGGCCCCATGAGATAATTACAACCAGACCCTTAGGACAAGATTGATTTTCCCCTACTGAAAGTGGGTATTTTCCTTTCAGTAGTATTCAGAAATGCTTGGATTTAGAAAACTCAATTTGGGAGAAGAATCTGCTTTAATCAGTCTCCTAATTTAAGTGTTTACTCTCACTCAAAATATATTCCGAGAAACACTCAAAAAATATATGATTAAATGTCTGGACACTAATGGCTCATTGAATTGGAAATATACAGAACAGGCAAAAGTGTTTTATATATATGTTACAAACATATTAAGGCAAATGCCAAGTTTTAATCTTTTATAACTTTGGTATATTTCGATTTATGGCTTTGAGAGATATATGAGTCTTTGGTTGTACTTCTATCAGCACATACACATTAGAAAGATCAATTTAAAAATGTAGAATCCTTGGAGTTATATATATATATGTGTGTGTATGTGTATACACACATATGTATGTATATGTATATACGTGTATATATATTATTTTGAGGGAAGTGAGTATGTGGGTAAATAAACTCAAGCCTATTCATTTGTAATTGGAATATATTATCTGTGAATATATTTATTTAATGACTTAGTCATTTTGATTCCAAGAGATATTAGAGTCTACAAAATAAGGAAATAAATATATGGACACAATCTCCAATAGCATGTAAAAAATAATACGTCATTTAAATGTAAAATATGAGTATAAAATTATTTTAAGTATGATAGGCTTTTGCAGTTTGTCTTCTGTCTTGCCATTTTGTAAATTTTATAAAGGTAACTTATGCATAACATACTATTACACATTTATTATCTTGAATATTATGACCAATATACTTTAAAAACAAAATACAGTTTGGCTGTAACCAGAGAAAAGTTTCATTACTCTGAAGTTTAATATACAGATTTTATCGCTGTTTGTTCTATCATCTTTATCCTTTTAATCAGATGATAAACACGAGTTACAAATCATACAAAACCACTTAAACAACATCCTAATGATAGTAATTAATAAGTCCTTAGAATAACCAAATATTTGAGAAAACATTTTTAACACTGTTTTCTCATCACCTCAAATTGCTCTCCATAAACAGAAAATAATTACTGGCTCCATGAGATAATTACAAGCATTAAGTCTGATATTTTAAAACAGCATGATTTAGCACAAAGATGATTCTGAGTAGGACTACAATTGGCAAAACATCACTTATGCCATGAGATGTTTTTAAATAATGTCATCAGACTATTGTATATTTACTTTTAAATTGAATGTAGAAAGCAGTATATTGAAAGTTATATATCAGTTAAAGGAGAGATTGAGTGAAACATTTTACAAAAATATTTACATCTTACACAGATTGAAAGAAGTCACATGTCAATTGCATGCCCATTTTATCTTTCTTTAAAATCATGCATATTCTTAATTTTTGCCAAGAATTTGTCAAAATTTTTAATAAATAATCAGGTGGAGAATTATAGCCTAAGTTATACCTTAGTTGCATACATGAGTGACATCAATGAGGCCTTGGGTTTGACCCTGAAAGTGAAAAAACAAGATCAAAAAACAGACATAATTCTTTCTCAAAACCTACATATGGAATAAAAAGTGTTTCAATAACTCTGAAACTTATAAAGCAATTAAATATCAAATTATTTATTGTAGTATGATGTGTAATTACCTTTTTCATTTCCAAAGTTTGATTTATATATTTAAAAATCGATATGACATGCACTAGAAAGAAATTGCATATAGCCTTCTTGTAGGTTTTGTAAATCCTTATTTTATTATTGTATTCTTAATTTTAACCTGTATTTCTATTTTAATTTATTTGAAACAAATACATTCATTTGCATAAGAGACTGAATCAGGGACATACTATTTGTTTACCAATAACTAAGTTTTGAGCCGTACTCCAAGACTTTAGTTCATATTTTGTATTTAACATAACAGCCTTGCTAATGTTTTTATTGTTGGCCTCCAATCTATGTTATAACTTCATTTGACGCACAAACAGCTAAGATGATATTTTTGAATCACCATGTACAGTTATTTCTTTTTGTTTTGGCCAGTCCTGGGCCTTGGACTATGGGCCTGAGCACTGTCCCTGGGTTCTTTTTGCTCAAGGCTAGCACTCTGCCACTTGAGCCACAGTGCCACTTCTGGCTATTTTCTGTATATGTGGTGCTGGGGAATCGAACCCAGGGCCTCATGGATATGAGGCAGGCACTCTTGCCACTAGGCCATATCCCCAGCCCCAGTTATTTCTAAGTATATTTATACTCATTCCATTTAGGAAGTTATTACTAAAGTAATATGAGACTGTTTTATTTATATTAAATAACTTCATGACTAGAACACATAAGTAGTTTAGTTGATAAATTGACTACTTATTTAGGGCATTGTATAATAATAATTTATTCCCGTGATTATTATGTTATCTTGGCTTTTTAAATGAATTTTATAAGGTTTATATTACTCTAAAGTGTTATGAATCAAAGTATATATATATATATATATACATGGTACTCAAATGCTGACAAACTTTATTAGTTTAAATTATCTCTCCATTTTGTTCTTTCAAGGCTGGTGCTTTACTAATTGTTCCAGTTCTTTCTTTTGGGTGCTCAATCAGTAATAAAAGTCTCAGAGATTTTTCCTTCCAAAGCTGGCTTTGAACCCAGATTTTCATATCTCAGCCTCCTGAACTGTTAAGGTTATAGGCATGGGTCCCAATCGTTACAGATTGCTGATAGAATGAATATTCATGCAAGTGGATCTTGGTCTTCTCTTAGTTCAGCTGGAAACCAATGTTTCACTTGCTCCAATTATTTTCTGCCTTGCCTATATTTTTATGAAATTATTGGATTCTAAATATTCCATTTAAAATCAAATGTTCTGTTTTGAGCTGTTTAATTAGAGAGGGACAAATTAATACAAGTTTTCCAACTAATATATACAAATTCTAAGACATTTCACAGGAATTTAAGATTTGATTGGTGACACTTTTTTCTTTCTTGTTGACCTAATATTCAAATTGGTTGAAGATATAAACAGAAGAAATAAACATTCAGTCTTGTCAGGAAAATAACAACTGAAAGTACTTCTTAACCTAGGAAGAGTACAGTACTTTTAGAAGTGCAATCTATTAACCTACTTACTCTCAGTTTTGATATTAAGATCTAATAAATCTACTTCATTATTGTAACAATAGCATGACTTGAAGTGCTTTGCTTAGTAGGTGCCAAATTTGCCTCTCTCATCTGGACTATGAAAGAACATTAGTTGCAATCTGATAACATACACTGTTGACAAATAATCTTAATCTTTCTTGTGAGTTTTACAAAGCAGGTGCTGTATTCTCTTAAGGAAAACCACAAAATTTACTTCTTTAAGTGATTCTTTAATTCTCTTTTTTGTGACATATTGATGAAACTATATTGATGTTGTGTATTAAAATGGGATTTTTGATCATAAATTTTTGAATCTGTTAAACTCAAGCATTAGTTCTCTGATGAGGTTTCATAAATAATTAATCACACTTACCTCAAAATACTAGACCAAGGCTATAAGAAAGCAAAATAATGTGTTAATTTATTCTAAAATTTAATCACATAATAATTGACTGAGTGTCAGAATACAAAGAAAGTCTGAGATTTCTTTAAAATTTGTGTTGAATTAAGTCTCTTACAGACAGCTCAGACAATAAAGTTTTTGGTAAATAAATTCATTTAACTCTTTCAACTTTCATATATTAGCATACCTTATATGTACAGTGTTCGGTAATCAAAATATATTTCTAATAGCTCAATCTCCCAAAATTTGTACATTGTTACATTTTTAAGAAATTATTTCATGGTCACATTTTTTCCTCACATAATTGTATTCTGAATTTTAATTATGTGACAAAATCTCTGTTTTTAAACATTTTTCAGAGAAATATGTCTTATTTCTCTCTTTTTTCTTTTCCTTTTTATGAGGATGTAGATTTAGAATATTCACTTTATTTTATCATTAGAGTAGCAATATATTGGAACTTACTTTGGTGAGCAAGAACTATGAAAAACTTCAAAAGTTATTTTCTTAAAAATAATTTAGGACTCAGGTACAGCCAGAAAGATATTTGAGCTAACTGCAGTATCATAAAGAGGAAGAAACTGAGACACAGAAATACTAAGTGGATCTCCTTTAATATTAAACACCTAGCAAGAAGCAGAGCCAACATTTTTATTCAAGGCTTCTGCATCCTGTGAATTGAAAGTGCTCTGGTACTCTTTCAAGAAAGGAAGGTTATGAATTATTCTATAAGGTATCCAGAAAGAAAGATTGTCCAATTCCCTTCCTGCTGTGATAGCAGGTACTCATACTTGGACCTATTAGAAAAGGGATCTCCACTTTATGAATTTGCAGCTCATTTCTTTTCTTGTAATACCTTAATTTTGTTCACATTTTATTCAGTTTTGGTTCACAAATACACAGAGGCACTGAATTACTTCATTCTTAGTCCCTACAAATATAAATTCTTCAGCCAGGCTATTGAATGACATAACACAATCAATTTTGTAGAACATTATTAATGAACATATCTTTATGAAAAACCTTCATAAAGATAGAAATGATTTATATCATTAATTATAAAATAGAGTTACTTAAATGGAATCAGTGTGTTTTGCAGTAGTTATCTTGCTCAAGGAAAGTTCTCTGCTTTAGGGCTAGACTTACTGAGCAGAAACAACTGCTATCAGTTGAGACTTGAGAACATTATAAATAACAACGGTGAAGAAATCCAATGACAGGCTACATTTTAACTTTGATAGCTTCTGTATGTATTATGTGTATTATGAGTTTTGTTTTTTTGTGGGGGTTTATTTCACCTTTAAAAATACTGTTGACTTTAGAAAAAATAACTAGGTTACATTATATTCACTTGAGTATGTACCAAAATCCTGTGATTGAATGCATTATTTTGTTTAGCTGTTTTTGAAGACTTGTCAGACATTATTTTCAAATTACCAAGTAGGATGGATTGATAAGGCTTACACAATTGTCGTGGCTGTTCTCTTGATATTTTGTTTGTCATGTTGACATCATATAAGCAGAGACTGCTTTACATTGTTTGCTACAATGTTTTGTGTATCTTCAAACATTAAACTACCAAAGAAGAAAATGGAATTTATTAGTGAAACTGAGTCTGTAAAAAAAATAAAATATGTAACAATTATTTATTTATAAAGAAGTGAAGTTTATATAGAGTCCTAAATTGACATCTCTCTGTCTCTGTCTCTGTCTCTGTTTCTGTCTCTGTCTTTTTCTGTCTCTCTCTCTCTCTCTCTCTCTCTCTCTCTCTCTCTTTCTTAATAATTAGAATGTGAGTAGTAGTATAGGGAGCTGCAGTCAACAAAATGAAGGTGAAACACATTAGTGGATGTGGACAGAAAAGATAGGTTTCCCTTTTGAAAATTTTAAAATCTTGAGCACATTCAGTGTGCTATGCTACTTAATGCATTGTTCAAGTATTTCCTGCACATCCAATTTTTATGAGAACCTTAAAAGGCTTCGAGGAGACAGTTTAATCACATTTCCTCTTACTACTTGTATGTGTGCTTCTTATATAGAGGTCATTGTCATAAAAAGGAAACTTGCATGGTTTTCAGCAGGCCTTTTCATTTTCATTTATGAGAAGAGGGGAAAGAGTAATAAATGCCTGAAAATATAAATAAACCAATAGTGCTATGCCATTATGATTCTGCTTGATCTTTTCCACAAATATATACTATTATTAATATGTGCAAAACTTACTCTTTTGTATCTCTAGACTTGACTCTAAAATTCCCCTTGCTTACCAAAGGAATGAAAGATCACAACCACTAATGGATGATTAGGAGGGTAACTTATGTCCCTAATTCATATGCATATACATACACATATATATACATAACATAACTTATATTATATGCATATATAACATATACATATATGTATATATAAACAGAAAAAGGAATACCTTACAAATTAATATTGAAAAATTTTTACTCACACTTTCAGTTTTATATAAGATATTCTTTATGTATTGAGGAAAGGTTATGAAGAGATCAAGCCAAAGTCTCGAGATTTAGTCTAGTTTAATTAATTGATTAATAATCAAAGTGTAATTCTAGTCTAATAATCCTAATCTAATATAAATGATATTCTCAGCTGATGATGTAATGTTTCTGTCTATGTAGACATAGAAAGTCTTAGATGAAAATCACACTTCTAGAGATTACTTTATAATAGCTAGAATAGGAGAAATAAATGTTGGTAATATCTGGAAACTACCCCAATTGATGTCCAAGGATTAAAAATTGTGTTATTGTTTTGTTGTGTGTGTGTGTGTGTTAAGTTTTGCGTGATTACAGCCTTGAAATGAGAACAGAAATCATTGTGTTGCATTTAAGTAAAATACATATTTTATGAAATATCAATAGCTAGCTAGCTAGAAAGACAGATGGATGGATGGATGGATGGATAGATGATGGACTGATATAAAAATAGTTAAGGCACAGGTATAAACAGTATAGATATATTTAATACAAATGTAGCTTCACTTGATAGATAGATGGTACATGCACACATACACACACATTCATAGTTATATACACAGATACACAGCCAGGTAGATCATTGGTTTGAAAGAACAATCTCAAGATCTGTTCAAAGCTTAGTCATGCCAGAAACACAAAACACACATTACAAAGGAATAGAAGTCACATTCTATAATTTATGGACCAAAAATGTTTGTTATTATCTATTTTATAATTAGAAAACAGACAAGGCTAATTTTTGACAAATAATTGCCAATTTATAATTAATATTGTAAAAATAGTTAAGTCATGTTTTCATTGGGCTTCTATAGCAACTTGATAACA
The DNA here is from genome assembly GCF_023159225.1 of Perognathus longimembris pacificus. NCBI lineage: Eukaryota > Metazoa > Chordata > Mammalia > Rodentia > Heteromyidae > Perognathus > Perognathus longimembris. Next base: position 28,189,885 of record NC_063163.1, read on the forward strand.
TTTTTCAGTCCCTAGAATTGTGAAAACATCAACAATAACACATTTCTGTTGTTTATGCTGTTCATTTTGTGGTGCTTGGAGCAACCATGAATGCACTAGAAACTAGATATTCTTTGAAATGTTAGTTACTAGTGAAAAATTCAAAGCCATTCATTGAAATTTCAGTGGAAACAATATCATTTCCCCAAATGAAGACTTTATTCTTTTGGTCAGAGAAGAGAACAACTGGAAATCACTCATTTTCAAGCAATACTACCATCTTTAAAACATATTTTCCTAATAGATTTCTGAAAATTTCATTGGCTTTGTATGAAGTTCTCTTTTAAACTGTCATACTTCACCTTCACCAATTCTTTGTGTGTCTGTCATTCTTTAAAAAAATGCAAGATGTTATAAAATAGGACTTCCATCTCTAAACACTTAGCATGACAAATTGTGTGGCAGAGTGAGTATATGACCAGTGACTGTGAAATTACAATGAAACCTATTCATAATGCTGGTCTGTGAAGCTATGCTGTGATTGTACTGGTGCTGAAACACTCTTAAAACATGATCTTTTAAACACTTCAATAATTAAACTTGCTTGGATAGTCTCCAGGAAAGAATGCTTTATGCCAATGTTATTATGGTGAAATTCTAGACTGGAAATTCTGTTGTACTGATCATCCTCAGTACCTAAAGCTAATTAACATAGCAATGTAAATCTTAATCCATGAAGCTTACAAGTAGAAAATCCACTTAAGGCAATGTGATATTAAGCACAAGAACATAAGAAGGTTGAATTGAGAGCTCAATGACAGAGTCTGAATGCAAATATAGTGTCAGCGAGTTGGGTTGATGGTCAGTTTGGTCCAGTACACACAGGATATTCTATCTACAAACAATTGCTCAAAGACACTTTGAGGAAATTGTTGAGCAATCAATATTTCAAACAACTATTACCTTATCTAATGAAGAAAGGATGATTTAAAGTTCAGATTCCCTTCAATGGTCAAAAAGATGAAGAAAATATGTAGATAGATAGATATACAAAAATAGATAGATAGATAGATAGTGTGTGTGAGAGAGATAGAGAGAGAGAAAGAGAGAGATTTTAATCATCTATCAAAAAGAATGATATTATGACCTTTGAAAGGGAAATAGACAGACCTGGAAAAAGTTATGTGACATGAAGCAAGTCATGGTGAGTGGGGCAAACACTGGAAGTTACCTATCACTTGAGGAAGCTGTATCTACATTTTCACACACACACATATGTATATAAGCATATATATTATTCTATTCATACACACACAATCTTAACTAAAGTAAGGTATTTGCAGGGGAAATTTAAAATAGTGTAACTCCTTTGATCAACTTACTTACAGTCAGAAGAAAATGAGCACCAGGAAGCTGAAACTTAGAGTATCAGAAGTCAAGGGCAAGGGGTAGAAAAATTATGAGGAAGGTGGCAGCATAATGCAATTGTAATATTCAATGGACATAACAGGTGGCTTTGGAAATGATATGGAGAATAATTGAAGGAGTGATATTGATCAAAATATATTGTCTTCATAAATTTACATGTTGAACTGAAACCTCTTTGGACAACTACCTAATCATAATTTTTCAGTGTTAATTTTTTTCTTCCATATGCCTCTATCAAAAATAGTATATAGTTAACGAGAAAGTGAACATTGAAATTGTTATTCAGGGCAAACTATTTAACCACCATCCTCCATCAGTAGAAAATGGGTTTGCAAATACTGAACCATGTGAGGAAATTCATTTCCCATCTAATTTTACTATTTGGCCTTATGACATTCCTCCAGGAAAACTGGATTTGGAAAACAAAATAATCTTTGGAGACAACAATGTAATTCAAGAATTACTACAGCCATTGCTGTTTTCTGCAGAAGATTATATGTAGATAATAAATAAATGGAGCCTGGTAATGAGTGAATTATGATTAAATTATCATATACAAAGGCAAAAGTTCATTTTAGAAATTATCACAGAACAATTTTACGAAATAATTCTTATGCTAGTACCTATTTAATTTATTACATGATTATCTTAAAGAACACTTGAAGGTTATGATTTTTTTTTATAAAGGCAATATAAATACTTTAAGAAGCAGGCAAATATGCTATTAACCTAAACAACATTGAATATGTAATAAAAAGAAGGGAGAATATACAAAATCAAAATAGCAAGAGTAAATGGAGGATCAGCAACTCCTAACTGAAGACAATATAAAAATTCTACCCACAAGCACAGAGAGGAAGAGGGAATGATGCTATGCAATATGTATGAAGAAAAAAACCAAACTTTTAGACTATGGTTTCAGTTAAATTAGAACCATGCATTCTGGTTCATTATCATAGAACATTAAAATAATACATAGTGAAATCTTAAAATGATAAATGAATAAATATCAGGGAAATATGCATGAGATAAAATTTATAGGTTCAGTAGATACATATATATGAAGATTTTACATGCCGAACATGTGGAAGGGAATTATTTTCACAACTAAATGTTATTTTCCTTTAAACTATACTATATTTAATTCATGTTTATTATTAATTATTAACCTACAGTACTAAGGGTTGTACCCAGGACCTCATGTACTACAGAATGATGTGTTCTACTTAAACAATGTTCTAAGGCCTCAGTTATTTATTTATTTATTTATTGCCAGTCCTGTGACTTGGCCTCAGGGCCTGAGCACTGTCCCTGGCTTCTTTTTGCTCAAGGATAGCACTCTGCCACTTGAGCCACAGCGCCACTTCTGACCGTTTTCTATATATGTGGTGCTGGGGAATCGAACCCAGGGCTTCATGTATGCGAGGCAAGCACTCTTGCCACTAGGCGATGTCCCCAGCCCCATCAATTTTTTAAAAGAATGTTTCAAAAACATATTTCATTTTATTTTTAAATATTTTCTTGTTATTGAAAAGGTGACTTACAGAGGATTACAGTTACCTAAGTCCAATAATGAGGCCATTTCTTTGTGAACTGTGTCATCTTTTCCTTCATTCACTCCCTGTTTTTGCTTCCTGAACCCCCTCCCCCAAAAGTTGTATAGTTTATTTTCAACATAGTGTCTAGTAACACTACTGCATTTGCTTACCCTTTTTCTTACCATTTCTGTGTTCCCTCTAACCACCCCAAAAGATAAACTTAAATAAGAGATAAAGGTATAGAAATAAAAAACAGTAACAATGGAGAAAACAAACAAAAAAAGTAAAATAACAAAATCTGTATTTCCATTTCTTGGAATTTATTTCAATAATCATAATTTTATATGATCATATGTACATACTTATTGAGCACTTGGATCACAAAATCATATTTTAAGTCTCCATCAAAAATTAATTGTTGGTAACAAATACTATATTTTCTATCCATTAAAAGAAGATAAGAATAAAGACTTAACTGTTGAATTCAAAAAGACTAAATCAAAACTTAAAAGATTAAAACAAAATTAGGCTTTTAAAATTTTTATAATTTATCTCCTTATTTCCAACTCAACAATTTTAAATTACTTGCTAAGATATTTAATTATGTTTCCCTATATAATTAGGAAGACTAGATGAAGTGAAGTGTATGGGAGGGAATGGTAAGAATGTTGAAAGAGGCTGGGGTGATCTACATTTATTGTATTCACAATCTGCTTTGTTCAAAGTCAACTCCTTTGTACAACAACCTAAATAATAATGATAGTAATAATAATGATGTATGGAAATCATCTAAGACAGGAGAAATGAAGAAAAATGCATTAATACAGATAAACTTCCAAAAACATTCATGTCTGTATGCGTCCCATTTATTTATGGGTTCCTGCTACCGGGCACCAGTGGCTTAAATCTGTAACTACTCACAAGGCTGGGATCTGAGGACCGAGATTCAAAGCCAGCCCTGGCAGAAAAGTCCATGAGAGTTTTATTTCCAATGTACCACAGAAAACCAGAAATGGAATTGTGGCCGACGTCCTGGACCAATATTATTGAGTGAAAAAGCTCAGGGACAGTGTCCAGGCCATGAGAGAAATCTGCACGACCAACAAATAAATACATAAATAAAAACTTATGTTCTATGTTCTGGCATGTTAGTTGCCCTGTGGGCATTGCCTCTATGAATCCAACTCCTATAGACTGAAATAATATATTAGTACTACTATAGTAGCCTGCATTAAAGTCTAATTATTCTCCGATCAATACTGTGTCATTAATATTTAAAATACCTGCATATACACGTTTCTTTTCCGAGTGTCTAACTTACTTTTTAAAATCAGAGCTGACTGTGAAAATATACAAAATTCAGACATTCTATATCTTTACATTTCTTTTCACAGGAAGCATGTGTGGTACATTTACAAATAATAACAAAGTGGAGAGAACATTTTAAAATTTTATGTTATTTGAAGTACTGCTACCTAGAAGGATTTATATTTTCTTTCTTCAATCTAGCTCATGTTCTTTCTGTATTTGAAAGCAATTTGAGTGGAAATGCAGACAGATATACCTCAGAATGTAACACTAGAAATTTGATTTGGTGATGACTGGGAAAGTGGTTTCCAAATTACAAGAGGAGTTTTAAACTGTGCACTTACTGTAAGAAACAAAATTCTACATGTCTATCTATGCATAAGGTGACCAAGATTTAATTCTAACTCATAAATTTCCAGAATTTGTAAAATAATACTTGTTGTACACTAGTATTGAATAAACAGGTAATAATGAAGTGTTCTATGGATAAAGCAAATCTCAAGAGTGTCCATTAGTTTTACACAGTGGGTGTTCTCTATTTTTTTTTTTTTTAGCATTACTTTCTTCTCTTGTCTTTCTATATGTCCTTCATGGTCACAATCGAATCTCAGTCCATAAAACAAATGATGCAGAAAGACACCATGACGTTACATCTTTCAGATACATATACTTATTATACTTTGTTGATATCTTATATCATCATTAGTATGTATCAAGTGAATAACATGTAAAGGATAAGCTACTGAGAACCTATCTAAATTTATTACTAAAATAACAAGACTGAACACCTGTTATCATTTTTGACTTGTTAATTATGCCATAAAGATTGCTTCTGAGATTTTAAGCAACTAGCTTTGTGATACTGAACTGGATATTTAATCCTCCTACATCCTTCTGAATCTAAGATGATATATATTTATTGAACTGGATATTTAGTCTTTCCTTAGTCTTCCTTTCCTATTGCAAACAGCATACTGGTTGCATGCATTTGATTGAATTGTGATCATGATATAAATGAAAAATATATAGAAATTATTAATAACTGTGTCTCACAAGTCTATGATTATAAGCTTTGTATTTTAACTTAGATTTAAAAATGATCATGTAGAAATATATTTGTTGAATGTTTTAGGGTGAAATCCTCATGCTAAAATTTAGGTAATAAAATATATTTGAATAAGAAATTCCTACAAAAAATTCCATTGTGTATATGTACCACATTTTCCTGATCCACTCATCTACTGAGGGGCATCTGTGTTGGTTCCAGATTTTAGCTATGACAAATTGTGCTGCGATGAACATTGTTGCACTGGTGGCTTTAGTGTGATTATGTTTGTGGTCTTTTGGATAGATACTCTATCAGAAGGAATGACATTGCCCCTTTTGTAAGGAAGTGGAAGGACTTGGAAAAAGTTATACTAAGTGAAGTGAGCCAGACTCAAAGAAACATGGATTATAGGGTCTCCCTTATAGGGAATAATTAGCACAGGATTAGGCAAGTCACAGCAGAGGATCACAGGAGCCCAATAGCTATACTCTTATGAACACATAGGATAATGCTAAGTGAAATGAACTCCATGTTATGGAAACAATTGTTATATCACAGATGTAAATACTTTCAACGTGCCATATGTAACTGTAGCCTCTATTATTGATGATATTCCTGTATCACCTTCCTGTGGTTGTACCAACACTATCTCTGTATCTTATCTGAGTATATTGGAAACCGGGTATACTGGTATTAGATCCAGGAAATTGGAAGGGAATAATAAAATCGAGAGACACAAGGTAAAAAAAGACAAACAACTACAAAAGCAATATTTGCAAAACTGTTTGGTGAAAATGAACTGAACAACTGAACAACTCATGGGGGGGAGGGGGAAGGGAAGGAGGGAGGGGGGAGGGGGAATGAGGGACAAGGTAACAAACAGTACAAGAAATGTATCCAATGCCTAATTTATGAAACTGTAACCCCTCTGTAATTCAGTTTGATAATAATATATATATATATATAATTTTAAAAAAATCCTATAGGCAGGGTAGCTCTGTTTAGCCTGCTGAGGAATCTCCATACCGCTTTCCAGAGTGGCTGAACCAGTTTCCATTCCCACCAACAATGAAGTAGGGTTCCATTTTGGCCACATCCTCTCCAACATTTGTTACTGTTTGACCCAGCAGTCCCACTTTTGGGCATCTACCCAAAAGACCACAAACAAGAACACACTAAAGCCACCAGCACAACAATGTTCACTGCAACACAATTTGTCATAGCTAGAATATGGAACCAACCCAGATGCCCCTCAGTAGAAGAATGGATCAGGAAAATGTGGTACATATACACAATGGAATTTTATACCTCTATCAGAAATAATGACATTGCCCCATTCATTAGGAAATGTAAGGACTTGGAAAAAATTACACTATGTGAAGTGAGCCAGACCCAAAGAAACATAGACTCTGTGGTCTCCCTCATAGGGAACAATTGGCACAGGTTTAGGCTAGACAGAGCAGAGTACCACAAGAGCTCAATAGCTATACCCTTATGAACACATAAGATGATGCTAAGTGAAATGAACTCCATGGTATCGAAATGACTTTTATATCACTGTTGTAATTACTTTCAACATGCGATGTGAAACCGTAGCTTCTATTATTGATGATCCTCTTGTATCCCCCTCCTGTGGTTGTACCTGAACTATCTCTGTATCTTATCTGAGTACATTGGAAACCGTGTATACTGGTATTAGAACTAGGAAACTGAAAGGGAATACCAAATCGAGAGACACAGGGTAAAAAGACAAATGACTACAAAGCAATACTTGCAAAACTGTTTGGTGTAAATCACCTGAACAACTCATGGGGGTGGGGAAGGGAAAAGGGGAGGGAGGAATGAGGGAGGAATGAGGGAGGAGGTAACAAACAGTACAAGAAATGTATCCAATACCTAATGTATGAAACTGTAACCTCTCTGTACATGTTTGACAATGAAAATTAAAAAAAGAAATTCCTTCAAATATTACTTTATAAATATGTTTACATGTAATTTTGTGCACAGCTAACATTTAGCACATATAAAAGATTGAGTGCATATAATTATGTTTCAATTTAGTGCCTAGTAACAATCACTTCTCTGTACAAGGCAGGTATACCATGATTTATAATTCTGTGAATTCTGAAGAAACTGCAGTTTCTTCAGATTGTAGAAGTCATGACATTTACTCATCTTCAGATAGTGGGTGTACAATTTTAGATTATCTACTTAAAAGGTATTAAGTATTGTCATAGATATAGAGATTGTATTATAAATCATCATATCATTGACAGACAATTACATTCAGAACTTTCCAAGCATAAGGCAGTAGCATTATTTTTCTTCCTTTGTTTTTTTTCTTTTTTCTTTCTTTTTTTTTTTTTTGTTTTTGTTTTTGGGCCAGTCCTGGGCCTTGGACTCAGGGTCTGAGCACTGTCCCTGGCTTCTTTTTGCTCAAGGCTAGCACTCTGCCACTTGAGCCACAGTGCCACTTCTTGCCGTTTTCTATATATGTGGTGCTTGGGAATCGAACCCAGGGCTTCATGTATATGAGGGAAGCAAGCACTCTTGCCACTAGGCCATATTCCCAGAAGTAGCGTTATTTTCCAATCAACATGTATCCAGTGCCTAACTTATGAAACTGTAACCGCTCTGTAAATCAGTTTGACAATAAAAATTAAAAAAAAAGATGTACATAATGAAAAAATAACAGAACAGTTATTCAAGCCAAAACTTAAGAGAGTATATGAGTTGCTGGTTTAATTTTTCAAATGGATGAATAGATTAACAAACAGACAAATGACAAATAAATAATAAATGACAGATATTTATACATGTGCATATAATTAATATATTTATTTGTATAGTAAATAAATGGATTATTTTCACATAGTTTATTCTCAGTTTTAGATTTAATTAAAAGATTCTCCTTTCTTTTAGGATCTAGCAATAAAATAAGAATAAATACATATGAAATATAAGTAGCATGAAAAATAATATATTTACAGCTAACTGTAATGGTTTCTAAGCAAGAATCTAAGTAAATTTTTTTAATATAAAAAAGCAGACACTACTGGTTGGCCATGGCTCATGAATGCAATCCTAGGTACTCAGAAAGCTGAGATCTGAGAATCGTGGCTCAAAGCCAGCCCAGGCTGAAAAGTCCCCATGAGACCCATTTAAGAAAATCAGAAGTGGTGTTGTGGCTCCAAATAACCTGAAAAACACATCCACTGTCACCATTTCTACTCTGGGTAGGGTTTTTCTCTTCTTATTGTTTTAATATTTTATTTGTTTGTTTTTTAATCTGTTGGAGGGCTTGAACTCTCCGTATGGGCACTGTCCTTGAGCTCACAGCTAGCACTCTACACACCGAGCGACAGCACCACTTCCAGTTTTCTTCTGGCTAATTGGATATAAGAGTCTCATGGACTTTCCTGCAGGGGCTTGCTTTGAACTATCGTTCTCAGATCTCAGCCTCCTGAATAGCTCGGATTACAGGCTTGAGCCACTGGCACTGAATAATCTCTTACAAAGATAAATGGGAGCAAGAGGCAATTTAATAGGACTAATTTATTCACCTAATACAAAATAGCAACTCAGCATTATTACTAGTAGCAATAGGAAGAGATTGTATTAAAATTCATCACATTATTGACAATTACATTTAGAATTTTCCAAGCATGAAGCATAGCCTCTATCTATCTATCTAGTCCACCAACAGAATTTTTCAAGGAAAAATTCCAGAGAACATATGAATATATAAGGAAGTTACTTCTATGTGAGTTCTTGGATAAATTTTTCCTATTACTTTCCTCTTACACATCTCTTGTAGAATGATAAAAAACAGAAAATTTCTTACAAGCACTGACTGAGTCACTTCCTACTCACTGAGAAGTGACTCAAGTGTACACTTTTCTCATCTCTTAAAAGGTTGGGGAAGAAAAGACTAAACTAAACAAAGTCAGGGTACTTTTACTTGAGTTGAGAAAGATAAGCCTTTTGAAAACATTTCCAAATGTGACCCTGAACATATTTATTACATCACAGGTATTGCAAATATTTTTGTGGGCATTGACCATTTTACCAAAGTATATGTTTTTATCATATGTAGTTTGTGCATTATTTAATGTATCATCAAATTTACTGTCAGTTTCACTTCACAATATATTCTTTTTTTTTGTTTTTTTTTTATTTTTGGCCAGTCCTGGGGCTTGGACTCAGGGCCTGAGCACTGTCCCTGGCTTCTTTTTGCTCAAGGCTAGCACTCTGCCACTTGACCCACAGCACCAGTTCTGGCCGTTTTCTGTATATGTAGTGCTGGGGAATTGAACCCAGGGCCTCATGTATAGGAGGCAAGCACTCTTGCCACTAGGCCATATTCCCAGCCCCCACAATATATTCTTGAGGACCATAAGTTGAAGGGATGACAGTTTCTCTCTACAGGGAAAATAAAGATAGTTATGCATACTAGAGAAAAGTTAGTCCAAGTTGTGAGTTATGTTGGTCATTGGAACTTGGCAATGGACAAACTTCCTGTTTGTTCAGCAGTGAGATTTACGTGTTAACACTTTGACTTTAGCTGTTCTACAATCAATTAGCTATTAAAACAAACAAAGAAAGAAATAAAAACCTGGTACTGATGACTGCAATGCCTTTCAGTGCAGTTTTAATGAGTACTATCGTTGTGGTTCTCAGCATTATTTTGTAGATTGGCCAGGCAGTTTGGCTAAGTGCTTCACTCAACTTCTCCCCATTTGGATCCACTATAAGAAACACTCATATGACCTTCCAAGGAAAACTAAAACATAAGAATATGATCTGCTTGGGTGTGATATTTTGAATGATCAGTGTCTCTAATTATCCAATGTTGTTCAATACTAGTTTATATAAAGCATATATTCCTATGTGTGTATTAATCTGACACATTTAAACCTTTTAATTTTTTTTTTTTGTTTATTTATTTGTCAGTCCTGGGTCTTTAACTCACAGCCTGAGCACTGTCCCTGGCTTCTTTTGCTCAAGACTAGCACTGTAACACCTGAGCCACCTGAGGAATCAAACTGCGAAATCGATCCCAGGGCTTCATGCATGCTGGGTAGGACTACTGCTAAGCCACATTCCAGCCCAGGACTTCTCTTTTTACTGGTTTTAATTTTATTGTATGTTCTGGGTAAAATAATGATCACTTGCGTAATATAAGAGGATGGTACAATGAATATAACCTTTTAAGCTGGCTTCTTCCACCTGATTCAGGAACAAAATCTTCCCAGAGTAACTGAGTTACCTGTCTTTTACAAGAAGGTATTCTGAACCTGTCTGGTTTATCTTTGTTAAAATAAATAAATAAAGTAAAATTAAAGTGAAAAATAAAATATGTTATGTAAACATAACCTCAGCTTCCAGCTACTATAATTAAAGATACTTAGGAATATTGAATGATTGACTGCTATTCAGTATTTGTAATTCACTCATTTTGGGAATTTCTGATTATTTTTCTGGTTTATCAGAAGATTCTCTAGCATTTCTCTCTGCTCTCAGATTATAATTTTCTAATGAATTTTTTTTCAAAGGGACTAGGAATTCATGTCAATTTATTAAGAATGTATTTTTGAGGCTTTCATGCAGAGTAAAATTCTACAAGCACCTACATTCTCACTCAAATAAAAAAAAGTCCTCCATACTGAATTCTGAACTTTAAGACAGTTTCATGTAAATGGTAGCTTTGCATATTCAAATAATAACCCTATAATCTGGCATCAGCGTAATTTCAGAGGCATTCATATGAAGTGACATTTTTGAAAGACTGATTGAAAATGTACAAACATTCAGCACGTTATTGTTTTAGGATGCCTTTGATTTTTGCAAAGGAGTTACATTTTTTTTTCTATGAAAATTTTGGCTCATTGGAAACCTGAATTCACTCAGTAGAATTGATTTGGAACACAAAATGCTATGCAATTTTCAATACACCCATGTTACATAAGCACATAAGGCAGAATAATTTTACATTACATGGGTTGGAAGCTGGGGATTTGTGTTTGGTTTTGCTTCTACAATCGCCTGTGAAAACCATGATGAATTGTGAGGTGGTTACAGGCTTTAATTTTTTGATTGAGTGGAGGGATTTTATTTATAGAGGGTCATTCACTCTTGAGGGGAAGGTTATTAATACAAGAAATTATGTGCTGAGGTAAACTACCTCAGGCAGACAGTGAAATTCATCATTCAAGACTTGTTTAGGGACATGCAAAATACATTGTAAATTGAGTGTCTCTTTTTCAAGGGGATTAATGCTATGGCTGGGCTATTTTCAAAAAGTTGTATTAATAGTACAGAGGATTGCCTACATTTGAAATACAGTTTATTTTCCCTGTATTTCCCTGAAAACAAATACATATTGAGATTTCTCCTATTTTTTCATTCGGTCTTATTTGACACTCTTGACTAAGAAGAGCATATTTTAAAATATGTGAGGTCATTAGGTCAAGTTTTCCCAAATAAATTCTTTTTTTTTTTTTTTTTTTGGCCAGTCCTGGGCCTTGGACTCAGGGCCTGAGCACTGTCCCCGGCTTCCTTTTTGCTCAAGGCTAGCACTCTGCCACTTGAGCCACAGCACCACTTCTGGCTGTTTTCTGTATATGTGGTGCTGGGGAATCGAACCCAGCGCCTCATGTATATGAGGCAAGCTCTCTTGCCACTAGGCCATATCCCCAGCCCCCCAAATAAATTCTTAGATATGAGATATAAATCCTTCTTCATAGTGGCATGCCAATGTTGGTTCTTGTCACTGTAGTCTAAGGATCATTTATGTTATTCAAGAGATGTTTCACCAGTTGTGTGGATGTGTTCAAGACTTATAAGAACATGAAAACCTGTGACTCAAATGTTTATCTTCAACATTGTTCATCATCCTAGAAGGGGACATTCATAGGAAGATAGGAGTGTACATTTTATATCCCTTTCTTCATGGTTTTACAATCCATATATTGGTTTCTTTTGTTGTAGTTTTCCGTGTATGCTGCCTAACTAAACAATCTCCATATCTAAAGTGTTCCATAACAAATCCACATAGCTTTATACATGGCAATGAAATATGTAGCTCCAATCAGATAAAAATGTTGAATTTATTTGAAATGTTTTAGGAATCTAATACCTGTCAGACTCTGAATGAAAACAGAGACCCTAGAGAGAAAATAGATGCAAAAATACATATAATTTTCAGGTACATGACGTTAGCGGAATTATGCATGTTAATTAAAAGAAAGCTGTTTCTGGAGGTGTGATATAATCACTTGGAATTAAAACAAATGACTTTAAGTTTCCTTAAAAATTCAAGCATAGAGGGGCTGGGAATATGGCCTAGTGGCAAGAGTGCTTGCCTCCTATACATGAGGCCCTGGGTTCAATTCCCCAGCACCACATATACAGAAAACGGCCAGAAGTGGCGCTGTGGCTCAAGTGGCAGAGTGCTAGCCTTGAGCAAAAAAAAAGAAGTCAGGGACAGTGCTCAGGCCCTGAGTCCAAGGCCCAGGACTGGCCAAAAAAAAAAAAAAAAAAAAAAAAAAATTCAAGCATAGAGATAGAATATGTAGAAAAGAAAACATTTTTTCTGGGGATGGAACAGAGAAGAACAGATATTTCTGAAGCAGGAAAATTTATGGTATCACACACACACTTATAGTGTAAATAACACAAATATAATGTAATGAAAACTATAGACTAGTAAAGTAGAAAGATCTAGGGTATTTACCATATAAAGTTTATGTATGTATGTATGCATGTATGAATATATCTATCTATCTAAAACTAAACAGTTATAGATATTCAAGTGACAGAGATATAGAGGAATGAATAAAAGAATTGTGTCGTGGTGGAAAATTAATGGTTCCCAAAAGTAATTTGCCCAGTGTTAACTCTCCTAAAGTGTGGTATAATGTTTATCCTGGTTAAGTACAGATGAATGTACTTTACCAGGATCTAATAACATCCTCATATGTACACCCTTTCATTAGACACCATGTTGCAAAGATAACTTATAGGGGAGGCTAGGAGGGAAAACTAGGAGAAAAGGAAGGAAGTGGTTACACTGTGCAAAAAGAAGTTTACCCATTACTTGGCTTATGTAACTGGAACCCCTCTGCACAACATCTTTACAATAACAACTAAGAAAAGATCTTCTTAGGTCTTTAGGATGAGAACTGAGGAATTTGTTCCACTATTTTGCTACAAATGCATCTGATTTAGAGGGAGTGTCCAGTACTATTAGCATGGCTAGAGAGACAGACTGGGCAATTCTATCATATCTTGGTTTTACATCTATGCTTATTTATTCCATATTGGAAAATTAGTCAAAGTTATTACAAGAGTGATTTCAACACTTAAAATGACTAAGATATCTTCATTTTTATTTTGCTTTAGTAACCTTGATTGTGAATCTGTTTTCTTTTATTTTTTCTTGTCCTTACTCTCAAAAGAAGAGCAATAAAGTGCTAGTGCCAAGTGAACAAATCAAACCATGGATTGAGTTTCTATTACAAAGAATGTCAAAACTGAAAACAGTTTAAAGAGAAAAACAATTTTATTTATATATAATGAATATGACTATAAATGTGATAATAATTTGTTTTTTGTTTACAAGAAACAAAAATGTATGCCAGCTACATGAAAATACAGGCCTGGAATGTAAATTTAGAAAACAACGACCTTGACTCCCTACCTTAAGTGGAGCAGAGTCAATAAGCAAGACTCACCACCCTCTAATCACTCTACTTGATCCTTATACCTTTCTGGAACTCTCTGCTTATTTTTATTATATTACATCATCTCTGCTTTCCCTTGACTGTTTCTTAGTTGTTTCTGGTTATTGTGGGTAGGTCTTTCTGTATGCCTAACCTTCAATATTGTTTTCATTCAATCACCAACTGAAACTTTCTTTTGTCCATCTTGATATACTGCCCAAAAAAGCAATGTGAAGGAACTGCTCAACCATTCATCCTTTTCCATAAGCTATATATAATTCATAGCATATAATACTAGTCATTTCAGAGTTTGTTTACTTGGATCTCTTTGGTAAACAACTTCTGAAATGTAGCAGTTCTTCTGCATGGGAGAGAGAGGTAAAAACAATTAACTGTATAGGTCGGGATGTCTAGAGGGCATTTTGACATTGTATAGGGTTTGTCTTTGTTGACCCTATACATACTATTGAAGTAAAAACATGATTCTTTAAACTTGAAGAATAGTTCATATAAATGATATGAATAAAATTTGGGCATTTCAACGACAGAATGCTTATTTTGCTTAACATTTAATTGAATTAAAAAATGAATTATCTGTCTTATATCCATGTTGCTTGTCTTGTCACTCCAACGATTTATCACTTCCTTTTCACAAATTCACTTTAAACTAGCTCACAATGATTATCATAAAAAATAGCAGAATATCAACACATTTATCTGACCACAACCTTTTTGAGATATTTGAATTTTCATAGAGTAATTAGTATTTCAGATTATGGTGCTCAAGTATGTCACTAATGAGCATGAGTCAAATTAGATTCACAATATAAAAGTTTTCTAGAAGATAGTGAATTGTCTCCAAATTTTTAGAGAATGGGAAAATTTTTAAAGGACTATTTTGGCTCTTAATATCATACATCTGTTATATATATACATATATAACAATTGTGGCTTGCTGTTACAGAAACTCTTTCCCAAAAACCTAGTTTCATGGCACTTTATTTTAAGCTGTATGCTTGTTTCTACATAAAGAGCAAATAGAGCAAAACTTGTATTGTTCCAATTGACATCAACATAAACTATCAAATAATTGGATAAAGCTGTCTGCAAGGGAAGTGCATGTTTTATTAGTTGGAATTCAACACACAAAGAAAGTAGGTACCTATGCTATTTTGAAGGAAACTTCATTTGCAAGTAGACTCAATTTAATGAGCAGTAGAAAATAAGATTTTGTTATCTTTTAGGTATACTTTCCACAGCTTGTTTAAACTTGTAAATATTTGCTGAATGTGCACTTAATTAAGTGTGTGTGATGGGGGAGGAGAGGGGTTCTTCTTAGGAAAGATTCTCTTCCTGTGGCTAGTTGTATATTTTAATAAGACTATGAGAGCAAATTTTTCTACTTCTTCATGCTTTAGAGAGCTCACCAGGGAATAAGAATGGAAACAATGTACTGTGTTTTGAGAAGATGTGTACAGTGTCAATTAATTTAAAAGCACAGATACAAGTTACTAAAATTTATACAAGCCTTTTACATAATCAACCACTAACTTAAAACAGTGTACATGATGAGGAGAAAATACCAATAGAGTTGCAACATGTAAACCTCAACTCTTAGTTTCATTCAAAAGCATTTTTTCTGAGCATTTGTGAGTACATTTCTCAGAAGTCCCCCACCCCCACCTCCACCCTACTACCAGTAGCCTTTTAGATTATATATTAGAATGAAATTGGTCCTTGGGATTTCACAGTTTCAGAGCTTGGGATATTTTGAACAGAGCTGAACAGAGATGTTGTCTACAAGAGTTTTCATTGTTGAATAAGGTAGATGGTTTATTAAGATATATTTGGAAGTCCTGCTAGAATGATGTTCCCCTGTTAAATTGAATAGCAAGCTGTATTGCATAAGTTTGTAGTTCTAAATCTACTCCATTAACAGGTATTTGCTATTAGCCCCTTCCAAGACAAGTAGAGATCCTATTAATGGCTGTGAACCCTAATTTAAAAATAGGGGATCGATCTTCACCCTTTGTCCCACCATTTTCATGTTTCTCTTCTCTTCTCTAATTCAGAAAATAATATGTACAATATCCAGGGTACCAAAATCAAATACAGTGACAGCAGGGATCAAAATGGTGAGGCAAAGGAATAAAGGCAAACCAATGCAACAACAGCAATACTCACAAGACAATATCTTGGAAATTAACTGTGCAACTCAGCAGGGAAGGGAATTGGAAGGGAGGGAAAGTGGGAAAAAATGAAGGAGGACGTAAGAAGATTGACAAGAAATGTACTCACTACCTTACATACGTAACTGTAATCCCTCTGCACATCAACTTGACAATAAAATTAAAATTTAAAAATATGAGATAAAAATTTGGAATCAAGAATGTGTCTAAATTTGTATTTACTTGTGTTATTTTTCTAAGAAGATAATTTTGCCTTATTTTAGGAAAATAAATACTTCATGCACTGTTCTGTAAGTGTACCATCTTTAGTCAGTGTCTGAGCTTAATTTCCACATCCATAACAGAGATTCAAATAGGTAGCCATGAACAATCTATTTGAGCCGCTCTATGGAGAAAACTGTATTATTAAAGCTTGCATAAAAGTTATGCAATTGTTTATTTTATAATTTGGAATAATACCTCAGTTTTGAGGTTCTGCACACTAAACTAAATGTGACATATATTAATGTGTACAAAACAAACTCTTTATAATGTGGATCACTTTAGAAAATCCTCTGCCTTCCCCTGAGCAATAGGGTTGCATTAACAGCAGTTTGCTCTAAGAAACATGCAAAGTTAGCCACACTTAACATCTATATCTACTTTGTTTTTGAAAAACAAACTGGTAATATAAAAAATACTCCGTAGAATGGACAAAACTTATTTTGTGATCATAGCCCCTTGTTGAACTAGAGTATTTTTGCAGCATCCTTGTCATCAGAAACACAGTTAAAATTTAAAACTAGAAACAGCAGAAAGGTAACTTGTAAAATGTATCCAAGTAGACTGCAGGCTAGGGTGTCTTGAGGAAATAAACATTAAAACTTAAAGCAAAGTTTTACATGGAAAAAAGAGAAATTTTATATTCTGTGAGTCTGTCAAATGTTGATGTCACTGAAAGGGAAATTTCTGCAAATCCATGCTTACGAGCACATTTTTTTATGGCCAGATTCCAAGTTATAGCAGAGTTTCTGTATACAAATTTAGATTTGGGGTGGGGGGCGGGAAGACATCTAATAGATGTTAAAGAAAAAACAACAAAAAACAGAGACCTGAAATTAAAGCACAGAAGGACGCAGAGTTCAATGTCAAAGAGTAAATCACAGAGGGACTGGGACCAGTTGAATGTCGGGAATTTGAATCATATTTATTCTGATTTCATGTTTCTTTTGATGCTGTTTTAAAAGAAGCCAGCATCATTTCCTAATTGCTGCTTTCTGCTTCTACATTTATGTAGAATCCACCAGCTTTTTTCCTCTATAAATTGGAGAAAACCATATTTTATTTTTAGAACATGTCCTGTGGATTTTTAAAAAAATCAGAACAGAGGACTCTAGAGTTTAGAATTAACTTAGCTTTTGTCATAGAGAAAGGAGACTGCACTCACTCTTTTTGAACCCATTAGGTATCTATATCAATGGTCTATTAGGTTTATGACAAATATTATAATCATAAGACAATGCTACCATGTAACCTGTCTTGCAGAATCTTTTCCTTCATTGAAAAGCAGTGAAAGGTCCAATTAGACACGTACAAGGATGGAGAAAACTTTTGTACAGAGCTCAAAATTATAATGGGATATTACTCCATTCTGATTCTGAACATTAAAGGAAATCCTCTAATTTATATCAATTTTATAGATAAGAAATCGAGGTTGTTGTTACTAGATCATAGATCATGATTTCCAAGTGCTTAGGAATACTTTCCAGAGTATTAGGAAATGTCATTTTATTGTAAAAAAATTTATATAGTAGTTATGTATTTTCATTGCAATAAAAGTACAATTTGTGTAAGTTAAATTAAAACCTAAATATTAAATGTTAAACTTTATCTTTTAATATTCAATGTTAAATAGAGGCTTGTATCCCAGAATACATAACAATTTCTTTGGCTGAAATTGTATGTACACTGTTGTTTCTAAGGAATACCCTTCAATTAAAAAGGTTGATGGTATGTTTAAATTGCATTATTATCTATAATGTAGTTGTATATCTATAATGTAATATAATCTATAATGTAGTGTAATCTACATAATGTACTTGTATTATCTATAAGGTAGTTGTACAAAGGAGTTTCCATTCACAAAGCAATACAGTAAAACGATGAAGTTTGACCAGTCACTCTTTTCATCATTCCCCCTCCCATCTCTATGCCTTCTTTCAGATTATTATTTAGAAAGTTTATTTCTGTACAATTGTTTTTCACATGGTAATGAACTGCTAGATTCAAATTTTAAAATTTCATTCTTTTTTATTTCTTTATTTTCAAAGTGATGTAGAGAGGGGTTACAGTTTTATACATAAGGCAGTAAGTATATTTCTTATCAAACTTGTTACCTCTTCCCTCAGTTTCCTTCCACCTTCTCCCCTTCCAATCCCCCCATGAGTTGTACAGTTGGTTTACAGAATATAGTTCTGTAAGCATTGCTGTTGCATTGGTTTGTCTTTTTATCTTTTGTCTCTCAATTTTGGTATTCCCTTTCCCTTCCCTGGTAAAAATACACATATATACACACTGACATCAGGGGTAAAACCATGGGAAAGAAATACAAAAACAAATGGCATACTTACACATGGCATGTTGAAAATAACAACAACAATGATGTACCACTTGTTTCCATAACTTGAAGTTCATTTTGCTTAGAAATTTTTCACATAAGATGATGCTAAGCAAAATTTTTCATTCTTTACCACAGAAAATTAAAAATATAAATATCATTGTCCTGGGGAATATTTTTGGAAATATTTCCTTCTTTAAAAGATTGCAATTTGTTTAGATAGTGCATATATTAACTAAGTATTGTATATGAATAATTTACAGTATATTTAAATATTTATAAATAAAATTTCATATTTATATAATATATATAATTTATATATTTTAAGTTAAAGTATGCATTCTCCTACAGCAAACACATATCCAGAATTGTGCTATGTTTGCATGTGTGTGAATGTGTGCATGTTTGTATGTGCATATATAATACAATGCACAAATTAGAGCCAATCATGCTATCCCAGATTCGTTTCCATTTTAGGCTTATATATGCATTCTGGTGCAAGTAAATATAATTTTTCTGAACTATTTTTTTCATTTCTTTATTGATTTTTGGTGAATAGAAATTTATTTATTTATTTTTTAATAATTATTTATTGTCAAAGTGATGTACAGAGGGGTTACAGTTTCATATGTAAGGCAGTGGGTACATTTCTTGTACAATTTGTTACCTCCTCCCTCATTTCACCCCCTAACCCCTCCCCCTTTCTCTTCTCCCCCCATGACTTGTTCAGTTGGTTTACACCAAATGGTTTTGTAAGTATTGCTTTTGGAGTCGTTAGTCTTTTTATCCTTTGTCTCTCGATTTTGATACTCTCTTAATTTATTTATTTAATTTTATTGTCAAGGTGATGTACAGAGGGGTTACAGTTACATAATAAGGTAGTGAGTACATTTCTTGTCATATTTTGAAATAATATTTTTGAACAAGTTAAGATAAAACTTTGTATTTGACACTGTTTGAAAAATATAACCCATTGAAAACAGTGCAATGATTTATCTATTTTAACCATTAATTACCTATAATGAAAATTAAGCGCAATAGTGGAAATAGGCAAAGGTGACTGATCAATTTTCTTTCTTGAAGTTTTTTTGTTCTTTTTCAGGAGGAGACAGACCTAGGGCTTGAACTCAGGTCCTGTGCACTGCCTCTGAGCCAATTTGTGCTCAAGACTAGCATTTTACGACTTGAAACACAGAGCCACATCTAGCTTTTTCTGTGTAGTTTATTGAAGTTAGGGGACTCATGGACTTTCCTGCACAGGGTGGTTTCAAATTGTGATACTCAGATCTCAGGATGTGCAGCTAGGATTACAAGCATGAGCCACTAGTCCATGCATTCTTGAAGTATTTTAATTCAATTTAGTAACATGACAGCAGAATTTTGCCCCATTTATGTTTAGAATGTTAAGTACATTTTCACCAATCTATTTTTAGCCTTAGACATTTTACTTTATATATTTTCTTCAGTATAAATTCAGCTTAAATTTTTTTTGAAATTAGGGCTTTGCAACAATAAATATCAAAATTAACTTGTCATCTGCCAAAAGTTGTCCAATAACCCTTGATACTAAAACTGTATGATATTTTATTCTTTGGCATATGTGTAGATGGAAATTACCATTTTTGAGTATGTGTGAAGTCCCAAGGTCTTGCACTGATTATAACTTTTTATTTAAAATGCAGAATTGAGTTTCTATGTGCAAAACCAGCTGCCATTAATAGAGCTTTGCTTGAGCTAACTATTGTGTAAACTCTTTCTAATCAAAACTTTCTTAGGCCATTAATACTCTTGGGAAATGGCTCCATTTCCAGGTAATAATGCACCCATTGGGGATAGCAGAAAATTGTAGAGTATAGAATACTAGTATCTTAAGTACACTTCCAGAGGAAATTTTATTTCTCTGTATGAATATAACAACTAGGGAAAATGAGTTGCTTAAAACTAATATAGTATCTATGAATCATTTAAAAAATACCACATTGTTCATGGGAGGAATTATGATTTGTATTCCTCATAAAAGTGATTCTACACTGTTTTCTTGAGGTGAGTAATGACCTGAAATTGCATTCAATTTATATGTATTCAATTAGCAAGATTGATCATAATGGCTTATGAAAGAATTTACGCTCATTGTGAGGTATCATATATGGTTGATTTTTATTTTTAAAGCAAAATTGTATTTATTTTTTCACGCCTAACACCCATTCATCTTTACCTTTAGCACTCATTGGCACACTTATTCTTCCATTCACACAGATTTATTGCTGCACATTTAAGGGTGAACCTGCTGAGTAAATTTGACAGACTGTTATCATGTAATTCTTAATTGAATTACAGAAACATCTGCAAAAATACAATGAGTTTTCCTCTGTTTTTATTCAGTAGTGTGTTGGAAAAGTGACAATATTCACTGTAAAATATTTAGGCTCAGAGGTTAGATTTCTATCTCTATTTCCATCTATATCCATTTCTTCATTTTTCAATATTCCCATAAGAAGAATCTTTCAGGTCAAACACAGGAAAGTGAAAATTAAAAAAAAAAAGGGGAGATGGACCATCCATAATTGGTGAAACTTTAGATTAAACAAAATATGATAAAACACTTTGAGAGGAAACTATTTTTTGTTTATGGTACTTTAAACCTGTGCATTATATTTATTTCTTACAAGTTTGGGGGAAAATCAGTTAGCTTCTGATGGAAACCACTGGAATCGAACATAACATACAATGTCTAAACAGTAAAACAGTTTCATAAAGCACTCCATTTCAAACCACTTTCTAAACTTCTTCAGAATTTAATATTTTAATTTTGTGCTATCAGATTTCCCCCTCAATCCAGTCTTACTTACATGTGTTAGAACTCTTTATTCCTGTGCATAAAGAATTATTTGTGTCTTAGCTGTTTTGGAACACCTTAGTTCATCAATTGTATTGAAACGCAAATTGAGCATTCAGGCTTTAAAAGCTACTCACCTGTTATAACAAAGTACACCATGATATATTATCTGTTCATTTCACTTGGTCATGAAGAATTCTAATTGTTGAAAGCCAACTGGTCTAATTAATGGCTTTGTCAAATTACTGTGAAATCCTCTTCTTCTAAATCTTGCTTGCAATAGTCAATTTCCTTGTTTGTTGAGCAGCAATGATTCTCTCCATCTGCATAGTCTCTGCAAGGTTGGGTTAGGAATAAATTACTTGTTCTTACAAGGAAGAAATAATATAATCTTACAGAGAACACAGATTAGGAACTGACTGTATGCATCCTAATTTTTTAAGGGTGTGTCATTACACTGAAAAATAATTTAAAATGGAAATTATGAGAAAATTTGTAGAGATTTTGCCTAGGTGATGTGAGAGGAATTATTTTGGGGGTGTGTATATATCACAGTACATTTGCTTAGGGAGAAAGTTGCCTATTTCTCTAGGGAAACAAAGAATATGAACTTTGAAAAATACATTTTTGGGGGAGAAATCTAGTAGTTTCCAGAAGTTGAATAGGATTTAATTTGCTCTTCTATGCAGTGGATAAATTAAAAAAAGAATCCCTTAGCACATTACTGTGGTGTAATTACTTCCTACCATGAACTAAGAACGGTCCAGTTGCAGAGTCTAGGTTTGATGACAGAATCCAGTGCTGGATTAATTGACCAAATATAAGTCTTTTCAATTTACAGGATCAATTAGCTTTACATTTGTTAATAGCATTTGTGAGGCACTCTGTAGGTCTTGGGAATCATCTTTTTTGCAAGGAATTAATTTAGAGGAGACAAATGGGGAGTGCAAATAAATATGCCCAGAAAGTTCGAAGTCAAGACATTATTAATGATTAATACTTTTCAATGGTTTAATTCATGATTAGGTGTTTAAAAATACTCTAAGAAAGTAATGATAATGGCAATATTTACCTTCATAAACATATTAGTAAAGTAAAATATACTAATACTTAGAGATTTCTAAGTTTACAAATAAATACAGTGACCAAAAAATCCCTGATATTTGGAGATCCAGTTAAGCAGAAACAAACAAATTAAAAAAAAAAAAAACCTTGAAGAAAATTTAGTGGCACAAAATATTAACAATTGTTTGTGTAGTGTTGTTGTTATAAATGTAAAAATTTCAGTAAAGTTTAAAGTATTTACATCAAAACTTTAAAGATTTTGTTTTTGGGGAACTTATTTCTTTTAATTCTAAGTATATTTTAAACATGAAGCCCTTGTCCATTGTATAGGCAATAAAGATTTTCACCCAGTATGAGGACTTTCTATTTATCTTTTAAGCAATATTATTTGCTGTGCAAAAGCTCTGCAGTTTGGTGCAATCCCATTTGTCCAACCTTTCTTTGATTTGCAGTGTTTCTGGGCCTTTTTTTTAAGACAGTTTCGACCTGGGCCAAGGATCCTTAGTGTTTCTCCTATTCCAGCTTGCAATGTTTTCAAAGTATCTGTTTTTGCCTTGAGATTTTTGATCCATTTGGAATTAATTCTCGTGCAGGTGATATATTGGATTTTACAGGTGTTAAACCAATTTTGCAAGCACCATTTGTTGAAGACACTTTCTTCCATCCTATTTTTTTCTGGCTCCTTTATCATAGATTAGGGAGCCATAAGTCTGCGGATTCATTTCTGGTTCTTCAGTTCTATTCCACTGGTTCTCAGGCCTGTTCTTGTGCCAGTACCAAGCTGTTTTTATTACTATAGCTTTGTAATAGTGTTTGAAGTTTGGTATTGATATTCGTCCAGCACTGTTCTTCCTGCTTAAGATTGTTTTTGCTATTCAGGGTCTTTTGTTGTTCCATATGAAATTTTAGATTGCTTCATCTATTTCATTAAAGAATGGTGTTGGGATTTTGATGGGTATTGCATTGAATTTGTAGATAGCCTTTGACAGTATTGTCATTTTCATGATGTTAATCCTCCCAATCCAGAGGCATGGGAGGTTTTTCTATTTCCTTAGTTCTGCTTTAATTTCCCTTTTCAGTTTTTTAAAGTTATCATAATAGAGTTCTTTTACTGCTTTTGTTAAGGTTAGTTCTAAGAATTCTATTTTTCAGGGGACTATTGCAAATGAACTTGCTTTCCTGACTCTTCACATTGTTTGCACACAGAAAAGCCATTGATTTATGAGGATTTATTTTATATCCTACTTATTTGCCAAAGTATTGGATTAAGTCAAGTAACTTGGGAGTAGAGTCTATAGGGATCTTTAAATACAGGATTTTTTGCAAAGAGGGTGAGTTTTACTTCATCTTCCCCTATTTGGAACCCCTTTGTATTTGGCTCTTGCCTTATTGCTCTGGATATGAATTCTAGTACTATGCTGAATAGGAATGGAGAAAACGAGCATCCTTGCCGTGCTCTTTACTTTTTATTTTAAATTTCAAGTTTTATTTATTTATTTTTATTTATAAATATACTTATCAAACCATGCATAGTCTATCAGGTAACATAGATACATCTCAGCTGATCATTAAGCAATTAGCAAATACTTAGCATTTGCCTACTCTTTGCAGATGATTCATACACATTTTCACCATTTCCTAACCAGCATTGGTACTCTTGTGTATTTCTTTTTTTTTAACTTTTCATATTTTTAAATTTCTGTATTGTCAGAGTGAAGTAGAGAGGGGTTATAGTATCATAACTAAGGCAGTGAGTACATTATCTATCCAACTTGTTACCCGTCCCTCATTTTCCCTGCTGCCCCTCCCCATTTCCCTCTCCTCCCCATGAGTTGTAGAGTTAATTTACAGTATATAGTTGGTTTACAACTAATTAGTTTTGTAAGTATTGCTGTTGCATTGTTTTGTCTTTTTACCATCTATCTCTCAATTTTGTTATTCCCTTTCCCTTCCCTAGTCCCAACACACACACACACACACACACACACACACACACACACACACACACACAATATCCAGGGTACTAAAATCAGTTACAATGATATCAGTGGTAAAACCACTGCAAGGAAATACAGAAAAAAAGGAACAACCTTGCTCCTTATTTTAAAGGAAATGGCTTTAGCTTTTCACCATTAAGTATAGTGCTAGCTGTAGGTTTGCCATATACAGCTTTTTATTATATTCAGTAATATTCCCTGGATTCCTAATTTCTCCAAAGCTTTCACAGTAAATGGGTGCTGGATTTTGTCAAATGATTTTTCTGTGTCTTAAGAAATAGTCATGTGATTCTTGACCTTGCTCCTATTTATGTGGTGAATTATGTTATTGACTTGGGTATATTGAACGAGCTTTGCATCCTTGGAATGAATCTGGTTTGATCATAGTGTATAATTTTTTGATGACTTGTTAAAGTCAATTGGCCAGAATTTTGTTGAGAAGTTTAGTATCAATGTTCATCAAAGAAATGGGTCTACAGTTCTCTTTCTTTGTTGAGTCCCTGTCTGGTTTTGGGATAAGGGTTATACTGGCATCCTAGAATGTGTTTCATAGCAAACTTTCACCTTCAATTTCATTGAAGAGGTTGGGGAGTATTGGTGTGAGTTCTACTTTGAAGGCCTTATAGAATTCCACTGTGAATCCATTTGGCCTGGGCTTTTCTTGGAAGGGAGATCACTTAGTGCTCTTTCTATTTCATTGCTTGGAAAAAAATCATACCAAAGGAAGTGAGCCAGACCCACAGAAACATAAGCTCTATGGTTTCACTCATTGGAAACAATAAGTTCTTTTCTAGGATAGTCCTAGCAGAGGAGCATAATAGCTCAATAGCAATGTACATAAGATCACATAAGATGAACCTAAGCTAAAAGAACTAAAACATTTGGAAATAAATGGTTTGTCTTCCTTGTTGCTAATTCCAATGTAACCTATGAAATTATGCCTTTTTTGTGTCTTTCTTCCCCATGGTTCTACCCCTGATGACACTGTAACTGACTTTGGTATACTAGGTATTGTAGGTACGTTTATTGGAACTAGGGTAGGGGAACACCAAAATGGAGAGAAAAAGGGTAAAAGGCAAACCAGTCCAACAGCAATACTTACAAGACAATATGTTACAAACCAACACAAGTCATGGGAGGGTGGGGAGAGAATCTAGGAGGAGGGAAGGCTGAAGAAAACTGAAGGAGCAGGTAAACAGTTTGGTACGAAATGTACTCATTGCATCACATATATAACTGTAACCCCTCTGTACATTACTTTGACAATAAAAAAGTAAAAGCAAAACCCCCCAAAAACCTAAAAAATAATTTACAGCTCTCCATGAAAAGTTACCTTAACTTTATATAAATGCATTAGAATAACATATTTACTGAGAGTTTGTAACAAATAACATTGGTATTTAATGAAACATGTTGCACCAAAATACAAGGCTAACATTTATAATAACGATTGCAAGAATTCTATAATGGTGACATTGATTTCTTTAGCAAACAGTCTTGGTTTTGTAAGAAAGTAGGAGTCGGAGTCGAATAATAGTGCACATTCCTGCTAAAGTAGAGTTGAGTGGAAAATGTAAAGAACTCTAATTTTCAGCAAAGTAGGTAGCTGGGTGTTATTTATGTGATTATTTTCACAAGTCTTTTGTTATTTTGTTACAGTTGATTTTTCTTCTTCTTTTTGATATCATAGCTATAAAGTACTTTGTCAAGAATTAGTGTCAAAATGAAATAACTAAAGACCTTGAGTATACGGCAGGTTAGAGAAGGAATTTCCACAGGTGGTGAATAACCATTTTCCTATGCAGCACAATGTGTGTTTGGAGGAGTCAAGATTTACCCTCCTATTAAAATATTAGCTGTCAATCACAAGTAATGGAAAACATCTAGTAGATTTCAGAGAAAGCAAATGTAGTACAGTTATTTCCATTTCCCTTTAATGCAGCTGCTGTTATTGAGTTCTATATGTATCAATTTCTGTTTTACATATGTGTCTTGCAATGTTAGATCTGATTTTTCAAATACACCTTAGCCACAGTTGATTATGTAGTCATTCATGGTAAGTTCGGCAAACATTAAAATGTTTTAGTGGGATAAGTCTTGAGATTTTTAAAATAAATCTTTCTGTTTCAGACTCCATCTCTCTCTCTAGGGTAAAAACTTATTTGGCAGGATTTATCTTGATTATATTATTTTCCCAAATTGTTAACTTTAACTGTTTGGCTATTTATAATATTTGATCACAGCATATCATTTGTGGTTAATCATTCCCTTACTGTCTCTCAGTCATAGATTTGTAATTTTCAGATGTCTGTTGTATCATAACATTAAAAATTTTTCAATGTGAGAAAGTAGCAGAACTTCGACTTCTTCTTTTAGGCCATAACCTGGTCTGCAATCTGCATTAGAACTAGACAGAGAGAGCCTCAGGGTGAGATCTTATTTTAGTGTCTGGACTTACCTGTTTATCATAGTCATATTGCAAATGAACTCATTTTGCTCATATTCTGTTTCCTTTCGGGAGTTTCTGGAAGAAAAGCAAAGATGGTTAAGGCTCAACACTGATACTGCTGCTGTTAAGAATATGACCTGAGCAGTCATCCAATCAAGTTGTAGAATTAGGTCTAGTTCTGTTACTTCTCATCATTGATTCTAACCTAGAGGTAAATTTGCTAATGATCCAAAGTAAAAATCAGTCCTTGCATACCTCACGGTTGCAATACCATCAGGCTACTTGTAAGTTATTTCAGCTCATGTTTTTGAGCCTTGTAATATATACTTCCTTCTTCTTTGAATACAAACTAACTACAATTCTTTCATCAGTCCATCTTTCACAACTCTGCCTTGGGCCAAACCCAGAAATCTAGCTATTCATCCTTCTTTGTCTCTTAGCAATAGGCACAGAGATTTTGTGTGTGTGTATGTTTTGACATAGTCCAGTAGTTCTTTACTTCTGTGTATTATTTTATTAATGTGTGCAAGGATTATAGATATTAAATGCCATAGCTTGGCAATCCAGTGAAATTGTGATGCAACATGCACTCAAAAAATGACTGATTATCAAACAAATGAACAAATAAACCAATAACGGACTTATGGGGTGAATTAAAAAATTGAAGCCATGACAGTTTAAATTAAAAAGGCAGAAAATAATTACTGAGAGTGCAAGATATCAGACCGTAAAAGAAAGGAGTCCAAATTCAATATAGTATTCTAGGGGATAGGGAAAGAACTTTCATTCTTAATCCTGACTGAACATTAAAATTCCACGAGGAATTTTAAAAAAATGTGCCTTAGCTGTAGTTTAACTGGTGTGAAAAAGAGCTCAGTAACATTTCAAAATATTCTCCCAGGTGATTTTAATATAAAGCCATGGAAAGAACAACTGCTGGGCCGCGGGAACTAAGGAAATGTTTCTTTGGAGAGAAAAAAAAAACCCTGCATAATACATGAGATACTTAAAAAAAGATTAATCAGCATGAATTGATATGAGTAGAGGCTAGAGACAGGAATTGAGTGATTAAAATGTCTAAGGACATCACAGGTGAAAATAAGTGTTGTAAGATGTAATTTAGAAAATAAAATAAAATTAAGGATGCCGCAGAGCAGAAACAGCAGAACAAGTAAAGACTTTCATAGTTAAGGATGTAGTTGTTCAGACAACCTTAGACACAAGCAAATAATTGATATTGGAAAAACACATTTTGTAAACTACATATCAAAATTGACTTAAGTTTCAGATGAAGTTCAGAGTCAATCATATTTGTTGAATTTAATGCAGAAACAATAATAATTTTCAATCAAAATTGAAATCAAACTGTTGGTAGGGAGAAACTGATAATAATAATGATATTATTATTAATAGTATTAGTATTAGTAATAAATCAACTAACTTTTCTATACTAGAAGTTTATAAAATGTGTATTTGTGTTTAAATTATGCCTTTCTCGATATCATAAATGTATTTCTCTTATTGCATAATAATTGAGATAACTGATATCTGCAAACTGTATTCTCAGTATAAAAATGCTTAAATATGGACAATGGTTGTCTTGGAATAAATCATTTGCTTTAAAAATGTATCTTGACAGCAAATTACTTTCATATACTACTTTGGAATAAGAAAAGTGACATTTCATTATTGAAAAGAGAACATGACATAATAGTTAACTTCCTAGTCAGAAAAAATATGCAATTTTATGAAATAAAATAGACATAGATCAGCAATGGACATTCTTAGGATCACTATCATATTTTTTTATGAAAGAAAGTTTGGAAGTATACTGTTATGTATAACAATTGGTCAAATAGCATTATTTGTAAATATTACTTGTCTAGTGTTAAGGAGAAAAAGAATTAAGGAAACAAGAAGTGAACAATGACTTATTTCCACATGAAATAATATTAAAAGGAATATGGAAAAAAGTCACTTGAATGGTTTTACAGAAGACAATTTATAACTTTCATCTCATAAGTTCTGGAAATCCTTTTCATTTCCAAGTTAATTAATTTATACAACTTGTTTGCAAAAAAATATTTAGAAGGAAAATCGAAGTCTAAGTTTACTATGCCTGTAATTCTAGCTGTGGGAGGTAGAAGAATGTCAGTCCAGGCCAATCCTGGACAAACAATCTGAGGCAAAAGCTAGATGTATCTCAGAGATACAACACTGGAGTACTTATGTAGGCCCTGAGTTCAAACACCTCTACCGCAAAAAAAAAGGAAGAAAGAAAGGAAGGAAGGAAGGAAGGAAGAAAGAAAGAAACAAAGAAAGAAAGAAAGAAAGAAAGAAGGAAGGAAGGAAGGAAGGAAAGAAAGAAAAAGAAAGAAAGGAAGGAAGGAAGGGCAGAAGGAAGAAAGGAAAGATGGAAGGATAGGGAGAAGAAAGGGAGGGAGGGAGGAAAGAAGGAAGGAAGAACAGAATAAAGTAAAGGAGGAAGGAAAAAGAAAGGAAAGAAGGGCAAGCAGGAAAAGGGAATGGGTTTTTTTAAATCTATTTCGAATGTTCCATTGTGGAACTCATGTTGTAGAGAGGGATATAGGTGATCTTCTCAGAAATCTGGTTAGAGGCATATCCTTTGGGATAAATAAAAGATCCCTCTAAGTGGAGATAATATTAATAAGTATGACAGATTATATGTATCACCTATGGCAAGTTTTTGTACAGTACTTCCCATAAAAGGAGAACAATATAAACTTTAACTTATATGTCATAAATTTAATACAGGTTTGTTTTAAGAAATAAAAAAAATAAATTGCTACTATTATAGACCATCATTTTAAGTACAAAAAGATTGGCCAATTTTTTATCTCATTTTTTGGCTTACCTAATGCCTTTGTATTAATGCATGTTATCTGTGAATGTAGGACCTTGTTTGTTCAATGACATTCCCTTATTGGGCTCATAGAAAGAGATTTGTCTCTCAATAGACACTTACAATGAATGTGGGGTAGTTTGTCACAATTATTTGGTAATCTCTTTCAGTGTAATTCACACAGCAAAAGTGACAATATCCCTGTCACTCCTCAGAAATGTCCCAGCTCTGCCGGTTTCCACATTCAGGAGAATGAAGAAAGTCATTACGAGGTATGCCATGTCTCTATAGAGATCACTGTAGCCCCAAACTGTATACATTCTCCCCATGATTTTAAATAACATTAACTGCATTAACTCTTACAAATGTGTGTGTGTGTGTGTGTGTGTGTGTGTGTGTGTGTGTTTGTCCACATGTATATGTTGAATCCTTTTGTGGTCACAGGATTTTAAAGAAAGGAAAAAATTTTAGAACAGAGCACAGTGATAATCTCCTTCTTGATTAAGGGCTCCATTGTTAGACAAAATTAGGTATTGAATGAAAATAATGTTGATTGTTATGCAATTTAGGAGAACATAAAAGTGACTTTCTTTTGAAATTAAATATTAACTGAATCATATCTATTAAAAATGCTAAGGATTTTGCATATTGATTTGTTGGAAGAATGTTTTTTCATCCCACATATTTTCTTTTCTTCTAGTACAACATATGAGGTAATCTTACTTCCTATGAACTAAAGAGGAATATTTATTAACCTCTTCTTCTCAATCCACTTTGACCTATTTCCCTGAATATTTTACCTCATAATCATATTTATTAGTTTCTTTAAACAATGACTTCATCCAAATATAATGTGAAAAATTTTCATTTTTCTTTTTCTGCTAGTCTGCCAAGGTCAACCCATTCCTACTTAACCACCATAGGTAGATGTTGATGTCTATTATAGTTATTTGTCATTTTTTAAAACTTATGTTTGTCCCTCAGCTGTTTTGCTCAAGGTTAATACTCTACCACTTGAGCCACAGGCCCACTTGCAGGTTTTTGGTGGTGAACTGGAGAAAGTAATTCAGCGTCTTCCCTACCTCAGATCTTAATCTACTGAGTAGCTACAATTACAGTTTTGAACCACTAGTGTCTGTCTTTCTCCATCACTTTAAAGTTTGTATTTTAAAAGTGTAACTTATACTCTATTTGTTGTAAAATGAAAAAAATAAGTATTTTTAATAAATGGTATGTTTGTTAAAAATAATATCAAATCTTCAGTGATTATCTTCTTTCCTATTTTCTTAATAACTGGATGATGCACTGGTAGTCTAAAAATATGTGTGCATATATTCACACATTTGAGTTTGTATTTCATTTTTACAGTAAATTTGGAATTTTCACTAGATCACATATATAATCATGTATATATTCATATGTAATCCAGTAAATGATTATATTCTTAATTTGTTTTTTTATAATTTATAATTTCCTTTTAAGTCATTTTGCATAAAATAAAAGAGAAAAACCTCTTCTCAACATAGGAAAAATTAACTGTATGTATCTGTCCTATTCAAGTTATATTCAAAGTCAATTAGTTATAATTATCTGAATGATATCATTAAATATGTACTTTGACATTTGATAAAAATAAAACCAACACTGATAAGACAAGGAATATTTTAATAATCACTAATGTATTGTTCTTAACCTATCACTCCCAACTAAGCTTCCACAATTACTACATACAAATTGAGACACACTAATATCAGCTATGGAGATACTTTGTCCCAGATCCCAGTCTAAGCATTTCGTATGCATCATGTTAATCCTTCCAATCTAATAGAATACTTATTAACAATATTATGTACCACTAAATGAAATGTTGTCATTAAACTGTGCTGAATGTTTATAAATTCTTTACTATGCATGTTGCATTAAGACCTATTGAAGAGGATGCATTTTTCATAGTTGTCGAGTATTCCTTTAAGGCTGGTAAACACTTTATTTCATAGATGATTACTAATCTCATTGAAGGGAAAACTGAAAGTGCATGGGGAAACTGAAAGAGGATATGTATATATATATATATATATATATATATATATATATAGTCAATGAACACAGGTGGCTATTGTTACTTTTTGCACACACAGGTGGCTATTGCTACTTTTTGCACACACAAATTACAATGTGTGTGGAAAAAGTCGCAAAGCCACATGTATTCATTGGCTGTATAGTTATCAAACTAGGTTATGTTACTGTCTAAGTGCAAATAATCAAATCCTTAGAGATTTATTGACAGTCAGGAGCACAGAGATGATATATTCTCATTATTAAAGCAGACATAGACACAGTAGAGATAGAGTATATCTATGTTAGTAGGTCAGGATGTTAGCTATAGACAGCACAACAATTAGATATGAAAGTTTTTGATCTTAGAGTAATATAATGATTCTTCCTTCAAGCAGTATAGAACGTGCATTTCCAAGCAAACGTCAAAGAAATCAGTCAAAGAAATCAGACTTGAATCAGTCTCCTAAATTAGGCTTCATATAAGGTATAGAATTTAAGCTGTCATCTTGAAGTTTTCTCTTTCTGGCATAACTTATGTCACTGGGAAAAGTCTGTGCCTTACAGTTGCTAAAATGAAGGAAAATGAGAAAAAGCAAAGAAAAACACCTCTGTATTGTTGTAGAGTATATATTACAAAACTGAACATACTTGATCTATGAACTTTATTGTTAGTACCTGTCTACTGTATCTCGTACTCTTACCATGTGAAATAGAATGGTATACAGACTGGAGCCGTTGGTGTTATATTGTTCACTCAGTAGGAAAATGTCTCAGAGTTAAAAAATTCACACAAAACTGCCTTTCAGTATGAGAAACTGTTCACTGTCACTGTTTTTGATGCTTGAGCTAAAAAAAATTTACAAAATATTACAGTGTTCAAGTGTATGAATTTTTGTGATAAGGCTTGCTTTATAGGGGTGAAATCTGAAGATCAATGTCCGATAGAAATTTTAACTTTAAGAGTTGGGAAGATTTGTAGAAATATATTTTTCTTATTAACTGTGAATTTTAGCTGCCAGACCTTGGAAATGTGGCAGTTCCCTCAAGTGTGAAATTCATAGGTGCAGATGGTTGATTAAGATATCCAAGGGTGGGCCTGTGCTATCAATCTCCATAGCAAAATCGAGAAAATCAGTTTGATGTGAGAAATGCTTTCGACCTTTTGGCTTAAATTTATAACACAGTGTTTGCTGGCTTCAGAAATTCATAGAGGCAAAAGCTCTCATTGGTTTCATGAAAATTACCAATTGAGGCAAATATTTTGATAGAAATATTTAAGAGACTGAAAAATATGTCATATGGTGAATAAAAGCAGTGTGTGGGAAGAAAATGGAAATACATTACACTATTGCTATTACTATATGTCTTATGTTTTACATTCATAATCTTATTAAAGATACTATTTTAATTTTCTATGTAATCTCCTCATTAAAAATGGATTTAGAAGTTTTTCTTGATCCTAGATCCACCACTTCAGTACACAAAGTAGAATTCAATGTTTTTTGACATAGAGCAGATATTATCTATTAAAATAAATGTAATTTGAATTTAACTAAATAGAAACATTATATCCAACTTTCAAATAGAAAGAGACATAAAACCAACATTATAACATATAATTACATATTCCTGATTTCACTGTATAATGAATAATATACTATAAACTTGATTTTTTCTGTTCCAGATACAATAAATATAATTTTGAGAATTAAATGTGCTCAGTACTTAATGTACTTCATATCAATTTTTCAATGGGAATAATAAATTAATTGATCAAAACTAGTTTAAATGTGTGTTCATACTTGGGAGCAATTCATAACTATGTTTGGATGATACTTTAATAATTATGCTAAATTAAATAAAAGACAGTTTACTTTCATTCTCCATCTTCATTAGAACACATTTTTACAACCCATATAATTTAAAAATATATACTCAAAATTCCCTCTGTAAATAGCATAAACTTACAGACTTAGATTCATAGTTGTGAAATTATTTCTCACATATCAAAATATTTACACCTCAGTTACATACACACAGATCACACATATACATATATGTGTGTGTCTTTAAAATATAATAAATTGAAACAAATGATCTATCCTTTATTAATATAACATTCTATGAATAAGCTATGAGTCATAAATTTATAGTCCATCTTTCCTTCCTTTTTTTTTTTTTTTTTTTTTTTTTTTGCCAGTCCTGGGGCTTGGACTCAAGGCCTGAGCACTGTCCCTGGCTTCTTTTTGCTCAAGGCTAGCACTCTGCCACTTGAGCCACAGCGCCACTTCTGGCCATTTTCTGTATATGTGGTGCTGGGGAATCGAAACCAGGGCCTCATGTATATGAGGCAGGCACTCTTGCCACTAGGCCATATCCCCAGCCCTCCTTCCTTCTTTCCTTCCTTCCTTCCTTCCTTCCTTCCTTCCTTCCTTCCTTCCTCCATTCCTTCCTTCCTTTCATCCTTCCTTCCTTCTTTCCTTCCCTCTCTTCCTAATCTATCCCACAATGGCACTTGAGTCAATGTCATTAATATTGAGTCTAACCAAGCATAAACTGTTCTATCTCAGCTAATACATTCTACTATACTTGTATCAGCATTTGCCTGCATAGTATATCGTGTAGCAGCCATGCAACATTGTATATGATGTTAATGTGAGACTTAAAATAACTTTTGAAGTGATTATTCCGGAGCAGTAATTTGTCTGGTGGTAGAAAAAATGAGTACTTTTCATATGCAGACAGAAATGGTGAAGAAGAGGATGCCCAGAGGTTTGAGAAAAGATCCAGTGATTTGTTTGTGTGTGTGTGCACACACACACGTGTTTGTGCACCCCGCCCACACACAAACCTGTACTAAGGTTGGAACTCAGAGACTTGAGCTCTAAGTTGGAATTTTTGATCATGTTTGTCGACTGCTTAAATCATGATTGCACTTTCGTCTTTTAATATTTATGTGATAATAAGAGTCTCTAGGATTTATGATCCCTACCTGTATTTAAATGTTAATTGTGATTCGCAGATCTCAGCCTTCTGAGTAATTAGAATTATGTGTGTGAGTCACTGGTAACAAACTTCTAGTCATTTATTATCTTCTCAGTTCAGAACTGTTTCCTGGCTACTGTTGTAAGACCTAAGTTTGGATAAATTTACAAATCTATAAAATAGAATAGATTTTTCCTATTTTATAATGTAGTATTCACTTATTTATTTTACTTAATTAAAGAACAATCATTTAAGTAATGCTTGTCATATTTCTCAATGTGTAAAAATTTCTGCACATACATTGTAAATGCAGAAATGCATATTGCCACATATATTTCTACAAACATATTTGGATTGTTAAAGAAATGATTACCTAATATATTGGATTATAAATCTAGCATACAGTTTTATCTCTAAGTAAGTATTCATCTTTGATTATATTTATGATTAGAATAGTTATTAGAGGGAGTATATTCAATAGTTGTTTTTTTTAACAGAAGCTAAAGAAATACACGTGAATGATGTGAGTGGCTTTTGAATTAACCTCTTGGAAATTTCTAGAGCAAATTTTCAGTTGGATCTCCTGCACTTTAATAATAAATGTAAATAAGACAGCCATCAATTTTTTGCCAGTTCAATATTTTTTTCAATTACCTAATATCTTGTAAAGATAAGTCATCACCTTATTTTATTTTGTATCATACACATTCTGCCAATTCTTCCCCCTCAGTACTCGTGGACTTAGCTGTGTTCACAGGAAGAACCACATTAGACAGATTTACTGATAGTGTCAGCAGTGGTCGCAGGTTTGATGGACAGCACCAAACCTTGCCATGGCCCATTTCCTTCTAATTAGCTGTTTAAAGTCACTGTATGTGCCGCAGGCATAGGCTTATCAGTCAAAGACTTCATAACTATTTGGAATGACAGCGGTGGTGCGGCTGGTCATGAAAAATGGAGCACACAAAACGATGGGGGTGGGGGAGAAAACCCTTCAAAGAAGTGACAACCATAGTGCTTTTCACTAAAGGTTCTTGAAGATCTAACAAAAAACCAAAAGGTGAAATAAAAAGTCATAAATCAATATATGTTGGATGGGTGTGGAAATCACATAGAAAATGACAATACATAATGCCTTAATGTGGGAATGAGTAAAAAGTGCAACTGCTCCCAATGTGCTTTGTAAAGCAATAGAAGTTTCATGTTCTCCTAATTAAAACAGCTTAAGAATTTGGTGCTTGACTTAAAAATGTGAAATATGTGAAGAAAGTTCTTCATAAGTTATGAATTCTAGGTGCTAGGAATATGGCCTAGTAGTACAGTGCTTGCCTCGTGTACATGAAGTCCTAGGTTTGATTCCTGAGCACTACCCCACACAAACAAAAACCCAGAACTGGTGATGTAGCTAAAGTGGCAGAATGCTAGCCTTGATCAAAGTGAAGCCACAGACAGTGCTCTGGCCTTGAGTTCAAATCCCAGGACAAGCAAAAATAAATCTGTGAGAAACTTATATTTAAACACCTGTATGGCACATGGTCATAAATAATATTTTGGGGCCAGAATGAAAAGAAGTATAATTTTACAGATGCTATATTAATTATATTTGAGGCCATTCACAATGTCATTTGTATGCTTAGAAGATATAAATGCTAACATAAGCTATAGTCACCCTAGTGATTATTTCAAAGGATCCAAGACACTTGATGAGACACAAAGATTGTGGAAAGTGGAGACAGATTTAAGGGTGGAATTCTTGTCTACTCTGAAATAGTGGATGAAAAGTATAGCCAGAAAAATAGATATCACACCTTCACTCTCACATGTTAAATCTTAAAAAAAAATAATAAATAAACAAATAAATTACTGGAAGCAGAAGGGAACATATTAAGGAGTGGGCAGGAAATTAGAAAGTGGGAGATGAGAGTAGATAAATGAGTGATAGTGGAATGAATGAGATAAAGCTACCTTATACACATGTATAATCCTATTTTATAAAGTCATTATTTACTAATAATTAGGAAAATGGAATATTTTTTTAATTGCTGGGATATACTTCTCTATGCCAATGGAGTTTAAATACAATACAGATAGTTATAGAATATATGAACTGATTTGATTTTAGTTTCACACTTTGAGTTTAGCTGGTTGTGCCTCAGCAGTAGAGAGCCTGCCTGCCAACCATGAGAACTTGAGTTCAAATGCCAGTATTACCAACAAATGATAAATTTAAAAAAATAAATAAATATAACGATAATATTGAATTTAAAATGTTAAATCTTACAAATAGAGTTTACATAGCATCTGGAATTACTGACAGTTAAGAGGGCATTTTCTCTAGAGGTATTTCAGAGGGAATTTACACAAGAATTATAGGTTGCATGGTTGAAATGAATGTTGAATAGAATAAATTAAACAGATAAATGCTACTTATCTCTTCAATTCTGAAACTACAGCGAACCTGTAAGATTGTTGACTGTCTATGGGATACCGAATAGGAAAAAGACAGATTCTAGATCCATACCACCCTGGAGATGCTTGCTTAGATATCCAGTGATGAAATATGAATGAATTTTTAATTTCATTCAGATCCATTGGGATTCATGTGTAAGAACTTAGAAATCTGAAGTAGAATTATGATTTGAGCAGCAGGTCCTGTACCGAAATCAATGTTTTTTATTCTGATGAATACAAAATACATGGAATTTCTTGTTTATTTTTAAGAGAAAATAATAAATTGCATTCCATAAAATCAATAAGTTAGAATGGAGTAAAATAATGGATTAAAATAATGAAAAATAGAAATGAATAAAAAATATTGTGTCTTGTGGGGCACACCTGGAAGTCAACTAGTTGTCCCCACCTGTTTCTCAATCTTGGGGCCACTTGTGGCTAAGATGGTAGCGCCTAACAACAATGTGCAGCTGCTACAAGTGTCTTTGGTTATAACCCAGAGGTGGTTCTGTGGTCTGTGTCGCCCCGGCTCTTCTGCCCTTGATGGACAGCTCATCCTTCCCCTTCCTGCCGATCTTAGACCTGATTGGCTCCTATGCCTTATATTAGTGGCATGTATGTCCCCAAAGAGATCTTGCACCAACTTGACTCCAAGGCCATCTGATGGTCCTCCCATGAGGGAGGGCTGGGTGCGGGCGGCCCGTCGACCCTTCTTCTTTCTTGGCTTGTCCCGTCAGGGCGTGCCTTCCCAGTCTCTCCCACGGGTTGGGGAAGCATGGGGGGGCTAGAGACCCCGACAGTATCTATCTTATCAATTATTGTAGCTGCATTTGTTTTTGTATGTGTATTGTGTCTCAATGTGGGACTGTCATCACTATGAATCAATGTCCAGAGTTTTAGAGGCACTAAAAACAAAATAACAAAAACCCCTCACATGTACCATTTATCAGTGTTACTGATTGACTAGGCACATAGTTATGTCTGTAATCTCAGCCACTAGGGAGAAGGTTAAGTGGACTGAAGATCCAAGACAGCCTGCCCAAAAAGGTCTCCTACCTAGTTGAAAACCTGCCTTAGGTAAAAATGTGAAATTACCTGAAAAATAATAAAACTCAGAAATCATCAGGGGTGTGACTCAAGTACAGTGCTTGACTATAAAGACTGTGAACCCAAGTACCATTATCACCAAAAGAAAACATACGATGCTTTGATTTATTCACCTAACTCTCATCAAAATTAAGAATAAAGTCTTCCATCGATCTTGTTTGTTTATAGTTCAATAAAGGATGACAAGAGGTAGTCAGTCAGTCAGGGATTCAAATTCAGGGGGTCTGGGACACTGTTTTTGGGCTTTCTGACAAACATGATAGCAGGTCCAGGATTTCACTAGCATTCTGACTTTCAGTACAATACAATACTGTTCTACTTCATCATTTCACCTCTACTGTAAGGCTGAATTACAATCCTAGATCAGAATTTGCTGACCTGATCTTTTTAGACCATTTGTCTAGACTGATTTAGGTTACAGAGTTCTACTTTCAGGGGTTGGGGGAATAGCTCAATGGTAGAGGATCCGCCATTGACAAACAAAAAACAAAAGACATAAAATAATAAACTTAGAAAGTTCTGATCTCAGTGTTTAAATCAGTGACTTATAATCACTTCAGGATGTTTATAATACTGTAAATTAATATCTATTGACATTCATTAAAATTAATTGAATAAAGAAGTATATGCAAAGTGCATCTATTCCTTATAACTCACTCTGCAGGCTATTCATCTAGATCATTGATGATGTTATCCATCAAATAGATGTTCCAATTTTATAACCAAGACTTGAAAGAACAGTACAGTAGGCTATCTATTATTAAATTATATATCTATTATTAAATAAGCTATATAACAGAAGATATCATTACAAACAAAATGAATATCTGATGAAATGTGTTTCTTTGTGTCTATGTACTTACTGTTCACATAATTTTTATGAGAGAGTTACTAGTATTTTTGTTTTGTTTTGCTTTGCTTTGTTTTGTTCTGAGACAGTCTCGCTAAGCAGTTTAGACTGTCTTCCAACTCATGATCCTCTTATCTCACCCTGGGATTACAGAAGGAACCCACCTTACTTATTCATACTGTGGTTGTTCCTTGCTTTTCAGACATAATTATCAATAACATACATGTCATGTTAAATAATTTTTCAGTGTTATGAATGTAACTGTCATCCCTTTGTAAATCACCTTGACAATAAAATTAAATTAAAAAAATATTTCACTGGCAATTCTAATGTCAGTTTTTTGTTTTCTTTTCAGATACATTTCTATCACAAATATCTTAATGAACCAATGCAACATGATACAAGACAATATATTATAAACCAACTACAAATTTGGGAAGGGGATTGGGAAGGAGGGAAGGTGGGAGAAAAGTGACAGAGGAAGTGACAAGTTTGACAAGAAATGTACTTACCACCTTACATTTGTAACTGTAACTCCTCTGTACATCATCTTGACTATAACATTAAATTTAAAAAAATTCCATTTGGTGGCCAGGCATCAGTGGCTCCTTGCATGTAATCTTAGCTGCTCAGGAGGGTGAGATCTGAAGTCAGCCTGGGCAAGAAGGCCCTGAGATCTTTATCTCCAACTAACAACAACAATCAGAAACAGCAAAGTGATAGACCATTTTGCTGGAGCACAAAAACTAAGGATACTGTCCCAAATTCTGAGTTCAAGCTTTAGGTTTGGCATCAAAAATGAAACTAAAAAACTAAGTTATAACATTCCAGGTTTGCTGTTTGTTTTCATTTTTTTCTTTTTTATGCTATTTTTTTGTCTTTATTGGAATTTAAACTCATGGCCTCTCAAATAATAGGCTCTTAACCACCCGACCCAATGATCCAGTCCTTGTTTTGTTGATTATTTGGACATGGAATCTAGGATATTTTTCTGCTTGGGCTAGACTTGGATCTCATTCATCTAGATTTCAGACTTCTGGGATAAGATTACAGATAGTTTCCAGCTATTTTTTCCAATACTAAAACTACAGGACCACACATAAAATGAATTACTTCTAAATTTCCTCATCTTATATAGTAATAAAAACCAAATATATACATAAAAGCTATGGAAGGTCAACAGAAGAGTAAAGGTATTAGTCAAAAGAAAGTAATTTTAAAGAAAAAATGTGAAAAGAAAAACAAAGAAAACATACAGAAAAGCAAACACACAAAACAAAAAACAAAACAAAAAATATAACAACCCCCCCAAAAAACCCCCCAAAAACAAGCAACTCAAAAATGAAAGATAAAAAACAAAAAAATATTAAAAATGGATAAGAAACAAGAACAGACAAACATGCAAAGAGAAAAGGAGTCTTCCTTGTTTGGGTGGGCTCTTTCCAGTCTCTGGTTTCCTTGTGATGGTATACAGTCTACCTTGTTGCTGCTTGGCTCGTTTGATTTGCTTTCAGCTTGGAGGGGGTGGATCTGCTCTGATCCTCCTTCCCTATTAGTTAAATCCTGGGGCTCTGTGGTTTGCACAGCTTTCAAGTAGGAGTTGGGTGTCTTCTGTATTTGGGAGATGCTGAACAGTCTCAGAAATCTTGGCGCCTCCTGTCTGCTATGTGGCCACTGCCTTTAATGCCTGCCTCTGACTAGGTCCTCTTGTATCTCCTGCCTGTGGTTGCCCCTGTGCCATCATTGTATCTCATCTGAGTACCCTGGATTCTGTATATACTAGTATTAGAACTAGGGAAGGGAAAGGTCATATCAAAATCGAGAGACAAAGGGTAAAAGACAAATTACTCCAAAAGCCATATTTACAAAACCATCTGGTGTAAACCAACTGAACAAGTCAAGAGGGAGAGGGAAAAGGGGAGGGGGGGAATGAGGGAGGAGGTAACAAATTGTACGAAAAATGTACCCACTGCCTTACGTATGAAACTGTAACCCCTCTGTACATCGCTTTGACAATTAATAAGCAATTATTCAAAAAACAAATATAGAAATGGGTTGGAATAATTACACATTCATTCTTGCAAAATAGCACTTACAAGGCTAAATTTTGGCAAATTCTGAGAACAAAATCAGAAAAATATAAATGATAATGTAGGTTTTATTTCCAAAATAATTGTGTTCATACATTTAATTGATATTCCTCCTATACGTGTTTAGCTCACATAATGAAAGTATATATGTCTGAAAATATCCTTTGTACTTTTACAAGAGGTATATATCTTTTCATTTCAAATTGATCTTTTGTCCTAACCCTCTTCTTCTCTTGGTGTGTAATTATTTCTATACTTTATTTTTCTTGATGATAAACTGCTCTTTCTAATTAAATGTTTTGAATAAAACATTTATGGGAAGCAAATGGTATTATA
Organism: Perognathus longimembris pacificus; assembly: GCF_023159225.1. NCBI lineage: Eukaryota > Metazoa > Chordata > Mammalia > Rodentia > Heteromyidae > Perognathus > Perognathus longimembris. The sequence goes on from NC_063163.1 coordinate 28,231,781, forward strand.
GAATTTCAGTAATTTTCATAGTGTTGTTTAATAGTTGTTTAATAATGAGCAATTTGTAATTATTTTTTCTACAAAAGCGAATTTTTCCTACAATTTTGTAAGACTTATAGTTTCAAAATTGATGCTTATTTTATTGATTCATTTATTATGCCCATTATACAAAACTTCTGGCAGTTGAGACTATGAGAAAACTCAGTTTACCTTCAAGGGAAAACACAATACGTTTTGGCAAGTCTTATCTTGGTTCTGAAAGTAACTTGAAAACAAAATGAGTGACTCCTTAACTAAAACCAGTATTTATACAAAGAAAGTACCGAGTTTAAATTTTAAATATGGATTGGAAATGGTCTTTAAAATGTGTTGGCATCTTCTAAAATTTATGTAGCACTGAAAAAATAAACCACTGGTATATGCGATATCATGAATGAATATCAACAGTAATATACTAAGTGGAATTTTAAAAAGGAAAATACAAACACAAAATACTAAAAACTCCAGAAAAATAAAAGGCTGGAGTTGTTATGCTTTGGGATGAACTGGTGGAAAAGGATATATGCTATTCACTGTGACAGGGTCACTAGAGTTTGCTAATTGGTTTGTGTCAAAACTACGTTTCATACTAGGAGATGGAGCATTATTTTTCTTTAAAAGTGCATTTACAAGGATTATTTCCAAGTGCTTGAGACATTTATGTTACATGTGTAAATCTAGTCTAAAAAAAAAGAAGAAAGCATGTATCACAAACAGCAGAGGATGGATTTAAGGCTTCAAGTTTTCTAGACTAACTGCTGTGAAAAAAATAAACAGTTCAGGAGTCTAGAGTTAAGAAAAATTCTACATAATCCTGAGAAAGTACTGTACACAAATGTTTGAAAGATCACCTTTTCACCAATGAACTTGCCAAAAATAATGCGCGAATGATAGAAATGTAAAACAGATCTGTCTGTGAGGTAGGTGCAGGTCAGAATAGGAGGAAGGTGGCTGCTCTTTGAAGGAGTTGGTCAAATTACTTCAAGGAAATATGCGCGAATGAAACAATGAAGCTATTGAGGTTGGTTTGTGAAGGAGCAAGAGAAATGAGTGAGAGTTGTAGGTGCAGTCAGCCTAATCCACATATGTTTCATTATGATATGGATATATCTAAATAAAATCCCCTCTAACAATTATTGATGTTAATTATATATGTAATCATATAAATAAATATATTATATAAAAATAAATTTTGTGTGTGTGTGTGTGTGTGTGTGTGTGTGTGTGTGTGCATGCTTAAGGGAAGCTGTACAGAGGCTAAGCCAAGAAACATACCTATGAGAAAACTTGGAACTCCACTGCCTAAAGAGTGAATCTTACTATATCTAAATCACAATTCAATACATCTGATATAATTTCAAACAAACTGCAACTGAGAAAAAGTCATGATGCAGAGGAGAAAGAAAGCAGTGAGATTATAACTTTTTAGAAATATGTCTTTTTGGGGCTGGGGATATGGCCTAGTGGCAAGAGAGCTTGCCTCATCTACATGAGGCCCTGGGTTCAATTCCCCAGCACCACATATACAGAAAACGGCCAGAAGTGGAGCTGTGGCTCAAGTGGCAGAGTGTTAGCCTTGAGCAAAAAAGAAGCCAGGGACAGTGCTCAGGCCCTGAGTCCAAGTCCCAGGACTGGCCCCCCCCCCAAAAAAAATATATATATGTCTTTTTCCATGTATGGTATATAGAACACATTTAAATAATTGCATGATCAATCATAAATCTAATTATTTGAAGAGATCAAGTCTGTTAACAGAAACATAAAATAGAGACACCAGTTGTTATAGATCAAAATATATATGATCTTGTATTTCTTTGGGTATACAAAATTTTTAAGCCAAGCAAGATATCATCACCTAGAGGAATGTATTTGATTAAAATCAATAAACAGATGTATCCAGATGTGATCCTCAAAGCCACTATCTATCCCACTGTTTCACAAGACTGGAATAATTTCTCTGTTTATTTATTTTTCCACCAACAACTGATATTCATAGTACGACCAAAGGCAATTCAGCAGGAGTGAACTTTATGTTCTGAATGTTCCTCTTTCTCAGAATGCAGCCATACAGTGGCAGGAAAATCATTTCTGAATGTTGACTTTTATACTGCTAAATATTTAACTCTAGAACTAGAAACTGCCTTCTCTCCTCCAAATAGTGATTAGAGGGCAAAGTCCTCATTTTCAATATGGAGTAAGTTACAAGATGTAAGGAAACAAGATCTCTGGGGCACAGCTTGCTTTATGTATCTTATTAACAGGATTCACAAGTCTCTCTTCTTTGCTCACTCCATTGAAAATACAAAAGGCTCATTTACCAGCACCCATAGGCAGAACCATGGCAGAGCCAATCAATCCATACAATATGTCCCGGTTTGTTTCTCATGTAACCTTGAGAAGTGTGACAAATGATTTCAAGAATGGAACAGGCAGAAATGTTGTGATAACCACTCCCCAGACTGTGTTCTGCTGCATGATGAAGGGAAATAAAGTGAAGAGAGCTAGATATATGTTTAGTTTAAATAAACCCTATAAATTCTATAGCTGTTTTCTGCAGCTTTGGCACCAGATCAGAAGTAGTAAGCCTGCACAGTAATCAGGACTTTCTCAATAAACTCCAGCCTGTAACGGTTCTTACTGCATTTACTTCCCCATATGATAGTACATTATAGCTATCTACTTCATTATGGCCACAGTTCCTAGTAGTTACTGATAACCATGCCACAGGCTTTATATCTGAGCCTGCCCAGGCAGTAGGAAAGCAATCAGAATAGTGAATTTCAAAAACCTGTATGGATTGTCCTGAAACTCCCAATGATGACTCAGTTCTGCAATCGAACTTGTGATTCTCACTGTGGCAAAACTTCTCTTGTCATTTCTATTTATAGTTCTTTGGCATAATTATAGAAAATAATTGTAGGAAAATCTCAGCTTCTCTACGGAGGAATCTTGGTTGCTTTTAAGAGGTTTTTTTTGGGTCAAAATATTCTCTAATGCAGTACAATATATTTCTTAATGGAGAAAGAACACACTAAAATGTGTTGGCTAAAAGAATGAAGCAAAATTTCGAGATAATTTTAGCCTATTTCTCTCCTTCTCTACTCTCTGTTAACTCTGAATTTTATTCCTTTCGCCTTGTCTGGTGTTAAAAATGCCTGGTTTTCTAGGGTTTGCCTTTCTTTTCAAAAACTCCACTGTAATTCAAGTGTCCATTTTCTGAGTGAGCAGGAGAGCTAAGTGAGGGGAACATGTCATTGATGAAACTGACAGTGTTGAGAGGTCGGTCTCCCAACTCCCTCTTTACAGAGATGCAAGTGAAGAAAATGAATTAGCACATCTGCCAGCTGTGTTTGCAAGCTGACTTCAGGGATTTGATGTCTCATAGTGACTTCTCAGAAGCCACAAATGATTGCGCCAAAAGTTTAGAACACTAAGGATGACTTACTGAGAATGTTACATTATGCGTTTAAAGGCTACATCAATTTAAAGCAATATAATGAACTTTAGATATGCAAAAACTATATTTTAAATGTATTCTTGTATATAGGAAGCAGACATTCACATTTTACTATTAAGATTTTGTTACTTCTAGTAATAGGGATACAATTTACTCCCCAATTTGGGCCTCCTTTATTTACAGTGAGTGGTAGGAAATAAACGTGTGAATAAAATAACATGGAAGGACACACAAAAGAATTCTTACATAATAGTTCTGAAAGTATAGTATTAATTTATGTATAAGTACAAGTGTAACTGTCATGTAGGCATAGAGCAGCCAGTAGTCATTAAACCCTTAATGATTTCATATCATAAATGCATGCCATCTAGCAGACATTATATATATATGTGTATATATATATATGCAAGCCTGCACATTCAATTTTTGAAAGGTTCAAAATGTCTTTCCTGATACACTTTTAATTACACAAGTACATGAATACTTCCTTCCCTACTTAAAATTTGTTTAAAAGGTATCTTCTCTAGAAATTAGAACATAAAACCTTCCCCGCTCCAACTCTGGGAGGAATGGAATGCCCCTTTGTGCTTTTAGTGCCTGAGCAGGCATTTAGGTTCATTAAATTCATTAAATTCATTACTGATAGTAAACTAAAGAGGAATGAAGGGAAGAGGAATGAAATACCATCCCACTAATGATAAGAAATCTGCTCGGGTTTATTGGGAGAATGCCCAGACATCCACTAATGGAAGGCATGGTCTAGGATGTAAACTTGTTGGGCTGTCAACTTTTCCAATCCAAGAAGAAGGAATAAAAAAAAAATGGGAAGAAGGGTGTCTGGAACATGTTAAGAAAAGTATCTACCATTGTCATATATGATTGTGTGTAGTACTCTATTTTTTGATAGATGTGTTAAAGAAAGAGGGAGAACATGTAACAGGAAATTAATAGAGTGGAAGAAAAATATCTGTACAGTGTATGCAGTTCCCCAAAAATCTGTACAGAAAAACAGTTTACTGTGATGCATGTACTCAGAGTGTGGAAGTTGAGGAGCATTTATGCAACCTTGATAACCTAAGCTCACTTTTCTTTTCATATTGATGACATTTACTTCTTGAAAGGTAAAGAATTTCTGACAAATGTGTATTTTTATAAGAGGGGAGTAGAATACATAGCTTTTCACTTCCTAATATCAGTACTATTAGGTATTTAGTAGCACTTAAGAAACCTGTTACTGAACTATCACATCATAATGAATGCTCTTATTTTCTGTATAAATGAATATTATTGTTCCTAGTTTACCCCTGCCTATGTGGAAGCAAACAGAAATGTGTCCTTTGAAACCGGAGGGAGGAAAACAGATTCTCTGTTCCAGTTGGGCTTGTGCCCAGTTTCAACAGAGAATCGCTCAGCTGGGGATGGCAGCTTTTGTGGCCTCCGGCTAATACAAACTCCTTAGTGGCTTTTCAGAGCCACTTAGAATCAAGTTCCAGCAGGTTCACCATGGAAGCTTCAGCTGCAGACATCCAGGAGCACCTATGAGGTCCTGGAATGCATCCTCACTGGCCCTTTTTCTTTCCAGTGCTGCTGATGGTATGAGCTTAAGGTTGAAGGTAAGAAGGAAAGGGATGTCATTGTCACCTTCTCTTTTCTGCTTTTCATATAGCACTTAGAGTATGATAAACCTTTCAGAAATTGATCAGGTGTGCTGTGAGAAGCACAGTACAGAGATTGTAGACTCAGTGTCCCACAGCCCATAGAACCAAACTAAAGAAGTCATTTTTATAAGTTTCATGAACCAACAAAGGCAAATGGATGAACAGAACAGAAATAGAAAGGACACCAGCTTTGATACTTATACCTAAATGCATACTGTCTATGCAAAGATAATTTAAGAATGAATTCCAGGTTTTAACATTTTTTGCTAAGGAAATTTGCTAAGAGGAAAATAAACAGCATTTTTTAAATGTATAGGAGATATTAATGGAACTGGGCATGGATACATGGAAGAAATAGACATCCAACAGAGATATCTTAAATACAACTTTATGAGAAGGAATTAGAAACTATTTCTGAGTCCACGGTGTGCACAGTCCTGCAGAAATCACCATTAACTACCACTGTAGGTAGAATCCTTCCAGTTGCTTTCAATTTTTACTCTTGTATATTTCAAAACAATTATAGAGGATGAACTAGTTATTCTTGATAACTTGAGGAATAATAGCGTCTTAGAGTTTACAAATATTAGCTGGGGAATTACAATGTTAGTTGGTTTGGCACTGGATATTCCTTCTGTATCTCTTTTTTTTTTTTTTTTTTTGGCCAGTCCTGGGCCTTGGACTCAGGGCCTAAGCACTGTCCCTGGCTTCTTCCCGCTCAAGGCTAGCACTCTGCCACTTGAGCCACAGTGCGGCTTCTGGCCGTTTTCTGTATATGTGGTGCTGGGGAATCGAACCTAGGGCCTCGGGTATACCGAGGCAGGCACTCTTGCCACTAGGCTATATCCCCAGCCCCCCTTCTGTATCTCTTTGACCAATATCTCATTCATTCAATGATAAGTCCTGAAAGCTTCAGTTTTGGATAAGCCCTGAAAGCTTCTGTTTTCGTAATGATTCCGAAATAAAAGGAACAAAAGTATTTTGAATATATACAATATATATGGCTGTTTTATGAGATTATGACTGATTTAAAATAGCCCTGATAACTAAACATATTCTTTTAATAATCAGTTTCATAGAAGTTCATTATTTTTTTACATTGCTTATATGCTAGCTACAGGTATTTCCCAAGACAATTAGTATGTGTTCAAAGATCAAACTCCTAATTTCTATTACTACATATTCTGGTGCTTGAGGCTGATCCTACGTAAGCAGCTATATTGTAACATAGCTTGATACACATGGTATAATAGTGCATTTATTGTGCAACAAGACAAGACAATGAGATAAATACAAGCTTATATATCAGAGAATAACTCACAGAAATGGGAAAATGTCTGCTCATTATCCTAGAATATCAGGACAAATATGAGGAATGTCAACAGGACATTTGCAAAGAATGCTGATTTTACTTCCTTTGCATATTAAACATCAGTGGCCTGCCTTGTCTCTGAAAAATTGTAATACATTGTAATTGATCATTTAAAAAAGGTTCTATTTTAAAGATTGCCTTATGCTAACAAATTCCATCATTATGATAAAGGAAAGCATTTAGTTTTGAGATGGTTTTCTTAAAGTAATTTTGTCTTTATCTTCTATTCTCTGTAAATGACCCAAACTATCATCAACCCATTTTCAAATGCAAATCCACAGAAATAAGTAAAAGTCACTGATAACCTCACAGATATGTCTATGAGGTTATTTGCTTACTCAAATTAAGAAGAAGAGATAAGAATTTGTTAAAAGTAAGGATGATGATACTACATTACATATGTTGTTGAAACATCAAGAAACCAAATGGACTTTTGTAGAAGGAAATATGAATAACCCAATATGGGTTATATTTATGAATATTTGGATCCAGACATGGTGGTACATGGAGGTTCATGGAACATGGAACTTGGGAGGATCTTGAGTTAAATCAAACCCCATCTCTAAATTAATGAAAACAAAAAGCAAACAAACAGCAACAATAAAACAAGAGAGTGTCTTCAGGTTTAATCTCAAGTACCACAAAGTCTTCTGACTAAAGAGTAAGAAGCTGATATGGTGTAGAATCTCTACCGATGGAGGGAGAAAAAGTTTTGAAATGCAGATGTTAAGGAATATGTTTGCAGTTGTGCACAGGAGTATCTGAGCATCTGTGAAACTGGGACCAAGTACTTCCTAAACAGTGTCTTTCTGTGAAGAAAGAATAATAGAAAAACAAACACCTCCATGTAACAAAGCTAAGTAGTTAGCTGCATGTTTCCTACCTCTGCATCCATTTGTAATCTAATATGCTATTTCACTCTCACAGAAGGGGAGACATTGGATGAATATTGTGTAGAGAACCATTATTTCAAGTGACAACTAATGTGAGTAGTGTTCCCAGAAATACATGTTGGAAAAGCTGAATTTGAATATCTTTAAGTCAACAATCAGTGTCTCTTTAGAAAAAGAGTCACAGCTGAGATATTCAAAATTCAGTAGGTAACTGCCACTTGAATACAGTCTTTCAAATCAATAAATATACAACAGCTAAATACAGACAAACATGCTTACACATAGAACTGGAAACTGTACATCTGACCTATACCTACCATAACATAAACATAAACAGATGAAATGAAGCCATAGTCACTATGAAACTCATGACTGTGTTCAAATTGGGCCAAGGAGTTAAAATTGCTTCTGTTAATAGAAAAAACTAAATACTTGTAGTACAGGCAACATTTGACCTCTGCCTTAGAAGGGATGCAGGTGTCCTTAATGGGCTTTCCATGAAGAAGGAATGGAATAGGTAAGGCTTTCCAGAGCTACAGTGAATAGTAAATGAAAAGAGCCGACTCAAATGAACATGCATAGTATGGTGCTGAAAATAAAGATGAGAAAAAATTATAAGAAACTTAAACCTTATCTTGATAGAGGACATTGAACATCAAGATAATACATTTGAAAGTCATTCTCTAAATGGTGTGGAGTTATAAATATGGGGACTGTAGAGGCTCATGAGGAGAAACTTGAGGACACTGTGAAATCTTCATTACTTATCTTCAATTAAGATAGCATGGATACAACCAGGCACTGGTGACTCATGCCTGTAAGTTTAGCTGCTCTAGAGTATGAGAGATGAGGAGCACAGTTCAAAGCCAGCCAGGGTTGGAAAGTCAGTGAGACTCTTATCTCCAATTAACACCCAAAACAAACAAGCAAACAAAAACCCAGACAAAAAAACCAGGAATGGAGTTTTATCTCTTCAATGTTCAGGCCTTGAGCAAAAACCTCACACACACCTAAACACACACACACACACACACACACACACACACACACACACACACACGATAGTGGGCATTATCTTAAAACAGATCTTATATACAGAGTTAATTTTGTTGTTATATTTTCTAATATATCTAACTTATATATTGGTAAATGATAAATTTGTATAGTACGGATTATCTTAAAACCAATTCAATATAGTGAGAAACTCATTTGTGAGGAATTTTGATACAAATGTAAAACATGCTCCTTTAAAAGGAATCTACTGCCCATTAATTTATGCAATGGCACAAAAACTTGCTTACTGATTACTTGCATTTATACTAATTAACAAATTAGCTTTGAATTTCTGGTATTTGAATAGGCCTTGAAAAAAAATTGAAAAATTAAACAGTTATTTACCACGTATTAGTCTGCTGGAAATGGTCTTGCCTACAATCATGACATTGTGAGAGCAATTAAATGCTACATAGCATGGGATTAAAACCTCACTATGATCATTTACACTAGAGAAAGAGAAATGTAAGATGTCCATCTGCAATAAATGAAATGGAAGCAGAGGCAGATCTTGATGAATGGAGAAAATCTGGAAAGAGACAGAGCAAGCATAAGCAATACCCTAGCATGACATCAAGAGTTGTTGACTCATTTGCTGGCATGTTGGAGTAAAAGGCAGAATTGTGACTTACTGCTTGTATAATGCGAATGTAAGAAAAGTAAGGCACATTATGACTGACAGTGGTTTCAATTTAGAAAACAGAACAATGTTTTAGATTTAAAATGCTAAACAGTACTTCAGGGTTATACTCGAAAATACAAGATTCATAAATGATTACATTGATAGCAAGGGAATTTCTGAGAAGTCACAATTTCTTGAAGATAGAAAATGATTTTATTTATTTATTTATTTATTTATTTTTCAATTTGATAGCTTAGTTCCCTAGCTGAAATATGCTATCTGAAGCAAGCTGTGATATAAGCAAGTGTAAATTTGCTTTGAAGAATGAAATGAATTACATACTGGTTTAACACTTTACATACAAAATGCTACCACTATTAAATAAAGAACAATTTTGTATTTTAGCTTGTTTATGGTTACTTTAGGTTAACATGCAAAGCTTTGTTCTTTGTCTGGTAAAGTATTGTAGTTACTTTCTCTATATTCAACATCTGTGATTATATCATTTGTCCCACATTTTTTGCTCATCAATAAAAAAACCCACACAACTTATTTCTAGAAAGGATAGAGAAATAGTTTTTCATATTTTGGACTAGAATTCTAGAAAACTGTATTTTCCCATATTTTGTTTAAGAACCCATTTTTAGATGCTTACTCTAGTGTTAATTTTTGTCAAATCATTTCAAGCAATATGTTTCAAAATCACAATGTTTGGTGCTACTAATGTAAAAACAAGTCCAAATCTCAAACCAAAAGTATGAATAATGCTAGGTTCCAAATATATCAGCTTTATATAAATGATTTACAGATCATCATCTACTTCTATTTAAAAACTTATTGTTCTAGATCTCCTCTGAAATATTTTCATAAATTCCAAAGAACTTTAAGCCCTTATGTTTTGTTAGGGAAAATACAAGGATCAATATTAGGGTTTAAATTATGGTCCTCATAATTATAATTATTACTACAGCATCACAATATTGTCAATAATATATAAACAATAAGAACAATAAATTGATTAATTCAGTGAACAGTTATGACAAGAGGAAAAAACAACTATATTTCACAGTTCACCTACAACCCATTAAATTTTTTATGTAATTATTCCATTATTGCAATATTAATCTCTGTTTTCTTATGTACATATATAAAGGAAGTCATTTGGCTCATTTAAGACTACTCATATCAAGTCTATGAAATATTGAAAAACAAAATCTGGCAAAATGAAACTTACATATTTTGGTTTATATTTTATATTATTTTCTAGTTCAACATTTTTTTCTGTAGCTCAGTACAATATTAAAATATTTTTTTGATGACTGATAGTTTTCAAGTACCAAGGGAAGAACATCATATTTGATAGGCACTTGTTTCATCCCTCATCAATTCTCCTTTATTTTACAGCCTTTCCTGTCACAAGTAATGATATCTGATATCTGATCTCCAGGGGCTTTTTAGGGAGTTAGCTGTGTTTAGTGTCCCATGGCTATTCAAAGTAATGCCCCAACAAAACTTTCCTAATAAAATACTAGTTATAGAGTCAGTACTATTATTTAACCAGTGATGGATCCTTTTTCTACTTTGATTTATCCTTAAATGTAAGAGATCAATGTAGTAATCTCATGTTGTTCCATTCACATCAGAGCTATAAAATGACTTGAGTGCTGTGAAGCACTCACGTTATTATTAACCTCTCCTTTCTTGTCTGTATTCTGGATGACATATTCCTTCTTTGTGTCTTTTAGTTCCAGAGTTTGATTGAATTCATTTGTAATAGACTTTAAAAAAAATTCAAGCTAAGCTACTTAAATTATCTAAAAGCATCAATAAGGTCTAGAAGAAATCGTATTTCATTTCCTGTCCTCCTGTTTTGCTTAGTGTTATAGTATTAGATATTTTTGCAACTTATTGTAAAGCTAATTTGAATAATTTTTCATTCAATTCAAGTTTTGATGTGCTGTCTCTCCAGTGCAGTTTTGAGATTTCTTTTCATGTTGGCTTCCAATCTCTATGTCTCAGGAGAAAAAAAAAATCTTCTTTAGACAAAGATCTTTTACTTGAAGTTATTTTTTAAATGAGCAAGGTTGGAAAATGAACGTCTTTCATATTAATGCTACCTGCACATAAATAATCTTAAATTGCCATTGGATATTTGGGTTAGCCATTGGATATGAGGTAGTTTACCCCTCCCCATGTTCCTATGGCAACGATAGGGATGTGTATGTGTATTCATCTTACAAAGGGAGAAAATGATAATTGGTAGTCAACCACCAGGGGCTACAGGAAAACCAAGCTTATTCATTTCTTCCCACCTCCCTCATATTGAGACAGTATTGTTTCTTAGCACCCAGTTTTCAATGTAAGAATATGTTTCAGAGTGGAGGCTGGTCTATGACAGTTGCCAAAGTAATTATGTAGCCAGCTGTAAAATTAACTGAAGATTTGTACTTGCTTGTTTTTCTACCACCCTAGAGAATGTCTCCATGTGGTTTGGAGAGTGTGAATTCCGATTCTCAATACGACAGAACACTAAATAGATGAAACATAATTAATAATTGTGCATTATACATATACTCTTTTTCATTTGACTTACAATGAATCACCATTGGCTAAACGTTTTAATTTAGTTCACAGTACATCTTTCCAAGTATCTGTTTTCTTTTCTTTTTTAAAATGACTTCACCATAAAAGTGACATAGCTTTCACAAACAACATCTCTACTATTTCTACATACTAGGCTGAATACCTATATCCCACAATGCTACAATATGCACACTCTCTCTCTTACCTGATTTCAGTGCCTGTGGGACACTGTCCACAAGACAGCAACTAGGAAAGAAAACAGAAATACGCAAGGTTCTGCCTTTTGTCCTCTTGGTGAATTTGGTTGTCTTTATCCACCTCATTCTTTGTCTTCCTCTTCTTTTTCCTCATGTAGACCTCAGTCATCATTTTTGTATCTTTCAAAATTCGTGAAAATGTTTTTGAAGGTTTTAAAAATCTTTTAGATTGAAGACTGATGTCAAATGCTTATCAAGTCAGGCAGTAATAGATGGAAAATTTTGTCTCCTCTATTTTTTTTTTTAAATCTCTGTTTAGAAAGTTTAAAAAAATTAATTTAAGCAGCCTTTAAGGTGAAAGGGCGGGTGGGAGTCAGTGAAATGAGGGAGTGTGCCCTGTTCTCTACAAAGTTCAGAAGAATACAGTGCCAGATAAGGTATTTTAATTCATAGGAGCCACCCACCAGAAGAGAACAGAAAGAAAGAAAGAAAAGAAATCTAGGTTCTAATGAGCTGAAGAAAACTTCTTTCCTCTATACACATCAAACATCATGAATTTGAAAGGTGCAGTCCACTGAAGATGTGCTTCTTGATGATGGCGTTGATTTAAACATAAAACTAAATGTAAGATGCCTAGAGGGGGAATCTGGAGTAAAAAAATAAATATGCTTTCACCTTTCTCTGAAGATGGAATGAGGTGGCATGCAGCCATATTTTCCCAGAGGAGCCCCTGAAAAACCTGTTAACTGAAGTCAGTGGCTCGAAGGTTTAAACCACTTCATATTCTATACATTTTGTGTCATTTCTGTTTCATATCTCTCCTTGAAATTAAATGATTTTGTGATGCTTAAAGGATTTATGCAATATTTAAAAAAAATCTTCCAGAAAAGAAATGAATCCATTTATTTGTTTTGGTAGTCTTGGGGCTTGAACTCTGGGCCTGAGCATTCGCCCTGAGTTTCTATTTGTTAAAGGTTCATAGTCAAACCCACGAGCCACAGTACCAGATTTTCCTGAGCATTTTATTGGAGATAAGATTTTCATGGACTTTCCTGTATGGGTTGTTTTTGAACTGTGCTCCTTAGATATCATCCTATTGAGTAGCTACAACTACCTGTCTCCATTTACTTTTTATTGTGGTATTTTTAAAATGATTTGTTTATTGCCAAAGTGATATACAGTGAGGTTACAGTTTCATATGTAAAGCAGTGAGTGCATTTCTGTATCATTTTTCTGTTAAATTTTATTAATTGTGTCATGCAACCATCTCTTGTTATTTTTTAAGTGGAGATATATATTTAATGCTTAAATAGACATGAATCTGATTCAAATTTGGCTAAGTTTAATTTTCCTGGATGCATCACTAGGCATTTCATACAAATTGTCTTATTTAAGTTATTTTGTTGAATCTGTGAGGTATTCACTCTTTCAGTTTTGTGTATAAGATCGTGGAATACAGTATAGAAGTAGACTCATTTTCAGTTGATGAGTACTTTATAAATTGCAGAATATATATATATATATATAATTTGTAAAATGATGAAATTTTCTTTAAATTTCCATTAGTAAAACCATAGGGAATGATACCTTAGAATGAAGAAATAACATTTAAAAGCACTAAACTGTAACATAAGTTTTTGGCCTATAACATGCTTCCATTTTTAATCAGCAATAAGTAAAAAACTGTTCAGTAGGTATGCTTTCATTTTCATACTGAAGAAGATAGATGGATTATAATAGAACTACTAAATATATTTTATTTCCTGATGCATAGTATTAAATTTAGCTCACATTTCAGACTGTAATAAGTATTATTATCATTTGAGTGTGCTCTGGCAATATTTAGTAACTGGTAGCAAACACTGTGGTGATGTACATTAGGTCTTTATTAATTCATTTTTCGGGTTACAATATGGATGGAAAGCAATTTGCAATGATGAAATTCAAAGTCTTGAGTGTTTTGCTGACAAGCAATGTCTAAACTTAAAATCCGAAGCCAAACTTTTATAACCAATATCCATATTAGAATTGGCTGCCTTTCAAGATACAGGTAGAATTTAATGGCCTGGCACATTGCCTAAAATGTAACATATGTTTACAATACAATGTTTAGGAAGAATGAGAGTATATATTCCAAGTTTCCCAAGTGATTCCCTTAACTATATTAATCTATAAATTCCAATACAGAAAACATTGTCTGTTGGCTCAATAGCATCTTCTAAGCAGCTACTGATAGTTAGCAGTAAAGTATAAATAAGATATGGATAGATTATTTTTTAAGTCAAGATACAGAAAAAATAACATATGGGATTACATAGAAATGGCAGGGTAAAACGTGATTCTTATAGTAAGTGAGAATTTTTTCTGGTTGACATTTAAAAATACATAGTGCTGTTCTCTTCACTGAAATAGATACTGCAAAGGAAACTGCCCAAACTCGCTCATGTAGAAAAGAAGAAAAAAATGCTTGAATCAGTTTCTTGCCCAGTACTTTCTGTGAGTTTCATATCTAGCAACTTGTGCTCTGGGACCCTACATGTGTTGATGTTTACTTAACAGCAGGGAGCACAATCTTCTACCACAGTGCATGGAAGGATGAGAGTAGCATATGCTTGAATATTCCAAGCAATTTGCCAGAAAATGCTTGTGGTTCTATATCGAATATGAAACTAATTTCTCTCTCTCACACACAGAATTCTATACCTAGATTTTTTTTACACAATAGTTTGTGATATTTTAATCCCCCATTCAGGAGCCATATGTTAGAATTATGGGACTTGAATTATCAGAGTCATCTTGCTGTTCTAATGCCTCTGGCATGAAATTAAAAAAAATATGATAAAAGAGATGTTCTAATCAAGACCGTCTCCTTTAGGGGAGATGTTGATACTCACCCTGTAGGTGGTACAATAGATTGTAGCTGGTGCCTCTCAGTTATTAATATTATTTTTAGATTTTATGCATTTATGAAACATGTAAACCAAAAGCATAACAGAACTGTTAAAATTTCTCTCTTCTCCCCCTCACATATACACAAAACTGCATTAGATGTTTTCAACATGCAACTTATTACCTGACTTCTTATGATAATGAGCAATTTAGTTGGAATTTAAATATTTTGAAAAAATTACTAATGTATAGAGGATTGGATAATTTGAGATGTTTTCAAAAATCTAAATGCACTATAAAATGAACCCTACTTATTCAAATAACTTTTATTAAATATTTAATTTTCAAATCAACTCTAGCACATAATTTTGATAGCATTTATCCTAAATCAGTATTCTCCAGCCACCTTAATTTATCTCAATGACTTCTCATAACCTTCCTGTATTATTATTAATACATATGGTTATGTAACAAAAAAGAAACAATTGTACACATCATTATGAAACACTGGGTTGCGCTTATTTTTACCTTAGTTTTATTACCATAACTAACTTTTATAAAGGTCTACAAAGTTTATCATCTCCACCAGTAGTATAAAATACAATCAACAAAGTAAATTAAGAAGCAGGATAAAGAAAAATTTCCATGTGTTCAGACTTTTTAGATCAAAATCCACTCATATTATCAATATATGAGTGAAAGCTAATGTTTAACAAGAAGTGTATTCATTATCTCACATATGTAACTGTAACCTCTCTGTATATCACTGACAATAAAATTTAAAAAGTATTAAAAAGAAAAATAAGTAGAAAGTGGATTTTCTGTGAGGAAAATGTGATAACATTTCAATTTCTAGACTGAGTATAATCTATCCTTATCCAGTATATTTAAATTAATACTAAAAATAACAATATTCTCCCATACTACATGAAGAAATATTTAGTCTATAATTAAGGAATTTAATTAATGACTACTCAGTTTTATATATTGAGCTTATCACATACTATTTAGAGGTTTGTATTCAATTCTGGGTAACAAAGTTTGAAAAGTGCATTGTTAGAGTGGAATGTATAGAGGAAGGGAAACATGGATGGAAGCAATATAGACAGCAAGTCTTGGAGAAAGCAGAGACATTATATTTGGAAAACCAGAAGCCTTGAGAAGCTAAGTGTGGAAGTTGGGAGGATCTCTGTGTGTTCTATACATCTTGAAATATTAAAAAGATCATCCTGAATAAGTAGAGTAAGCAAAACTATAGATTCTGTGGAACCAGAACATAGATATTAGGAGAAAATTCTGACATATGAAAGGAAATTATTTAGAGCAAGAAATGCCCCAAAGTGAAGCAGGTAGATTTTATAAATAATGAACTCTTTTTTCCTTAAAAGTGCATTTATTTTTCACATTAAAAACTGCTTGAAAAATGACTGTTTTATTTTGAAGCTTATATTTTAAATGTGCAACGTAGAAGTGAGAGAAAATTGAATATTCATATTTGAAAATATGCATACTGGAACTCTTTCCATAATTTAGTCTTCTTTTTTCTAACATTCCTATGGATATTGTAGTGATATTTCATAGCACGGAGTTATAATGAAATACCCAAAAGTAAACTGACTCATAGATATTGTTTGTTTACTGAACACAATGCTGTTCCAACACAGTTTCTGTTGATTATTTTGGTTTTGCTTGTCAAGGTAATATTTGCCAGAGCACATGGGAAGAATACAATACTTGAAGGTAAACATGGGTCCAGAATGTGGTGAGAGGTTTGATTTTAGTAATTGACAGGTAATCTCATCCATTTAAAAATGACAGGATGTTTCCATAACATCACAGATTTGTAAGGATGTATCTATATAGTAGCCAATATTCTGCTACCATCCCTTCCAAAGCATTCAGATGTGATTTCTCAAAAATACTGCACATTTCCCTAAAGTACATTTGGTATAAGTTCAAACACAAGAGAGGAAAGGATATAAAACTGGACAGAAGTACAACATAACATTGATGAAGTCTTGGGCACACATGCATGATAGATCATTTTGAAAGCATAGGTGTTCAAATTCATCTTCTTTTCCTTCAGAAAAATAAATTAGAAAATAATCACCGAAATCCATTTAAGAAAAAATGAGTAACTCAGGTGATAAACAGCCCTGTTTTGTCACTACAATGCTATTATTATTCTGTATTTGAAAGTATTCTATATTATTCTTTATCTGCCATTATTATTCCTGTTTGTGAAGAATAATAAAATATGTTATCTGGATTTCAGTAATGCTCCATGAACTCTTTTCTTCCTTTATTTTTCTTCCTTCCATCTAAGACTGATCTATGATCATTCTTGAATACACTAGGGAAAGAAGAGTATGATAGATAATGTATATGTGTTTATAGGTCTGATTGGAGGAGAGTGGTTATAGATTTTTTAATTAAATGGAAAAATACTTGAACAACAAAAATGTCAAATTTGTAAAATTCCTTACATAAAATTTAATACATAGGTACCTCAACTGAATAGTCAGGGTTTTTTTTTTTATAAATGTTATTGTAGTAAGTATTTTGATTAGAGCAATGAGTATAGCTAAAGATGTAGCATGAACACTGGAAAAATTCCAGCATTTCAGACAAAACAAAGTGTCTAGGATTCATCTTTTTCGGTTTCTAACAATTAAACCTGAGATATCCTTCCCAAAGGGGCTATAACAATAAATAAATGAATATTTTGATATTGGTGCCTGAAACTCTAGCTACTGAGGAGACTGAGATTTGAGGTTCTGAGCAATCCTGAGCAAATTCAACCAGAAGTGAAGGCATGGCATGAGTTGTAAAACAATAAGCCTGGTGCATTAAAAAGTTAATGAGAATGCAAGGTCTAGAATGTAAGCCCCCAAAGTAACACACAAACACACACACACACACACACACACACACACACACACACACACACAAATACTGAAGTTTATGATGTTCCATTTTAGCCTTCAGTCATTATTAGTTATGGTGCTGATAATTTAGTCTCTTTTAGTCCCAGTACCCATTAAATTTCTCATTAACACAATTATTTATTAAACTCATCATGTTTGTCATTTTAAAATGACCTTTTCAAATGTTTGATCTGCAGTGAGAGACCTAGAACTTTGATGATGGACATTTGCTATAGGTGTCTTGCATTCTGAATGACAATTGTAGTTTAAAGGATGGAAACGCACAACGTTTATCATTATTTTCATTGAGTGAATCAATAAAAGTCCTATATGGTTTCATTAAATTGAAATTTAAAGAAAAATAGTAAAAACCCAGATGAACCAGAAGTATTTATTTATATATTTTATTCTCGCATGCCATAACACAGTTGTTAATAATGACATAAGCATGCATATTCTAAGCTAGTTTGTAGGTTTCTTAAAGTGAACCAGATATTTTCTGATGTTTGTAAACCTAACAACTTGTAGCAAAGTGCCTGACAAATGATAAGAATGCAATACATATCTTTTTTCACGTACATAGGTCACTTTTCCCAATTTCTCCTAAAAAAAGACAGAATTTCCTAAAGGAAATTCAAACAAATTCAACTAAAATTCCAAATCAGATATCTATCCAAAAAAAAAAACACCAAAAACGGAGAAATACTATGATTTTTATTTGTAGACTGTGCTTACTAGGATAGTACTCTTTTACTGATTCCTAGCTCTTACCCTCTTTTTCTTTTTCTTTCTTTCTTTTTTTTACAGTCATTGGTTGTTGAGATAAGATCTTTTTTTTTTTCTTTCCTGAACATTCACCTGGACCCAGATCTTCCTATTTTATTATTATCACCATAGTTGGTATGACCAGAATGCATCACCAGGAACAGCTTTGTCTGTTGAGATGGGAACATCTAAACTTCTTTTCCAGTCTCTCCCAGAACTGTGTTATCTCAATGGCTATGGTTATAGGCATGAATCACAGTGCTGTGCCTACATGTCTTGTAATGATTATCATTCACAAGAAGCTTACTTCGCAACAAATTTTACATGTCTACATCCATCTTTGGTCCTTGCTACTAAGGGTTTCCAGCCATCATGTTCTTTCCACACATTGAAATATGGAAATAATACAAATATCTCCCATAAGGCACTAAAATCATACTGTTCTCATATTTCTATATGTCTTACATATACATATTTTTGTAATATAAAAATATATGTATAAACTGTGGTATTATATTTGTGTAAATACATTTATAACAAAAAGAAACACAATCATTATAAATGACCATATATTACCTTTGATAAAAAATGATGCCTTGATAATGAGATAGTATTATCAAAATTCACCATGTAAGTAAAATTGTAAAAATAATTATTACATATTTTCTTCTTTATTGTCAAAGTGAAGTACAGAGGGGTTACAGTTTCATATGTAAGGCAAGTACACTTCATATCCAACTTGTTACTTCCTCTCACATTTTTTACCCCTGCTCCCTCCTTCCCCCTCCATCTTCCCATGAGTAGTACAGTTGGTTTACACCAGTTGGTTTTGTAAGTATTGCTATTGCAATGGTTTGTCTTTTTATCCTTTGTCTCTCAATTTTGGTATTCCCTTTCCCTTCCCTATTTTCAATACACGTATATACAGTATCCAAGGTACTAAGATTAGTCACAGTAATAGCAGGGGTAAAAACACAGGAAGGGAATATGAGAGAAAAAAAAAGTACAGTCTCAGATGGCATGTTGAAAATAACTACAACAATGATATACCACTTATTTCCATAACTTGGAGTTCATTTTGCTTAGCATCATCTTATGTGTTCATAAAGGCCTATCTATTGAGCTATTGTCATCTTCTGCTATCACTATGTAGAGATGTACTAATTATTCCCTATAAGGGGAACCATAGAGCCCATGTTTCTTTGGGTCTGGCTCACTTCACTTAATAAGTTTTTTTTTTTTTTTTCCAAGTCTTTCCATTTTCTTACAAATAGGGCAGTGCTATTCTTTCTGATAGAGACATAGAATTCCATTGTGTATATGTACCACATTTTCTTGATCCATTCATCTTCTGAGGGGCATCTGGGTTGGTTCCCTGTTTTAGCAATGACAAATTGTGCTGTGATGAATATAGGTGTGCTGGTGACTTTAGTGTAGTCTTACTTGTAATCTTTTGGGTAGATGCCCAAAAGTGGGGCTGCTGGGTCATAGGGGAGCTCTGTGTGTAGCCTTCTAAGGAACCTCCACACTGCTTTCCAGTGTGGTTGAACAAGTTTATATTCCCACCAACAATGTAGTAGGGCTCCCTTCTGGCCACACCACTCCTACATTTGTTATTATTAGTTTCCCTGATAATGACATTCTTACTGGGGTGAGGCAGAATCTCAGTGTTTTTTTTATTTATTTGCATTTGTTTGATTTTTGTCATTGTAAAATTATCTACTATTCCTTGTTGCCATGTTATCTTCATGTTCTCATATTGAATTTTTCCATGCTATATTTCTGTTGCATATACTTTTTAGCAACTTCTCCAGGAACCTATCATAAACTGTCAGATGTCCTATCAGTGTAATCTGAATCACTTACTAAATTTTGGCATTTTTATTATGTCAGTAAATCTGTCTAGGAAACATATTTAGAGAAAGATTTTGATTTTATCTAGTATTTTAAATATTGTGTGTCAATGAGACTCTTACTGACTGCACCAAAGTCAGCTGTGGAAACTATGGCTCAAGGGGTAGAGTGCTAGCCTTGAGTAAAGAAGCTCAGGCCCAACACACAGACCCTGAGCTCAAGCCCAAGGGATCAGCAGAAGAAAAGAAACAAAATGAGAAGCTCCTAATGAAATAATTTACCGATTCTACGTAAGTTGTCACTGGTGTCATATTTTCAATAATGTGGAAAAAGTGTGCTTTTCAAGATACCTTCTCAAATTACCTATATTCAGGTTCCTGATGAGCATATCTTTACAAGTAACAGAAGATGCCTAGAAAGTATGTTAAATAGCATTATAGTTTGCTCTAAAATGCATGTATAGTTTTCAAATTAGAAATAAATGACCAAGTGTCAAGATACTGAGCATTTAAAAAATAAAATAAAATAAATAAATATTGTGCATTAGCAGTCTACCAATTAGACATTGATGAGGATAAATTGTAAAGCAAACTTCTGATGAACCCAAACAAGTAGATTGAATATTTTGTTTATCAACTTGGAAAAAAATGATACGTTATACTTGAACTTCAATGGGAAAACAACAAATAAAAGTGGAATAAAACTGATGGTTGAATTTTGTTCTTACCAAAATGTTTTCAACAATTATGAAGATGTAGGTCAGTGCTATGTAATTATGGAAACATTCTATAATTTATCCCAGTAGAATTATTTGTAGAAGAAATGATTTTTGTAAAGATTGCAACAGAAAATCCCACATTAATAAAGAAGTCTTATAGAGTAATCTTCATTCTCTAACAATATATTTTGGATATATTGTCAATAGCACAATTTACTAAATTATTTTTCTTCAACTTTTAATTATTCAACAATTAATTATTCAGCCTGTTGTATATGGAGACTTTATTTGTAACTATCCTCATAAAATATACATTCCTCCCTTTTGTCTTTCAATTGTATGGTATATATCAAAATATTAAATTATATTCAATTCAATAATTCATTATGTCCCATGAAACTCTCTAAAAGAAATAAAAATTATTAGAAATATGCAATTAGATTTTTAAGTATTTAAATACCCCCAAATCATTCTACAGTTTCAGACTGTCTTATTGAGACAAATTGTTCCCTGGTTCTCCATCTATAAACTTCACTAGAGAACATTAATAATCATTAGGTATGTAAGTACATAGAAATTGGAAAATACTTTAATGAGATTTTAATTTAAAACCAACCATGAGCAATACTTACTTTGCAAAAGATCCTCAGGGACTGAGAAATAACCACTAACAAGAAAATGATCACTTATCTCTTGATTTGCTTTTTTTTCCTGCATGAGTTCAAGAACATCCGACTCAAACTAAATTAAATAGCAGTCAAATTAAATAGCAGTCCAGCCATATGACACAGTGGATACAAAAATAAAAAAATAAAAATAAACAACATGAGAAACTGGGTCTTTACTATAAATAGTTTGGAAGACATCCAAAGCTAGTATTACTATCCATTTGTATCAATATCTATCATCTCATACAATAAACACATTTTGTCTTAGAAAAGCTAGATTTCAAAACTCTCAGAAATTTAGTACAGCTATTTACTATAATACATATCCATATACATGTGAATAAGTTGTTTTCACACTATTACATATCTCAAAGACTGACAGCTGTAGAAAATGATTATAGAAGCCATCATGAACAATAATCCTATTCACACATTTATTCCGACCTTCATGTTCTTCTTTCTGTTTCCTCCTTTGATAGCAAGGCAATACATGGCACTAATTATTCTAATTATTTTCTGTTCTCAGCATTTTTATTTTAAGCTGCACTTGCAAGAGCTGAAATAAAAGTCATTTAAGTAAAATTTATAGTAAACAAATAAACATTTAGAGATAGCTCCTAATTCTTCTTTTTAAATTTAATTTTATTGACAAGGTAATGTGTAGAGGTGTTACAGTTACATACATAAGGTAATGAGTTCATTTCTTGTCAAACTCTCATTTTTCTACCATTTCCCTTCCTCACCGCCCCCTCCACCAAGTTATAAAATTCATTTCTGTTTTTTGAGTATCACTGTGGCATTAGTTCACCTTTTGTCCTT
Source organism: Perognathus longimembris pacificus (assembly GCF_023159225.1). Classification (NCBI taxonomy): domain Eukaryota; kingdom Metazoa; phylum Chordata; class Mammalia; order Rodentia; family Heteromyidae; genus Perognathus; species Perognathus longimembris. The sequence goes on from NC_063163.1 coordinate 28,254,286, forward strand.
TGTCTCACTAGCTTCTAATTAGTTTTAGGCCATGTAGATTTCTGTTTCAAGTGTTTTTTGTTTTGTTTTGTTTTGTTTTTAACAAGCATACAGACACATATCTCAAGAGCCGTATTTTTACAAAGTTGAGCACCTAACATTATTGCATATTAGTTCTGAGTACCACTGCCATTGAGTTAATTTAGAAGACTATGAAGAGAAAGCAAGGAGATAGTAAGTTATTGAAAAATAAATTTCTCTCCTAATGTGGACCATATTCCTCACTGTAAGGCTCTTCAGGCATCCCTAAGCTAGAGAAAGATACTTTGTTGTATGGCTGAGTAAAGAGTAATTAGTAAAAGTCTAGGATATTCCTAGCAGAAGATCACAATAGCTCAATAGTTATGTTCATATGAACACATAAAATGAAGTTCAGTGAAATGAATACCATGTTATGGAGACAACCGGTTATCCTTGTTATTTTCAACATACCATATGAAATTATGCCCTTTTATTTTTGTCTTCCTATCCTGTATTTTTTCCCCTGATATCACTGTAACTGATTTTGTTACCCTAGATATATGTGCATTGGAACTATGGAAGGGAAAGAAAATGCCAAAATTGAGATACAAGGTATAAAAAAGCAAACCAATGCAACAGCAATCTTTACAAAACTGTGATGGAAACCTACTGTACAACTCATGGTGTGGGGGAAAGGAGGGAAGGAGGAGAATGAAGGAGGAGGCAACAAGTTGAATAAGAAATGTATGTACTACCTTAAGTATGAAACTATAATCCCTCCGTACATCACTTTGACAGTAAAGAAATGGAAACAAAAGAGCTATTGAAAATTACCTCCTCCAGGTTGTCTAATTATTCCAGCTTTTGGGAAAACGACAGAACTAAAACTGCCCCCAAAAATTAAAACACAAAAGAAATACTTTCTCCATAGTTTTTAGTAACTAAATCCTTTTTTTTGTAATATGAATCTTTACAACTTTCAATGTCTGCATGTAAAGAATCACTTAAAATTATGAAGAACAATGATACTATATAAAACTAATAGAATTCAAGATTCAGGAATTGAATGAAGGTGTGTATATTATAAGTGTTTTCAATGAGATAAACACATTTTTCATACCTGAAGGATCCCTCAATGACTGCAATAAACACATTGGATTTTAATGTTTTTATAATGGGACTAAGGATAATTTATTTTAATAATGTTTGAGAATTCATTTTCATGTCTTTAGCTATGTTTCTAAATTATTCATATAGTACCATTTTAGAAATGAAACTAAGGAAGTAAAAATGTATGTGGCTTCTCTCTAGAGAATATATACTTTTAATAAAGTATTTGCAAAATCCACTTAAAGCAATTGTTTTTAAGATGTCAGTATAATTATTTCCCATTTACTTATCCTCAGACTCTGTTGATTTTCCTTCTTTTTTACCACCATAACAAGTGATTGAGAATACAGGTTAAGTTTTCTTCCTTAATATTTTTGTTCAGCAATGTTCTTTGTTAATACTTTCCATGTATTAGGTCACTTTTGAAATTTATTTTTTAAGATGCATTAAAAAAAAACCCGCAGATCTGATTAATCTTTCTAGTTTAACTTCTGTAACAGAAAAACAAACAAACAAAAAAAGTGCAGGCCAGACACCTGCAAAAATCTAAAGCAACCTTGTAATTATTGGGAGAGAATTACATGAGAAGTTGTGGTGGAGGCAGGAAAATGTGGGCAGAGCTGCCTCTACCAAATTGGAGCTTGCTCATAGCTTTTGAGAAGAGTGAAATATAAATGAAAAAATATCTCGAATGTAAAAAATATTTTAAAATCTTTGGTGATTTTATGATGGAGTGAAGCAGTGGATAAACTGAGAGGAAATTATCGGTTCTTACATCCTTTATTGTACCCTTTTAGTTATAATAAGAACAAGAATACAGAACCTACAACAATTTAAGAACAAGATTCTCTGTTCCAAAGCATATATTATTTATATTTCCTCTTTCTACTATCTGTTTCAGAGAGAATGGAGGGCCATAAATTGGGTTATAGAAATTGAAAGTGTTGAAAATATAAAAAAATGATATTATTATCAGAAAGAGATAGCAAGAGAGAGAGGCAGAGAGAATGAAAACAATAAAAATAAAGAAATATGTCCTTAAATTTTCTAAAATTCATAAAGTATTTTTATTTTTTAAGTTCCTACAATGTTCTGTAAAGCTAAAATATCCCCAGAAATATTTCCTAACACATAATTCACATAATCGTCTTTTAAAATATGAAGGTGTTATTCTAATAATTCAGTTTCAAAGTGTGTAGAATTGTAACTTACATTTAGACAATTTAAACTCAGTAAGCTGGGATTTTTCCCTCATGCTCATTTACTAATGGCTAGCACTTGCACATTAGCTGCTTTCTTAGTGAATTATTTCAGTTAATCCTCAAAATTAAAGTCTGTAGTGGTTAATATTATCATTACAGATTCACAAATGAATAAACTAATCTCAGAGAAGCTAATTTTTTTGAAATTTTCATAAACAGAATCGACAAAGACAGAATTAGAAAGTAAGTAGTATGTCTTTATTCCTATTTCTTGTTTGTTTCTTAGAATTTTAAATCATCTAACAAAATAAGTTACTTGGCTTTTAGTTGTGACATGCTTTATATAGTGTCAAAATATTTCTACAAAAACATGATATTCTTTGTCACACTTGCTGCTCTGCCACATGAGCCACACTTTCCACCTATATATCCCATCTTTAAACATGTGCATGTGAATAGGCAAACATAATACAAGTGAAATGATATATAAATCAATATGTTGAAACATATAATGGACTACTACAAATAAAAAACTATATTTTTCAAGATATATAATTGTACTTCAAATATTTTATTTTATAGTTATTATTCAAAACCTTATTACTTGTGTTCTTTTGGTACTGGTTTGAGCATGAAAATGAGAAAATATAAACTAGTAATTTTATGTAAAGAAAATGTAACTTGGACAAAACAAACCATCTTGTCTCTTTGTACAAATTCAAGCACTTATGTTGTATGATACAACAATAATTTCCAAATCTTTCTATCTTTTACATTAAAAACTACTGACTTAATGGTTTTGCAGAGTAGTTAGAAAGATCCTTGTTACACAGAATTACCCTGAGTATTAATACATAAATTTAATTTGGGAAATACTGCAAGTACTTTTTTTATTTTTGTAGAAAATCACCCAATCTGAAGATTAGAAACAGAAAATATTTTAAAATGTACCTTAATTCCTTATCTGTTTATATTTCAGATGGTTTAAAACCATTCATACAAAAGAATAAGCAACCAATTTTCTTCACACTATTATAAATAATAAAGTAAGGATAACTAAAAACAGTAAATCCAGTAGCAATGTTATATTAATGAGTACTTTGGTGAAGCCTGACAAGAAACCAGAAAATTGTAGGTGTTTCTTGTTTGGTAATGATTCAATGAATTTGTCTTCACTCCTCTCTAACAGGATAATAAGTGTTCAGTGAACAGAAGAAAGTTCTAGTCTCAAAATATTAGACATTGTATGGTTTACAACCTTACACCTACTCACCCCAACCATTTGCTACTGATTAGATGCTTTCCTGGCTTAAATGGATGCTTTGCAGCAGTATTTCTTTTTCTGTGTATGCACTGTCTTTTGAGCTAATAGAACACCCACAGTATGTTGGGAGAAAGGTGCTTGGGCATGCCAACCATTTTCTGCAAAGACATTTTTGTTATTAATAATTAAGATTTGAGAGCATATTTAAACACCAATAATGCTAATGTAAAGGAATGAGAACCATGCTGTTATTACTGTTTAGAATAGCATTGTGGAGGCTAATGATGACAGCTGACTATAAATTTGAGTGCAGAGCAAATAGGTAAGAACAGTACAATATATGATTTATTGTAGAATCCTGTTTTTAGTCTCTCCTTCCACTCCTTTTATAACATTGTATGGGAGAAAGGTAAGAGATAAATACTGACGTTTGTTTTTTTATCCACAACTACTTTAATCTTTCAAGTCCTACAATGATTTGAATTTTTATTAGTCTCTTGTTCTTTGTTAATAATAGTACCACATAAGCACTGTGCAGGATCTCGCTTATTTAAAGGCAGGGTAATTGTGTTTGCTTTAAGTTGTGCGAAGTAATGGACAACAATAAACTGGTTTTTTTCTACCCACTGGAAACATTGAGTGACTCATACGTAGTGCAAACAGCACAGTCTATGGGAGACATTTGGTGTCCAGAGTGAAATAGCCTTTGACTGATTAAGTGGGCAGACTTTATTGACTACATTATTACATATGAAATCTATTAAACTTAAGCACAACCTTTCCCCCTTCAAATGTTAACATCAGTGCCCAGTGAGAGAGTAAAACTCATGACATTTAGAAAAAAGAGAGAATCAAATGAGATTTACCAGAAAGAGGATATATAAATAATTGAGTAGGAATGTCTGTAACAATGCAGTTCTCTTAGATAATGTGGGACAAAATATTTCTCTGTTTTCTGATAGGGAAAAAGGTTCTCACAGAGGGTTCAATCAGTTGTTTCTTAGCCAGTGCAATCAGGGTAATTTGGGAGGCTTCTTTCCAAGCTCTGATTTATCACACCAGTGGCCCAAGGGCCCGCCATGTGATTGCCTTGGCACTGATATTTATGCTGGATGAACTCAAAAGCTCTGTTTAACGCAATATTATCCTTCCTTGGGTCACAAGAGTACCATCTTTCAAGTGCATTTGGGTGGTTTTCACACCACCCCATATCTCACCAACACTAGAGGTATGTCTTCTTTGTAATACAGAAGCAGCCCACTAGACCTGTAAATAAAATTCAGCAAGTCTCAGTAAACATTTCTTTTCCCAGCTGGGATGCTCACAGAAGAGAAAAGTCAACCCACAGAAGAGGGATAAATTAGTGCCTTGGCTCCCAGTCTAGCTTTGCAGCTGGATCCATGATTTCCTTTCAGGGTCCAGGAAAATGTAGTTTTTTTACACCTGATATCCTTCTTATTATTGTTATCTATCCTCTTCAGAGGTGTAACGAAATGACCTTTCCCCTCGAAATGGCAAACTGTTTCTTTCAGAGAGAATGCTGTTGTTTCTAAAGGGATAGATTTCTCTTTCACTCCTTTGAAGAATCTGCCATTGCCATCACAGGTAAAGTACTTGGCAGGAAGAATACAGTACCATGAGTCTCCCAGGTAGACTTCTATCTCACCAAGGGGCACTGAGGTTTGCCACTGCTTCAATGCGTTCAAGCTGCCACAACACCACTTGCATGCTGATATGTTCAGATAGCAAGACCTTCACTGTCCTTGTTTACATTCTTAAAGTGAGGCCTTTCTCTCTGCTGCAAGTTTGCAGGCTGACAGCTTTAGAATTTGAAATTTTCTCCATCTTTTCAGATCATGTACAGTGGCACTGACAGGAGGTTTCCACATTGCCTCGTATTGGGGATTTTACTTATTTTATTTTGTAAACTTTGGGCTAGAGCTTGTGATCAACTATGTTTGTCAGCCCACTGAATCCCAGAACATAGAAAGTATCCTCTCACACCCCGAGAAAACATTGCTTCCTAATAATGGCTGCTGTGATTGGTCATATATTTTCAAATGATAAGAGGTCTTATGAAAAGCAAGTTATTCATATGCCTGAAGGTGAAGAAGAAAAATATTCTTTCAATCCTTTGAAACAATAGCAAGGACAACAAAACAAAGCGACTTACCACTAGTATTGTGAGGTTGGTTTAACCTTTGGCTTTGCTCGGGAGTAGTAATTGTTTACTCAGCAAACCTTAAATCAGTTTCTTTCTTTTCATTTGCATAGCATTAAATGATTGGCATTCAGCCTGTTTTCCTTATATTTGTCTTTGCAACCCAATCTACTTTGCACTAGGTAGACTGAAAATCTAAAATACAGCAGGCTATAATAAAGCCAGGCTATGGATATCTGTGAATTCTTAAAATGTGCAAATCTAATACATTCATTCAGCTAGGAAATCCATTAGGTTATAGCAAAATCAACATTTTTATTTTTATTGGGATATCCATCCCTAAAGGCAAAGGATTACAAAGTGATCATCAATTATGTGCCTTTGGCTTTATAGTATATCCTCCCATGAAGCTCTTTCAGGAATTTTATAGATTTAGGTTGCTTTACTTTTCCTCTCTCTGTCTCTCTCTGTCTTTCTCTGTCTCTGTCTCTCTGTCTCTCTCTTTCTGTCACTCTCTCTGTCTCTCTGTATCTCTCTCTGTGTCTCTCTTTCTCTCTCTCGTGTGTGCTTGTGTGTGTGTGTGTGTGTGTGTGTGTGTGTATCTGTGTGTGTGTGATGTGTGTTTTCAGTGCTGGGGATCAACCCCACCCTTTGCATACTAAGTAAGTGTTACATCTCTGAGTCCTACTGTCAAACTTTATACTACTGGCTCATGTACTAAATTTTCTCAAAATGATTTTGAACTACCTAATTTTAAAATGCCATCCTAATCAGGCTAGTATTTATGCAGGAAGTCATTACTCTTTATGCTTTCATTACCTTACTTTGTTTCACTAGAAACAGTATTATATACTGACTTAATCATCAACTTTCTTCATCACACTTGAGCTCAAATGATTTGTGCCTGAAAACATGCAGAGACTTTCTGCTCCTGAGAGCAATTAAACACTGACTGTAAAGCATGAAGATAGTTTTCATGGCTTATTGCATAAGCCTAGCTACCCTTCCTACTCTGCCTAACTGAAATTTTACCCTTATTCTGTGTTCTAAATTCCATGTTATATAAGTACTGGGGTTTTAAAATTCCTTCTTGTTTTAATATAAATGTTAGCAGGAACTAATATGAAAAAATGTCAACCAATAATAATAAAAAAAAATCAGCAAGCTTACTTACAACATCCCAAAGGAAATGTTAACAATTGTAGATGTGCCCAGGGGTCTCGAAAATAGAAAGTTGCTGGCAAAATTAAAACTTGTTAACATTTGGATGTTTGATGAGTGATTTGTGTAAGAAAGAGTTGTGTTTTCATTTTCTGCATCAAATGCATAAACAAGCATTACCTACTTCCTTGCGCTTCATAGAAAACATCTTTTCTCAAGTACACAAATTATGAATGGTGTCAATTGGCTGAGCCATAAGTGAATCATCTTAGTTTTGAAATAATTTTGTTTCCCAAGTTATCTGATATCCAGAACACAGTATAGTTGGGCTTCCCAAAGATATTTTTCCCAGTAATTACTATAACACACTAAATAAACCTCTGCAGTCTTCATGTAAGAATGATACAAATCATATCCAAGGAAGTAAGAGAAAACAGGGTACCAGAGGTGGCCTTGTCTTCTCTGAGCCAGATGTTCTCTGAAGCACTGAAAAACAAAACTCAATAGAGGTATGAGGAGCTGTTACCTAACCAGAAAGGGAACTACATAAACAGATAATTATGGCATATAAGAATTACTAAAATTGAAATCTAAAGAGTGCTCAGGGAATCAAGAAAGAATTGGTAAATTCTGTCTCAAGAAGTCTGGGAAAATTTTTAAAGTATGTTGATGGAGAAGAAGGAGGAATAGGAGGAAGAGAAGATGGAGGAGGAAGGAAAAAAGAAAGAGCAGCAGAAGTAACAGAAGAGGAGGAGGAGGATGAAGCGAAGGATTAGGGAGAACAAAAGCACTCTTGAGAGTGCAATGTATGATATGTTTTATAGTCTTTTTCTCAGTGACTAAACCCCAAAGGCATTTTGCATGATCATGGTCATGGCAATGATGGATTTATGAAAACTAAAATCTTGTTGGACCTTCTAAGAGAGCTGGATATATGGTCTGTGTCATGGAAAAACTAAGTTACTTAACTTTTAGAATCAAATTGGTATTCCAGAAAACAAAACAAAACTGCAATAGTGAGGACTGGAAAACACCGTTTTATTTTATGGAGTGCTTCATTTAAGTAAGGTATGTGCACATAAATACAAACTCTATGAATTAGAAGAATAAAATAACTCAAATGAAAGAAGAATAAGTGGGTCATATTTGAATTTAGTCAAGTGATAGGCATGAGTTTATTAATTTTAGTACCATTATTTAAATTAGCAAGCATACTACTGGGTCATTGGCTAACTTGACCAATGGAAAGATTGCATACATTGCATGCATTCAAATCATGTGAGGACTTGGACAGTGTGAGGTTTCTTGGCATATTAGGGGTGAGAAAATGGCTGAGGAGGGCAATAACTGAGAGGTTTATTTTGTTTTCACTCTCTGAGGCATTGAAACTACTGCTATGAAAATATAGAGAAGATCAATGCATCTTGGATCTGGAGGAAATATCAGTACCTCCAGTGTATGTATTATATATCTAAAGGAATAACTACAAGACAAAAATTTCTATCAAGTGATCTTATTAGCCACATGTCTTTTCACTATCAAGTAATGCTATCTTGTCTGAAATCAGTCTTCTACTTACAATGGAATGATCCTAAGTAATGTAAAAAAAAGGTGAAAGGAAGAGAAAGAGAAAGAACTATGAGAAAACTGCCTAAGGCAAAGGAGCAGTTAATTTAAACTTCTGACACATTTTCTAGGCTCTATTTTATGTTATTAATAGAGGAATATAAGCTAAAGTTTTTCTGGATTTCTAGTTGTGTCTAGAAGTTGTTATTCTCACAGGGCATGTTTTCTGCAAGGTACAAGTAGAGCCCTTGTTTTTCTGAAGACTGCTTTGTAATTTCCTAACTTTTGTTTTCATTATCTTCTTTACCTTCACCTTCACACAAATCCATAAAATAGAAAACATAGAATCTCTATTACTCATTTGTTTTCTCAAAGCACTGGTAAAGCAATTGTACCATGGGAAAACAATCTATATTACTATAGATATGTGAATATCAAAATTAAACATATATTGTGAATTTGTGGCAAACACAAAATATTCAGACTTCCCTAATAAATATCATTATAACTTGGAGAATTCAAATCTCAGAAAAATGTGGAGACTTTAGTATTTAGCCTAATGTAACTTACCTAGCATTATCAAAAACCTGAACAATAAAAGACTGAAATATTAAGAAAACATAAATATTATAGAATTATGTTGAAGTGAAAATGTAAGTGATGAAATGACTGTTTTCACAATCCCATCTCAGGCTTGGATTGTATCACCAACTACTTATTGGCCTGCAGGTACAGTGCTAATTCAGAGACTGTATGGGTAGACCTGTTAGAAAAAATATTCAGTGGATTTTCTGATGCTCTACAGGTAGAACAATTACATGAACCCACTTATTCTGGGTCTAGAAACATGGAACAAACATCATCTCATTATTGTTGCTACAGGTTACAGTAATCTTTTCCAGGTATATAACCCATTTTCAGAAACAAACTGTTTATTGTGGCTGGTAATATATTCTCAGGTGATCATGGAAACTAATTATAACTTTGTTTCATATTTATTATGTAAGCCCAAGTGTCTGGCATATATTTAAGATATCATGCTGTTAAAAGTTAAAAAGAGATTACTTAGAACTTTCCCACATTTTCCCTGCTGGGTGGCATATTTTAATCTTCTGTTGTATTCTCTAATATGGTGACAAAACCTTTAATTCAAACTAATCTTTCATCTGTCATACATGATATAATGTGCTAGAAAGCTATTAAAATGGTATATCTTTCTCATTTTAGTTTTGATGCCCACTAAAAAAGTTAATAAACTACTTACTAATTTTAGTGGGAAGTCAAGGAAGTTAAATATGAAAATCTTCTACATTCAATCTGAAAAGAAAATGTTTGTTAAGATTTAAAAGAAGTCAGTTCCTGTCATCAGGCATTCCTCTTTTACCTGTTTAAGAAAGAAACATCACCATCACTTGTTTTGTGATTCATCATCTCACCTTATATTAGCATAACAATGTTTATTATTTATTTATTTATCTATTCATTCATTCATTCATTTATTTTTGCCCATCAGTGGGCTTGAACATGTTTTTTTTTGTTTGTTTGTTTGTTTTTTTTTTTTTTTTTTTTTTTTTTTTTTTTTTTTTTTTTTTTTTGTCAAAGCTGTTGCTCTACCACTTTGAGTCACAGCTCAATTTTCCATTTTTGATGGAAATACAAGACTCACCAGGACTTTTCTGCTTGGACTGGCTTTGAACCAAAATGCTCAGATCTAAGCCTCCTGAGTTGTTAGGATTAAAATCATGAGCCACCAGCATTCAGCTGCATAACAATATTTCTTTCTTTTTTTCTTTTTTGGTGGGGGGGTGGTTTGGGAGGTCTGCCGCTCAAGATTGTAGCTCAAGACTGCAGCCATGTTTATTCTTAACTTCCAAGTTATATGCAGTTTGAAAACCAGGAAATAGCATAGGGTTAAACTTCCAGAACACAAAAAGGCTTGGCGTTAGCAATACCCGACAATAGGTAAGACAGGATGAGGTTGGTTAACATAAGAATGGACTATGGCAGACATAGTAAAGCTTTTCAGATTTTCCATTAAGCCATGTCCTTGCAAGTCCTTGAAAACACAGCCAGAGGTGAGGAAGAATTTAACTGTTGCTTGGATCCCAACATCTCCCCATCTTTGTTTAAAGAAGCGAACCCGCCGTCTTAGGTTGGGTGGGTCACCTTATCTGCCTTACCCGTCATGGGGAACTTCTTCAGAGCAAAGGTGAGGGACCTGTTTTAGGTTAGTCAGACCAGCACCTCCTCTTACCCGTCTCTGGCTGCAGTTCCTCTCAGGGGAAATTCATTTACTTGGAGCTTGACCTTATGCAGCTGACTGGCTAAACTCATGAACAAGTTTTGTAATATACATACAATGCAAGGAAGGCATAGAAAAACCATCAGCAAAAGTATCCCTGGGCTGAGCAATATCATTAGCAGCCCCTTAACATTAGTCAAGGAAGGGATATACTGTTGAAGTTGTTCAAACAGTTCTTTCGCTGTTTTTGCCACTTCAGAGTCCAGAGGTGGAGCTTGTTCTAGCCCGGCTATTTGTCTGTGGAGTTTAAAAAGATCTAAAGACAAATTATTGTGGTGCCAAATACCATTAAGATGTGCTACAACTTGTTCCCAAGGATAGCTTGACCCATTATATTTATCGAAGGTCACACAAATAAAGTCAAACCCAGCATGTCAGCGCATCCATGGCAAAGTTTGTAAAGCACGAATTTTTTCTCCCAGAGACAACACAGATTCATACAATGCTTTTATTTTTTGTTCTACCTTATCATCAATCCTGCCTTGAAAGTGCAGGGCTTGCATAGTATTATGAGCAAGCTGATTAACATAGTGAGCTGTTTGCATACTTTGTGTTAAAGCCACAGTAGCTGCTGCAGTAGAGGCAGCTAAGGAAATAAAGGCTACAATGCCTGCTATCAATAGCCCTACAAATCATCTAGGGCGCATGAGCTCTTTTAAAAGTTTTATCACTTGAATACCTGTTTCTTCATACCAAGCTTCAGATATGTTCACAGGAAGCATGACAAATGGAGGCTGCTTAATAACAATTACAGAATCAGTAAGACCACTATACAAGCAATTTGTATAAGAACAGTTATTACAAGTAACATTGAAATACATGGCTCCTATAGAAATATTAAAAGGTCCACACATAATGGCATAAGGAGGTGTTACGCAACTCATAATATTTTTTAAAGAAGAAAAAGTGGGCCAGGAGATATTATTTAGGGCAGCCACTAACATCCAGACATGACGTTGAGGTTGTCCATTCATCCACCACAGACCTGGGTTGTGCTTGTTGGTGAGATTGGCTCCTGACCTCAGTTGAGAATTAGTTCCTGAAATATTGGTTATAAAAGGATGTTCATGTCTACACTTTATGGGATGCAGTTCTCCCGTGGATTCTACAATTTGAGGAGAATTGACACAGCGAGGTATCATGAAGGACAATGTAGAATTAGTATGTACAGGGAACCCAGTAGATAATGAAGTCATTCATATATTATACACTTGACTGTTATCAGGAATCCAAATTTGATGATTTATGGATTGCATTACAGTGCAGCCTGGAATATGACTGTTGGGGTCAGTTGTAAAACATAAAGGGGTTCCAATGCCAGAAGCTGCAAAATCTCCCATTTTAACGTGTTGGACAAAAGGATCTAGAGCTGTACCTTATGCTGATATGTTGACATGGATGAACACCTCAGCTCCTTCACAAGTTACAGGGTGTACAATCAGTGGATATGGCACGTAAGCCCATTGGGTCAGCGCTTGTACCATTCTGATGAGCTTCCACAATCTGAACGCAATGCTCAGGTAGCCAGAGGGCGTCATTTTCATCCCACGAAAAAAAAACAAACAGACATGTCCTCAACCCCATGTCAATATTGGATCAGCCTCGTGCCAAATGCCTGTTAAGGGATCTTTCCCCTTAACTTGGGCAAAAGCTCTTTGCTCTTTCTTTTCCCAGAACCGCTGTGGTGCAAAAAGGCCATTACAGTCCAAATTAAAAAAATTTAGTATGAATAAAGCATGAGAAAGAATATTAACAGGAGAGAGGGGGTATAATTCCCCCCCTTTCAATTTAGAAATTTGGTGTTTTAACAAACCGTTGGCCCATTCAACAATTTCTTGACCTTGAGGATTATAGGGAATTCCTGTAGAGTGAACAATTTGGTAAGATTTGCAAAAAGTTTGAAAAGCTCGTCCGATATATCCCAGACCATTATCAGTTTTAGTATGTTTAGGAAGTCCCATAGTGGCAAAGCAGCACAGGGCATGGGAAATACAATGTGCATAACAATATTTCTATACACCCTTTCGATAGATATCATTCATGATAACAGTTGTGTAACAGTTGCTGAAAAATATAGGCATGTACCTCTATGATTTTTGTTTATATACATGTAAATATCCCTAAATTACTATGAACTTCAAAGAGACCAAAAAGTTCAGTAAACAAACGCATTATCTGCAATTTTTTAAAAAAGTTTTTATTATCAAACTGATGTATAGAGAGGTTACAGTTTCATACGTTAGGCATTGGATATATTTCCTGCTCAACCACATACAATAACAAAATTTTACAAGCATTTCTCTTCATTCATCAACATATTTAGATAACAATAATAATGAAATCATAGTCTTATTTGGAAAATAGAACTGATATATATATATATGTAGATTTTTCTATATAGACACATAAAGAATGAGAAAGAGAGTGACAGATTAACAATGCCTGGAATAATAGCTAAGTTAATGCTATAATTTCTTCCTTTGCTAATTGAAGAGCTGTTTATATTTCTTTGACAAAACATCTAGAGAAGTCAGGCCATGAGTGAAGGGAACAAAAGCATAATTGTACTCTTTAATAACAGTGGTCCCATCACAGCAGATTGGGAGATTTGCACTTTGTCAGCACTCCATGTGAATTAAGGAAACAATCAATCAAACCATCGTGAAAACACAGCAATTCCTAATCCATTATTCATTTCTCAAACACTCATTGTAAGGCCAAGCTCTTATTCTGGAGCCTATTTTTCATTTTATCACAAGTTATTATTGTGTGGTGAATTGGAAAAGTGATTTTTTTCTTTCATGGTTCAAATCTACATGAGGGATAGATAAAATATCACCAGATTTTCATGATTCCAATGTTCATACTAGTCTCTAAAATTAGCATTGATAACACATTATTCACATTTTTACCTTTTGTAAATTCTTCAGACTTTATCAACTGTGACAAAGAAAAAAGAAGTTTAGTAATACCTCACTTGTTAAACTCTGTATTTAGTTTTGGATTTAGAAAATAATGTATCAGTTATTTCTTATTTGGTAATGGTCTAACAAGTCACTTTACAGACAAAATTTATGAAACAGAACAATTTTCCCAAGGCCAAGTATAGAGCTAGATTCATGTAAACTGCTCATCATAGTATTTTCACATACCAATCAATATGTTAAGTTATTTTTCCTTTCTTCCTGCTTTAAAGAATTTTTCAAACAAGCTGTTCATTGAACTCATGATTGACAGGTTAAATCATTCCTAAACAAACCCGATCTAACACATCTCTTTCTCTACAAAGGCTATTAACAGTATTTTGTATATCAAAACATTAAATAGCACTTTAGCACTATATTTATGATTTAATGTAAATAATAAAATAACAGCAAAATAAAAAATGTAGAATACAAAAATATGTAGAATAGAGCCAGGGGCTGATGGCTCATGCCTGTAATCCTAGCTATTCAGGAGGCTTAAATTTTAGGATCACCATTCGAAGCCAACCCAAACAGAAAAGTCCCCAAGAAACTCTTTATTTCCAGTAAATTATTCAGTAAAGGATAGAAGTGGAATTGTGGCTGAAGAGGTAGAGTTCTAGCCTTGAGCACAAAGAAGCTCAGTGGCAGAGCCCAGGTTCTGAGTTTAAGCTGCAAGATTGGTTAAAAAAAATAATAATAAAATAAGTAAAAACTAGTAGAACACTGTTTTTTTTTTTTTTAGCACTGAGTAGATTGTAAAAAAAATAATTTTACAATGTGAGGGTTGAAACAGGAAAGCAGAACATAGTGTGTTGAAAACTCAGCTAGAAGTACCCTCTTCAAGTGGCAAAAGTTTCAGAGCTCCATGAACATAAGTTAGGGCAGAAACATTACAAGTATTCTTTTGGAATTAGATTACATTTCAACAAGTAAGGTGGCCAAATCAAATATATGGAATCCCACAATACTGGATAATGATTATGCCCATAAAAATCTGTATTTTAAAAGCTTATATCCCCTACTCTAACACAGTTAAAGATATTTTTAATAAATATGATATACATATATATGATAACAATTAGCATCTACTTAAAAATTTCATGTCAGGTCCTAAACTAAGTACATATTTTTATGAACTATAATTATATTGTTTTTGATAGACAAAGACATATAGTATTCAAAAAACAATTTTGCACATGAAGAGGTATACTAACAAATTTTCAAAAGAATATCTAATAAAGTCCCAATCTTCCAAGTTTTTAGTCATCATCATATGCTTCTCATTTAAGCAATAAATTATTGAATTACTCAAAGTTCAACATCATTAGTGAGTAAAATAAAAAATATATTCTGTATTTTATGCCCTTGCTTCCCAAATTTAAAATTTGCATGTAATTTTGCTTTGAAATTATTTAGTGCTAATAACAAAATCATAACCCTTTAAAATATTTCCCTACAATTCCACCATCTGAGAATAATTTTGAAATTATATTTGCATAAAGCTTGTATTTACTATCCCCTTTTTGAAATATAGCAGCCAATTTACATAACATTTAAGGCATTTTACTTTTAGCAATCTAAAAAGGGATTACAATACCTGAAAAATATTTTATGAAGATACTATAGCATCATTTATTATTTAGTATATGGAACTTTAACATTTATAGATTTTTAAGTATCTATAGGAGTCTTAGACCTGATCTCTTCTTGGTATGGAGAGAATAATGGATATCAAACTCAGTCAAGGCTATCTAAGACATGATATTAACAGTCTCATTTTTTTTGTGTGCTGGTGGTTCTAAGAGAAGTTACTAAATTCTGTCTCTCTTTGAAAATGAGCAGAATGTGATTTAAATAATTTCTTCAACGATAATCAGTAAACTTCAAAACAACAGAATTGGCTTAGATCTACCAGTTGAATTCCAGAACCATACTTCTAATAAAAATACACATGTACTTTGCATAGATGTAATTCAATTTTTACCATTTTTATTATGTTAACTTTAACTCTCTTTTCTTGAAATTGGAGCAGAGAATGTTGCTCTTTTCTCTATTTCTCCCTACTTTATCATCTTGTATTTATTTTTAAATTCTTTCTAAAATTTCAAGGAGATTTTGCTTTACATTCAAAACTGATTTTCATCATAGTATAAAACTATCATTGCATGTTGAACAAACCTTTGTCAATAAATTTGTTCACATTCCTGCTTTCAAAGGTTTTTATGTCTTTATGATACAAACAGAAATTTGCGCCACCTTCAGAAGAGATTTTTTTTAATAGGCAGAAATATTTCTAGATACCAATGCTTTTGTGGCACATTTCAAAGGAAAGTTGTCTAAGGGCAGTATGTATTTTAGAAGAGTTTCTCAAACGCTTTCCTGTCCTTTGTTACACTTTGTATTTTGAAGTTCTTTGAAAGTATGCACAGTTCCTTATATTCAAAAGATGTTAGAAGAGCCTAAACTAGATATCTATTGGTTTAATTTGACATTTCTTTGAAAATATACAAGTTGGCATAGATAGAATTTTCGTAAGGAGGGCCAAATTTTCAGTTCAGGAAAGACTAGTTTATGTATAGACACACTATTTTAAAGAACTTAACACTGTGTTGTAATTTTTTTGAGCAATTTCTAATTTTTATAATTAGATTTGGATTTTTTGTTGTTAGAGTCCAATATGTATTTCAACTGAAAAAAAATTAAATCTCATGAATCCTATACTATAACCAATGTTGAAATATTTTGGTAACTGAGGTTTAAAAATCTGAAGTTCTAGTACATACTTTACTCTTTTACTAAATCCTTATATGTATCCCTATGTTAAATATTGTTTTAATGTAAATAATATCACAGGCATGCTATACTCCACTAAAATCTATACTTCCCCCAAAAAATGAAATTTCAAATAGCATTTCTAGTAAACCTTGCCACACACCCCCGTCCCCTGCCGGTTTACATTAAAACTTCCCAGTGTTTCACCTCAAAGTTTAACCATATCAGAATTTTCAATCATGGCATAGGTAAAATAAAATCAACCAACACATAGAATTAATTGTTAGAATACTGTTTCACTTAGATGTTGGTCAATCTTGTTACATGTAATATATTTTTTCTCAACAGATTTTAAAATAATCCATTTTTTATTTATTTATTTATTTATTTATTTATTTGTTTATTTATTTATTTATTTTCTGGTCATATGGTTTGAACTTTGTGCCTGGGTGCTGTCCCTGAGCTATTCAGCTCTACTACTTGAGACACAGAGCTGCCATTTACAGTTTTCTAGTGGCTAATTAGAGGTAAGAGTCTCATGGACTCTCCTGCCTGGGCTGGCTTTGAGTCACCATCCTCAGATCTCTCTCTCTCAAGAACCAAGGGTTACAGGTGTAAGTCACTGGGATCTGGCCTATTTTAATTAATTTAAAATAACTTCCAGAATAAATGATATAATAATCTTTATTTCTTTCTTTTCTTTGGCCAGTCCTGGGCCTTGGACTCAGGGCTCAGGGCCTGAGCACCTTCCCTGGCTTCTTCCTGCTGCTCAAGGCTAGCACTTTGCCACCTGAGCCACAGCGCCCCTTTTGGCTGTTTTCCATATATGTGGTGCTGGGAATAGAACTGAGAGCTTCCCGTGTAGGAGGCAAGCACTCTTGCCTCCCACTCTTGCCGCTAGGCCATATTCCCAGCCCAATAATCTTTATTTCTATTGATGTATTCTCTTATGCTGCTGTTGTAACCTTATAATAACTAATAACCGGACATTACCAAGTAAAATAATATGTTTGGTTTTTTTTCCTAGTAATGTTTCTTCAAAATTCTGACATACAAGATTTCTCGATCTCAAATTCCACTACCATGTTTATGGTCACAAAATTATCATATTCTTTCTTTGGTAGGTAAAAAATTGAAAAAGAAACAATTCCCCTGAGATATTAAGTTGTTGTTAGGTACCAATTCCTGTTGCCTGACTCAGTGGTTAAGATGAACATTTTCTCCCTGGCATATAAGCAGCTTGTTCTGTCCTTCCATTTTTGATAACATAGCAGTAACCTACTTAGCAGCAGTCCACAGCGATTTCTCTTCATTTTGTCTCTGGACTGCTTGGAATGTTAATTCAGCATCACCTGGTAGTTACTTATATTAACAGAAACTTTGCATATCCCTTTCTCATTGTCAGTGAGTCTTAGCCATAATCGTGCATCCTAGATTACTGCTTAATCGCCCTTTCTGAAGAATTTAAACACATGCTCTTCCATGAAACTACAGACTTTCAGAATGCATTGCCCTTAAAAAGCATAAGTCCTTTGTACAAATTGTTTATGAAATATATCCAGATAAGACATTATGGTCTGTCTCTGTTTGCCTGTCTGTCTGCCTGTCTATCCATCTGTCTCATTGTCTATCTCTGTCTGTCTGTCTCGCTGTCTGCCTGCATTTCTATTAGTCTACTCTACTGATCTATCAATCAACAATCTACTACCTTATTTATAATCATTAATAAAAATAAACTTATGTCTATGTAAACCTTTTTATGTGTTGACATCTAACATACATTGACATCTAATATGCATTAGTTATCTATCCACTTCTTATAAGCTATCTTCTAACAGATCCAACTTTAATTCCATGCGTTGTGATTATTGTGTATGTGGTCATATTGAACTGAAAAAAGAATGTTCACTGTCTTATAAACCTTATTTTTAGTGACAGGAATAATATTGGTCCAATAATAATATACCACCAGAATATTTCCATGTAAAAATTCAGCAAATTGCAGCTTAAAAAGTGATAAAATAGCTATAAATGTATAATAAAATACAGATTACATGGAGAAGAATATTCAGTAGTGAAATTACTGTAAGATATTTTTAATAAAAATATAATATTCTCTCTATATTCCTGAATGTGTGTCCTGGAATCATGTACAATTATATAAACCTCGTGTATATGAAAGGATTTAAGCTATACAGTGTTATTTAAGATTAAATTGTCATAGTGTATGGATATTTATAAATTTTCTCACATTAAAATAATTAAGTTATACATTCTAATACTCATAGTTACTGATATTGAACTACAAGCAATTTATTAACTGAGTTTTAGCAAAAACATTAAAATGGCATTTCATTCTTCAGTAACACAAGTAAACAATAAAATGTGATCGGTCACTTGATAACCCTGACTTCTCTTGGCATAGCAGAGATGAAAATTTCACCGAGACTTTAGCAAGAGTATTAACTATCTGTAAATTACATATAATCCATGTTTCTCATTGAAGCTTAGTTTTATTAAGCTTAGTGATATTAATACCTATTTATAATATAAACAAAGTTGGCTCAATTTATTAAACTTAATAATTTTAATATTCACTTATAATACAACCAAATAGCAAGGCGAAACAATGTAATAAAAACAGCACATCCTTGTATAAAAATATTATATATGTCTGAGATATGCCAAGATTCCTAAGAGTCTTATAAATTATTTTTATTTCCTTTTTATTTTTATTTTATTATCAGGATATTAATACAAGTTAAACCCCAAATATAAGCATAGTCACAAACACATACACATAAGTCATTACATATATGCACAGAATTCAGTTTATAAAATTAGTAGTATGAAAAATATTTTAATACATAAAATGATCATAATTGTAGTTTTAAAGGAAAACTATATATAGAATAAATTGTATTATATAAAAGGCTTGAGTACTTTAAGTGAATACCTAGATGAAAATAATTTTGTGTAAACCATTATTTGAAAAATCTTTGCAAAGCTTTTTTAAAGATGTAAAATACTTAAAAAGCTTTAATGTATCAAACTTAGAAAATGTGTCATTTAGACAGTTTTATTTTTGTATATACTTTTCCTAATATTTTTGTTTATTTGTTCCAATAGAAAGGGAAAGTATTTATTTTCTGTTGTAATAAAATTTTCTTATTTATCAAGAGACAAGTGAAATAGTTTGGTGTAGTACGGGATGTGAACATGAGAAATAGAGAAACCCTAACAGACAGACGGACAGACATATGCCAAGATAGAGACATGTGTGTGATTGTGTGTGTGTGTGTGTGTGTGTGTGTGTGTGTAAACATACTTCAAAAAAATTTAGGGTTCTAGAAATGGTTCCATTAAAGTGGATATTTTTGAAGGATATGTTAGAAAGTTTATAATATTTGAATTTTTCCTTCTGTCTTTGGCTATATAGAAATCAACAATAACAACTGCTTTTATTCTCAAAGAAATGAGTCCGTAGCAGCACTCTTACTGGAAACTTAGGCAGAATTATCTTTGCTGAGGACCCGCACCTGTGTGAAACTGGCATCTCAAAAGTCGGTCTACCCAAAGTTCGCTGCTGATAGTAATTGATTTCCTTCCTTCAGTCAACTTAACATAGATCAAGCCTCAAGTGGCACTTGGCTCCACACACAATCTCAGCAGCTGCAATTTTGTTGTCGCCTGTCATACAGAGTCCTTCACCGCTTTTCATAGAGGTCGAGCATGTGTGTGAATTTAATTTTGAGACACTGGCTCATTCCTCTCTACATCTCTGATTTAGGACATCCCAAACCTCTCATTCTGAAAATAAAATTGGCTCCTTTTACCATCTCCATATTTATGTCTTTCCCTCTTTGTTTTCTTATCACAGTTTTATTATGTCTTCTTGTAATTACCTACATATAATTTATTTCCCAAATTTTACAGTTAATAAATCAGTGGCATTAGTATCAAATCATTGCATATTGTATTGATCCTACTTAGTTTCTAGCTTGTTAGAAGTAGTTTCATGCATCAGCTTAGACCAAAAAAAAAAGTTTTTTTTTTAGTAGTTTGGAAATGACACATACCATAACATGTCCTTTTGGAAGTATGGAAAACTCTGACAGAGTTTCTAAAGGAAAGTTAAGACAGTTGAAGAGAGACCAGAAATTGTCTTTCTCGTCATTGGAGGTGACTCTAAAGAACCATTGAATCAACTTTGAATTTTAAAGTTTGAGGAAACAACCCAGGGATTTAAAATTCTTTGTTCTAGAACAAGCTTTAAAATAATAACCCTGTCATATCACAATGATTTTATAGCAAACACTGCCTTCAGTTCAGCTTATCTGAACTGAATATCTGAAGATTTATTCGTTTTCAAAAATTACCATCTGAATATCTGAATATCTGAAGATTTATTTGTTTTCAAAAATTACCACATCACAAGGAAAAAATTATCACAAAATTTGAATGTTAACTATGAATTTAAGTGAAATTACAGTTTATGTTAACAAAGTATGGCATCATGGCTAGATGAGTCCATGCAAGTATTCCTATCTACATTGCCTTTTGCAATGTACTGAGAGTAGTACTGGGATCTTAACTGGAAACCTCAAGTTCACTTGTCATGCACTGCACCACTTGAATTATTCCCCCAAGCCCTTTATTTATTTGTTATGTTTTTCAGGTAAAGTCTTGCAATTCTATCAAGTTTGGCCTCTATCTTTTATGTAGGTAGAATTATGGTGTACACCATACATGCCCTTATGTACCTTTTCTTCTGCTAGGCCCCAAGCTCAGAATTTCAGAATCCTGATAGTTTCTCCTTACTCACATCATCTCCTTCAATTGTTGCCCAATATTGCTACTCTTCCACCATTTTCCACAGTTTTACTCCAATCACATTGTATATCAGTTAGTGTAATAATATCTTCTCTCACACTGTCCCATGAAAAAGAGAAAGCAATAAAAAGATTATTTTGAGAGAACTACTGATAATAATTATGTTCAGCCATCTAAATTCAATAATAGGTATGTGTGAGGAGCAAGCCGAACACTACGATGTTAGTATCCTTGTAAAATGAATGAGCCTTTTTGTGATTATAATTTTCTTAAATGTATGTATGTTAATTATCTATGAAAGTTAATGTGATAGGTTTTGATTAAGCATTCTAAATAAGGTAAGGTTCGGAAATTAGTACTTTTGTGATTTTTTGGGGGGGGTGGGGGAATTGGACATGGGGCTTGTACTCAGAGCTTGGGCACTGTCTATGATATTTTTGCTCAAGCTACCCTGCTCTCAGACTCTGATTTACAGTTCCACGTCTAGTTTTCTGGTGATTAATTGGAGATAAGAATCTCATGGACTTTCTCACCTGGAATGACGTTCAAATGCAATCCACAGATCTCATCCTCCTGAGAAGCAAGGATTGCATACATAAGCCACTGGTGCTTGGCTGGGATGTTTATTGTTATGAAATATATTGATTATGAAGCTACACATATAATTTGCTTTTTAAATGTTTTCAAAAAACATTATTTGGGCTGGGATGTAGCTCAGTGGCAAAGCGCTTGCCTAGCAAATGCAACGTTCTGGGTTCGATCCCCAGTACCAAAAAAGAAAAGACAAAAAAAAACAACCAGTTAAAAACAAAACATTATTTGTCAATAATCATCCACTGTATAACTAGATTTGTATTAGAAAAATAATTTATTTTCAATAGCGTAGTCACCAGTGGATAATCTGTAATGCTTATAGTTCATTCAATTAATTGGAAAAAAATGAAATGGAGTGATTACCAAATTGCCGTACTGTGTATTTATCAGAAAACCCTTGATCCTTTTCTAATTATAAGACATTTGTCAAGAAGACTTTCATATATGACTGAATTTAAACTTTACTTGTTTAAAGAGAAACACGCTACTGTAAAACTCATAATCATAATTATTTCCATCTTATCTTTCTCCTTTCAATGTATTAAAGGTATTTCACCCTTCAAAAATATTTGAATACAATTTTCATAAATAAACTTATTTTCACTCAATTAAAATAAAGTTATCTTTAGTTTTATCCTAGAGTTTTCATGTGATCACCTCATGAGGCAACAATTACAAGAGAATCCAGACTGAGACAAGCCACTGAGGTAGTTTGCAGTACCCAAGTGGTCTCTTTGAACACAGCATCTAGGGGTATATTTTCTTTTAACTTGACTTCATTTCTCTCTAATTAGTAGTGTGCAATGTACCATTGTGATGCCTGCTTCACCCCCTTGGTTCTTGCACCTCCCCTCAGGGATTTCCCAGCTGTTTTGCTCTCCTGTTGTAATTGAAATCTTACTTGCTCCAGCCTGTAATTGATAATGAACTCAACCATTTTATGTTTGTCATGCAACAGATGTACAGCAGAAACACTCAAAGTGGCATATGGACAAACTGCTCTAGTAGAATGAACTCAGGTCCCTTCCTATATCACAATTACGTCTTCTCCATGTTTTACCCTTCTGCCCTCTTGACAGCTGCTTTGGAGCTGTGCAAGTTAATATGAAAAGCCTAATATTTATTTTATATAAGGTAATTCTCCTTCAACGGTATTGTCTTCCTTGATGTCTTTAATAAAGATCATAGAGAATTAAATAGATTAGTTAACAAACAAAATTAGATTTTCTGCACATTTGTTTTGTCAAAATTAAGTTACTACCTTCAATTAAATGCTTAATGTCATATGAATGTGTCCATATGTATATATAAATGATATTGGAATTAACTGTGTATATGTGTATATATGTATGAATAGACCTAGGTAAAGACATAGGTATGAAGTGGTTGCTAAAATAAAATTTTAATATACTTTCATTCAAGAGTCCTAACATTTGAATAAGCAACTTATATTTACATTATAATATAAAGCCCGTTAAGTGTTTGATAGCATACCATAAGACACAATTCATATTGGCAATGTTCCTTGACATAGTTTGCATGGTTTGTTGTGTTCTCAGTGGCTAACAAGTGTGGAACAAGACTGTGTGGTCTAAACCCAATAAGGACTGGAAGAATTTTCCATATAATACAATGACCAAATTGTTCTCCCGGTGGAATAATTTGCCCAATTACAGTGTCTAGGATATGGGGCATTGATTCCAAATTGGCAGATATCTAATAAAGTTTAATGCAGAGGGCTAAAAAAAGCATTTGAGTTATAAACAAACGTTTTACTCTCTAAGTAAAATGAATGTTCATATTTGAAGGGGTTTGGTAGAACCTTGGCCAACTTCTGAGAATAGGAGAATAGGAGGAGAAAATTGGTAGAGTGTGACTGGTTTTAAGAGCAAAATCAGAGTTCTGAGCCATCCTTAATAAATGATAAGTTAACTAGCTAACCAAAGCAAAGGACTTAATGAGTATCAGATATTTTCGGGGCGGGGTGGGAGGGGGGTGGAAATGGCAACCTTGGCAACCTTGATGATATAATAGTGAGTATTGAGAGGCCTGTTTGAAAACATTCCAGAGTTCCATCCCTAAAATCAATAAAAACATAATTTTTGGTGTAAGATCAATGATTTGGCTGACACATTTAGATGTAATGTGAAGAAGTTACTTAGAAATTTTGGAATCTGGAGTATAAGAAAAATACTACTTATACATAAGTAATTTAAAGAGATTGTTATATATTTAAATATATTTCAGAATTGTCTGTAATATGTCATTTAGAAATAAATATTGAGGAAATTACAATATAATAGTATGTCTTAAAATATTCTATGGAACAATGTTTATAGAAAACATTTGGACAATTATTAAAAATTCATAATTACATTGCAATGTTTGAAACATGAAGACTGTATAATCATTTCATGAAGTCTCTATGCACTAGTTAAAATGTATTTGCAGTTCCCTTGTTGTTCTGAATTATTTAAATAAGTGCCATTCTTTTTTAAACTGATCATTTCTCCCTTATGAAAAAAAGTCTGTTAACAAAAATTAGTGCATCATACATTATATACAGAAGAGAAAAATATGAGTTGCTCTAAATAATACAAGCACACCATGTTTTCTCCTTAAAAAAGAGTAGAAACATGACACTTATATTTAGCTATGCTTGTAATAATACAGGTTTATAAACACATACATTTTGTTTCAATTGTAATATAAAAGGCAAATATTCACATGGTTTTATGTATTATCGTGTTTCATACTAGCAAGAAAAACTGTGTTAATATTGGTTTAATTTTAATGAGCTAGAACAAAAGATTAAAAATATAACAAGTACTTTTTAGTTATTAATATCAATGTAGTTCCTTCAATTGAAAACCTGGAAAATATATCAGTGTTCTTTATGCTTAGTGGAATATGTATCGAGTACATTATATTTACGTTAGAGTTACATTTTTTCCAGGAATGTAGGAAGCATGAAACTTTTAGAAATATGAATCTTTTCAAAGATTAAGCTTAATGAAATTGTTTTGAATTTTAAAGGACATGGTAAGTGAAAGTTGACTTTACCCTTCATTTCTCAAGTGACAGAGATATGAAGGCTTTCTAATTAGCTCTATTTAGTTGCCAAAATTTTCAAAAGACTGAAATATAATAAAAATAGAGTATGAAATAAAATATTTGCTTTGTAGGTAAATATATTTTTAAAGCTTGATGCTGTAGGGATAGTATCAAACCAGATATAGCATAATGGATTAATGTGTTATAATATTTTGATACATTTTTCCCCTTTCAGTGCTGCAGAACAAACCAACAATGAAACTGGCCTTGAATGAAGAAATGCTTTTTGAATTAAGACATACATATTATAAATGCTGAGATTAGAGGTTCATGCCACCAAATTGGGAAAACATGTGTTGCTATTATTGTTGCTGTTGCTGTTGTTGTTGCTAGTGTTATTATTACTGTACCAAAAACTGAACCCAGAGTTTTCAAATGCTAGTCAAGTAATCTATGAGTAAGCTATCATTCATCCCTTATGATTTTGGGATGGAATCTCATCAAATTTGGGAAATTCACTTTCCTAGTACTTCTGCTCTTGAGTAGCTTGGATGATATACAGCATCATCATGTTTGGGCCAACTTTAAGTCTTGATCTTTATTTTTTTCCCTCCAGGTTTTAATTAAAAAATTACTATAAAATTGCGAGCTGAGACTGTTGACCTCAATAGCATTGGCATATCCTATAACCTAATAAATCCACAAGTCTTCCACAGAATTCTCAGAAATTCATTTTATGGATTCACATGCCTTGAAGCTCCTCACACTGCTTCAGTCTTCTTGTCTCATTTACTGATGAGGTTAACTGATAGCAAGACAGTGATTGTCAGCACTTGGTCTCTTTTAATTCACTAGACACTCCTTTAAGAATTTTCTTACATTACTACTTAGATCCTTTAGCTAACTACCTGAAGTTTTACTAAGCAAAATATTGACTACCAGAGAAAAGTAAAGCTTTCCCAGATCATCCTCACCATCTCTCAAGATCTGAAATTCATAACCAAATTAATCTAACCCTGAATCTTGCTTTTAGTTATCAACAGAGTCAGAAACAAGGAAATTCAAGACTCAGTACATTCAGAATAATAATAATAATAATAATAATAATAATAATAATAATAATTCAGAAACTGTTCTACACCAATAACAAAAAGCTGTACAGGGAAACAATCAATTTTTTTTTCCTGATGTCAGTTTTTTTATTTTCCAGGATAACAAAGTGAATTTTTTTATAATTTATTGAAATATACGTGCTGTAAATGCACACTGAAGGGTTGAATTCTGTAAGTATATGATTCAAGGAAAACAAAGAATTTCCAGATAATTGATAGGAAGCAGAAAGGGCTAGACATTAGAAACCCACTTCAAACACAGGTAGTAGTGAAATTTTAGGAACCTTACATAAAAAATGCCATGTAGTAAGAAAAAATAAAATGAAAGGACCATTGTTAAGTGTGCTAATGATGTTGTCTTCATGTTTATCCTAGACAACTGTGAAGATCTCATATCTCATTTCCATTTTAGTTATCTTTTCGTGTGTGTCTCTCTTTGTCTCCGTGTAACTCTATCTCTCTCTGTCTCTGTCACTCTCCCCCTTTACCGCCTCCCTCCCTTGTCTCCCTGTCTCTCTGTGTGTCTTTCTCTCTGTTTTCCTAAGGAGTGTGGAACCATGAAAGAAGGGCAAAAGTTAAAACATGACTTTTATTTTATAACTACAGTGTTCACCGATATCGACAATGTCAAATCCAAACAAATACACAATTTCCTTTTATTTTGTTTCCCCATGTGAATAAAATGACTTTTGTTATTTTTCTCTCTCTACCCTCTACACAGCTGATGCTTTGCTATTCATTTTAATTTCACTTAACATTACTTTCATGCTCAAACCTCATCTTTTTCTCACACCTGGAAAAAGGAATACTGGCTCTTTTATATTTTAAATTGATATGCTTTTGATTTTGAACTTTGATATCAAATTAAATTGCCTAAGGTTATATTCAAGCAATTTTGTCTCCTTACTTTTAATAATTTGAGAAATAACCTTTTCATTGTCCTTGAAAATTTCCTTCAATAAATATGTATTAAATGAATTAAAAGAGCTAAACAAAAGACCACACTATTTTTCATTTATATTTGGTATTTCTGTCTTCTAAAAGTTTCTGTGCAAAATAAAGCTCCCGATTGATTTCAAATTCATTAATACAAATATGCATAGATGTCTTAGTGTAAAAAATGATATGTGATATCTTGACGTTTATTAGCACATGTTTTGTAACACCAAAAGTTACCCCAAATAAAAATTATTGTATCATATAACATAGATTCTGTGGGGGAATAAAAGCAAAACAACAACACCAAACTGAAGATCATCCATCATGTTAGTACTGTGACCTCCACAGCATCTACTAGCAAATTCTGTGTTATTGAATCACAATGACAGAGCCAAATACAAATGTCATGACTTAGCTGTGTTTCCTGGGTCTTGCCATATCACCATCACCATTTTATACTCCCTTCCCAGGGACACTTTGCAAGATTTAGAGGCTTTCAGCCTAATCTGACTGGCTCCATACAAACAGCTGGAGCTTTGCCAAGAGCCGAGCCTGATTATGTCAACAAGGCAGCCTCATCCACAGGGGAGTTTCCACCCGGGTGTGCAGGAGCCCTGGGAACCGCCATGAATTAGCTTTATATGCTCCAAGAGGCAATTTCCTACAAAAACAGACTTCAAAAGCTGCCAGAGGAAATTGTTTCCCTTTGGAAATAGGCCTAGCTGGCAACTGCCTTTAGTGAGTATGTCAGTTTGGTTCTCAGTCCTCTGGACATATCATGCCTAGACCTTTTAATGAGTTTCTCCAAAGTACCAATCCCAGCCAACACTGCACACTGGTCAAGGCACTTCTGTGATGATTGTGAAGCTATTGCTCTGCTCACACTTATTTTATCTTATTTTCAAGTTTAGAAGTTAGCTCACTAAACTGATTTTTATTGTCTTTTGATTTTAACATCCAGGGAGTTGCTATTATATTTTTTAAGAGTGTTCTATTAAATGTAGCATCTGAGTCAAGTGAAGCAGAGAACTTTCTGCAGTTCATTAGCCTTTTCCTGAAGTGTTAAATGAAACTGTAGAAAACTTCACTTACAGATGTATTTAAATATTAGTGGCATTTAAATAAGGGTGATGCAATTTAATTAACCCCTTGCTATGTGTCTTTCCATAGTATTCTAGCTCAAGGTTTAACCTTCTATTCTCCTGTGTGCAGAAGCTAGCATCCTCCAGAAAATACCAACATAATACACATTGCATATTTTATATTTATAAAGCAAAAGCCTAAGCATATGAGAGATCTTACTTAATCTTAATTTGATGGCTTCTACAAAATATATGTCTGGTTATGAATTTAATTTGGGGAACCATTTTATAATATTGTTATGTCTAAAAGTTTATAGACCCTTAGAAATATCATTATCTATATTTATCTCTCTATGGAACTACCTTTAGAAATTATATTCTGGACACTAAATTGTCAGCAAGCATTGGGGAACAACAAATTAAGTACTATGTAAAGACTTGAACTTTTCTTTTTCTATAAAAGTTGTTTCTTTTATTTTTCCCATAAGAATGATTAGATGTTCAATTAAATATTTGTCCACTCATGTTCAGCGGTTCAATTACCAAAACTCATGGAGAAGAAATATTTATCACTCTATCTGCTGCTCATAATTTTCTATGTATCACGAAGAAGAAATTAAAATTATAAATTAATGAGCAACTCTTCCCTTTGTGGAGCCTTACTCTGAAGGACAATGATTAAATACTCATAAATCCCCCATATAGAACCATTGTTTGATATTACTTCTGCCATACAAGTATAGCTTCACTACTCTGTAAAAATATGGTCAAATGAATCTATAGAAATGATGTATTCATTAACCTTTATTGATCATGTTCTCAACTTAAAAATTATATTCTGTCCATTGAAAGAAATACAAAGGTAACAAATAGTGTCCAACCTTCAAAGCTACATTCCCTGAACAGGAAAGTTCGATATACAACAACTAAAGGAAAAGTTGGAGAAAGCATGACTGAGTAAAATGGAAGGAAGCCCCCTTCTGCTTAAAAAGGGGAGGTCATGCAAGATTCAAGGAGAAGCTTATATTTCATAATACAGGCTAGCACAATTTACATCTATAAATATGAATACAGAATGGAGAGATGCTTGAAGGATCAGTATGAACAAAGGAAGATCTGAGCTCCAGGGAAAATCTCAGTTCAGAATGATAATCCAATATTATTCTAATCCTGTTTCAATTACTAATTATTTTGAATATATACAATGGTGCTCTAAAATTTTTATAAGCTACT
The DNA here is from genome assembly GCF_023159225.1 of Perognathus longimembris pacificus. Taxonomy (NCBI): domain Eukaryota; kingdom Metazoa; phylum Chordata; class Mammalia; order Rodentia; family Heteromyidae; genus Perognathus; species Perognathus longimembris. Next base: position 28,283,637 of record NC_063163.1, read on the forward strand.
GTTTACTTTTACTGCTTTTATGAAATAAGTAGTCATATGATCAATTTTACTTATATTATTTAAATAGATCTTTCTGTATCATGAGATGATTTTCTCTCAGCTTTGCTCCCTTTGTGTCAGACTATAATGTCTTTATTGTACTTGATCAGTTCTCAGGATTCATTCTAAAATTTGGTTTACTCCTATTTTTATTTATTCATTTATTAGAGCGATTGTACATGAAAGACTGTGTAAATATACAAGAAATATATTTGAAAGCTTTTCTATAATATGATATGTCCTATAATATATAGTAGCATGTAAATTAACACATACATGTTGGGCTTTGGGTTGCCACTATGGTTTACTATACTGCTTCTCTTGACAAGTATTTAACTCTCTGAGTCATAGTGTCCCAGATGCTTGGGGTCATCTTATACTGAAGAAAAATCTATACTTAATTTTTCCTACTAATTGTAACCCCAGTATACTAATGTGGTGACTCGCATTGTAAATCTAAGTTTGAAAGCCAGTAACTCATCATGACAACAATTGATTTGGACACGGTTTAATACACTGGCTCATTTCTCAGTCTCAGTTTCAATTTGGTAGCTCAGATGAAATTCTATTTATCAGAATCAAATGCAGGTTAACTGGAGATTAGGCTGCTGTGCTGTTCAAATGTCCTCTGCTATGACATGACACGACAGTGACATCCAGGTTTTATTTTTGTGCTCTGTCTTCCCCTCTCAGAGATCATTTCCTCTTACTAGCGAACAAACACAAGAAGGGACACAAATTAGGATGCTTGTCACAACTTAATATCATTATAGAATCCCCTTGTTAGAAAAAAGAAAAGAAAAGAAAAAAAGAAAACACCTCAGAAAATCAAAGACAAAGAAAGAAAGAAATGCCTGTTGGGTGCAATTGAATTTCTTGGAAACATGTTTGTCCTGAAGCCACACTTCATGTGTTATGTCATTTTAAAGAGCTGTTAGCTTGAAAAAAAAAATAGGGTCAAAGCTGTATTTGTTTTTTTAATGCAAAATACCGTGCACTAGTCAATAGGAGTAATAGTGGATATTTTAGGTCAATAACTGGGTATGTATTAGAAATACATGAAAGAAAACAAGGCAATGCAGTCCCAGAAGTAATGCCCTTGTTGAAGGGCAATGATGCTGTATAACTCATAACTTCATAACATATTACCTTTCAGCTTCCTAGAATGTAGAAGAAGCCAGGTTATAAGCTGTCTTTGTGAATTGACCTCCCCTAAGGAAACTTATTTAAAAGTTATTTCTATTGTAGGTGCTCTCTATTTCGGTACTTGTGCTCCAGGCACAACCCCCCCCCCGCAAAAAAATGGTGGGCAATTTATTTTTCAGGATGTAGATCATGTTTATTATTATTTTTATTGTCAAAGTTATGTACGGAAGGGTTACAGTTACATACGTAAGGCAGTGAGTATGTTTCTTATCAAACTTTTAACCTCCTTCTTTTTTCACCTATTATGAATAATTTAAAAACTTTTGTTTAACAAAAACAAAATATTATGTAACTCAAATTTGTACCTATCTCGCTCACTCGCTATCTACATATCACATAGATTTGTTGGTAATATAAATATGCTTGCGTGTGCACATGCACATCAACTTTACCTTCCCCTTCTTTGGCTAGATTTTGTCCAAAAGTGAAAACATGTTTATGCAATAGGAATAGATAACCAATTGTATAACAAACATGTTTAAGGTATCCTGAGTTGGTTTATGCATTTAGCAGAGATGAGATGGAAATTTTAAAAAATTCATATATTTTGAAGTTCACAAAAGTGATCTAATGATTTTATAGTATGTATACATGCAAATTTGGAGACCAGAATTAAAATCCTAATTGCCTTCTAACATAACTTAATATCTTTGTATAATGCAAATAAAAACAATACATTCAGCTATACATTAATGGAGGTTGTATAGGAATATAAGTTTATTACATATTGTGTTCATAAGACTGTTTCGAATTGTATTCACTTTGTAGATATTTATTACTTAACATAAAAATCATTAAGATACAACTTAATTCTATTTAGTGGATAGTAAAAGATAAATAATTACACCTGACACAATTAATTAAACAGTAGTGTAAATATTTGCACAGTGAGTACAATGGAGGATATTCTTAGGGGAGGATATTCTTAGGATAGAATCACAAGGACTCAATTGCTACATGCATAAGATCATATAAAATGGTGATTATCAAAATGAACTCCAGAAATGGAGTAAGAATCCCTCCTCCTCCTCCTCATCCTCTTTCTTTTCTTCTTCTTTCCTTTTTACATCAGTTTATTCCTTTCTATCCCTGTCTTTGATTCCTGTGCCCTTTGTCTTGTATATAAGTTTATCTGATTTGAGGAGTGGTAAGGGAAACAGAAATGATAGGACAACAGGTGTATCAATTCAGCAGGAAAACCCACTAGACATGATTTTCAAAATGAATTATACAACTTTGTGGGGAGAGAATGAAGGAGGGGTGACACTGTTCAAAATGAAATGCACTCATAACCTGTATCATATAATTGTAACCCCACTTTACCACACCTTTACAATAAAATAAAAAATGAATGAATGAATGAATAAATAAATAAGTACAGCATGCCCTACTCTATTTTAGAGGTTTAGCAATGAAGGTGGAATAACAGTACCTGATAAACCAATTAAATTATATCCTATAAACTAGGTGTTAGCCGTTTAAGTTCCTATGGACATAGCCTGTATGAAACTGTGATTTCTTTGTCTAATCAATCAGCAGTGCTCATTTCTCTTCTCATGTAGAGTTGTGCCTGTATTGTTAAAATTATATTTTTAATTTGTATAGTTAATCATTAAGAAGTAAAGTTTGTGTTGCATGTTTTTCTCTCTAACAGCAAATATTTGTACTACATTTATTTATATAAAGGTTTTTATGGAAGTGTTTGTAATATTTATAGCTTGGTTCAACCAATTTGTTGTTCCTTTGTTTTCCTTTTACTGTCAACAAACTCAAAACCTAGGGTAATAAAAAGTTGGGACAATTTCCTTTTCTTTATATAATTTTTATGTGTTGGCCTTAGGGTTGCATGAAAATGAACTATTGTTGAATACCAACTTTTTGCATAACTATTTGAAGCCAAAAATAGGCTGAAATTTTGTGATTTTAAAATAAATTACGTAACCCTGGGTTTCTAGAATAAAATCTGAAGATTTTCAACATTTCCTAAAAGATACCGTTTTACTGAACAATTTTTAAATGGATTAAAATGTAATTTGAATACAACACAAGTCATTCTTCCCGGTAAGTATTTAATGTTCCTGTTAGAACTGCATATCATTGGCAATTACTACTAGTATCAAACTATGAAAAATGTCTACCATCTGAAATTATTCCTTATTTCCATGGGATGTCTCACCTCTATGCTTTTTCTAGTTCACCCTCTGCACTGATCTATTTCTATACCTACAGTTTTGCTTTTTTTATCTACATAAAATGTGGTATATTCAACTTCCTACTTCTTGGACATTTTTTTTTCTATTCCATGAACTAATGCGATGACCAGTGTCATTATATAGCTATATAAATTCCAATAGAGACAAATATCCCTATCAAATATGGTCCTGGAAGCAGCAACACCTTTCACATCACTTGCATATACAATGAAGGAACATAGATCCCCAGTAGTTCTTCTTCTTTCTTTCATAATTATTATTGCCATCATTATTATTACTTATATTTTCCAACATTCAAGAAGCAACCACTGTGCATGTGTATTAATATAATTTAATTTCTTTTTGAAGCTTTTCAAAAATTCTGTAACTTCAACTCCTTCTACTCTTTATTTTTTCATTTAAGTACCATATTAATTTCTAATAAGACATATGAAAGATTGTTGCACACTTAAGATACTTGGTTTGTTCAAATTCTAAAGCTTTGTGTACTAATTGAAGGATTTCTTTTTCTTTTTTGCCAGTCCTGAGGCTTGAACACTGGGCCTGCGTGCTATCTCTGAGTATCTTTGTCCTCAAGGCTTGGTATCTACCACTGAGCCACAGCTCCACTTCTGGCCTTTTTCTAAGTAGTTTATTGGAGATACAAGTCTCACAGACTTTCCTGCCAAACTTGGCTTTGAACTGTGATCCTCAGATATCAGCCTCCTGAGTTGGTAGCATTACAGGAATGAGTGCCCCCGGTGCTCTGGTTATCTGAAGGATTTTTAAAATCAGTGATTTTCCTAGATGATTTATTATTTGCAGAATTATTTAGAGATACCAATGCTTCACCTTGAAAGCTCATTTGAATAACTGAAGCTAATTTAGCATTGCTTCTACTATCACAAATGCTATTGTCATTGAATATTTTAGTAGTTCCATTTTGATAGGTCCCCATTACTGATAGTAGAATTCAGAACTTTTCAGGTCTACCATCATGGCTTGATTAACTCTTTATCTGGGAGATTATTATTGCCTTTGTACTTAAGTATTTTCATACCCATATAAATGAACTATTACTATTTTCATTGTTTCAAAATAGTACTCTATGTTTACTTTTCTGCCAGTATCTCCCAAAGCTGTAACTTAAGATAGCAATTTTAACTTAAAATCTAAGTAGTATGATTTAAATAAAAGAAGTGAGTAGAGGAGAGATGATATATATTATCACTTCCAGTAATAAAAGAAAAAAATATACTAAGTGAAGTGAGCCCAACCCAAAGAAATATGGACTACGTCGTTTCCCTCATAGTAATTAGTACATGCATAGGCTAGTCATTGCAGAAGGTCACAATAGCCCAATAGCTATGCCCTTATGAACACATAAGATGATGCTAAGTGAAATGAACCCCATGTAATGGAAACAAGTGTTATATCACTGTTGTAATTATTTTCAACATTCCATGTTTAACTGTGCCCATTTTTCCCCTCATATATCCTTCCTATAGTTTTACCCCTGCTATCACTGTATCTCATCTTAGTACCGTGGATACTGTATATAAGTGTATTAGGACAAAGGAAGGGAAAGGGAATACCAAAATCAAGAGAGAGAGAGAGAGAGAGACAAAGGATAAAACGACAAACGACTCCAAAATCAATACTTACAAAGCCATTTGGAGTAATCCAACTGTACAACTCATGGTGAGAGAGGGAAATGGAGAGGGGGAAGGCAGGAAAAATTAGGGAGAATGTAACAAGTTGAAGAAGAAATGTACTCACTGCCTTACATATGAAACTGTAACCCCTCTGTACTTCACTTTTACAATAAAGGGGGAAAAGGAAGAAAAATAATGAAATGTAGCTTTTTTTTTTCCATTGAAACAAATATTTCTTTTTTGGAGGCTTCTCGTCCTGTGATACTGCCTAGCCAAACATCCTGGAGTGTACACAGTCAACTATTGACTCAATATTTTAGGATTACTTTCTTCTTCATACACCCAAATCATCAGAAAGTTTTATTAATTACTCATATATATATATACAACTATATAACTATATATATAACTATAGCCCCAAGTTGGAATTTTCTCCATCTACCTACTGTCCAACTCAGACTTACAGCCATTGGGTGTTAGAATAATAATAGAAACTTCTTAACAACTTTGTTTTGCTAGTTTCCTTCTGCATCATTCCAAAGAAACCACTCCTATCTTTCCTTCCTACCTTTCTTTCTTTCCCTTGCTCCCTCCCTCCCTTCCTCCCTCTCTTCTGCCATTCTTTTTTTTTCTCTTTAAGTCTTTTTTTTCTCAAATTTTTATTATCAAACTGATGTACAGAGAGGTTACAGTATCATATGTTCTTCTGCCATTCTTCCTTTCTTCTTTCCCTCCGTTTTTCTTTCTTTCCTTCCTTCCTTCCTTGTCTTTCTTTCTTTCTTTCTTTCTTTCTTTCTTTCCTTCTTTTCTTTCTTTCTTCCTTGCTTTCTGTGTTATTGTAAAAGTGATGTACAGAGGGGTTACCTTTACATAAATCAGGTCATAAGTACAGTTCCTTTTGAACAGTGTCACCCACTACCTCATTCTACTGCAGATTTTTCCCCTCCTGATTACCTTCCTCACAAAGTTGTATAGTTGATTTTCATCATAATGTCTAGTGGGCTTCACTGCTGAATTCATTCACTCTTTATCCCACCACTTCTGTGTTTCCCTATCCCATCCCCAAAGGGTACAGGGGAAAAAAAATCAAAGACAGTTCCACCATCTCAAAACTCTTATTTATATTTGCCAAGACTTTAATGCCACATCAGGTAGCATTCATATGCTTTAGGGATGAATATGCTTTAGGGACCATTCTTACCTTTACCAAATATGAACTGTACTAGTGAAATTAAAGGGGATTTTTTGAACAAATCTAGACTTTTATAGTTTCATGGTTTTTGCCATTCTGCTTAAAATATGATATATTCTCATCCTTAAGTCTCTCAGAATTTGTATCTGAAACAATACTCCCTTCTCATTCATTGTACTCTATTCTGATTTGATTGTATTCTCTTAGTATTTCTACTACTGTAAGTACAGCATTCTACCTTTTCACATTCCACAGTTGCTGAATTTAGAGTACTTGTAAGAACTTACTAATTTCTTAAAATATATTAATCAGGAAATTATTCGATTTAGACATATAAGTACACTGATTTGTGGATATTAAGTAAACTGTATATGGTCACAGAGTTGTTAATGGGGAGAGGGGCTTTGTCTTAGATTTATTTGAATCAAAAACTCACATTAACTAATATCACTTTTTATAAAATGTGATTGAACTTAAATTAAGGCATTTTTAGAATAGATCTGTATGAACTAATATAGAAGCAAAACTAAAAAAAAAAAGATATTACTTTCAATTTCCAAGATGATTCTAAGTAGTATTGGACTTGCTTTTTGTTTTTGATGTTGTTGTTTTGTTGTTTTCCTAATGTCTTATTTTTCTGCCTTTCCGAGAAATATGGTAAAGTAAGTTTTCCCAGATGATATATGTAAATCTTTGACTATATTATGAAATACGTTTTTCAGTATTCACCTATTTTCAATCACGACTAAACATGTTTACCTGATGTTAAACATTGTCATCCTTTGGGAAATTCCAAAGAACCAATGAAATCCGTAGGGAGTATCGAGATTTTTTTTTTATTTAGTGTAAACTATAATTTTATATATAGCATGCTTTATTTTTTCTGATTTTTTTCTTTAAAGTTAAATATAATAGCTCACCAAATGATTTATATATATATATATGCAAAATTTACAATTCTAATTTTGTAAATAAGAATAATTTTTTTTCTAGTACCACACAGTACGTGATTTCTCTTGGCACATTAAATGTATCAAGCTGTTTGTCTCTCTGCCAAAAGCTTAAATCACTGCATTCATGCAGAGTACCTGCTTCAATGTGTGAGAAAGAAACTCAGTTTTCATCCTGTTGAATTTGTTATGTAACATGTCTACTTTTACCATATCTTTGAAACTTCTGATTCAGATAACATAACACTGTAACAAATTTCTATCTTGTTTAAAAAATAACACTAAATTAATGCAAAATAACTCAACATTAAATTAAGGTTCATATATTAAAGTTTACAGCTGATTGTAAATGTTTCCACAATATGTAAAGAAATACAAATGTTCAAAGGAAGGATACCTTTTATTTTATTTCTCCCTTCTGCTTTTTCAGTAATAGTCCAAGCAATAGCCTAGCATTCAGAAAAATCTAATATGAAATGTTAACAAATTTGCAATTTATTATTGTAATAAATTTATACTTTATTAACACTAACATATTATTATGTTGTTTCTAGTGAAAAATCATATGACACATATTGAATTATTTCATTTGCGAATAGGAATGTATTGAGAATTCTCAATTTACTGGCTATGATAACTGGTTAACCTGAAATTTTTTCTCTAACACAAAAATAAATTCAAAACCAATGTTTTTGCAAGGGTCAAACAAATTTCAATGTTCACAGAACCATTTCTGGTTAAGATTGCATCATGTCCATGTAATAATGTTATTGCTAATTGTAAAGATTTTATTTGGATTTTAGCTTTTTGAAAAACATTTAACCACAAACATATTACATCAAACTTGTTAGTTCACCATTACTGTTAGTCCAACTTAATTTTTCAAACAGGTAGCAATAAATTTTTGTTTTGAAGAAAACATACTAGCTCATAAAACATATTCATATTATTCTGATAGGTTTCATAAATTTAAAAGAAATCTCATTTCCTTCTATATCTTGGATATGGTAAATAAATAATGCTTCAATGAACAAGATGGCCCTGATTGTTTGGGTGAGCATTTGTATGTGGTCATTTGGGTAAATTCCCAAGAGTGGGATTGCTGGGTCATCAGGAGGCTCTGCATTAAACTGGCGAGTTTCTGAATGGCAAAGGACATAGATATCACTATAAATAGAAAACCCACAAAATCGGAGATTTTTTCTAGCTTTACATTAGGATAGTGACTGATATCTAAAATATACTCACTGCTCAAATTATTAAACCCCTCCAAAAAATTCTTCAGAGAAACAACTCCTTCCATTATTAGGATAAAGACTTAAAAAGAGGTTTCTTTGGAGAATAAAAGAAAATGGGTAACAAACATATGAAAAAATGATCAACATCTCTGGCCATAAAATCAAAACAACATTAAGATTCCACCCCAGTCTCATTAGAGTGGCCATTATCAAGATAATTAATACTAGCAGGTACTGGTGGGGATGTGGACAAAAGGGGACACTACTGCACTCTTGGTAGGAATGTAAACTTGTTCAATTGTTCTGGAAAGCAGTATGGAGCTTCCTCAAAAAACCAAACATAGACTTCATGTTTTTGCAGTCTTGTCTTAGATTATATTCATTTTACATTACACTTCCTACAAATCTAATGCTATGCCACCCAACTTATTCTTTGAAATAAAGTCTCACTAATTTTGTTTTCTGGGCTGATGGGAAATGCAAATAATATTTCTATCTTATATGAAAATGGAATCAGAGGCTTGAGCAACTATATAGTAGTATACAGGTATTTATTATTACAAAAGAAACTGTACATATGTGATATTCTTCTAGAATTTAAGGACCTAAGTTACTTTTGTTTAATAAGTATTATTTTCAAGTAAAAATGGTGACCATTATTAGCTACTGATCTAAAATTTCCAGTATATTACAAATTCAAATTAATATGGTACTCACTACTGCACTATTACTTTCCAATGAATACTCATTCATAAATATGCCCTTGAAACAGGTCACGAATTATATGTATAATTTTCTTAATTTGACACAGGCTATAAATCTTTGAATATTACTAATTGATAATACATGCCTAATTGTCAAGTAACTTCATCAAAGATGCTCATATACAAATAGTTAAAAATATTAAAAATGTAAGTTTTGAGATCTGCATACAGAATAAGGGAAAAAAGTAATACACAGTTACATTTTACCCATATTGTTTGCAAGTATGGATAATAATTACATAAGAAAATGTATATTGCATATGTGTGTTTGATTAAGCAATCACAATGAATAGTTAGTAATACCTCAATATTAGAAAGTCAAGAAGTTATTGAGCTTAAAATATAATTATCGGCTGTGGCATAAAATGTAAAACAAAGAAAAAAATCAATATTTTACCAAAGTAGTACGTATGTACACTGCAACTTTACAAAGAGTAGTCAGTTGACAGAAAATCATCATATATGTGAAGACCTTTATCACATAAAAACATAAAGGATAAAAGAACTGTATTCAGGCAAATTTAGTATATTTCTTAGTTAAATATTCCAGACATGCTGCTAATTGAACAATTATTTATGTAAAGGCATGTTGATATTTGAAGGAACCACACACCTCTACATATAAGTACATTGATTTATATTTATTTGGAACAAGTAACAAAGTTTCATTATTAAGGTTGCAAGTTTGGACACAGAATTTGTTGAACTGCTGTGAAATTTGGATGACTTCTTAAAAAAACATTTCTGTAGCATGTAGCTCTCCAAATGTTTTTCCTTCAGAGAATAAATGGTCTGGTTTACCCTCTTAAGAATGTCATTTAAAATACTGACTTTTTAAAATGAAAGCTGACTAAGTGCTTGGAAATGGATATGCTGTGCCTTTGCTGGTGAAATATGACTCTTATGAGTTTGGCTTCCCAGAAAGTCTCAGAGGGATATAAAATGGTCTGTTTAGCTTATGTTTATATAAACCCTATTTCTCTAGGAGTTGGGAAGGAATAGCTACTCTATTTCTGTGATTCAATTTCCCTCTTGTCGCCTATTACTTTCTGATCCTCTGAAGTATCTCCATTTTTTCCCCTTAATCCAGAGGCCTACGAAAGATTTGAGAGGGAAACATGATTGTACTTATTTATCTCATGTAAAATACAGCTTTCAGAGGTACATCTAATGGAGAGGAACATTTCCACGTTAACTTATAACTGTGTAAAAGAGAATTCAAGGTCAGTAGAGATATAAAGGGATGGGAAAGAATAAATAACTGAAAGCATTCAGATTAGTTTGAATTTACCCTATGAGCAGAACTTGTTATCAAGAGCTTATGAATGGAATGAATTTAACAAAGGGAGAAATGTTCTTGATAATCATTAGGTTAACCACAAAATTGAATAGAAAGAGATGACAACAAAAAACAATACTCTGAACTGTATGACAAACAAATCTAACATCTTTATTTTTGTGATCATATTGAGTGTTTTGCATAGTACATGATATGGCTTACATATTTTAAAATTGTTTCTATGTGGAAACATTAGGTACCATTTAATTTATATATCAACAAAATAGATTACTGTGACAAACTAAATGTTAAAGTTTTCTTATTTTTACAGCTTTCCTAATTGTTTTGAAAATCATTTGCCCTGAATTAATCCTAAATAGAGTAATTAATTATCTTTGTGTATTTTAAAACACTTAATGATTGCTTTTTTTTATTAAATTTTATAGGTATACTGTTGGGTGAATTATAATAAAGAAATGTTGAAAAAGTAAGTTATAATTTCTCATATAAACACATACTTAGGAACTACACAAAAATCAAAGGAGGAATCATTGTATTTAATATTTTCCTATAAAATAAAATTCATATTCAATAGTACTAGAATTTGTACTTAACTTTCTGAGTTTGTGTAAGTCACAGAATTCAAAATATTTTTAAGATTTTTCTATTTCAGTATAAAAATCTCAAAAAAATATCTTCTGAAAGAATTGTTTTCCTTTTTCATCAGTTACTTAAAGAGGAAGCAATTTAAGAATTGTGTTGGGGGCCAGATCATGGAATTAGGAAAGAGGAACAAATATGGTCCTTTCAAAATAATATTTCTTATGCATTGAAATAACACTTGTAAAGTTTCTGAATTTCATGAGGACGTTATGTCATTAAGAGGATTAGCCCACCATAATATTTGGGTTGAATATTAAAGGTCAGTTTTAAAAATTTTGCATCCAAAGTGGATATTTAATTGAGAGACTAAGGGCCAGGTGGATACTTGTAACCCAGGATGTAAATATGAGTGACATACGTAGAATTTATTTACTGTTTCCATGCATAAAACTAATAATATTATTCATTTTCATAAATACTTATTTCTATGAAGATATAACAAGTTAAAACAAGATAATAACCATTTTGTAAATCACATTTATATGAATATTTCAGGACACGTTAGAATATGGCATCGTAGAAGTTTCACATTTCAACAACAAGCTGCCACATTCAATAGCAACAGCTCAATAAATTATTCTAAAGAAAGTCTTAAGACCAAAAAAAGAAAATTTAATTTTCATGAAATACACAGAGAATAAAATATTAGCATTTTGATTCCATAGTGGTTTTATACAAATAATCTGAAAGAATTTATTGACTATTCTGAACAAGCCCATTAATTGGAGGGAACTCCTAAATGCTATGTCATTAATAGTTTTTCAACTCAATGGCTCCATTTAAGGTGCAAGCCCTTGTGTTCATTTCTCCCTATGAGAAGTAGTGTTGCTAAGTTTACCTCACAGGTGTATTAATGCCTCACTATGACTTGGTTTTCCACTACTGCGGCCTAGTTATTGCTACTTGGCTTGTCATTTTCTTTGCTTTTTTTCCCATCGATAATTACAGATTATGGTGTGAGAGTAACTCCATTTGGTACCTTGGCTTCCGATGATTATTACTATTTATTCATGGCTTATTATTACTTATTTAGCAGGATACATAGAATAAATGACAATAAAAAACAACTGTACCTATTTCATCATGGAATCATAGGCAATTGTACTCAGTACTAATAACAACAAACAACAAAGACTACTGTGAAAATTTTGAAAATTTATATTGCATTCAGGTTTTGTGTATCTATGATAGTTAATCTTTCTTGACACCTCTCTTTTAATTCCTCCATGCATTTACACACTCAACAATGAGTATCTTATCCTTTTTTCCCAAGGCTGTATGATCAGTGAGAAATAGCTGCTTTGCTCTTTAGTTCTTGGCTCTCTTGCTTATAGTTAATTCTGATACGTTTTTCTTCTGTTTTGGTATTTTTTATCTTTTTTATTTTCTTCCCCTGTGGTAATCACTTTGGGAATTCTGTGGACGAATACCTCGTGTTGACTGTCTCTCTTGCTTTATATACATACCATGGTCAGGACATGCTATAGATCATTTTACTTATTGACAAGTGAAAAAGTTGATCCTTATGAAAAATCAATCTCCACAACCGTCACTGACTCTATTCATCACTGCTTCTGTCAAAACAATGGGAAAGTGAACAGTACTAGATGAAGAAACTACAACAGTGGGTGTGAAGTATTGCATTGATTGCCATCTGCAGGGAGAAATGCTTGCTCTTCTGAAGATTTATTCTCACTTAGGTGCCTACAGAGAGGCCAGAGTAGCAGAATTAACTGTGGAACTGGGATAATGTGGGAAAAGCTGGTGTCTGTGATGACTGTCAAGAAATTATAAAGAAACACCACAAAGTGGTATCATCTCTGGTATATGTGGGGGAAAATATTAGGCTTAAGTTTTGAAAAGACACCAATAATAAACATGTTCTTAATTATTATATCAAGTATACTATTTTATATAAATATAAATGGTGGCCACCACAATATTAGCCTCACTCCCTCCTCACCCCCCACTTATTCTCTGAAACTAGATATAGTTATTGGCCCTATACTGTTCTATGACCCCCATATGGTTTCTTTCTTGAATGTTTTAAGTGTACTCAGGTTTCATCAATATCTAAGGCTTTGAAATCGGAATAGAAAATGAGTTACTCCTAGAAAAATTACATGTATTTTATATGCAAATAATGATTTACTCAGTGTCACCAGAGCATATTAAGTGTCTGAAACAGTGATTTATCAATGTATGTAACAAGTTCCTTTAACATAACAATTGTTTTAACACAAGATTTTACTGGAGAGTGACTAATCCATATATGTATTTCTTTGCCCTTGTTTTTCTTTTTGTACTAGATACTTGGCTTAATATTACTTATTCACATAGGATTTTACTTATGCTATTTATTTATTAAATTTTAATATTAACTGAACAAATTTACTAATTAAATGTATAACTTAACTTGGTGCTAGTGGCTCACACCTGTAATCCCTAGCTACTCAGGAAGCTGAGATCTGAGAACCGAGGTTCAAAGTCAGGAAGGTCCATGAGACTCATATCTCCAATTAGCCATCAGAAAACTTCAGGTGGCACTGTGACTCAAAGTGGTAGAGAGTTAGCCATGAGCTGAAGAACTCAGGGACAGCGCCCAGGCCAAGTTCAAGCTCCATGACCGACAAGAATAAACAAAGGAGCAAATAAATAAATTAAATGTGTAATTTATTTATTTAGTATTTTGGGGAATTTTTGCAATTGCATGTTTTGTCAGTTTTTATATTTTGGCACATTCTTCCTTCTAATTAAAACAATGTTACAGTGGCATATTTAAGAAAACACAGAAAGAAGAGAGGCTTGCTCCATGAGTAGATGTACTGCTGTCCCTTGATTTAAGACACTAGTTATTTGGAGAAATTTTAGACTATATGCATTGATGGATGAGAAAAACAGAGAGAATGAGACTAGATTAGAGTTTGGTAAGTTTTTCTATACATAAGAAAATAGAATTTTTACGGAAGGGAAATAAGAGCATTCTGTAAAACGTCTTTATTAGCAATTTCCCTTATGGCTACAAAATCTTGACAATAATACACTTGGTGCACAGGAAGATGCTTAAGGTAGGACCACAGGGGCCTCATTACCAGATTCTTTAATACAATGATTTTGGCCCTAGTGTCAATTAATATTTCACTGTAAAATAGCAGAAGTACCTCTTTCTGCTTGTTTTCTTCCCTGGTGGATGGTAAACCCCCAAGAGGCTGTGAACTAATAATTGAAATCACTATTCATAATACCTATGTGTCTGTGGTTTTAATAACATTTTATTTAACTAAAGAAAATTGTACTTGTAAAGAATTTTAGGCAAAATCTCTTCCTTTTAATGCAGTATACAAGTGAGAAATTAATGTTTAATGAGAGAAATTACAACTCATTATTAGTTGGGAAATTGGAATAGGCTCTATTACTTAATCAGTATTCAGAAGACAAGGATACACCTGGGCAAATGTATGCTAAAATATAATAATTCTTCTTTACTATTTGCTCAATTTCTGCATCTGCAGAAGAAAATAGCAAACTTATATATTATACTGTTATATTAATATTCATAAGCCTGAAATACATAATATCATAGAATAACATTATAAGTTGAATTTTACTACTAAAAGAATAGATGGAACTTGAAAATATTGCATTCTTCTGAGCTTCATTTATTCATGTCTTCTTGTATTTTTGTATAAAACTATTGTAGCAAAAGTTATGATTACTTCAGATATTATTTACAGTGGCAAAAGTTCCTGAACTGGCCTTTAACTCTGAGCTTCAGTGACCTTCATGCATTGGCTGGACTTTGGGAATATACTATCAAACCCAGGATAATAGAATTTGTTTGAAGACATAGAAATAAGTGTCATCATTGTAGAAGCTTATGTATCATCATAAACATATGTGATAATTGTCTGAAATAGATAACAGGAAATGTAATATATTACATAATTCATGTTATATTATATTACATCATATAATATAAATTTTACTTTATATAATATATAATTTATATCATGTATAATTTATATAATGTATACATAATAGATATGTATAAATTTTACTCAATAGCTAGATGGAAAGATAGGCAGACAGGTAGATAGATTGATTGATTGAACAGTTGTTTTTCCATCGTGCTTCACAATTATTATATTTCCAAAAACATCATGAAAGCTTATTTGAAACTGAAGGAGAACTGAGACTTTAAGAAATTAAATAATGTCTTATTTAGTAACCAATAAATGAGAAGCCATAATTTACACATTAATTGCTGTTCAGACTCTGAACCTTCTGAAGCATCCATGTTGGTTCTTTTGGACTTCTTTTTTGGAGCAGTAGTTTTATTTATTTATTTTTCCCCCCCAGTCCTGGGGCTTGAACTAAGCACCTGAACACTATTCCTGACTTCTTTTTGTTCAAGGCTAGCACTCTACCACTTGAGCCCCAGCACCAATTCTGGCCTTTTCTATATAAGTGGTGCTGAGGAATCAAACACAGGTCTTGGTGTATACAAGAGAAACACTCTTGCCACTAAGTCATATTCCCAGCCCTGGTCTTGTTTTTTGTTTGTTTGTTTTTTATAAATAGGATGCTTAACAGGTATAATAAAGAAAAAATATAATATCTAATTCTTAAATAAATATAACATCAACAAAAGGGATCCTAAAATCTATGCCTCAATTTTTTTCTATAAAATCAACAGGGTTGTGTTTTGTATATAAAATGCTCAATGAATTGTAATTCCCCAGTTTTACAATAATAATTAAGAAAGCAAACACAGAATAATTTTCTTAGTAATTCCTGGACATACTATACAATGCTTATTTCTCTTTATCCTGAAATTGCATCTCTTTTTTAAAAATTATGTCTTATTTTTTGTTTGATAAGATTTATAATTGTTATTGCTTCTATGTTATGTTCTTTATTCATTAGGTCATAGGCCAAAATTAAAATTACTCTTAAACATTTTTCTAATTGTGCTTTTAAATATATATTTTGTAGCATTCAGTATATAATTCTATTCCTGGTTCCTCAAAAAGCTATTGTTGGCTAATTATCCCACATTTATAGCACTATACACAATTCATATGCTCAAAGTGGAGGCATTGACATATTTTCAATTATCATAATGATGAAGAGCTACAAAGACCAATCAGGGAACTGGCCAAATGCCCTCAAACCTATGAAATTAGTTAATTATGTTACTAAAAGTATGTCAGTAATGTAACTTTGAAAACACTTTATATATCACTTCATAATTGTTTTATAATTATCTAAAATATTATTTAAAATATGAAGAACGAAGAACATATATCCTAGAAAAACACATATCTCTACCGAATTTTCTTCCTTGCCTTGGTTCAAGTCATTATTCTCCAGTTTCAGCCTCCGTATATTATTTGAATTACAAGTATAATCTACCAGATGTTACATATTCACATAGGTGAAACACCATTGCAATAAAGAAATTTGATTAAAACAAGTTTTTACCTAGGAATAAGCAGCACATGTATGTATTTGGAGGTATTTGGGAGGCTGAGATTTCAGAAAGCCATGGCAGAAATGTCCAAAAGATGCCATCTTCAAAGAAAGGACAGTTTCTATTTGCTTGCCCATCTTAGAAATGACAAGAAACCTCAAATAGGTGAACTACAGTCCAGGCATACTGTCTGGAAAGAATCAACATCCTATTTCAAAAATAACTGGGAACAAGAAAAAAATAAATACATAAAACCTAAAAGCCAGAAGCAACAGTTGAGTTGCTACTCAGTCTTAGAATTTCGGTATATCAAGCACATGTCCCTGTTTTTAAACCTTACTACTAATAAAAAAATAAAATGAAATGAAAATTCAGTAGACAAATCTTCCCTTAATAAAGAAAAATCAAGATCACCTAACACAATCCCTTTTCTTACAGTCATAAAGAAATTCTTTTGATCTGTCCATTGGAGTTGTGGTTTATGACATTGCTACATATGTATCGTACTATATATGTCTGGTTATTATGTAAGTAAGGTCTGTTTTTTTTTTCTCCTTCTTCTGGTCTAACAATAACTCTGGAGGAAATATATAAACCATTTCAGAATACTCTTAGAGAACTTGTCCTATTGTCTAGTCTGGTAGACCAGTAGATCCTAAATTTCTCTGCTGTGTACACATAAAACTCAGTATTGTTCTTTATTATACAGTCATTCCTAGAAGGTCCCCAGAAAATAGAAACTAATTAAAATATGACACAGATGCTTCTCTTTCTTTAACCATGAAATATTTCAGAAAAGATCTGAAAACTATAAATACTAACAATTACTTGGTTTTCATCCAGACTTCATATTTATTTTATTTTCTGAATTTGAAAAAAGTGCACTTAATAGTGCCACACAAATCTTCATGTAACTATCAAATACTACTTATTCTGTCTAGTAATTAGTATTTTCATGGAAAGCTTTATGTTCAAATAGAAAATATTTTAGCTGAAGTAGGACATGATGTAATGGTGTAATTATGAGTTTAATTTATGACATAAAATTATCCTGGAAAATACTGTATACTTGCATTTTTATCTGTTAGCATAAGAGAATTTTTTTTTTTTTTTTGGCCAGTCTTGGCTTCCCGCTCAAAGCCAGCACTCTGCCACCTGAGCCACAGCGCCCCTTCTGGCGTTTTCCATATATGTGGTGCTGGGGAATCGAACAGAGAGCTTCATGCGTAGGAGGCAAGCACACTTGCCACTAGGCCATATTCCCAGCCCGAGAAAATATTTTTTTAAAGAAAGCCTTTGGTATTATACTAAAAGCACAGATGAGTAGGAAAATGAAAGGGGAAAGGGGAGAGAATGTGGACAAGGATTCATTAAATACACCACACAATTAAGAAATTTAAGGAAATGAGGGTCAATATGTTCAAGGTAAGGCATGGATCAAAATGCAATGTATACACAAACTTCTTAATTAAATAACAACAAAGTCAACACATAACCATACAATTAAGAAAAGTTAGGGAAGAGGTACATTGGGAGGGATGGATGAGAATGTTTAAAGGGGTGAAATTGATCAGGGTACCATGTAATCATAAACCACTTTGTTAAATGGCAACTCCTTTGTACAGCTACTTGAAGATAATAAAAATATTTTACAAAATTTAGTAGATTACCTGAAGAATGCTTGCATTGAGTTGCTTGGCCAAAACCTGTAGCTATGTGTCTTTTTAAACACAGCATGATAGTAGATATATTATCCTGACATGAGGTTATTCACTTAGGATTGACTGTAGTATAAACCTTCATACACAACCAAGTCATACAATAAACATAGACTAACATTTCCAAGTTTTGTACTCTCATTAATTATGTGTCTCCGGTCACATGGATTATAGTTGGTGATTATCACTTTGTCTCCATTACATTGACGAAAGTGATCCTAACTAACTTACATTGTACTGGGGAAAAGTGGTCCATAAGTGGCTCCATTCAAAATTTGTAACTAAAGGTGTGATGCAAGTTGGTACAGTAAGTGTGGGTTATATACACCATAAATATCTTCTAAGCAATAAGTTTTTCAACATTAAATTATTTTACTTGGGGCTACTTTTATTTATTCCTGGAATACCAGACAACAACCTTTCTGGTAATCCAAACCACCCAAAATACCAAGACTTAAAATACCAAGAAAGAATGATGTGAAATTTTATCTGGGATTTAAAATGCATTTTAGATTGAGCTGCTCTGCTTATACCTTATTAAACATCTTATACCTTATTTCAGCATTTTGTGTTGTATATATAAATACAAGTAGATCCATTTACTACACATACAATGTAAATCTAAAATTTGATATTTTCTCTCTGTATATGACCTATTAAAATATATTTTGTGTGCATAAAGGACACACTGTCAGTACCAGTACCCACATTGGCAACCTATTGAAGGAGTCATGCCTTTTTCTACAATTGATTGATGGTTGGCTGAGGAAAAGAACAGTGGGTTTGGGGGGGAAATGTCATAAAACAGAAAATAAATATGAACTACTGTGGTATTTGGCAACCTTTTATCAACTCTGCTATGCCAAAAGGGCAGACTGCCAAACCTCAAATGCAATTGCATTGTATCCAGGGTGGATAAAAATACTACAGGAAAACAAATAAGAAAAAAGAAAAGGAAATTTTGCCATCTTACTATAAAAAAAACATGGATAGTTCTACTTATTATATATATATACATGCATATATATGTATATTTTTCTTCTGTGAAATTCAAAATGTAGATTACAGTCCCAGCAGGAAGGGACTGGTTTGGTGAGTTTGTGCCTCTTATGAAACTTCATTGGAACTGATGTCCATCTTAAGCAACATAAGGGGATTAGAGTACACCCCACTTGCCTCTTCCCAGGAACAAAATCCATATTTCTAATTTCTAACTATATATAATTTTATTTAGTTTACAAATACCATATTGAATTCTCAGTGGGAACAGAAATATTGCCTCTGGATTTTGAAAATGTGATGTCTTTAAATTCTTGACTCTGGCCCTGTATTCCTAAGTATCCTGAACAAGTCTGACTGCTGAGTGAATTCCCTTGTAAGGCAATTAGAATATAAAAACATTCTCTAGAGATTTACATTTATGCCATACCCACTAGGATTTCTTTTTTTTTTTTTTTTTTTTTGGCCAGTCCTGGGCCTTGGACTCAGGGCCTGAGCACCGTCCCTGGCTTCTTACCGCTCAAGGCTAGCACTCTGCCACTTGAGCCACAGCGCCGCTTCTGGCCGTTTTCTGTATATGTGGTGCTGGGGAGTCAAACCTAGGGCCTCGTGTATCCGAGGCAGGCACTCTTGCCACTAGGCTATATCCCCAGCCCCCCACTAGGATTTCTGTAGCATATATTTTTTAGGAGACATGAGAAAAAATATATGAAACTTGAAATCATTGACTTTAGTTCTAAACTGTTAAAGCACTATAATATCATCTCATGAATTGTTTAAGGGTCCTATGAAACAAATGTAAACAATGAGCTACAAACATATTTGCTACATACCTGTTAATATAAACAGTAAAATGAAACACGATACATGCTATATTCTTGCCACAGATCCCCTTCCATGAGATCGTCTCTGCTCATTAAGATTAGCCAGTGTCCTTAGAACATTGAACAAGTTTGCTGGCATGTAGACTGACCAAATGACCATGTGTGTCTTGGATTGGTCACCAATTTTACATTACCAGGAGCACTTCCTCTCACTGTCAGGTGCATTTGAAATAAGACAAGTACGTATTTTGTATATACACCTATACAGAAGTATTAAAAATTACCACAAAATTCCCAAAGTTGAAGCTCTGGTCTTCACTTAAACATCTGTGGACTCTTGAAATGAGCCTATTATGCCCCAAAGTGCAGAAAATGCAATCATCTTTTTTATATAGAAAAATTATATGAGCTATGATAAGAACTAGTTTGGATCTCACAAGGATAATTTCAATTCATTAACAGCACATCCTCTGTGCAATAGTTGGCATTTATGATATTAGGTGTTCTGTTATAAGGAAAATAATCTATGAGTTTGGAACATCATGAACATTATAAATTAAATTAAATAATTTAGATTTTTTTAACACTTTCACAATATATATGGAAATATTAGGAACCATTTCCTCTTCCACTTGATTATTTGAAGTAAGCAGGTTATTTTTTCTACGCTTCACATGTATGGTAACAGTAGCAAATAATTCTATAAATAGTCATTTATATTAAAATAAGACATTTGAAAGACATTCAATACCAAGAACAGGTTTACAACTGAATTATTTGTGAGTTTATTCAAAATACAAAGTAGCAATCCATGACATCTTGTGAGGAGAACAAGAGGAAAATTAAGTGCATATAAGTAAATTAAATTGCGGGTTCTCTTTCTGGTAGCAGTTGAGTAATGTCCCTAAGGGCAGATATTACAACAGAGTTTCATTGATTTGAAACCACGCAAGGGTAGCTTATACCAAAATCATGTTGTGGTCACTCAGCACTTCCTGTCAAGCTCAAGGCTGATATGTTCAAGTAGCCTCTGGCACCCAGTGAGCCATAGACAACTGGTTATTACACCAACCAAATCATACAGATCACTTAACAGCGTATCTGTCCCGGTCAGTTGGAAAGCACCTTCACATTTTGTGATTTGTACGAACATCCAGCAGAGTTATGCCACACAGGTTTCCAGAAACGGTTGAAAATACTTTACTATGCAAAGCAATACAGATGACACATTTTGTTCTCAAGGGTCAAATTATCTGTAACATTATCTACAGGCTTTTGCACGGAGCAGACTCTAAACCTGTTTGCAATATGCAGATGAAATGAATCATTATTGTAATGAAATTCTAAGCACCCTAGAGTAATGGAAAGGAAAGGGAAATAAAATGAAATAAAACCCTGCTCTCCTGGTATTAAAGGCAGCCACAGGAAAGGGATTGCTATGGTGAATGAGTGGTTTTGTCACTTCCAATTGTTACTGAGGAAGCTCTAACAGGGTGGGTGATTGGGCAGGTGGTCATGACAGCAAGGGCACCTAGTAGACTCTAAGCAATATGTAGTGAGAAACATGGAGGCTTGTCCTTTTCAGACATTATGACATTTGTATTTCTGAAAATAGAAACATCTGAAAGTGGAAATTTGTTTCCTTTAACTTTTAAATATCAGCATTAGCTTCCTGATTACTTCCCAGGCAGCCTATGTGGCAATGTACTTACCATCCTTTTCATTGGTAGCTCATAAAGCAAGCTGTGTGTGTGTGTGTGTGTGTGTGTGTGTGTGTGTGTGTGTGTGTGTGTGTGTGTGTGAAAATTGTGTGAATATAGAAAGATGAGAACAGGAAAAGGAACACTTGTTTATGGTATGGGGTTGGAAACCACACAGATTAGTTTTGTACCTCTAGGGAGAGGATACCCCCTCTAGAGACTGTCATCATAATTAATTATTCCTATTGATTGCATAGGAAGTTAATTCTATTTTTCTCAACTACAAACTCAGTGTTGTTTCTGTTTATAAACACAAAGCCTCACTTAAATGCTGGAATTCTAAAAGTGTGTCATGAAATTAGTAACATCTTAACATTATTATTTGACTGTTCGGTTAAAGATCACAATTTTAAACTCAGTATACACTATATTGAATTTGGAAATAAAAGAGATCACATAATCAAATAGTACTGTCCAGATAAAGTTGGCCCCACCATAACCCTGTTTTAAT
This sequence comes from Perognathus longimembris pacificus, assembly GCF_023159225.1. Lineage (NCBI taxonomy): Eukaryota > Metazoa > Chordata > Mammalia > Rodentia > Heteromyidae > Perognathus > Perognathus longimembris. Next base: position 28,306,040 of record NC_063163.1, read on the forward strand.
AGTACACTATTATTATTGCACATTGAACTTTGAGATAATAGAGAACATGAAATCCTAAACTACTTGTCAACACCTTTTGTTTTCATCAATTATTTACTGAAATAAAATTGTTTTGTAAATCATATATTAATTACATTGTTTTGGATGAGACTTATGCGGAAAAAATGTAGTTCCTTTTTATTTTGCAATTGTAAATACTTTTTTTCTCAATGTTAACGTTTGAACTGGTGCTGGAAGTTCTTGCTTAGTTTTTTTTTTTTTTTTCTTGGCTCATAGCTTGTCCTCTAGGAATTAAGTCATTCCTATAGTTCTAGGATCTGTCTGCCTAAGGTGGCTTTAAACATTTTTCTTCGGATTTCATCCTCCTGAGTAGCAACCATTGTTAAGTGTGAGCTACAGGTATGCAGACAGTGTTGGGTATTTTTGGAGTAGGGTTTGGATTTATCTTCTGCAGGCCTGGATCTATTATTTCTTCCATTGAATCCATAGAAGTTATAGCACATCAATACTTGAGAGGAGGGAAAATAACAGGTCTCTTGGTCACTGTTTCCTGGTGGGTTATCTTCCCTGAAATTGGGATATTCTCTTCCTTTTGGGAAGTTTCACCTTGGTATTATAAGATTGGATATGTTTGAAGGACAGTTTCTTTTGGAGCAACAAAATGCTTCCCAGTAAATCCTGTGGTTTCTGGATTCTGAAGCATTTGCAAAATGGCTACAAGAGGAAAAAGTCAGAGATATGAAGTGAGGGCTGTGAGACCAGCTGGTAATTTTCTTTCAGTTGATCTTTTTGCACTAACATATGGACAAGGATTATTTTCCTGTAAAGGTGATGTACAAATGAGTCACAGTTACCTAAGTAAGGTAATGAGTGCATTTCTTATTGTAACAGTTTAATTCCCCTCCCTCGTTTTCTCCATTTCCATCCCCAGACATTCTCCTTCCCACGGGATGTAAAGTTCATTTCCAACATAGTGTCTAGTGAGTATAGTGCTTGCATTGGTTCACACTTTTTCCTTTGTCTCACCCCCTTTATTTCCCCAAATCAGGTAAACACATATATAAGACATAGTTGATATGTTAAAAAAATTGAATGAGGGGCTGGGGATATAGCCTAGTGGCAAGAGTGCCTGCCTTGGATACACGAGGCCCTAGGTTCGATTCCCCAGCACCACATATACAGAAAACGGCCAGAAGCGGCGCTGTGGCTCAAGTGGCAGAGTGCTAGCCTTGAGCGGGAAGAAGCCAGGGACAGTGCTCGGCCAGGCCCTGAGTCCAAGGCCCAGGACTGGCAAAAAAAAAAAAAATTGAATGAAATCCCAAACTCACTCAATGAAATTTTTTTTTAGTGACATTTCTTGCCAGATATTTGTGACTCAGAACTATTATCTTAGCTAATCAGGAAACAGATCTGAATGTTGAGGTACAAGCCAGCCTGGGAAAATAAAAGCTTGAGAGTCTTATCTCCAATGATCAAACAAAAAGCTGTAGATAAAAGTGATCTTCATATGATAGACCCAGCCAAGAGTGAAAAAGCCAAGTGAGAAATTGAATTCCTGAAATCAGGACGTAGTACAAGCATAAAAACATGATAATAATACAACATGATAATGAAAGAAAGAACGAAAAAGAATTATGAAAAAACACCATACATCTATAATATGAAAAGTAGAGATTTAATGTCAAATACATGTAGATATTTTATCACGAGTTTCAATCAGATGAATGGTTTGGAAATATGCTCTATTAAATAAACTGTGCTTTCTAAATGATTACACTGAGCTTACATAATTTATAGAGAAATAGGCTATTTAGATATTAAAATATGCTCAAATAGTTTTCAAAATCACATCAATTGCTTAATATTTAAAAGACTTAGATTCATTATTATTGTATAATATATCTGAAATTAATATAATCACTATTCACTATACATACTGCATGTAATATTAAAATTATGTATTATTTTGGCTACCTTTAAAAGTCAATACAGAATATTTTTGAAGATATAATATATATATTTGTTTAGAAGACATACATATAATGTTTGAAGGTTAAGTTATATAATTTTAAAAACATACACAGTCTGAAAAATGCACTAAGTTAATATTTTAGTAAACATAACAAAAATTGACATATTTACTCTGAGCTTTCAGGAAGTGAATTTCTTACATGTAACATGTACAAGTTTGCAGAGACCTCTGCTTGATTTCAAAAGCATTTACCCCCTTAATCTTCAACTAAATAAAATGATAAATTCTGGCACTCTGGTAATTTGCATAACAATTGGGCACAAAGAGTAATTCATTAATATTCAATGATGTTCTAATTTGCACAATGCCTGCAGCAATATGTAAACTTCATTTTGCTTTAAGATGGAAATTTGTTACAGTGCAAATATCAGTAAGCATAATTTTATTAATCAGTCTCAGTGAGCTTTTGATTATATGACCTTGACGATATCTATAACTTTGTCCTACAACCATATGAAATAGGGAATTAATGTCAGTATATCTTCTATTGGTCATTATTCATATTTTTTACCTTGTTCTAGGTATCCAAGTGCATGGAGACATCATTATTCATTATTCAAAAGGGACTTCTTTTATTCTTTTCACCTTCATATAAAAAAACAGATATATTTTCAGCTATGTTTATTAATTGCTGCTTCTAGTATTGGAGGGTCATTTTTTTCAAGAATGTTGTGAGGCTCTTGGTATTCATGCTGATGCAGTCCTTAACGTTTGAGCTTTCAGACTATATTTTCAGTTACATGGTATGTATGTATTACTTACATATGAGACATGTATTAAGAGAGAGAAAAAAGGAGAAAGGGCACAAATGCAATTCAGTTTGAGATTAAACTGAGGAAAAACCACAATGATGAAAGGTAGTATTTCTTGAATGCTAACTGTGCATCAGGTACTTTTCCAAATTATTGATATGTGTTAGTTCATTTAGTAATTATATTGAATCTAAGAAGTAGGTGATATTATGAACATATCAAGTGGCATAATAGAAATATAGTGAAGTTGTTAAGAATGACTGTGAAAAATAGAATTTTGATATATCTTTCCATTTAAAATAAAAGTGTAGTTATTGTCAAGATGTTCTGGTAGCATATAAACATATCAAAGTAGTTAACCTAATTCAATATAAAAAGGATTTATTTTGTACCAAACAGTATTCGAAAAGCATTTAGATTGTCAAATTACAATTCCTGTGTTTATCTGTCATGCATCTCTCTCTCTCTCTCTCTCTCATTCTATTTTTTTGGAATTAAAGATTCATTAGACTCTAATATTGTAAAAGTCTTGAGAGCTTGGTATTTCTTTGAAGAGTAGAGGTGAGGACAGGTGCTAAGCACCAAAGAACATCTATGTGTAATAAATGTTCAGATATTGCTGAAGAGGAAAAGGCAATGCAAAATAAGAAGTATTTCAATAGGGCTAGAACAAGATGTATTTTCAGTTGGTGTGTTTAGGAATTTCTTGCAACATCCTGGAGCAAATAATTCAGAAAGAAATAAGAGAACCTGGGAAGATAATTTCGTATTATGAAGAAATAGCTGGTTAGTTATATTATAACATTGAAAAATATTGTAAACTTGATGGTATGTGAAAAGACAGCTTTAGTCTTCAAATATGAGCAAGGAGTCACACAGAGAACAGATGATACTGTAAGGTAGTTAGGAGGAAGTAGAGAAAAATCGGGACTTTTCAGTCCTATTTAGGTGGTGGGGCCCAAAGAGTATAATGGAGATTATGAGACATTGTTATATTCAACAAATATTGGATAGCCTACTAAATGTATTTGTATCCTTGGAGTTTTAGAACTATCAAAAAGATTGCTTAATTTGTAAATTTGAAATATATTTATAAAATGTCCTGTCATCTTGTCTGGGTTCTTGAAATTGTGAACTGGCATTTACCAAAAGTAGAGTTTGGGCAAAAGTTTTGAGGAGAGAAGATTGAAAACCATTGAATGTTTTCAACAATAAATTGTTGGCAATGTGTTTCAATTTATGTATTAGGTAATATCAACTGTGTGGGTAAATAGGGGCAGATCATGTAAAAACATTCTTTATAATCTGAAGAAAAATTATGTGTGAAATAAAAAGTGATCCTGATAATTTTTAGCAGGTAATATTGAGCATAATTATAATCATCTGAGGAAAGCAAATACATTGGGTATTGACAATGCTGTTAATATGCTAAATCATATGTTTATAACATATCAGGGTGAAAGGTAATTGACGATATTTCTTCAAAGCAACATGGCTGTTCCAGTTAATACCAATAGTTCCCAGTTTCTATTACTGGCCTACTGCCATTACTGGAATAACGTTTGTGATGATGGGAGTTTCACAACATGCTGGCTTTCTTTTCTTATTCAGTCAATGTCCAAATGGTCAAATTGACCATTTGTCTGTTAAAAGCTATCTCCAATATTGCATTTTCAGCTTAGACAAGAACATTTCATGGGTATATACTGTAAACTTTCTAGATGTGAATTGTTTCAAATAGTAAAACAGGTGAAAGAAAACAACAAAATTCTGAAATAAAGGTTCATTAGTCAAATAATTGAAATAATGCATTTATTTTGCTGCAGCATTTATTTCAAAATAGAAGTTCATTCCTGGGGGAAAAAAGTGTGTATTCTAAAGAAGATAAAGGTAAATTCTCCTTTGGGAAAATGCTTCTACTACAAAGAAAGCACTTCAAATATGTCCATTTTATACAAATGTCAAAGGAGCTGTTCTTCCTATTCCAGTCTTCATTGAAGACATGAGCTCTTTTCTCTAGGATATTAGTGTTTTACATAGGGTCCATGACTGTGTACACTTCTATCCTCTAATAGAGAAAAAATCATCCTCCATAGACCAAAAGGACAATGAGAAAAAGAAATGGTGAGGAGAAGCTCAATATGAAAAATTTGATTTTAGAGATAGATGGGAAATGAAAGAAGACATTTTTTAACACCTTAATAAAATTCTTCAGGGCCTTTAATGTTCAACTACTATGATTAAATCATATGTAAATGTTTTTAAGTTTTTCACAGGACTGAATTAATATGAATAAAAGTTGAAGGGAGGGGTTGGGAATGTGGCTTAGTAGTAGAGTGCTTACCTAGCATGCATGAAGCCCTGGGTTCAATTCCTCAGTAACACATAAACAGAAAAAGCCAGAAGTGTCACTGTGGCTCAACAGGTGGACTCTAGCCTTGAGCAAAAAGAAGCCACAGATAGTGCTCAGGGCCTGAGTTCAAGCCCTAGGACTGGCAAAAAACAAAATGAAGGGAAATTATCACCTAATCATATTATGTAAACACAAAAATAATGCATTGTGTTTCACTCCCAAGAATGCCTTTTTCTTCTTTCTTCTCTGTCATCATTGTCCTTGTTTTATTCCCTTTTTTCCGGACCACCTTTTTCCTTTTGTATCTTTTTTATAAACATTCATACATGTGCATCCCCCAAAAACTTATGAGGATTTCTTTGTGCATGCTTTGGGAATGAAAGGCTGTGAAGTAGATAAGAAGAGAGAGGAAGACTGACAATATTCTGTCCTTATCTCAACATAGTGACCTTTCTTATTGAAAGAAAAAACACAGTGTGTGGTTATAATCTGCATTTTCTCCAAATGCAGTCATCTTTATGAGGAGAATAATATTATGTTAAAAACAAAGACATGCCTTTATAAGATTGTGGTTCAGTGCACAGTTAGATATTTTGTAAATGTATGATAGAGTTCTATTCACCACCATTGTCATTCTAACTACTGATTTGTCTCAAATTACTTTATGTCCCTGTGGTTTTAGAGTTTAAGATTTACCAAGTTTACTTCACATTATATATTCTCTTATAGACAAATAAGTAAAAAAAAAAAATTAAAAAAGTCAGGCCTTTCTGTAATAGGTTCAATTTTGAAACATATATTTTTTAGACTATGTGGTAAAAATATATATTGTAACATCTTATATTTTAAATTATCTTACCTTTCAATGGTTCTATGAAATATAAATGTGAGTATATTGAGTAAATTTTAAACTTACTCAAATTTTAGTAGTTGTTTCAAAATGCAATTGTGAAGTTCTCGAATCTGAGGGCAAATAATTTTAGTACTTACTTCAGTATATAACTCCGGTTCAAAAAATCCTTGAGTCTTAATGAGAGTCTTACTTATTTTGCCTACTGAATTACTTACTGGTTTTCATGAATTCTTCATCTGTAGTTTTTTTTCTTCTTTTTTTGTCTCTACCTTTGAATTAGCTACACAAATAGACTAATGAACTATATGAATTCACAACTATATGCTTTTCCAAATGTCATATTCTTTCACCAGACTTTTGATTCCTACTGCCTACATTTAACTTATAAAACATTCCTTGTTACAAAATTTGAACTTGAACTATTTATAGCCTGTATTATGTCTACTGCACCAATCATTTCTGGAAAACAATAAAATATTTTGTCCAACCTGCTTGATAATGATAAAAATAAAAAAAAATAAAAAATAGTAAGGTTTTTGGGTTTAAAAGTCCATTTCTCTTAGGAATTGTGCTTCTTGAAGGCAAGAATGATTATATTCATCTTTATTACAGTGTGTGAAAGAAGTCAATATGTATTTGTTGAATTAATTCATTCCCTTGGGCAAAAACACTATCTAAATATTACAAATTATTTTGCCATTTATTACTTATGCAAATGTCATATGGAAAGGATTAAACTATGTTTTACTTTTCTTGATATAATTGGAAACTTGAAGAGTTTATACTTTCTGTTAAAGCTATGAACAAACTATGACTGTCTGTAGTAGGCTACAGGATTGCTTAAGTGATAGTGTCACTAATTGAAAAAGAGTCAATTACTGCTTATAACCAATATATTAATGATTGTATTACACTGCTGTATTGTTCCATGAGTAGATTATATGTCCTATGGAAAAGTGTCTGTAACATAATTTTTTCAACCTTAGTACACATATGAGGTAATACAATATGCAAGTATAAACTGGATAGGTAAATGGGCTTTCTTCACACATCAAGTAGATATGGACTGGGAAAAATCCAATTGCTAGCTATTTGCAGATGAAAGCCAAATAAAATGCCCCAGAAACTGAGTAGTGATAACTGGTAGAAAATGCTCTAACCCCCAAACAACATGTATTTTCATGGAAAATTGAAGCCACCGCCTATGCTATTTGTTTTGTTGAATAAACTGCTGCTGATTAACTTCATAATATTGCTTATAAGACAGTGGAGGGAACATACAGACAGCCGGCCTGGTGTGCTACTGGGCAGCAGTTACTGCTTCCCAGAGGAGACAGGAGCTAAATCCTTCCAAAAGCAATGAGCAAGCACACAAACAAATCAGTGGGGAAAGCAAAAGGATACAGCTGAATTCAATGTTTGTAGTAACAAAGAGATGCTGTTTTATGGCCACAGTAAAAGTTCAGTTGTGGAACAAAATGAGTGCAAACATTCCTTCTGTAATGAGCTGCCTTAAATTGACAACATTATCATGTTTTACCATAGCTGCAAAACATTTTTATTAGTCTGATTTGCTAGGAGTAAACAAGCTGACTTCCCTTTCCCTGTCATGTGAATGTAGAAGAATGTTTTCTGTAGAAACAATGAAGGCCACAGAAATAGAGGACTAAAAGACTACTCCTAATCAGAATATCTAATATCAGGAAGCAGGACCTTAATGAATGGAAGGAAACATAACAGCATGGGATACTTTTCACTAAACATATATTGAGTAGATTTATTTGATTAAACTATTTTGAAATTATTTCTATAGGGCAATAATTATTTACAAAATCAAATTCACTCACATATGTATCTAAGATGGCAAATGAAAAGTAATTCCTATCAAATAATCTCTTAAATTTGACCCGACATTACTTCCCAATATTTACTATAATATGTTCCTTTTTGGTTTCTTGTTTTAATTTGTGTTGTGAATGTAGTTCTATTGCTATTAACTAGTTGATTAGTTAGTTTAGAATGGAAATCCCATTATGATTCGTTCACCTTAATTATATTACAAATTGTATAGTGCCAGATTTTGGAATCTTCAGTAGTTTAGCGAGGCAGAGGTGCAAAAAAGAAAAGCACGAATCGTGATAATAATTACAGTGTCCTCTTTTATTTGGTTTCACTGCTTACTCAAGAACGTATGTGGCAGCATACACATAGAATAAAGGCAAGTTAAATGGACATAGCAAGTATTGGCAGCAGGGAAGTGAAGGTCAGGCAAAGTTGAGCAACAACATTATTGCTAGCCATTCTTCTTTGTAGACCTGAACTTTAATCCACAGAGATTGTTAAAGCCTCAGGTAGAGGTTGGGTGATAATGGTGCCTGTTATCCTAAGGAACAGAAGGTAGAATGAGTGACACCTATAAATGTGCACGCTGTGTGCTTCAGTGACAACATGTTAAACCCTTCTGGCACTGAAGTAAAAAGACAGGTGTCTTGACACAGAAAGAATTATGAAATCTCTGCCTCTAACCATGTAGAACACTAGAGGAAATTACTCAGATTTAAGTGACTGAAAATCTAAAACAGGCTGTATGGATATAGACAATACATAATTTGATCTTTCCCTTCAATGATTCTTTCTTTCTTTAAATTTTACTTTGTTAGTTCTTTATTCTTATTGTAAAGGGATTACAGATGGATTATAGCTACACTAAGGTAATGAGTGCATTTCCTTTCATACACTGTCCTCCTTTCCCTCATTTTCTCCAAGTCACTTCCTCAATGTTTTATTTCCCATCTCTATTTGTTTTTATTCCTTTTTCTCCCTTCATCCCTTTCTTTCTTTTTCTTTCCTTCCTTCCTTTCTTTCTTCCCTCCTTCCTTTCTCCTAATCAATCCAGAACTTTATAATCTAATAGTTAACAAGTCATCATTGCAGTGTAAGTTTCTAATTTTAATGGGTTTGTGATTATGTGTTAAAAATCACTACTTCTTTTTAAAAATAATTATTTATTGTCAAAGTGATGTACAGAGGGGTTATAGTTTCATATGTTAGGCCATGGGTACATTTCTTGTACTCTTTGTTACCTCCTTCCTCATTCTCCCCTCTGCCCTCTCCTTTTCCCTCTCCCCCCATGAGTGCTTCAGTTAGTTTACACCAAATGGTTTTGCAAGTATTGCTTTGGCATCATTTGTCTTTTTATCCTTCGTCTCTCAATTTTGATATTCCCTTTCACTTCCCTAGTTCTAATATCAGTATATACAGTATCCAGGGTACTCAGATGAGATACAGTGATAGTGCCAGTACAACCACAGAAAGGGAATACAAGAGGATCATCAACAAAAGTAGCCATGGTTTCACATGGCAAGTTGAAAGTAATTATAACAGTGATATAATACTCATTTCGATAACATGGAGTTCATTTCACCTAGTATCATCTTATGTGTTTATAAGGGCATAGTTTTGGGGCTCTTGTGATCCTCCGCTGTGACTAGCCTAAACCTGGGCTACCTATTCACTATGAGGGAAACCATAGAGTTCATGTTTCTTTGGGTCTGGCTCAGTTCACTTAGTATAATTTTTTTTTCCAAATTCTTCCATTTCCTTATGAAAGGGACAATGTCATTTTTTCTGATAGAGGTATAAAATTTCATTGGTATGTGTACCACATTTTCCTGATCCATTCATCTACTGAGGGGCATCTGGGTTGGTTTCATATTTTTGCAATGACAAATTGTGCTACAATGAACCTTGTTGTGCTGGTGACTTTAGTGTGTTCCTGTTTGTAGTCTTTTGGGTAGATCCCCAAAAATGGGGCTGCTGAGTCATAGGGGAGCTATACATTTAGCCTTGTGAGGAATCTCTTTAGCGCTTTTTAGAGTGGCTGAACCAGTTTACATTCCCACCAACAATGAAGGAGGGTTCCCTTTTGGCCACATTCCTTCCAAAATTTGTTATTGTTAGTTTTCCTGAAAATGGACATTCTTACTGGGGTGACATGGAATCTCAGTGCTGTTTTGATTTGCATTTCTTTTATGGCCAGTGATGTAGAGCACTTTTTCATATGTCTCTTGGCCATTCTCATTTCCTCATCAGAGAAGTCTCTTTGTAAGACTTCCGCCTACTTGTTGAGGGAGCTGTTGGTTCTTTGAGGTTTTGTTTTAGAGGAAATTAATTTTTTTAGTTCTGCGTATATTTGAGATATGAGTCCTTTTGTCCTTTGTATGGCCGGTAGAGATATTTTCCCAATCTGTGGGCTTTCTGCTTATCTTGCAAGCTATGTCCTTTGCCCTGCAGAGGCTCTGCAGTTTGATGCAGTCCCATTTGTTCAACCTTTCTTTGATTTGTTGCATTTCTGGGCCTTTGTTAAGTAAGTTTCATCCTGTGCCAAGGAGGTCAAGTGTTTGTCCTAGTCCTTCTTCTAGTGTTTTCAGGGTATCTGTTTTTATTTTGAGGTCTTTGATCCATTTGGAATTGATTTTGGTGCAGGGTGATATATAATGATTTAGTTTTAGTTTGTTGTAGGTGTTGAACCAGTTTTGCCAGCACCATATGTGAAAGAGTCTATTTTTCTTCCATCCTATGTTTTTTTTTAGCTCCTTTATCAAAGATTAAGTACGCATAGTTCTGTAGGTTCATTTCTGGGTCATCAGTTCTGTTCCATTGGTCTTCAGGCCTGTTCCTGTGCCAACACCAAGCTGTTTTTATGACTATAGCTTTACAATACAGCTTGCAGTTTGGTGTTGTAGTTCCTCCAGCACTGTTCTTTCTACTTAGGATTACTTTTGCTGTTTGTTGTCTTTTACTGTTCCATATGAATTTCTGGATTGCTTTATCTATTTCATTAAAAAATGGTGTTAGGATATTAATGGGTATTGCATTGAATTTGTAGATAGCCTTTGGCAGCATTGCCATTTTGACAATATGAATCCTCCACATGAAGGAGCATTAGAGGTTTTTCCATTTCCTTAGTTTTCAATATACGCAAGTCAATTAATGTAATCCACCACATCAACTGGAGCAAGGTAAAGAATCACATGGTTTTATCCCTAGATGCAGACAAGGCATTCAATAAAATCCAGCACCCATTTATGATAAAAGCCCTGGAAAAACTGGGATTCCAGGGAACATTCCTGAATATGATAAAGGCAGGCTATGTCAAACCAACAGCAAGCATAATTCTCAACGATGAAAAAGCTAAAACCATTCCCTTTAAAATCAGGAGCAAGACAGGGATGTCTGCTCTCTTCCCTCCTCTTCAACATAGTACTAGAATTCTTAGCCGGAGCAAATAGGCAAGAAGAAAATATGAACGTGATCCAAAAAGGAAAAGATGAGATTAAACTTTCTCTCTTTGAAGATGACATGATCCTATACCTAAAGAACCTCAAAGACTCTACTCCCAAGCTACTAGAGCTGACCCAAAACTTCGGCAAAGTAGCAAGACATAAAATAAATCTTCAAAAATCAATGGCATTTCTATATGTCAATGACCTGAAAACTAAGGCCAAAATCAGGAAAACAACTCCTTTTTCAATAGCCTCAAAAAACATAAAATACCTACGAATAACCTTAACCAAAGAAGTGAAAGACTTCTATGATGAGAACTTTAAAACATGAAAAAAATCACTACTTATTTGTAAGAAAAAAGTGAATTTTCCTATGAGAGAATTAGATACGACATATATTATAGACATATGCATGCCTTTATGCATGCATTTATATATTATATAACATAAATAGTGTCATAATTATGGGGCTGGGGATATGGCCTAGTGGCAAGAGTGCTTGCCTTGTATACACGAGGCCCTGGGTTCGATTCCCCAGCACCACATATACAGAAAATGGCCAGAAGTGGCGCTGTGGCTCAAGTGACAGAGTGCTAGCAAGAAGAAGCCAGGGACAGTGCTCAGGCCCTGAGTCCAAGCCCCAGGACTGGCAATAATAATAATTATGGTATAAAACAATTTTTTACTTTAAATTATAAGATCAATGTCACAGACTATTTGCTATTTTATTGTTGCTTGCTTCTTGTTTCTATGTTTTTCTTATTTTTTGTCATTCGTGGGGTTTGAGCTGAGTCCTTGAGCTTTACTTTTGAGTCACAGTGCTAATTCTGATTTTCTGGGGATTAACTGGGGGAAAGAGTCTCAAAGACTTTCTTCCTGGGCTCGTTTCAAACTGTGTATCTCAGATCTCAGCTTCCTAAGTAACTAGTATTACAGGTATGAACCATTAAAGCTTGGCCAGTCTACTTTTTTTTTTTTAAGATATTAATGACAGTTACTTTAAATTTATTTCCTTTAATGTAATATCTATTTTAGAAGCCAATGAAAGTAAGCCTTCAATAATCAAATATAAGTTTTCAACAAGAACTTTTAAAATAGATTTTGTGTCTTCCTTTTCTTGTATTTAAATTTTCCAAAAGAAATCAGTATAATAGAATAATAAACTACTTTATTATTAATTAAGTGGTCTAGCACTAGAATTGAATAAACAAAGCATTATGAATGTTGGAATAAAGGATGGGGCTTGTTTTGACATTATTTAGTGCAGTACAATTGTGGGAGGGTGGTCTCACTAGAATCAACATAGAGTGATTTGGAATTAGTCGTACCTCAGATTCTACTTTATTTCACCCATACAAGAACTGATTCATCCTAATGTAATATCAAGTTTTTTTGCAGCTTTATTTTCTTAGGTGCTGTCTTTTTTCAATCTTTAAATAATAAAATGAGCCTACTCCACCACTCTTGCAGTAAATGTAGCAGATGAATGAATACAGAAGGCTGTGGGCATGCATACAGTTAAGATTAGGAAAGCATGAGAAACAAGTTATTTATAATAGGCAGGTACATGCTAGATAATCAGATATTTAAATGTAGAGCAAGATTTTACATCTCCTGAACATATTATAATATATACAGCCTACTTTTTTATTAAATGACATGTCAATAGTTTTAAAAATGAAACTTGTTACAAAAAGCAATTTTAATATTATTTTTATTTTTTGTCAAATTTGTTTGGAAAATGTCCTGACATAGTGACATTCAATTAAATAAGAAGGAAATATTCTTCTTTCTGTTGAAATTAAATTATTTCTGAGTTATTTCTGTTTTGTTTTTTCCTCCATCTTGTGGATATCAGTGTGCTAGCTATCAAATTGCTTGAAATTACTATTGGAATTGTTTTACCAAAGTATCATTCAATAATAATACTATGCTTAAATATATAACTGTAGACCCATAAACCATTATACGTATATATTTATTTTAATCACTAAGGTTTTTAAGGTTAACCTATGGAAATGGAATATATTACCACTAGTTTGTGACTTACATTGACCCACAATGTAGATGGCTTGTTATCTATCATTTTGAGATAAAATATATACATGGCTTCTGTATTTTTATCTAATTATATGCATTGATAACCATAGTCACCTACTGTTGTAGAACTGTTTATGTGACTCTAGAATGAAACTTGAAGGTGATAGTCTGACTGAAAAGAATGGTGTTTTCAATGAATGCATTACATGAAACCACATGACTATACCTTAATAGATCCTTGGAGTTTTGTGTAGTGAAATGTGAAAAGCACTCTGGTGGAGTAAAGAAAGCATTCTAAATAGGATCATATTGATTTCTATTGTAAAATTCATAACCCTGGTCTTTAAGAGACTTGGAATAAGTATATATTGACATTGGATCACTTGAAGAAAGATTTTATTTTGGTTCATAATTCAATATGTTTGGGTGGTAATTGATATAGTATAATGTTAATATTGTAGAAAAGTCCACCTGCTAAGATGGGAGACAGAGACAGCACTTTAAATATGCTTAGACAATTTTTATAACAAAATGCTTTTATACCTATGCATATAGATCTAAATTCTTCACTGCCAGCAGTTAGTCATTCTAACATTTCCAATTAACTAAGATCATTTTACTGAAGCCAGTATATTGTACCAGTATATTTTACCAGTATATTGAAATAATAGATTTTGTTTTTAACATGTGCTTAATTATATTTATAAAACACTGTCCAAGTTTCATCATACTAAATACTTCATCACAAATGCAAAACATAAAATAATTGTCAAATATTAAATCCTCTGTGCTTTTATGACTCATCAGCCTCAATTCACTCTATTTATTTAATATGTATTAATTTCTCCATGTGTTTATGTGCAACGAATCACCCTTGCATTATTACAGATTAACCAAACAACAATAGAAATTGAATATACTCGACCTACACTTTCAGTGACTACAGTGTGTGGTGTAAGATGATAGCGAACTTCACACAATAGGTTTTGCCTTTCTGAAGCCTTCAGCCAGAGAATTTGCATAGTAAGACTAAATGGCCTGTTAGGAGATTGTCTTGCATTTAAGCATTCACTTTGCTACATTATGCTAAATTTATTATTTATTTAAACATGACTCCTGCAGAGAGCCTACATTGGCTGGCTAATATAAATACAGTTTTAGAAATATTTTAGGAATTAGTTTCTTGAGTGACAGTATGTCTTTTATTATGGCTTCCTATATTACAATTATGGCAAAGAATTCCTGGCCAATGAAGGCATGATATACAAAAAAAAAATGTTATATATGAGATTAGGAAAATCTGGATAAACAAATAAGGTGGTCTGATGGTATGACTGAGCTATCATAAACTGGATAAGGTCAGCATTTTCTCTAAATATGATTCTAAATGTTATTCAAATATTTCTCTAAAATTTCTCTATATATTTCTCAACATTTTCTCATACTAATGAAGGGTAACTGGGTTAATTAGTGACATAAAATAGGCCTGTGCCTCATATCATACACACATAAAACTAATTTGAGATATATTAAACATCATCCATGTAAGAGAAAACTAATACATTTTAAGAAGACAATACAGAAGTAAACATATAACAGAGCTTACTTCCAAAGCAGAACACAATGGTAAAGTATGCGCAATATGATTTATAAATTCCACTGCCAGAAATATGAACCTTTTATTATCAGAAGTCAACAGTTAATAAATGAAAAATCAAAGTTATTTGTCATTATTTGACTTATAAAAGATTGCTATTAAGAAGGTCACAAAGGCCTATGCATCAATTCAGAAAGCACAGCAATACACTAAGAAAAAAAATTGTGGAAAAATAACATACAAAGGAAAGGATAACGTGCTGTGAATGTGGCCTAGTGGTAAAGTGCTCGCCTTGTACACATTAGTTCAATTCCTCATATATGTAGAAAAAGCGAGAAGTGGTGCTATGGCTCAAGTGGTAGAGTTCTAGCCTAGAGCAATAAGAAGCCAGGGACAGTGCTGAGGCTGTGAGTTCAAACCCCAGGACTGGCAAAAAAACAAAACAAAACAAAACAGAGACAGGATAAAATTTCAATGTGAAATGTTTTCTCCAAATTAAGTCCATGAAAGCACTAAATAAAACCAACATAAGGGCTGGGGATATGGCCTAGTGGCAATAGTGCTTGCCTTGTATACATGAGGCCCTGGGTTCGATTCCCCAGCACCACATATACAGAAAACGGCCAGAAGTGGCGCTGTGGCTCAAGTGGCAGAGTGCTAGCCTTGAGCAAGAAGAAGCCAGGGACAGTGCTCAGGCCCTGAGTCCCTGAGTCCAAGGCCCAGGACTGGCCAAAAACAAACAAACAAACAAAACATAAAATATCACTTCATACATATGAAACAGAGACAGACAGAAAGAAATAGTAATTGTTACTGAAGTTTTTAAGATGTAGAAGAAAGTTTCAGAGTGATGAATGTATGCTGTTATCTTAAATTTTGCTAAACTAATGGATAAGGAAAATATATGCTCTAAGTAGAGGCTGGCTTCTGAGAAAAACACTTTCAAACTGAAGAGAAAAAAAAAATCGCCATGGAGAAATTTGCACCATATTCTCAAGAGATGCTTTGGAGGTGGAGTTTCAGGTTTACCTGGTTGCCAGGAAAATATGCATTTTATTATGCCCCAGGACACTGGATTTGAAATAAAAGTGTTAATATTCCAATAGAAATGGCAAACCTCTGCGGTTTTTGTCTTGAGAAGGAAGGACAGAAGCTATAGGGTCAAATAGACATTTATACATTTCTCAGCCTTGCCAGATCATACCAGCTAATGTTGAGTCATTTCCTCAGGGTCCAAATTACCCCTTATCAACAGAGATTTTCTAAGGATTAAAAAAGCCTGCATTCAAAAATTCCTTAGTTAAGACACAGAAAATACCCCTAATTGCAGTTGTTTTTAATGAACTGTTGCCTGGAAATTTAGGATTCCTGAGTCTTCTGGAAGGGGGGGGGGGGGGGGGGGGGAGGGGAGGGGGGAGGGGGAACAAAGAAGGATAAGACTGTTCTAAAAATCTAATGTTTTTTTTTTTTTTCTTTGAGAACCAGAGGTAGTCTGCATGTTTTAGTCTGATGGAACTTCTTTTTCATACAATAACACTGCTGTGAAAACTACTATAGGATGAGTTTATTTTGAAAGTGTGTTTCAATTGATTTACTTTTTGAGCCTTGTACATACATACATTAGGCATTGGATACATTTCTTGTATCCAATTGTATTACATTTCTTGTAAGAAATGTATCCAATGCCTAATGTATGAAACTGTAACCTCTCTGTACATAAGTTTGATAATAAAAATTTGGGAAAAAAAGAATACATCTTCTAGCTCAGCAAAATCAAGAATACAGTTCTTTATATCTAGAGAAATGCTAGATTAAATTTTCAATTTTAAATTTTGAGCAGATTAGTTATTGAACAGCAATTCTGCACTAAAATACTATAACCATGAGAAGAGATAAAATATGTCAAGAATTATATTAAGTTGATTGTGTATATTATTCTTAGTGGCCAAATTCTAGAATTCTATATTATTCCATGTCACAGATGAAGAAGGAAGAATCACATAAATCTTATAACTTCCCTCAGCTTGCTGCATAACAATAGAATGAAAAAAATTACTAAGTCCTGATGTCTTTTGTCCATGCTGTTATCTGATGGCATCAAATATGTGCCTAAAAAATGAACACTAATAAGATTATCAACTTCTATGTCTTATATTTAGATAAATTCCTTTTTATCAACACAATTATTTACTTGACATACTTTTTGTCAAAATTGTTTTATTATTCATTTAAAAATTCCATAAAACACCTGTTATAAATGAGAGTAAGAAGTTACAGTCTGGGTCCTAATCAGCTGCCAACTCTAAATACCAGATAAATGTAAAAAGTTAGGCATTATGATTTTATAAAGCATCATTTAGCAGCAATTAACACAAAAAAGGAAATAGAGATTTATCATTACATTTAACTTCTAAAAGTTATCAGTTTGAAAAATAATAGCTCACATATGAAATGTTCTGTGGATTTTATTGCATTCATGTGGGTCCACTATTGTATGTCTGGAGCATCTACTTAAGAAATACAGATTATACAAAATAGCATTGCATAAAATAAAGAATCAACTGACTGACATCATATGCAAACAAGGAAAGAAGCATGCTAGACTCGATTACATTTTTCTAAGTCAGGATTGTTTTTATGTAAATATTTGCCATTTTTATAAAGTTGACTTGGTACTTGGATAAATCTATTATCATGATTTACTTTGTTAGCCATATGACATAATATCTCTAGTTTTTTTTTTTTTTACTTTTTTTCTTAACTACATCTTGTAATTTATCCATTGTGACATTTTTCTCTCTCATTAAGTGCATGCTGAGAACTCTCCCATTTCTTTTTCATTTTGGAAATTTCCTTGATGTTTATTTTCTCAAATACCAGTATTATCATATTTTTATTATCTGTGATTGATTTACTACTTCAATCCTGAAGTTTTTACCAAATGTGAATTTGTCCAAATGCGGTATTCCTCACTTCTTGCAGGATATGGCAGCTGATAGGGTATAATTGTGGACATGGGTAAACCAGAGATGCTAAAAGATGGTTTAGGCTGCAACACTTTAACTCCACAGACTTATTCTTTAAAAGAAAATGGTTTTTCACACTTCTCTTAATTATTTTCATGTAATCATCTTAAGTGCTCAATAATGTCATCAAGAAACTAAATCTTCTTTCTTGTTTTAACACAAACCATCATTCTAAGACAACTTCTCATAGTTACCATGTGGATACAAGTAACAAGATACTTTGGACCATTTTCTTTATAAGTAGAAAGAGGCTTTAAGAGGAAGACTCTCATCAAATATGGAGTATAAGCTTCTTTTCTTTATTCTATTGGATCAGATCATCCAATAGGTCTAAATTAAAGTGGAGAGTCATCATCATAATCAAACCTTGTGCCTGATTTTCATGAGCATTTGTTTTGTGGAGCTTGGAAAGTTCCTAGCTGCTCCTTTGATATGTGGTTTTATAGATAATAAATAAAGATTTTTCAAGTAATGCCAGTGATCATAATAAAAAGGGGAATATAAATTTGGTCATTCAAAGAACTGGCCAATAAGAGGTACATGGTAGTGCTTTTGACAGTGTGTAGAGGAAGATTAAAATTTTACTCCATAAGGAACTGATAAAACGAATACTAGAACATGATATAGATACCTGATAACTAGAAACTGTGCTGTCAAAACTGTTAGCCAGTTCTAACATAGCAGCGTTATTATCACACCACTGTTTTTCCAAACTAAAACTATTATAGCTGTGTTTCTCCTCAAAAAGTTGAGCAAAAGTCCTAAGCAGTGCATTATTATTTATAATTAAAATAAAACCTTAACAACAATCAGCTAGCATAAGTCATGAGGCAGGATAACCTTTAATGGCATATTGAGGAGATGCTCCTTTCTCAAGAAACACAGTGGAATAAATGATGAATTAATACACTCCTTTTTTCAATGTTTTTCAATTGAATTACAGATAAGGAGGAAGTAGATCAGAATGATAGATGGGCAGGAGTTTTACTTTAATATGGTTGCTATCTTATTATTTATTAGTGGAATTAAATTTTCTGTACCAGACATAAAGTCCTCTGCTTTTCTTATCAGCTCTTAATACAACACATAGGAAGACACATATGTGTTCAATTAAAGGAAGAAATGCATGCATGAATTACAGAGCAAGGAGACATACTATTAATAAGTATTAAGCTTCATAGAATGAATATAAAATGAGAGTCACTTAGCAAGGAACTGGTGTCTCCTTCCTGTAATCCAAGTTACTTAGGAGACTGGTGAAGATACAATCTAGGTGTTGGTGATTGGTGCATTGTGATTCTTTTTCATCCACAGCTAGACCATAAAAAGTCTTGTCAATATCTTATCACACAGTAGTTATTAATTTAACTCCAGATATAACCATGTGCCTGGCATTTTTAAAAGTAACTTAATACATTATTTCACATGTGTAGCAGAGAAATCTAATATCCCAGTAGTCATACCAAAGATAGAAGCTGGTGGAATAGTGTGTTTTGACTTTTCAATCTAGGAATTGTTGAAGCTGGGATTCACCTCAGATCTGTCTTTTGTTGTTGTTGTTGTTCAATCTTCAATGAAATATGAGCAGCAACTCTGTGTAGTTCTGTATCTGATTCTTCTGTTACCATTGAACTTTTTTTAAAAATCAGGTAGTACTATTTTTATTATTCATTCCACTATACTTAACTAATTAATCTTTCAGGGTTGACTGCACCACGTCTAACATAAAATCTTTCATATATATATATATAATTATCAAACTGAATTACAGAGAGGTTACAGTTTCATACATTAGGCTTTGGATATATTTCTTGTACTGTTTGTTACCTCATCCCTCATTCCCCCGTCTCCCCTCCCCTTTTCCCTCCCCCCCCATGAGTTGTTCAGTTCATTTACACCAAACAGTTTTGCAAGTATTGCTTTTGTAGTTGTTTGTCTTTTTTTTTACCCTGTGTCTCTCGATTTTGGTATTTGCTTCCAATTTCCTAGTTCTAATACCACTATACCGGTTTCCAATATACTCAGATAAGATACAGAGAAAGTGTAGGTACAACCACAGGAAGGTGATATAAGAAGATCATCAATAATAGAGGCTACAGTTATGTATGGCACTTGAAAGTAGATACAACTGCTATATATAACAATCGTTTCCATAACATGGAGTTCATTTCACTTAGCATTAACTTATGTGTTCATAAGGGTATAGCTATTGGGCTCCTGTGATTCTCTGCTGTGACTTGCCTAAACCTGTGCTAATTATTCCCTATAAGGGAGACAATAGAGTCCATGTTTCTTTGGGTCTGGCTCACTTCACTTAGTGTAACTTTTTCCAAATCCTTCCATTTCCTTACAAATGGGCCAATGTCATTCTTTCTGATAGAGGCATAAAATTCCATTATGTATATGTACTACATTTTCCTGATCCATTCTTCACTAAGGGGCATCTGGGTTGGTTCCAGATTCTTCCTATGACAAATTGTGCTGCGACGAACATTGTTGTGCTGGTGGCTTTAGTGTGATTATGTTTGTGGTCTTTTGGATAAATACCCAAAAGTGGGGTTGCTGGGTCATAGGGGAGTTCTATGTTTAGCCTTCTGAGGAATCTCCATACTGCTTGCCAGAGTGGCTGAACCAGTTTACATTCCCACCAACAATGAAGTATGGTTCCCTTTTGGCTTGTTTACCTTCACTTCAGCATGAACAAATAGATTATTCTTAGTTTAATTTTTTGCCTTATCTTCATAATGTAGCATAGTCAGAATTCAAGCTCTAAAAGTGTCACATTTACAAATTAAGTCACTCATATTTAACTTTAGTTCACTTTTTGTTTATTCTTTTTATATTTACTATTCTTAAAGTATCATCTGGTCAGTTCCTATTATTTTATTTCAGGAGCTCTTCTACTGATCTCTTTGTCACCACCTCATTCAGTCTACATTTTAATTTTTCAATTGGTATTATAAAACATAATTTTGTTTTGTTTTGCTTTTTAAAAAATATCCCCCCTTCTCCAGTCCCCTCCTCTCTCTCCCCTGAGATGTACAATTTGTTTACAGCATATTATTTTGTGAATATTGCTGTTGCATTGGTTCGCCTTTTACCCTTTGTTCCTCCATTTTGGTGTTCCCCTTCCCTAGTTCCAATAAACATACATACAATACCCAGTGTACCAATGTCAGTTACAGTGAAATCAGGGGTAAAACTATGGAGAAGAAAGAAAAAGGCATAATTTCACATGGTACTTTGAAAGTAACAACAAAGATAAACATATGCACGTTGAGGCCTAAGGAACTAGAATATTGGCCTTAATCAGTACTTGTTGAAGTTTCTGTCACAACTAAGATTCATAGTAAGGCATGCTTATCATAGAGCATTGCAATAACATGTGGCATAATACTGAGTAGAGATTCTTAAGGATGCATCTTTTTCAGCAGAGATCATGGAAAGCATCCCCTGATCAAAGTTGGACAAATCATCACATTTGACTTACAGAATATGCATTTTTCTAAAAAATAGAATAAGATTAAACTTTTAACAAGTAGTAAGCACAAGGTGATAGTGTATTAGTTAGTTCTATACATGAAGATCAATCCACATTCATTCTTTAAAGGCAACAACTGTCCTAAGATTCACCTTGTGCAGGACAAAGTCAAAACATGGACTTAATCCAACATTTAATCAGCTTTGCAGATGGGTTTATTTCACGAATGCACTATGCTGCACAGATGGAAGTTCCTGAGTTCTTGACAAGGTGTTAAAACTGTTACTGATATTACAAAGAAATTAGAAATCAGCATAGGAAATTGTAATTAGTAGGGGCTTGGTCTCTGAAGAATTTATTAACATAGCACTTATATTTTGTCCTTGGCACCAAGAAAACATTCAGAAGAATAAAAATATAAACTATACATCGGGGTTACATGAACTGAGTTTCTTTCATATGAAATCATTTTTAGCTACATATGGACTTAGTGACTTATAGAATATTGTGCTAAACTAGAAGAATATAAAGTGGATATATTTAAAATGATTTGGGGGCATTCACAAACAGTATCTGAAATCTAAGGATGAAGTAATAATTCAATCATGAAACTGTTATAAGCCATAAACTTGCTAGCTATATATTTAACTGTTTCAATGAAATAAAAATAAAATCAGCTTAGATTGAAATGCCTCCACTTAGGATTCAACCTATCAAAAATATTCAGATATTTATGAAATTAAAAGTTATTTCTCCTATAGTTAGCACCATAGAATATGTCAATTGTAGAGGTTAGCCACATAGAAAATGTCAATTTTATAGGCATATTTAAGATATTTATTTTTAGTCACATTTTATTATATATTATTTTCTAGGCTCATAAAAAATTGAAAATGAAAAGAAGAATTTAGGTGAGATAGCTCTTAGCTATCAGATTTATTTATTTTTAAAAATGATGTCTTTTATGATATCTTCTAAAACTGCTCAAGATGTAACTAGCCACCACATTTTGCTATTCAGTAATTGAAATATAATAATCATCCAGGTTGAAATATACTTTAATCATAAATGTGTATTAAATAATGGAAAAGATCTAAAATGTTTTGTTAAAAATTCATATTTATTTTCTATATGAGTAGATGAATTTGCAAAATTATTAGTTGGCAAGAAAATATCCCCATGGCATTTTGCCTATGTTAATATGATTAAATTTGTTAATCATACCTTTGCTCATATTTGTGGCTCACATTATGAGTTCCTTAGGTAGCAGTGGATTTGAATCATGTGTAATAAAGTTTCTCAAGTAGCAGATCATCTCCAGTAAGAAGTAATTACACATAACTTTAACTAGATAAATAATATTTCTTTTCTGTCATATAGTAATAGATATTATTAATACTTCTAAATTAATGACCCACCATGCAGCTATGGCTCATTTAGCATAAATTAAACAATTGCACATGTTCATGTTTCAGTGTTGTACTTCCCATTGCAAGATTGCAAACATTCGCTAAAATAGCTAAAGTGGTTTAAAATGAGGATGAAAATGAGTTCTTATGGCTGTCCAACTAGTTGACGGGAGAGAAATACATGGTCTTAGCTGCTTATAATTTTCTGTTCTCTACACAGCAACCTCCATCTTTTTTTTCATGTTAAATATTGGTCCTTATATAGCCATACAGAACTTCCTCCAAAAACATTTTGTATATGCCATTTTGTTTTATTTGTGTAGCTGATGCTTTCATATTTTGTAACTGGTATCCTACTAAATTTGTTTATGTTTTCTTGTCATGCCTGGCCTACTTGGAAATTTAAGTTATATATCAAGTAATTAATGTGAAGATTATATTTGATGGATTAAGATCCTCAACTTGTAGAACTTTATATTGCCAAAAAGGAGCCAAAGAAAATATTTTTTCCAGGTGCTTTTTGCAGAGTCAGGCATGACAGGGGAGAGAAAGCAATCATTATGTCAGTGTCAGAATAGTGAAGAGAAATTGGAAATGGAGTTAAGTGAAGACAGTTGAAAGAATAGAACAGACAGAGTAATAGGAGAACAATAAACTCCTAACTATGGTATTGTCCCAAAAGATAAGATAGAAGCAGAAAAAAGTTTCAGGGAACCCAATCATGGTAGTTGGAGTCATGAACATAGAGGAGTCCAGTCTTTAGTTTTAAAAAGACACAAATTTCTGTACTCCTAAGGATTCTTTTCTTCCTGAGTAGTGTCTCCCATGATATGTTCAAGTAGACTTAATGGCTTGATTTATGGGGGATAACCTCCATTTATCCTTGCTAGCTTAATTTAACTCCCCAAAAGGTCCTGTTATGAATAGTAAATCACATAGACACATTTTCCATATATGAAAGAAACACTAGGCAGATAGAAAAGGCAAAGCGATTTAATTTTTCCACAAGCATGCCTTGCTTCCTGAAACACTGATAAATCTCTTTATTTCACTTATTCTTCAACAGTGATTCTTTATTAAAAAAAAAGTGTTATGTCAGTTTTTAGAAGAAACACTGAATTAGTTCATGATCCACAAATCAAATCTACTCAGGTAAAAAGATTCTTTTGTAAAGCATTAGTGATTATCAGCATAAAAAAAACCACCCAGCAACCTAATTATCATGCAGATCAAATTCGGTAATTATATAAGGTTTCCATGCCAAATACTTAGAAAATAAAAGCCAAATTAAATTGAATGGGAAAAAGCAACAAGGTAGTAGAAGACAGTTTGGAAAAAAAGAAAAATCTCAAGGTGTGAAGTACCTAAACTTGTGTATATAACATAGAGCTATCCTATTGAAGGGGAGTAAATAGGAACACTGGCTAAAAGTTTGAAAAACCACGGTAATTGTAATTATACACAATAGAATTAGTGCCCACTGAGTACTGATTTTACTTGAATACAGGCTACTTTAATGCACAGGTGGCAATAACAATACGTCATTTGGGGTATTGTAAATCACCTCCAAGGACTAAAATGCAAACTCTTGGGCTGAGCAATACCCAGGTGTTGGTCCCTTGATGAAGTACACTAAATGCTCAGGTTTCTTTTATAGAACAATGAGGACAGAAATATAACCATATGACAGTGTTTGGCACAGCTAGCATAATTTGTCCATTATATATGCTCTGGAAATATGTTAAGTATCCTTTAAAATTTGCTGATGAGTTTCCCTCTAGAGCAAAAAAAAATAAAATAAAAACAACAAAACGACTGGATGAGCAGGCAAAAAAAAGTGACTCCATCATTTCCTACTCTTTCTTCAGCACAGTGAAAAACCACCTGTTGGGGAGCTGCTTTCTTCCTCATATCACAGGAGCAGACGGTGAGTCACATAGGGACAGTGGGAGCACGATAGGTTTGCAAGGTGGCTTTTTATTCCACTAGGTAAAGAATGGGTGAGTCAGACTCTGGCTCTCATAATAGCAGTTCTGTCTCCTGTGACCTTCCATCCCGCAGGAATAAAGCTAAAGAAACTCAGGAAGAGTCTTATTCTGCAGCTTGAAGCAGATTATTATAAATATGTTTGGACACAATTATCTTACTCATAATGTAAATATGAATGGGAGTATCTCCAGGAATAGGTGTGAGGATGGTTATACAAATCATCGTCTATTGTCTAGTACAGTAAACATTAGCCCTGTGTGGCTATTTAAATTTAAATAAATTAAACTTAAGAATGTGTTTCTTTGTCAGGCTAGGAACATTTCAAATATTCGGCTACTGAGCTACATGGCTCATATTGGACATCACTATATATAACTTTTTCATAGCTGATAGAAATTCTTAAAGTGTGGACTCAGCACATTTTCTTTTGTTTCTTATGAGATGTGAAGAGTGATACATGAAAGACACAACAGCTGGCTGGCTTCAAATCAGTCCAGTTCTTTAACAGGTATTTTATATTAGCATAAAAAGTAAAATCCTACAAGGTACACAGTTCAACTTAATTTATTCTGGTTCAAAAGAGGTTAGTCAACACCCTTTGCAATCAACTAAATCTGAATGAGTGAAACCATTTTGTAACATACTGTATTGCTTTTATAAAGGTGGTTACAGTTACATAAGTCAGTGAATTACCTGAAACCAATTTTTTGTAAGACTCTTATTTCTGGCTTATTTTCCTCCAAAAAAATAAGAATCAATATGGAGGGACTGAGAAATAAAACTGAGTATAACATGCTAGGAACAAAAATTAGTATTCCAAGGACATTTGTATCTTATATACAAATATTATTTGATCTTTGCAAAAATCTGTATTTGACATATACAAATTTTGTATTTGATATTTGCAATAAAAATATAGGATTTGCCACTTAAGAAACTGCTTGAGATTTTCATGGTTAGGTCCCTTTTGGTTATTCTTATTATAATAAGATAGCCTCTATTAACCATGCATATTATTGGTAGCATTTTCTCAGAGAGAATTCAAGCACTTTAGTGAGAGTTGGTAAAATAACAGAATAATACCCAATGTTCCTTAGTTTCCAGTTTAAACAATTTAAAAAATATTCAAAATAGTTTTGTACAGGAAAACAAAAAAAACATTAGGAACTGAAATATCTGCTTGGATTCAGGCTCTGTCGCGGATAAAAAGGTGACAAACTGTTGAAGGGTAAAGTAACATAAGATGAAGCAAAGCACATAGCGTGGGAGTTTTGAGAATGTATGGAAATATTCTTTCTCTTCCTACTGCAGGTGTCTCCAGGTAGCAGTCATCCCTAGAGCAAATCTGATCAGACATTTGCAGGAAATATTCTGTTCTAATAAAGCAATTTTACTGCACTTGCCAGAAAGCTTCTTGTAGAGAAAGTTATATTTCTGAAAGTAATACAAGATTTTTATGAATTCCTTATGCCAAAAAGTGGCTACCTTGTGGTTTACTTCTTAGAATTTGGTTGCCTTATATTTTTGTGAGATTCTCATTACAGTCCATTCAAGTTGTGTCAATCTTCTAAGTATATGAAATAACTATTATCTTGTATCTTGTGACTATTTTCTTTCTCACAAATTGATACAGACCAAGGTATCTTTGCCTTTCTAGAAATACTTTGATAATACCAACTCAGCATGCCTATGAGTTTCCTTTCAAATATTTCTTTATTTTCCCCTCATTTTTCATGAACTAAACTTCTTAAGTCCCATCTATAAATGAGAATGTAGAATTAAGCAGTTTATTCAGTTTGCCTAGTGGTTGTAGGTTACAAAACTCAGACTCCAAGTTTTGAACCTATTAGAATCAACTGATGTGCCAAGGCGATGACCCCCTCAAAACAAACAAACAAACAACAACAACAACAAAAAACAACACCAAGGAGTCCATCCCATGCAAGGACAAGAGAGTCTTTTAATTCAGCTCCAGCCGGTCCCACAGCCTTCTTTGGCAGCGGCCAAGCAGTCATGAGCCCTGCCTCCTTGGTCAGCAGGGTTTTTATTGACAATAGGGTAGGGGGGGGGGGGATAACCATGACAATGGCTTTGTGATTGGGTGGGGGTTCGAGGGCTTACACTTGACTGGCCGGTTAGTTCCTGGGCAAGCTTTGTCTCTGGCTCATTGGCTAGGGGTGTGCTCATTTCTCATAAAGGCTAGGAATTTTTAGCTTAGTGGTTGTGGGATAAGGAAATACAGCCATACTGGGCAGGCAGGGACACTATAGTTTACTGGGAGAGGGAATCTTCCCAGGCCTCTGAGCAGGGGGGTTGGGGAGATAGTGGAAATGGAGTCAGCTTCTGCTCTCTTTTACTGGCCAGATCTGACCTCCACATTACACAACCACAATAACTTATGTTCCTAAATATCTGTATTTGCCCCCTCTTTCAATTAGGGAGTAACCAACCAGTTTCTGTTATCAGTTGTAATGCTAGCCCTTAGAAAACAATTTATCACCCATAATTTTATCCTTCTAGGATTTATTTTTATTGTAATTATATTATTATTATTGCAGTCTATACTTTAATATGTCTTGTAAAAATAGTATTTACAAGGGCCCAAACAACATTGAGTTTTTTTAAGTATTTATGTAAAAGAGAACAAATCGAAATAATGTAATACTGATGGTAAAGACAAGAAAAGATGAAGAAAGAATGGAAAGAAGGAGGGGGGAAAGGACAGAAGGAAGGGGGGAGGGAAGAGAAGGAGGGAAGGAAGGGGGAGGGAGGGAGGAACGAAGGAAGGAAGGAAGGAAGGAAGGAAGGAAGGAAGGAAGGAAGGAAGGAAGGAAGGAAGGAAGGAAGGAAGGAAGGAAGGAAGGAAGGAAGGAAGGAAGGAAGGGAAAGAAATGACAGGGAGGGGAGGATAGGGGGTATATTTTCCAATAGCTCAAAAGATAATCACATTGGTTATTAAAATGAAGATGAGCATTTTGAAGAATTACAGAAAAACAATTGAAGTACAGGCTAAAGAATATGTGATATTGAGCTAAATCAGTAAGGATAATAAGAGTTAATTCAGGCAAAATTGGAGTGGTGCAGTTAATCAGGACCTGTTACATTTTAGATTTCATACTAAAAATTCTGTATTTATCAATGATGTATTTAGATTTTTGAAAGGTGTATTTGGCTTGAGTTTTCAGAATAATCTTGGAAGACAAAGGGTAGATAGCACACATGAAAGTCCAAAAAGAGAACATGTAGTAAGAATATGGGACAAAAATTTATTATAAATGTAGAAATACAGTCTGGCATAAGCAATAGCCTTTATTTGGTAGGAAAGTGACAGTAAGTACACCTATTATTGACCTATCCTTCAGTTTAATTACTTGGACCTATAAATCTTCTGCTCACCATTCAATCACTTGCTGATGTCATGTTGGATGAACGCAAGAAAGAGTCATAGTACAGGAAGCTTTTTATCAATCAGGTTAGCATAATTTCCTCAGAGCAGGTGTAGAAAGGTTATTGTCATGAAATTATCCTAGTAATGGATAATGGTAGTGTGATCTAAGACTTCTAAGCAAGCTGATAACATACACATACATATCAGATCCTGTCCAACTACTTTCCTAAGTCAACTATTTGAAACATTAGGGTACATGAGTGGGCCTCTGTAACTATAATTAAATATTATTTATGGAATTTTCCTAACAAAGTTGAACACCTGTTCACAAACTAAAGATACATGCTACTCTATTTTGCAATATAAATTCAATAAAATTGTCATCTCTATACTTGTCTCAACCGTAACTTGTTTTAAAATAGTGTACTATGTGTTGGATACATGTGAATGGCTACTGGTTTCATACATTTTTAGTGGGAAACTTTCCATACTGGTGCCCCAAATTGGTCCTTATACTTCTTATACCCTAATAAAAACCTTTATTGAAATATTTTAAGCATTTGCCTACACACAGATGCTTTAAATATATGGGTAGGGAGTCTGTTCTCATACATGATCAATATTGTTGCCTACAGATCAACAATTTTGTGTTTCTATCTCCTGGAAGATCATCTAACTGAAAGCCAGTATTTGTGATAATGAACATTTGAGCATATCTTCAAAAAAACAGCAGCCCATTTTTAACTTCAGTCACAGAGTGAAGTGATTGTGTTTAATTATTAATTGCAAAGCAGTTTACATGTGGTTGGTAGGTCAACTTTTAATAGCTTAAGTATACTTTGGTTGATAGAATTGTAACCAAACTGTTAGCAAGAGCAGCTACAAGAAATCTAGAGAATTGCATATTTGAAAAATAAAAGACCATGTATCATTATTAATGATGCCAGAGAACTTTAGAAAATTGCCTTCCCAAATATTAATTTTTCTGTACTATCCTTACTTTCATTGTAGTGCTACACCCAATTAAAGCATCAAGCACTTAACCTATACTTGTGAAAAAAGCAGTTTATGATGGGTGTAATCATACTCCCCTAGGTCCAATTATCTCAGTTGGCTTCCAATTAATCCATAGAGTTGTTCGGTCCTCCTTCTAATTAGATCTTTTCCTCTGAAAGAACAATCTTTCTTTTTTATTCATATTTTACTTTATTATTTCCTTTACTTGAGCTGTGCAGTGAGGGAATACTACTTTGAAATACACTTGTTTGTTTGATGGCTGTTTGAGGCTTAGTGATGATGATGTTTTTAACTGGTAACCACTTCAAGTAGAAATATAAACGTAAGTCGTTCTCTATGAAAATTAAAGCCACATATGGACAAAGCAAGATGAGGGCTAATTTTTTTTTTATTTTAAGTTTTATATTTTTTCTCATTAAATCTCATTGATCTTTTAAATTACCTCTGTAAATGTGAAAATCCACAGAGAATTAACTTTTTCCTCCTACCTGATTTATTTGTTAACTTTATTACCTTTAAGGACATAAATTTATCTTTCAGATTAAGTTATAATAAAAATGAGCTGTATGAAGAAGACATTTGATCCACAGTGACATTTTCGGTGTTAAATCTCCTCTAGGCTATGGAGAAATCACCAAGGATAAAAGGTTGCTGTATTGGCAAGGGGTTTCTTAAATATTTGCAACCTGGTAGCTAGTATAGTGTCATATTCTTTTTCTACTTCATCAAGAAAATCTTTTATAATTATATATTAAAATCTGTAATTGTGTCACTCATCCCAGCCGACTTTCCAAGCTGTTACAAATATTGTTTGATGTGTGATTACAACTGTAGATTTGGAAATGATACAACTTTACAGAAGTAGAATTCTCTTTGTAACATCCTGCATATACCCCTGCTCTAGTATACAGTGCATTTCCCTGTAGAAGAGTTAAAGAACCCTTTCCACCTTTAGATCCATCAATATTACATAAATTTTAGAATGTAAGCTTCATGAGAACTAAATTACTTCAAAGTTTTGTTCTGTGTGTTGAATCTTATAAAAATAAATCTATATTTGATTTTCTATTTGGAGAACAGAGATGGATGAAGTATAAGCTTGATTCAATTTCCTTCACAGTTTAAGCCTTTGGCTTGTTCTACTGTAGTTATAGTGGAAATTTATACATAGTCATATTTGCACAGGATATCAATAAATAATAAATGTCACAAATACACAAAAACATTTACAGATGCGAACATTTATTCACAAGGTTTGTACTGAAATAGGTCTTTCTTGGAAGACCACTTACAGCGAGGAAATGAGACTTGACTTTAGAAATTGCCCACTTCTCATCTTACTCATTCCAACTGAACTATGCTACCATTATTCTTTTCAAATGTGTTATCCACTAGACATATGATTCCGTTTTTGGGATCTTAGCACTCCCTACACTTTTTGAGTCACATAGAATATTTTACAAAGTTTCCAGGAAATATTGTTGGAAGGAAATGGAGAAGAAGGAAATGGCCATTATACATAATACCTCTTTGGTGTGTTGTTCTATAGGCATGACTTAGAGTGATATTCTTAATAAGTCTGGGGAAAACGTATGTCATTGGACAAAATTCATTCTAATCCATACCCTGTAAGAGTTTGTTTAAAAGAGGTTGAGGGAATCTAGCCTTTTTTTTTTTTTGAAGCTGTTCAGTATACCTCTTTTCTTCACATGTTCTTTCAGTGAAAATTCAAAAGGATAAATAGGTCTGTTGCTTTCAGAGTGTTCATCACTGTGAGTCTTCAAATGGCACAAACTACAGTGTATGTGCATCCACATCCTAAGTTATTAAAATTGAATGAAAAACACCAGGATATCCAGGAAATATTCCGATTGCCTTGACTTTCAGTTTCTCTTTTGTGGGACACTGAGCGAAAGCACAACAGGTATAGACACAAGAGTAAAAAAAAAAAAAGAAAAAAGAGGAAGTTTTTAATGATAGAGAAATTGTAATTGTAGGCTTTGCATAATGCAAATCATTTTCTTACCTTTAAAGCATCCATGTTATGGAAACGATTGTTATATCACAGTTGTAACTACTTTCAACATGCCATATGTAACTGTAGCCTCTATTATTGATGATATTCCTGTATCACCTTCCTGTGGTTGTACATACACTATCTCTCTATCTTATCTGAGTTTATTGGAAACTGGGAATACTAGTATTAAAACTAGGAAATTGGAAGAGAATACCAAAATTGAGAGACACAGAGTAAAAAAAGACTAACAACTACACAAAAGCAATACTTACAAACTGTTTGGTGAAAATGAACTGAACAACTGAACAACTCATGGAGGGTGAAGGGAAAGGGGGAGGGGGGAGGGGGGAATGAAGTACAAGGTAACAAACAGTACAAGAAATGTATCCAATGCCTAATGTATGAAACTGTAACCTCTCTGTAATTCAGTTTGATAATAAAAATATATAAAAGCATATATGTGTATAAATTTGTATATGTATCTATATTCCTTTGATATTAAGGATACCAACTCCCCACACACTGCCATCATGTGTTTTGGTGGCTGCTTTTAATGGGTGCCCTTTCAGCAAAACCTTCTTTAAGTTGACCCAATTTTTTGGTCAAATACATTTCTAAATATTAAGAGACTAAATCAGACATAGGATCCATGTATATGAAAAGATTTTAAGTGCTTCTACTCAAATCATTAGGGGATGATAAAATGGCTTAGTTTTCTTAGAAGGAATGTTACTCATCTTCTGCATTTAGGACCCTATTACCTCTAAGTGAAAACTAAATGTTCAAAATTCTTGTGGAAACAACCACTATATGGTACTCCAACTTCATGTGGTAGTAGCTAATCTGAGCTGAAACAAACAAGATATATTTTGGTTTGCTGTATTATACATCATTGATGACTGACTGCTCCCAATAGAAATCTCCCAGAAAGACAGATATTTAATGTTGTTTTCTTTAATTCTTCCATGACAGTTTGACAATTTTTAGTAATATTGTTTCTCTCTTTCCTCTCTCCTTGTCTCTTTCTCATTCCCTGCTAAACTCTGTCTGTCTCACCTCCTCCTTATTCTTAGCTATTTTTTCCTTGTGTTTCATATAGCAAGTACTTGAAAAACTGAGATTTGTAGGCTGCTAGTGTAATCTTGAAGTTATCCAAATAACATAAATTAAAATATTTGTGAAGACTCTACTTTAACATATCCACTGTGAGTTCTTAGACTATGCTATTTCTGCCTCTAATGCTTGGTTGTGTTTGAGGATGATTAGATATAGTATGTATTTGTGTGCCAATTGTTCAAAGAGCCCTTCTCCACTTCGCTTTCTAAGTAATGACCTCTTTTCCCTTGGCAGGGTATGGGTGGGAAATCATTCTTCATTACTGACTCTCAAGAGTTGGTAGAGTCCTGCTCTCCAGACATGTCCGTAGCTATACAAAGAGTTGTTAGCATCTATAATCCTTCCTTTCCATTCTCTTCCCTTCCTCTCCTCTCCTCCTGTTTATATCCCCTTCTTTCTCTTCACTTGGTAACATATTTTACATATAATGGAAAATAGTAATAAATTAGGGTTCTCTTCATCAAGTTGCTCAAATATTAATGAGGACGCAAAAGTGTACAAACATTCTTGGCATTCTTCATTATTTCATTGCTCCCCAATTTCTGGATATGTTATTTTCTATTTTGTCATTGTGTCAAAATACCTGAGAAAAGTGACTTAAGGGAGGAAGATTAATTTGAACTCTTAGTTTCAAAGGTTTCAATCCATGTTCCCCTAGGTAGAATGTTCTGGTCCTGTGCATGAGGAGGCACACCATGAATGACTCGGTGTGTGTGTGTGGGGGGGTATTCCTATATAGTTACCTTCCTTATTTCCTCCCTTCCTCTTTCTTTCCTATTTTTTGTTTTCATTAAAAAAACAGAAATTTTAAGCCAAATAATAAAAATTACATTTTGGGTATTTCAGTTACTTTGACAGAACCATGTGGCTTTTTCCTTAATCACTTACAGCTGAATGAACTATGGGCGTTTCACGGTATAGAGTTAGAATATACCTTATAATATTAGTAGAAAGTTTTACACAGATGTTAGTGTTTCTAACCTAAGTGAACTAAAATAAATTAATTCCTCTTTGAATCACGAGGTACATTTTACCTGGGTCTTAATTGACTTTCAAGGGACAAGTTCCAAGTCCTGAATTCAACCTCTAAGACTCTCTCTCTCTCTCTCTCTCCCTCCCTCCCTCTCTCTCTTTCTCTCTCTTTCTCTCTCTCTCACAGACACAGATTAATCCCAAATTAGACACAAAGTTCTAAATATTTTGATAAATAGTTTTACCTGTATGTATGTTTGCCATAACAAAGTATTATATAGTTATCTATTTACATTCAATTACCCAATTTTAAATTCCAAAGATATTAGAATACACTGTTGTTCTATTAAACAATATTTGTGACCTATGCAACCTTCACTTAAGAATCTTTGGATGGGGGCTGGGGATATGGCCTAGTGGCAAGTGTGCCTGCCTCGGATACACGAGGCCCTGGGTTCGATCCCCCAGCACCACATATACAGAAAACGGCCAGAAGTGGCGCTGTGGCTCAAGTGGCAGAGTGCTAGCCTTGAGCGGGAAGAAGCCAGGGACAGTGCTCAGGCCCTGAGTCCAAGGCCCAGGACTGGCAAAAAAAAAAAAAAAAAAAAAAAAAAAAAGAATCTTTGGATGCAGGGGCTGGCTGCTTGGACTCTTTCACATGACTTCTACTCAGAAGTCACTGTTGATGATACATGTTTTCCTTCTGTAGATTGTCTCACCTTTACTAAAGATGGTTTCTTATCGCTGTCAACATGAAGTAATATTTCAGTAATTCACAATGTGTAGTGATTTTATCTGCTGCAGGATTAGTATGGTACTAATATGACCTGTGTTAAAAAAAACACTCAATATTTAAACTTCTTATCCCCTCCTGCATCATTTCATCTTGTGAAACTCTTCTGCAATGCTGGCAGGAAAGCAAAATGAATTTCCCAGTCAGCTACACATTAATGAAGGTAAAGAGCCAGTGCACTGCATTGCTAAATTATGATGTTTTGTTGGTTATGTGTCTTGAGTTCATGTTCACCCTTACCATATTTCCAATCTGGCATGGGTTTATTTGGGACATATCCTTATTTTTAACTCAAGGGGTGAGTGTAGTTTCTTCTTTTACTCTTGGAATTTCTTTGGCGGATGTCTACTAGAAGGGGTGAAATTGGGTTTACATATACAACATTTTTGGCTATCTCAGTTGTATTTGAAATGTTGAGTAAATAATTCAATTGTCATTCATAGAAGAGTCTTTCACTCATCCAAGCTCACTTTAATTTCTTTTGTGCTTACCTGTAGCCTATACTGTCAAGTAACTCCTATATTGTATCTGGCTCTCATTTCATCTTCCAATATATATACTGTATAGTGGAGCAAGACCCCTTGCTAACACAAATTGCCTTGTTTGAATTGTATGTTTATTTTATACTATGAACTAAAGTTGTTATGCCTTCCTTTACTCTTGTATATACATTATACACAAAGTATATATTACTCCTAAAAGTAATATTTATATACAAACACCCTAATAGATCCATGTAAAATTTAAGTAGCGTGAGTAATTTGGAAACTAATATATCATAGTTTTACTTCAATGACAATATTTGACTATTTATACTTCTGTGTTTATTACAATTTTTAAAATCTGTGCAGCATCACTGTATTTGAATACTAATGATAGAGACTTCAAAGACTTGCCTTTGTCTTCAATATCATGTCAATTAAGTTAGACATAGTAGAATCAAAATTTATTTTAGACATTGCTTTATTATACTGTCTATGCAAATAACATGTAATAATGGTGAGTATCTTTAAGAGATAATTACTGACATACAAAATTTTAATGCATTTCACAATACATCCAGAAGCTTATACTGTCCTTCAGTGGTTTCAGTTTCTCAGTGAGAGAAGTTGTAAGAAATATATTATCCATATTCCCAGAATTTCATAAAATTTCTTTCCCATTTCTTTTTATGAACATGTTTTATTGTAATTGATACTGTAATAATATTTAATGCTATTATATATGAAAATGTTGAATAATTAATATAGGATGGTTTCTCTCTATAGTAATCAGAAATATTCTGTTTTGAAGAGATAATATTTTCCTGTAATTGTTTTGTGTACACTTATGTCATGTGATACAGTTCTGTGATTGTTTCAAAAATACTTTAGATAGCTTAATAAAAAGAAAGTTATATTTGACTCACAGTTGCAGAAGATTCAGACCAGGTTGGGTACTCCTGTTTGGTCGAAGTCTGTGAAAGTAGAGTCTAATGGCAAGAGCACCTGACCATGAAAGCCAACTCTTTTTGGTGTAGATAAAGAGAAAATAGGAGAAGGAAGGAAGGAAGGAAAGAAGGAAGGAAGGAGAAGAAAAAGAGAGAAATACTGGGATGAAGTGAGGCAGAGAGAGAGGATGAAATAAAGTCAAGGAGATACAGAGACAGGGAGAAAGAGAGAAAGGAAAATAAAGAGAGACAGAACTGGGGTGCATAGCTATCAAAATTCCTTCCAGAAATATGTTTCGCCATGTACTTGAAATTGAGGTCTCTGTATACGTGGGTCTAAAAGGATAAATCCACATACAAATCATATGCTCTTTTCTTAACTCCAAAAATAAAACTCCTGGCTTGTTTTCAATAATTTATATATTTCAAGAATTTTTCACTTTATAGTGGCATCATATAGAATTTTATTGAAGAAAAATGGAGAAAACAATTTGAATAAACATGAACTTGAACCCCCTGTAGTGTATGGCTGTTGTAGCAATTGTTACATAAGAATTTAACAAGGTATCTGAAAATTATTTTAGTGCATGAACAATACATAATTTAGATACAGAACAGAACTTAGTTAAAAACAGAACTTAGTTAAAAAAATTTGTCCAAATAAGCAATTCTAGATCAAGGAATTTCTCTGCTTAAGGAAGTCAAGAAAGATCCAAGGAAAGGCCAGTTTTGTCACCTTAAATATCACTTTAGAAAAAGTATATGGGAAAGGCATTGAAGATGTCATAGGTACATTGACCCAAGAATCAGCCACGTAACCAAATATTGCTGCAGGGGTACTAGAACATATCTTTTATAGGTGGGTAGCAATTCCCAGATATATTTCCTTTATTGGAAAATAAACTATAAACAGAATTTGACATACAGCTCTCAACAGTCACTTTGCTACAGGAACATATGTGTTTGTTCAAATATATAAGATACACAAATGAGTTTACAGAAAAGTAAGAATTAGAATTCCCATAATATGCATCTGTGGAATCAGACAAAATTGCATCAAAGGCTCAGCTGTAAATGAGCCAACATGTTGAATCATTGATAGCAAATCTAAAGAATGTGTGGATCAATTTTCCAATATTTTCTTGTGTCTTTAATAATGAACAGTAATTTTATTAATAGGGGTCACAAAACTACATACTCAAACTTTATTGATCCATAATCTATATCACAATCAGTTTAGTGAGAACATTCAGTCTTCATAAATTATACATCTTTTACAAATCTTATCTCATTGCAGACTCCTTGATTTTGGTAAACCTATTACCTCAAACTTATTTATACTTTTTTATATTGTTTTAAATGCAGCAATTCTCTTCTGGATGAAAAAAATATACAGCTTTACTTACAATTACCATTAAATGATACACTAATTAATCTAAATATAATTTTAGACTATTTCAAACAATAGTGTGTTTTTCAGTCTCCTAAGCAATGAGATTTTCTCTGAGCCTTTGGCTGGCCTTCGATATTAATCAAGATATGACTATAATTACTGGGCACTTATTATTAATTAGGCACCATATTGGGAGCTCTAAAGAATGTGAAGGATTTTGACATGCACAGAAAGCCTTTCACAACTGCAGAGACTTCCTAGTCCACAGCCATCTGGACCTATGATTTCACATTCAAATGTGCCTTGGGGAATTTCTGTGCCAGTGTCAAGTTCATATGCTTCGGAATTTTTCCTTTGTGCACCATCATTGCTCTGTAGATACTTGTTTTCTTAAGACATTTCCAAAATGAAGACATACACTGCATCTTGAAAATTGGTTGTTTTGTTTTGTTTTTTGGTTTGGTTTAGATTGTTCCATCTTATTCACTGAATTCCTTAGATCTCATGCTTTCAGTTAGGTTTTATATCGTTTAAAAATGCTGAGAGTAGATATTTCACTTAGAGGAGGCTAAGACATAGGCATTTGGCAAATAGTTACATTTCTTTTGTTTTGTTGTTGTTGTTGTTGTTATTTCCACCCTAGGTAGTGAGATCCTATCATTTATTCTACTACAGTATTATACAGCACAGTGAAAAGAAGCTGATGTGTTTAATACCAAATATTATTTACTTCCATTCTCAGCTCCACAGTTTAGTTCAATTGAACAAATACATACTGAGTATTTACTACACATCACTCTATCAGAAAGGTATGCTTAGTTTAGCAGCAAATAAGAGAGTATTATCACTCAAAAGCCCAAGTACAATTGTTGTGTTCGTTTATAGCATACTGTGACAACCTGATGACATAGGACATTTAGTTACTTTTTTACAGATACCAGATTGCTTCTCTGGAAGAAGAAAACATTTACCTCATAAGAATATTATGAGTACTAAATAAAATTTACTATATCTGCATTGTTATTCTAAATATGGTCTTTCATGTTCCTTGCCTATAAATTTTTAACTTTACATTTTAGATGATTTGAATATTGAGTTCTTTATATAAAAAGCAAAAAGTATTTTTTCCAGAAATTACAATTTGAGGAATTTGAGGTAAGCAATTTATCTGTATCCATCCTGCATTTCTATAACTCATGCAACTTATTTATCCCTGATATAGTTTACTGAAATAAATAAAAGAAACTATTGAATGTTAATGTATTTTTATTTGTCATAAATTTCAAGCTACATTTGAAAGTGAGTGAACAAAGTAGTTTCCTTTTAATGTGTATGCCTTGTAGCTAAGAAGTGTCAAAAGACAATGACCTATAATTTTTAACTAAAATGGGCTAAACTTATAATTGTAGAGTTTGATATAAATATTGGATATGTTTCCTCTTAATAATGGTGTTATTTGGTTAATATATATGACACTGCTATACAAAGAGTTGATTTTTCCTTCCATCAAGCCACAAACATTCAATCCTGCATCAGTGAGTCATGACTGCAATGCTATTATCAGGAAACTAACTTCTGAGGATTAACTTTCAAAGCCAGCTCAGACAGGAATGTCTTTAAGGCTCTTTTCTTTAATTAACCACTAAAATGACAGAAGTGGAGTTGTGACTGAAGTGATAGGGCATTTGCCTTGAGGAAAAAATAAGAAATAACACTCAGGCCCCGAGTTCAAGTCCTAGTACCAACAGAAATTAAAACAAAACTAGACATAGACAATATTCTCAAATTCTGAAAATTTCAGAACTATTATAATAAATGTATATTATGTATATCCTGATACAGGTCCTTAAACTCTATAAAACATTTCTTAAAATATCTGCATGTGAGTTTACCTTTTTCTTTCTCCTACAACACACACACACACACACACACACACACAAATTGTTTACTAGAAATTTTTATTTCAAATGTCAATACCTAGATAATTGTCATACCTTCTGACATTTCCCCCCAGATCCCAAATCTGACTAATTCTGTAAAATAAAATGAAAATAAAAATTTTAACTACGAATACAGTAATACTTATATCCCATTAAGTTACAATACTTACTTCTGATGATGATGATGATGATGATGATGATGATGATGATGATACCTTTTAAGGTTTTAATAATATTCAGGGCTTGGAATGATTTAAATACTGCTTATTATTCCACTTTAACTTTTTCCTTTTCCTGTTCTGTCCTCCAGTCATATGCTTCTATCATCTCCATAAAAAAAACCAAGATGTTTAATATTTGGTTCCTACTGCTCTAAATCCACAAAAGTGCTTTTGTGAGTTATTTTCTTTGTTGATATTATTCTGAGTTTAGGCTAAATTTCATACCTTCAAGATCTTTCATATCTTTCTAATCATATTAAATCATCTATTGTACAAGAAATGTACCCAAGGGCTAACATATGAAACTGTAACCTCTCTGTACATCACTTTGACAATAAATAGAAAAATAAATAAATAAATAAATAAATAAATAAATAGAAAGGAAAAAAATAAATCATCTATTTGGCTTATTGTAGTATCATTTTTTTTAATTTAATTTTACTGTCAAGGTGATGTACAGAGGGGTTACAGTTATATACATAAGGTAGTGCATACATTTCTTGTCAAACTTATCTCTTCCTTCTTTTTTTCTCCCACCTTCCTGAACCTCCTCCCCCCCAAAAATTGTACTGTTTTAAACATATTGTCTTGTAAGTATCGTTGTAGCATTGGTTTAATTTTATCCTTTGTCCCACCATTTTGATGCTCCTCTTCCCTTACCTAATGCAGATAAACATATATAGAATACCCAGCAAATGCAGTGACATCTTTTTCTACCTGGTCATCAGTCAAAATGTGTCTTTTTGTTCCTTTACTTACTCACTATCACATGCACCATCTACAAGTTCTATAGGTTCGATCTTACCATTGCAACCTACCTAGCAGTAACCTTTGGTAAGTGCCTGATTGGAACCAGACTGTCCAGTACAGAGGGTAAAAAACATAGGTGGCTCAAAGTTTAATTTTAATAAAAACAAGAAAATTTGAAGTATAGTCCATTCATTGTACTTGCAACATTTAATCTGGTTAATAGGAACACAAGCAGAGTGACCACATTAGGAAATGTGGGCATAAAGTCCATCCTGAAGTCAAAGGAGTTTCAATGGACATTGTTCCTTTGGAATATCGGCTTTGACAGAACACCACACAATTCTAGAAGATTTAATTACTCATTAAAATATATACAAACTATGTTGCTATTATATGTACTTAGTTTTGTTAGGTAAGAAAGACATGTTGATGATGGTTCAAATTCAAAATTGCTGTTGTCTTGCTGTCCTTTTCTGTTTATTTAAAAAATAACAACAATAACGAATTATTATTTCATCTCTTGACATTAAAGGTTTTTGATTTATATATTAAAAACCTTGCTCATTTCTCCCAGAGAAAATTTCTCTTTGAAGTCATTGGGTGATCCAAAAAGAAAAAGGAGATAAAAGATTTGAGCCAGGGGGCAAAATGTTATTC
Organism: Perognathus longimembris pacificus; assembly: GCF_023159225.1. NCBI lineage: Eukaryota > Metazoa > Chordata > Mammalia > Rodentia > Heteromyidae > Perognathus > Perognathus longimembris. Next base: position 28,346,550 of record NC_063163.1, read on the forward strand.
CGTTTCATGTATCTAGAAAATGAAAAATAAAATACATTTGATGAATTGCAGTCTATTTGCTCTGCTTCAGAACTTTGTAAGGTACCTATGTTATTATAAAATATTGATGCCAAGAAAACCTAGAGTCCCTTATGTGGGAGTACAAATGTTCAAAGTCAAAGAGAGCCCAAAGACATTAAGTAAAAGGAAGATAATATCTCTGTGTATTGTTAACTACTTCAAGTGCCTGTTTTATACTGAACTAAATTTTTTTTCATGTCTTAGTTATCTGTTTTGATGATTGTATACACATTATGCCTTAAATGTAACATGATATATTTATAACTGTAATTAAAACATCATAGCCACTCAAGAGTTAAGTATGAGTTTAATGTGACTACAACTGATCTTGTTTCCTTTTCCAGTTCTATGGTTACAGCTCTGCTTATTTTATTTTTTGAACTTATTCTGAATTTTTCTTATAAAGTGTTTTCTATTTATTTTGGGTAAAACATATTTAAAATAAAAAACTGAATTCAAGACATTTTGAGGGGTTAATTTAAGATGATTATATTTGTTGTACTTTGTTAGAGCAGTTAAATTTAGTTTTTCATTTGGCATCCTAATTTATACGTTTGTTGTTTTATGTTTTACTATCCTTTATTTTAAGATAATCATTTGGTGACTAGAGTTTTGGCTTTCTACTGTCACAATAGGAAGGCAGTTTCTGTGACAATCAAAATAGAAGTTGAAATTTAACCTTTAATTTTAGGCATTATTTAACACAATTAGGGAGGAAGGGCTTTATTCACCCTCTATATTTTCTGTAAACTGGAATGAAGAGACAGTCTCTCAATATTTACCTAATCTCAGTTTGGTGGAATTACAATTTTCTGTCAGAAAATCTCCTCTTTGACTCCAGCCACCCAAATCCCATGTCTGCCTAATGTGTGTTTCCTCTTGCCTGCACACTCATAAATGAAGAATTAGATTCTCTCTTTCAAATGCTGCCTCTTCCTAAAGAATGCACTGTTTTCTCCTTTGTAAAGGGAAGGTACTTTGATTTTTTCATTGGTCTAACAGAAATAAAAAAAAAAGACATTGGTGTGTTTGCTGTAGGCTAATAAATATCAAATTGGTATGCAAGATGGAGAATGTCTCCCTGCTTAAGTTACATAACTTCTGTTAGAAGTTGCCAACCTCAAGGACACAATACAGAGTAGACAACCATGAGAGGATTCATTCACCATGGCTTCGGGAGGATCATAGTCCCTGCCTGACTGTGTGATTGAGGAGGAGGAGCAAATCTCTGCTCCCCCAGAATACAGAATACATTTGCGAATGCGAATTGCAAAAGAAGGGAAGGGGGGGGTCGAAGAGAGAGAGGGGGGGGAGAGAGGGGAGAGAGGGAGGGAGAGAGGGAGGGAGAGAGAGAGGGAGGGAGAGAGAGAGAGAGAGATCCTCTCACTCTCCCACACTTCTGCCCCTTTTTCCCATGCCAAACTTCCACGTTTTCTGTGTCAGGACATTGCATACAGGTCTAGCAGAGTCATCAAAATAGCAAGGTTTTCCCTAGGGAAACAGATATGTTTCTGTTCATATCATAATGGCAAATTTCTTATCAAGAACAGAATATCCACAAATGGTAAAAGCCCAAATGATGAAGAGGAGTCCCAGGTGCAGCGTTACTAGTTGTTTAGCCTGTTTTATTTCTAATATAAAACATATTTAATGGGTTAATCAGCTAATGCTTCTCACTATACTTTATTTTTGCTGCCATGTTTGATGTTCCAGTAAATTAAGGACTTATTTTGTGTGTTGATCCATTGCTTTAGCAATCACACAATGTCTTCTCCACAGTTGGGCTCTGTTCTAGTTTTAGTCCTCTGCTCTTGCCATACTTAAATTCTTAAAATTTTTGTCAAAAAGGATCTATACATTTATCTTTCACTACCACAAAAATATCTACTCTTTGCTGAGTACTTAATCTAGAATAAGATTTGCCAAATCTGTAATTTCTCACTTTTGTTCAAATTCCACATCCCATTAGGCAACAAGATTTTTAAAATTTGTTTCTTAAATATTTCATAAATCCTTTTTTCACCATTCCTAACTCAAACTACTTCTTTTAGGAAAACTTTCCCTCTCACTTAAACCAATGTGGAAATGCTAGGATTCTTTCTCTTCTGTTTGTTTTTTTTTTCTTTGTTGTTGTTTTATTGCTTTGAATCATCACTTGAAAGCAAAGGTGTAAGAATCAGCTTGTGATTTCTTTAAGTCGTTATTATTTGTGAGAAAGTATTTTAGTTAAATTGAATTTTTTATTTTGCATGTAGTATAACTTTGCATATTTAATATAATTTCTTTATGTTTGGTAGTAACTTATTTTAACTGTGAATTTTCTATTAAAACATATCCATCATTTTCTTTTACAACAAAGTAATAATAATATTCCTTATATGTAAAATTTAATGATATCCATATTTTTTAGGAAGGCCACGTTTTCTTTTGTCCTTGATCCTCATTAATGTGCATTTCTGAGAGAAGCAAAAGACTGAGAAAGAAAAAGTGAAAGAAATGTAAAATAATCACTTTATTGTATCTATACAACCCTTGTGCTTATAGCTGATAACTTTTTTCAATGTATTATTTTCTGGAATATAAGAGATAGGTCAATGTCAAATCCTTTTGATTGTGTTAGCAGCTTTTCTCTCTTACTTCCTCTTGTTTCTAAGCAGAACTCAAATGAATAAGTTATATTTAGGTAAAACAGTATATACCAGGTAGAAGATAGGTATCTATCTTCTAGTATAACATTTTTTTTTGTGTTTGTAGGCATGTGTGTGTTTTCATTTCAAATCATATTGGAAACACTTTATTAACTCAGGCTTTGCACTACTACTAGAAAGGAAAAAAGGAAACATTCTATACTATTTCAGAAAACTGATTTTAGAATAAAGCTGAATTTTATGGTACTGACCCAAGTTAATACAATTATGCCCTTTGGGTAGTAAATCACAATTTTCTTATGTATAATATCAAATTATAACAGCTAAGTCAAGAAGTTATTTTGAGGGGCTGGGGATATAGCCTAGTGGCAAGAGCGCCTGCCTCGGATACACGAGGCCCTAGGTTCGATTTCCCAGCACCACATATACAGAAAACGGCCAGAAGCGGCGCTGTGGCTCAAGTGGCAGAGTGCTAGCCTTGAGCGGGAAGAAGCCAGGGACAGTGCTCAGGCCCTGAGTCCAAGGCCCAGGACTGGCCAAAAAAAAAAAAAAAAGTTATTTTGAGAACAAAAGAAAAGCTGTAGGACACATTGTAATAATTTTGCTAGTGGCTCTACTATGGCACTAGTGTTCCTGGGTTTGGTATAGGGAAGCATAGGTAAATATTGATCAGCTTATCATTACTATGGGTCATATTATTATTCTTGCCTAAAACATTGGAAGAATTTTACAGCTTTGTGAATTCACTGATATAAACTATAGAAGTGCTCTTGTACACAAGGCATATTATTGTCAAGTACACAGGTTTCAGAAGGTCAGGGTTTTTGTGCTGCTGTAAAGAATATAGTTAAGTGTGCTATGTGTCTATATGTGCCTTACTAAGAAATGTTGTGTTTTTATAATATCAAAAATAAGCAACCAAAAAAAAGAAAGCCTAAATATTGCTTTACTGTTTGTGACCTCTCTTAAGCCAACAGGAATATTTCTAGTGTGCTACATGAGTCTATTTTGGTGACAAAGCATATTCTGCCAAGATGTAAAAGTATAGCTCTGGAGAATAGTTAAGATTAGGGAATTTGGATGGAAGGTCTGTTATTGCACTTTTGCTTTTATCCAATAGAACACAAACAAGGTTGCAGTAAAGCCACCAGCATAATCATGTGAGCTCAAATATCCCTCACTGGATAAATGGATCAAGAAAACTAGGTAAATGCATAGAATGGAACTCTATTCATCCATCAGAAAGAATGGTACTCTGCCATGTGTAAGGAAATGGAAAGATTTGGGAAAAAATATATTAAGTAAAGTAAGCCAGACCTACAGAAACAAAGGTTGCATGGTTTTCCTCTTTGTGGTAGCTAGGATGTGCTTATAAATCTTCCATTGAACATACTGCATAATATGCAATAAGTAATAAATGAATTAATGAAGTATAATAGACTTTGCAGAGAGTTCAAATAGTATAATTCTTTAGAAAGACTAAATCAAAGTCCAATAAAATAAGCAGTAGGAAGTGGTACCTCCAAGTGGTAGAGTGGGGCTAAGGGGAAAGGGGTAGATGAATAAAACAGTGAAGGGAGGAGAATATTATCAGGAATTTAATGTATATATGTCACAAAATTAAGAAAACTGAAGGAAGGTGTAGGCCAAAGGGGGATGCGTGATATATGTAAGAGATAACACAGATTAAGATGAATTATATATGTTTACTGCTTTGTAGCCTGGAACTGGTGCCTCAATCCTGTAATCCGAGCTACTGAAACATATCTGAGGATTGTGGTACAACTCCAACTAACAGGAAAGTTCATGAAGGTCTTATTTCTAATTAATCAACAGAAAACCAAAAGTGGCAATGTGGCTCAAAGTGGTAGAACATTAGCCTTGAGCAGATGTGACCAGCAACAGAGCCGAGGCCCAAAGTTCAAGCTCCATAACCAATAAAAAGATCAATAAACAGGTTGGGGAATGTGCTCAGTGGTAGAGTGCTTGCCTAGTAGGCATGATGCCTGGGATTCCATTCCTCAGTACCATATAAGCAGAAAAAGCCAGTGGTGGAACTGTGCCTCAAGTGGTAGAGTGTTAGCCTTGACAAAAGAAGCTCAATAACAGTGCGGTGCTCAGGCCCTGAGTTCAAGCCCCAGGACTGGGGAAAGAAAAGACAAAACTGATTCGTCCGATGACAAAAAAATAAAAATAAAAAAATCAATACTTATCCTAAAAATAAAAAAAAAAAACTAAGAAAAGTGAAGGAAGTAGTAAGCCAGGAGACGTGGGTGAGAATGTTGAAATGAGTGAAATTGATAAAGATGAATAGTATTCATAAACCACATTGTTGAATGGCAACTCCGTTCAATGGCACACAGGCCTGTGCATGGCAGATCACTGCAGAGTTCATCCAGCTTCTTTTGGCAGTGTCATAAAACAGCCAAGAACTGCTAAGATAATTTACCTGATTAAAATAGTTCAAATAATAGCAAAGCACAGTTTTTAAAAATCGACATCATACACTTGATATCCATTTTTGACACATGCTTCTTTGAGTCTGTAGTTTTGAAAACCTATTTCAGTCACGGTTTCAAATTTGTTCATGGATTTTCAGGAATCATAGCTAAGCATTCTTCTCAAATTTGTAATGTGTCAGCAATTCACATTTCTCTGCTTGAAAGTATATTTCTCATTGAACCCAAAATATGAAGGTCTAGCAAATTGGCTTTAATGGTTTCTTTACCTCCTTAAATGTTTTTGTTTTAATTGGTTATACCGTACTGTCTCATGAACTGCTTTCAAAGTTCATAGCATTGATGCTAATGGTCTTTTTCTAATTAGTACATAATGAACAAGGCTTGGCATTGAAGTTTTAGAGGTTACATGCCACAATTAGTAATTATCCATATCTTTTTTATAAAACAGAAATCTTATGTCTTTCATACTAATGTGGAAATTATATGTGTGTGTGTGTGCTTCCATGGATATATGGTTATGAATAGAAATATTATATAAATGTATGGAAAATGTACATTTGGGTGTGTCATTTTGTTATATATAATACACACACTCTGATATATGTATAAAGGTATATAAATATATTTGTGTATACATATATATGTATGTACAAATACTTTTCTAAAAAGATACTCTACTGAATAAAGTTTTTACTTCTTTATTAGAAGTTTTATCTCTAATCTAATATATTATTACATTATTATTTATACATTGTCTCTGTATATCTGGCCTGAAGTTGGAACAATTTGTTCACATGTGTTACAAATCCTACTGATGAAAATTGTTAGGGTCATGCAATATATTTAAGAGACTTAGTATTATTTTTAATATAAATATATTCTTCACAAAAATATGTAACTTTATTTAGGCTTTGATACTTGGAGTAAAATTAAACAAAATATATCAAAGTTGGAGAAGAGGGGCAAACACATTTAGAAAATTTAAAAGTATACTAAAATTATAAAAATACTAAATACTTTTGTTTTCTTATTTATTGTCAAAGTGATGTACAGAGAGGTTACAGTTTCATAAGTTAGTCATTGGACACATTTCTTGTACTGTTTGTTACCTCCTTCCTCATTCCCCCTTCCCAGTCCCCCTTTCTCTCTCCCCCCATGAGTTGTTCAGTTGGTTTACACCAAACAGTTTTGTAAATATTGCTTTTGTAGTCTATTTTTCTTTTTATCCTGTGTCTCTCAATTTTGGCATTCTCTTTCACTTTCCTAGTTCTAATACCAGTATATACAGTTTCCAATGTACTCAGAAAAGATACAGTGATACACAACAATGTTCATTGCAGCACAATTTTTCATAGCTAAAATATGGAACCAACCCAGATGCCCCTCAGTAGACAAATGGATGAGGAAAATGTGGTACAGTTACACAATAGAATTTTATGCCTCTATAAGAAAGAATGGCATTGCCCCATTCATAAGGAAATGGAAGGACTTGGAAAAAATTATACTTAGTGAAGTGAGCCAGACCCAAAGAAACATGGACTCTATGGTCTCCCTCATAAGGAATAATTAGAACTGGTTTAGGCAAGTCACAGCAGAGGATCACAAGAGCCCAATAGCTATGCCCTTATGAACACATAAGATGATGCTTAGTGAAATGAACTCCATGTTATAGAAATGACTGTTATATCACTGTTATAATTACTTTCAACATGCCATGTGAAACCTTAGCTTCTGTTGTTGATGATCCTCCTGTATCCCCTTCCTGTGATTATACCTGCACCATCACTGTGTCTTATCTGAGTACATTGGAAACTTTTGTTTTCCCTAAGCACTAATTGTTCTTTTCTGTACATGTTGAGAGAAAATTTTAACCTAAATCTAGTCATGCATATTTGAGTTCAACTATTGTATGTGTGTATATATATATGTGTGTGTGTGTGTTAAAGAAATTGCAAGTAAAATCACATGCTAATATTTTAGTAAACTAGACTCTATTTTTTCAATAAAAATTACCTGGAATATTCTTATAATGATTAATTTGAGGATTAAAAAAAGACATTATATTAGTTTTTAGAAATGGTGTATTCTGATTGGCCTTAATTCCCCTTTTGATTCTTGATTTTGTTATTTCTCTGTTTGTCTCATACTATCTGACTTGCTGTCTTTGTGTAAAGAATATCTACTCTCATAAGAAATTTTATTCATCCTTCATTATCCATGCTTACTTCAGATATCTACACGAATCAAAAACAGCTCATGTAATTTAAAATGAAAGGTATTTTCTCAGATATATCACGGTTATACTTCAAAACAATTTCTATTCCCAAACTTTACCTTAATTAAAACACATTTTAATAGCAGAACATTCTTTATGTTTCCTGTTTACTTCTTTGAGAAGGTATAAGCAAAACACTACACAGAAAGAAACCCATTACATTCTTAGGAATACAATACCAATGAAACAATGAAGTTAAAAGGTATGTGACAACCTACAGGTAATGCCAAATAATACAGAGAAAATGTAATGAAACCTGATTTAAATGAGTATGTCAATTGGTGGTGAATGAGCAGAAATGAAGCAGTTAGTAGAATTACTGAGAGGAGAAATGCTCCATAGTAGGGTTAGAGAAAGCATTTAAATTTTAAACAGGAGGCTATTGGGATCCAGTGAAAGGTTCTAAGGGGGTAATAATGTGCTTGAATGAAGTAAAAATGTTCTCCGTGTTGGCAATTCCTAATCATTTCTTACTGTGATAATTAATCAGAGAGCTAAATACTAGCCACTCACCTGCTTCAAAACATGGATTTTATTTTATGTGCACAACAAATTACTCTTCCATATACACATTTAAAAAAGTATATACACATTCTCCACGGGATAAGAGACATGTTCAATAGATGCCTTTGGTGGAAATAATTATTATTAATTTAAGATTAGCATACCCTAGACAGACTGTTAGCTCCTGTTTTATCTAAATGCAGCCACGTGAGGGGCACAGGCTGTCTATGTTTTGGTGGAAGCTCTCCTACTGTTCCCAACAGCTGCTGAAATCACAAACATTTCAATCCTATTAATTCAACATGAAAAAATCATTAGCATTGTACTGAGGTGTTGGAACCAACTCTCCCCTGCTTGGTTGATCTCTCAAGTCAAATTAGGAAGCTTCAGGCTCAAGAGAAATTTACCATTTGTTGAATAAAACATATTACTCCGTTTACATTTGAAACCCTACTCCCCTGGTTGATTTAGAAACATTGATGAATTAACCTTAAGAATGAAATTCCATGTTGGAGTTTGAGAGTGAGAGCCTTTCTGAAATTTCTGAATGTCTTCAACTAGGATAATTACATTTTTATCATTATGTTATAATTATTTACCTTTCATTTATTAACAGTCCTGAGGGTTAAAGTCAGAATGTCACACTTTGCTAGGCTAGTGGTTTAATACTCAAATTATACCTCCAGTCTAATAATATGTTTAAAAAAGTAACAAATCACAATATATGGTATCATTTATTCTTTTCTAAATAATAATTTTGTTTTTGAAAACATAGTTAATAATTTGGTCCACACAATATTCTTATAAGTTCTTTCTTATTATTCCCATTCATTAAAAGGCAAAATTGATGTACAAAAACAAGCAGTAAATTATCAAATGTCAAATAGCTAATAAGTAATGGAAACAAAATTTGAATTCAGCCGTCTGATTTTGGAACATGTAATCATTTTATATAGAGAATGTACAAATAGAAAACAAACCAAAGATATCAAGAAAAAAATTATTTTTCTCTCTAAAGCATTTTAAATGATTTTATTGTATTCCTACTTGTGAGAGAATACCTCATTAATATCAGAACTAATACAAATTTGAGGTGTCAGTTTTACTGAAAATAATATGCCAGTGGTACAATGGGGACTGGAGCCAATTTTCTTTCAGTTGAAAACTACCTTTATTTACCTTGGAAGAATAACAACATATTGATTATAGTATATTGTAACTGTATTGTTTTGCACACTGGAAATATTAAAGGTGATAAAGGAAATATGTTTCCTGTATTATTTAGGATTTGGTTAATATCCATAATGAAATCATGATTATTTGTCTTTATATGCAATTAATCGGGTGCTTGAGGTATATTGGCAGTGCAACACATTTTTAGTGAGATAAATATTGCAAGACAATGCAAACATGTCATATATAAGAAGAGGATGGTCATTGTATGTTTTTTGTTTGTTTGTACCTTTTCAAAACAATTCTCTGAAATCCTTGAAGCCACTTACCTTTGCCCTAAACTCCAATGGCATAGTTTTTCCTTATGTTCTTCATTTACAAATTGTTACTTTATAAATAAAACTTTTGACTCTGTCAGGTTAATTTATCATTCATAAAGTTAAATAACATATTTTTCCTAAGACATACAATTTGAATATTATGAAAACAACATTGAAATCTACATATAGACCAGTTTGCTGAAAAGGAAGTTTAGAGGCAAATTCCATTACTCAAATTTACGAGTCCCACTACTTCCAGTCAGTGATGGGAGGGGCTACTGAAATACACATAAGTAATACCGATAATTTTTAGACATATTCTGGATATTTACACAAGTGGAACATTTCATACATGTCATTTTATATCATTTCTTTTAATATATATGTATATGTAGGCATAGATATGTGTGGGTACATTTCATTTTCACATAGGTTTAAGTCATTTTAAGAGCAGGAATTATTTTTTGTCCATTTTAAATTATATCTGATAACTTCACTCATTCTTTTTCTTCCCTCCCTTTCTACCTCCCTCCATCTCTCCCTCTCTCCCTTCTTCCCTCCCTTCCTTCCTTCCATTGCATATCTTTGTCGCTGTATCTCTGTGTTTACAGTTATATCTCCGTGTTTGTTTCTGTCTGTTTGTCTGTCTGTCTTTCTGTCTTCTTGCTGTAATACTGGACTGGAACTGGCACTTGGAGTTTTTATTCTCTTCTGGTGTTCTATCATTGTATTCCATCTCCACTCCCAGATTTTTGCTAAATAATTGAAAATAAGTCTTATGAACTTGTCTACCTAGTTTGAATTTGAAACTAGGGCTTTGATGTCAGCTTCTTGAGTAGATAAGAGAGATTATAAGCATGAGCCACCTGGTTCACAAAACTGTTCTTTTTTTTTTTTAAGTGTGTGAGTGTGTGTGTGTGTGTGTGTGTGTGTGTGTGTGTGTGTGTTGATACTGGGCTTGAATTTCTGACCCAGACACTGGACTTAAGATCTTTTGCTCACGTTGAGCACTCTACCACATGAGCTATATCTCCAGCTCTCATTTTTGGTAGATAATTAGAAAAACAAGTTTCACAGACTTTTCAGGGCTGGTTGTGCACTGCAGTCCTCAGATCTCTGCCAGCCTGGGCTGGATTTGAACTTCAAACCTAAAATCTCACTCTGCATAAATATTACTTAGGACTATAGTCCTAAGCCAACAGTGCCTGGCTTACTTTTATTATTTCTTAACAACTTTTAAAAATAGTTTAAAATTATTTATTTAAAATTGTAGATAGATGATAGATAGATAGATAGATAGATAGATAGATAGATAGATAGATAGATAGACAGACAGACAGATTTCCTTCATGGTTTTGAATTCTGGGCCTGGATGGTATCCCTGAGGTCTTCAGTTCAAATAGTGCTCTTGAGTTGCAGTGCCACTTAACAGTCTACTGGTGGTTAATTGGAGATAAGGGTCTCGCACACTTGCCTGCCATTGCTGGCTTTGAGCTGTGATTCTCAAATCTCAGCCTCCTGAGTAGCTAGGATTACAGGCATGAGCTACTGGCACCGGGTATCATGTATGTTTTTAATTGACATATTTTAAGTCTTTCTGGGAAACAATATGGTTTTGTAAAATATACGTAACTTTTGGAATTGCTATACTTAGCAAATTATTACATTCATTATTTCACATATCTAAGATTTTTTGGTGGTGAATACCCTTCACATTTACTGTGTCCACAACTTTGAAGTGCACATTCCATTATTATGTATTCACAATGTTATATAAGAGATTATTGAATTCATTCAGTTTTTGTCACACTGAAACTTTGTATTCTTACTTTACTTTTCACTGACATCTGGTTAAACACACACACACACACACACACACACACACACACACACACACACATTTGGTGGTGAAAGTACCAGAAATTTATTTTCCTATGTTTCTTGAAGCAAGAAACAAAGTCCCATGGGTATATTTGCCATTTTGCCTTTCTTCCTTGATTTGTGGTGGCCATATTTCCTGTTCCTCAGGTGGTCTTTTCTTCTGTACTTATGTATCCATATGTGTTCCAATTTTAAATTTTATAAGTACACCAGATTAGATTGCAGTTCACTCTGGTGAATTTAGTCATCTTTTAAAGGCCATGTCATACAAGTATAGCCTTATTTGGAGGTGCTAGAAATGGTTTTGAATGTGTACATTTTGAGAGGATTCAATTCTGTTTCCGATAAAGCCCAAATGATAAAATGGATCATATTAATATAATAGAGTGTGATAAGTTAAATAAATCAGACATATCAGATATATGGATCAATATTTAAGTATACCCAATTAATATTATTAAATAAAGTTAATGTTTCATCATATGTGCCAAATATTTTTATATTTGTATTTTTCTATTTAATCTTTGAAATGAAATAAGACCAAGTTTTATCAGTCAGAAATATCATATTTATTTCCTTAAATGCTGATAATAAATTTGTTTTTTAACATAACTCTTTCATATCTAGTGCATTGTCTTAGTATGTTATGCTCAGTTTGAGTCTTTAAATTGACTTTGTCCAAGTTGCATGTTTCTACACATACATGTGATATACATTTCTAAACATATACAAGCATTTGGGCTGTGATTTATCCTTGTATTTACTTGTGCACAGTATAATCCATTTTTTTCTGAGTTATTTTGTTATGTCTTCTATTTTCTTTTCCTTCTTAAGATTCAACCACTCCTTATTTTAATAGGATGAGATCAGTTGCTTAAAGTTTTCCAAGTGTTTGATAGCTAAACATCACATTAAATTTTGCAGCATCTTGGCAGCATATTGTGTCAATTGAAGGTAATAGAATATGCCTGAGAATTCTCAGCTGCCCTAATTAGCTTAGACTCATTTGAAACTTCAAGAAGTCAATAGCACAATCTGTTATAGATGTAATTGTGCAATCAACAACTATCTGACATTTGGGTTCATGAAAATGCCCAGCACTATATTCATGTGACTAAACAAGTTATTCCTTGTCTTTTAGATAATCATGTTAATCAAAATTTGCATAGTGTTTTAGCCTTAAGATACTTCAGTTTTAATCAAATCAGCCTTAATATAAGATGGGAACTGTGTTAACAAGGAGAAGCTTAATTTGGTAGTGGTTCTGAGAAGGGGATTTACAATGGGACTGGCTTTGGATTGTAGATGTACTACACAGCAAATGCTGTAACTAGCATAATGTAAATATATCTCTTCCTCTTTAGAAATATGTATGTTTTCTACAGGCTGCTACAATAACCAAGAATATAGTTCTTGTATATTACCTAGTAAATAGCACTAAGTGTACGTATCTTTTGTGATTTATTTGAGTAGATAAACTGTCTATCTCTTCTTCTTATTTGGCAGCTAAGTTGGATTAAGTTGGATTTATTAGCATTTTGGTCTAGATCAGGAATTGAAATGCTAGTAATGTGCTTCTTAGACTTATCCAAGCTTCTCAATGTGCAAAAATGTTCCATAAGACCATTTTTGTCTTCTGACACCTATTACAAATACAAAGTTTTCAAAAGAATCAAATCCAGGTACAAAAGCACACTAGAGGTACATAGAGAATACAGAAAATAAAGTAAAAATTAAAGTTTATTAAAATGCAAGATTGCAAATTAAACATCAATCAAGGTAAGAAATGCACAGAAAGGAAACTTTAAATGCAAAGCTCCATTGTTCTCAGGTTGTGTCACCTCCAGTACTTCTACAACAACATGAAAAAAAAAATGACAACCAAAGGATTTTTACCCAAACTCTCCTGTCCAGAAATATTATTGTGACTGCATGATATAGGACATGCCTGACTGACTCATTGCAAACCTGGGTTAGCAGGTCAGCTAATATTCTGTGACTTAAAGGCCTTACGGAAGGTCACATGACTTTTTGTTTTCTGCCTTGATTGACGTACACTCTAAGACTGTTGAGTATTAAAAACCTTACCATAAGATCTATGCAGCCAGACCAAGTCTGTCATGGAGACACTGTGTGAGATAAGAAATGGCAATGTCCTACCTCCCTAAAGCTGAGAAAAAACAAAAACAGATATCCCTTTGAACAGGGCCAAATTACTTATAGTATGGATATACTGACATAACTAAATGAACCAATGTGTTTTATTTGTATTACAAGGTTATTTTATCATAAAACCCTATATGCTAATAATGTCAGTGTTGAAATATAAATGTTTCAAAGTGTATTCTACTGAAATCAATATTAAGATCATAGATACTCGAACCTTAGTTTAATAACATTATGAACTTTTGAATATTGGTGCTATTGTAAAAAAATAAGCTAACTTTATACCTATTCTGTAAGTGAATATATTAATTTTAAGATTTCTATACACATAAGTGTTAAAATATCTTGTATCTATACATAATTTCCTGTGGAAATATATAGTGATCTACAGAGAGATTGAATCATCTGCCTTTAATGTTAATTTGTAGAATGTAAGCTATAAGTATTTGCATATATATTTGTATTCATTAGGTTATATTTGCCAAATTAGGGAATGAGCTCCTTGCACCAGATTTATACTTTGTATGTTAAAGTTAAAGTATTAATAAACTTATCCATCAAAAATGATTAGTGAGGAAGAAGGTGATCTAAATAATTAACTAAAGGTTATAGAGTAGCACTTGAAAAAATTTAAAAAGTTAAAGGATTAATTTGTGGCTACCCCTAATAGAACTATAAAGAAAGGTTCTAAGCTTCTATCCTATTGATGTCACAGTTAAGGGGATATTATGAGAGATGGTAACTGCCTGAAGAGGATAATTATGGAAATGAAAACACTCCCTGATGACTAAGTTTATGAAATTATATGTAGAGGATTTTCAAGGTGAAAATCAAAGCCACTGAGCCAGGACGCTAATATATATAGGCATCTGGCTTTCCAATACAGCCTGAAGGTATCATTTGTTTTCACAATGGTGAAACCAACAACTATGAAAGCGAAAATAGATACTTTAGAAAAATAAATAAACATACATCCCTAAATTTTATATCCATTTTCGGAACAGAGAGATGAGGATCATACACATGCCTGTGTTTGCACATCTATGTACTTGTAAGTCCACATGTGTGTGAAGCAGGCTGCAAGAACCAAGTAAGTATCATGCCAATAGTCTTATCAAAAATTTCTCTTAGAACTATTATTTTGGACAGATTTGAGATTATAGTTCAATTAATAATCTTGGCAGTATATTTCATCTCTAAAAGGGTGCTTTTAAAATAATCATGTCTTAAATTATATGATTCAGTTAATCCTGAGTAAATGTACTTGGAAGACACAGATAGTTAAGTGGGGGAAATGAGTCTGAGATGCAGCAATTATTTTTGAAGCTAGATCCAGAGTATGTGTGTGTGTGCGCACGCGCACACACACACACAGACACACACACACACTACTCTATTTCTAAAATAGCCAAATTCAAGCTAGAACTGTGGCTCAAGTGTAAGAGTGACATTGAATAAGTAAGCTGGAATAAGTATAAGACAATGAGTTCAAACCTTCTTTTAAGAAATAAGTAAGGGTGAACCAATCCAACAGCAGACAATATGTTGGAAATTAACTACACAATTTGGGTAGGGGATGTGGGGAAGGAAAGTGGGAGAAAAATGAAAGAGGGAGTAAGTAGTATGAAAAGAAATGTACTCACTAACATATGTATGTAATTGTAACCCCTCTGTACATCGCCTTGACAATAAAGTTAAAAAGAAATAAATATGTAAATAAATAATAAGAAAGAAAACAAAACAATTTTTAAATTATTATTTTTCAAATAAAGGTAACTTGTTATTTTTTTTAAAATTCTACCTATGATCACATTCCCATAGTCCACAAAAATTTAAAATGAGAAAATATTTTAGGAAATATAGCAGACTATTTAAAATAACATTTTATACAATTTTGCTTAATACTGTTTCTGAATTTTGCAAACTTTGCTTTAAAGAAAAGTATACAAGTGAAATTTGTTAATAAGTAAGACATATAACATATCATTGTAATACTAAGAACAGTTTGAGGTATAGTATAATACATATCTCCTTTGACATACTTTAGGTTTACTGGCTGTGAATTATTGAAACTTGATTCACTTATGAGATATGTTTATCTCAATTTAATTCAGAGTGAATTTCCTTTTCCTTCCCAAGCAGGAACTCATATTTAATGTTCAGAGGGACTATCATCCATCATGCTGTGGCTTGGGAAAACATTTAGAAACTTAATACCATAACTGATAATGTTCTTTTCTATTGCAAAGTAACAAAAAGATTCATTTTGCAAAGCTAATGCTATAATATGGAGCATTATCTGGTCGCACAATTCAAAAACTCTATAATCATGAGTAAAAGGAATTGAAACACTGAAGCCTAAAAATAACCTAAAAAGCCATCTTCATTTCCACAAGAACCAGACTCAGACACAAATCAGATACAAACTGTCTGACTTCAATAGGAGTCCTATATAAAATCATGATGATTGTAGTCAAAAAATTCCAGAAGCTTCTTTAGGGTGTTCTTTCAGTGTTTTAAACTTTCTTTTGAAAATAAATTAAACATTTTATCAATGTTTATTCCTCTGGTTGCTACCGTTAACTATTCCATAATCTTGAGAAAGATTCTTTTATAAACTTGATGAATTAACCATATTTCTGTGGAGATCCATTTAATGATCATATATGCCAAGAACTCTACATTATATCTTTGTGAGTTATCATGTGAGGTTCATGTTATGCAATGGTAAAATCCCATAGACACATACACATTCCCTTATGGAGCTTCGATGTTAATAGCCATGCAACAAAGAAATCCTGACTATGATGCCCAGCACTGTTACTTGTCACTTTCCTTATGTTTATTTGTTTTGTTTTTGTTGCCAGTCCTGGGGCATGGACTCAGGGCCTGAGGACTGTCCCTGGCTTCTTTTTGCTCAAGGCTAGCACTCTACCTCTTGATCCACAGCGCTACTTCCATCTTTTTTCTATATATGTGGTGCTGAGGAATCCAACCAAGGGCTTCATGTATAGGAGGCCAGCACTTTACTACTAGGCCATATTCCCAGCCCCTGTCAGTTTCTATAAAGACACATTGCTCCAAGCAAAGACAGAGTGTTGTTTCTCCAGGACACAATGCTTGGGCTGAAAGTTGTCTTAGTTATTTGCTAGATTAAGAGAAGCCTTGTTCCAAAAACAAATCCTGAAAGAAACAACCCCAATAATAAGTGGGATAGAGACTTAATGAGAAACTTTTCCAAAGAAGAAAATAATAATGGACAATAGATACATAAAGAAATATTTAATATATCTGGTAATAAAATAAATGCAAATTAAAACAACATTGAGATTCCATCTTACCCTTGTTAGATTGACAATTATTAAAAAAAAAAAACAAAAAACTAATAGTAACAGATACCTGTGGTGATGTGACCAAAAGGGAACTTGAGTGCACTGCTAGTAGGCATGTAAACTTGTTCAACCACTCTGGAAAGCAATATGATGGTTCCTCAAAAGAATAAACATAGTGCTTTCCTGTGATTCAGAAATCCCACTCCTGGCCATTTACCCAAATGATCAAACCAGCCCACACTGAAGCCACTTGAACAATCATGCTCCTTGCAGTGTTATTTTACCATAGCTAAGAAATGGAATCAACCCATATGCCCATTAGCAGATGGATACATCATGAAAATCTGATAGATACACAATGGAATTCTTTATTTACATCAGAGAGAATGCAATTGCTCCATTTATAAGGAAATGGAATGACTTGAGAAAAAAATATATTAAGTGAGGTAAACCACACCAAAAAAACATAGGAAGCATGGTTTCCATCATTTGTAATAACAAGAATACCTAGGATATTATTAAGGGAGGATCCCAATGGCCCAAACTATGTGCATATGACCAAATAAAATGATACTTATTGAAATGAGCTCTAAGTGAAACACGTGGTTTTCATTTAATAGTTTACAGCTATTTCCTTTCGGCCTTCCTTCCTTCCTTCCTTCCTTCCTTCCTTCCTTCCTTCCTTCCTTCCTTCCTTCCTTCCTTCCTCCCTCCCTCCCTTCCTCCCTCCCTCCCTCCCTTCCTCCTTCCCTCCCTCCTTCCCTTCCTCCATTCCTTCCTTCCCTTTTTCTTTCTTTTCTTTCTTTCTTTCTTTCTTTCTTTCTTTCTTTCTTTCTTTCTTTCTTTCTTTCTTTCTTTCTTTCTTTCCCTTTGATTTATTCTCTGATTCTTTTTTATCAAGTCTATTGCTCTACCTCTTGAACCACAGCTCCACTTATAGTTTTGGGTTGGTTAATTGGATAAAAGTCTCATGGACATTCCTACCCAAGCTGGTTTTGAACCAAGGTCCTCAGATTTCAGCCATCTGAGTAGCTAGGCATACTAGCATGAGGCACCAGGACTGGGCACCCTGAGTCATTCTTGGTTCACTATAATAAAAGTCTATGCCATTGGAGATTAGTGAATTTAACAACTAGGAACGTATGCAAAACTTATTTTTAATTGGAAAATACTTAGACATGTATTGACTGCTAAGATAGATTCCTAAATTTCCAACATTGGACTAATAATGAACTTATGAATGTCTTACTGGTTTTACTATTAATTATTTTGAATTAAAATAAATGACACATCCTCATGTTCTATTTTTATGAATATTGTGTTTATAACCTTTAAAAAATTATATTCCTTAACATTTTCTTTTAAGTTCTACAGTATGACAAATCACTTCCTGGCCATTAGAAAGGCACGAGTCATGGACCAAAACAGCTGTGACTGAATGGGAACTGGAGAAATCAGGGTATTGGTGATGAGAGCAAGCAAGACTGCAAGACCATATAGAAATTTAAAATTCTGATATTTATTTTATGTAAGAATAGGAGAAAAGTACCTTATGGTCAAATTAAAAGGATAAAATTCTTGACTATAGTATTGATCAGAAACAGGGAAATTAAGACTATTATATAAATACAGATAAAATATTAAATTTGCTTAGAAAGCCAACAGAAAAAGCAATGATAAAATAGGGCAATTAAATCAGATTTTTTAAAAATATATTTTAAAAGAAGACCTAAAATTTTGTTGTGTGGAAATAAGAGAAATCAAAAATTTGATTCAAGAAATTGATGCAAGGAATTGGAATGTTAGAGCATTTATGGAGCTGGGGGAATATTTTTGTGCTTATGAAACATACAAAGCCCATTAAATGTCTGAGTACAAGACACAAGATAATTGTCCTCACTTAGAGATGTAATATTTGTCATCATGAGCACCCAATGAGAAAGTGAGAAGCTGTTAATTTAGAATGTACTCATGTCAAGGAAGCCAATGGCAATCACTTGAGGTTGTCAGCTTTTAAGACTGGCAGAGCAGTGAAAAAGCTTTGTAGTAGGAAAGAGGAACGGGAGGATTGGGAGGACATCTGTCTTTTTGTTTTGTTTTGTTTTGTTTTGTTTTTTTGCCAGTCCTGGGCCTTGGACTCAGGGCCTGAGCACTGTCCGCGGCTTCTTTTTGCTCAAGGCTAGCATTCTGCCACTTGAGCCCCAGCTTCACTTCTGGCTATTTTGCTATATATGTGGTGCTGAGGAATGGAATCCATGGTTTCATGTATAGAAGGCAAGTGGGAATATGCCACTGGGCCATATTCCCAGCCCCCTGATTTTTTTTTTTGAATGGGCATTATAGGCATAGAAAAGCTAGACATTGCCTACTTTAAAACGTGTTCTTATACACTTTTTTGTTTGAATGACATTGGAATGTTGGAAGGATTGCCAAGAAAGGCAGATGTGCAAAATAATCATTTGCCCACAAAGTTCGCACCTCTAAGGGTTATGTTACAGTTTGGAATTTGAGTATGTAGTCAGAGTTGCATTAACATGTGTGTTCTAATATTTCTGCCTGTACAACTTAGGTATCTCAAAAGAGTTAACTGTCTAAGTAAACAAAGGTAAAAACAAGGATGAAGGTCTCAGATAAAGATGTCTTTTATGTACAGAGAATGATTTGTAGCTACAATTGGTTTGGGGGGAAAAGTAAATCATTTTCATGAGAGCCATTAGCAATTTCAAACATGGTACAGGGAACTTTTGTATATTTCCCAGACTGGTCCTGATATAAGCTTAACTTGTCTCTACAAAGACACAGATCATTTAAACATTATTGGCTTGGTTAAATAACACTTGATGTAAGTACAAATAAAATGAGTTTTGTGCAGGTCTCAAGTACTAGATTATTATGGAGAAATACCTAATCAGGAAATCAAGGTCATTTGGAAATCATCAGGACGTTTTCTAAAGGAAAATAATAATAATAATATGGGCACAGCCAACTGATAATTGATTAGTTTTGCCACGATTGTAATTTTCTCCACTTTTGTCTTTCTTGCCTTTTATTCTTACTTTATCATTTATTGTTATTTCTTCTCTAAAAATTGTGTAATTCTTTAAAGAATAACTTCCCATTAAGAAGAGTATATATTTTGTATTTTCAAGGGCTCTGCTTGGAGTGAGGATTTCCTCAAGTCCTCTGGCACAATGCTACTTTTGAAACCGTCCAAGAGTTGTGTAGCTTTTCACTGTTGCTCCTTGGCTCCATGCTCTGCGGGGCTGCAGCTTTTCATTAGAATTCTGGGCAGGTTGCAATATATTGGCAACCTCTCTTTCTCTTTATTACTGTGTCCTTCCTTTTACCCCCTTCTCTTTGGCTTCTGCTTGGTTCTTTTGTTACCCAGCTTCTTTTACCAATTTTGACTTGCTTCCTTGTCGCCTTTGTCTCCTTCTGTTTTGATTTATGATTTTGCCATCCCCTTCCTTCTTTAGGCCATCTGCTTCCAACTGAACTCCTTACCTTTAAACCATAGTCAGTACATTGACTAAGTACTTGACTGTTTAAACTCATTTTAAATAGAACACAGAAATCGTCACTTATACTCATTTAAACACATACAAATCAAATTCCTTAGTATAACTTGCCATCCCATTACCATAAATTTGTAAAATATAAACGAATATTGTTCCAAGATTTAACACTTAATGTTGTATTATGGACACTTCAATTAGAAATGAGCACATACTTATCAAAGAAGATAGATAGATGATAGATAGATGATAAATATGCATAATGAATATCCCTCTGAGAAAACTATAAAGGGCTCCTTAATGTTGTCTTTTTTCCTTTCCTTTTATAATAAGTCAAGAGGATAAGAAGGAGGGAAGGTCATGAAATGTAATGTAATGAATCTAATCAATGTTTCATACAAATTAGAAAATTTCAACTTAATACACATATAACCTTTTAGGATTATTTATTATATGAGTGTTTGAGGGCACCTTGCTGGATGGGTGCTGACACTAGAAATTCTTGAATCTTGCATTATTTACCATCACATTTCTTTTACACTTGCCACAGATAAGAAAATTGTTCCCATTATTCATTATATATTCAAAATATCAGCAAACACTAAGAGTGGAATCTCTTGCACAAGAGAGTTTCATAGAAGGTAACTGTACTTAGTCGAGCTAAATTAAACTCAATGAATAACTAGTATGTAGGAATGTTTGATAACATTCAGATAAACACAATGTGGCCAGGTCAGTGTCTTCAATGGTTTTTATTTGTTTTGAGTAATGTATACAATTTTTCTTCAATATTTGTTCTTTCTCTGGTATGAGAAGCCATTGTATCCATCATATTAAATAAAATGACCAATATATGCTAGCTAAGTATTTTCAAAAATAAAACATTAAATGTAATCATATTCTAATGACCTAATTAGTGTGGAGCACATTCCAATTTAGTCTACTTACACATGTGATATATAGTATGAGCTTTAGAACAATAGAAATAAAAAAATCAGCACTTAGCCTTTATTATTATAAGGCCATTCACACATGGATGACAGAACTGGCAAATATCCATGACTATCTAGGTCACCCACTCTAAGTGTTGAAAGAAGTGTAGAATGTGTCAAGTCTTTGTTACAAGTGTTTTTGGGTAATGGCTGAAGATAAATGACACCAAAAAGGCCAAAACAGATGAG
The DNA here is from genome assembly GCF_023159225.1 of Perognathus longimembris pacificus. Classification (NCBI taxonomy): domain Eukaryota; kingdom Metazoa; phylum Chordata; class Mammalia; order Rodentia; family Heteromyidae; genus Perognathus; species Perognathus longimembris. The sequence goes on from NC_063163.1 coordinate 28,368,067, forward strand.
GATGTCTCTTTGGAGTCTGTGTTCATAAACTTACTCCTGCAGAAAATGATTAGAAATTACACCAAGGTTATGAATCGGAGGTCCTGGTGTTTGCCATTTCAGAAACATATGGAGTGTTTCTAGCAGAGAAACACTGTACAAGAAGACTGTGGAATGGCACAGGCAAGGCATAGGCTTTCATATGTCCAAGATCTAATATAAAAATGCTCAGATATTATATATTCCATAAAGGCCTACTAGGTGACACAGAACACATTAAACAAAGATAAATACTTACATTTGCTGCATGAATTCATAGGCACTAATATTCTAATTTGCATCATACTATATAGTATCTGAGAAGACTAAGATGCAGTATTTTGAAAATATAATTGATCTCATTGCTTATGTACAAAGTCTGTCTTATGGGGCTTGAGTTTCAGAAGACTTCACTTCACTGGCCATAATTTCATTACATTGTTTTTCACATTTCATTATAATTAATACTCCCAAATAAGTAAAATATTATCATCACAGCCTATAATCAGAAGGATAGTTTTATAGGTATTTTATTAAAAGCACTTAAAACTCTTGTAAATTAATAAGTTTTTGTTAAATTAATATAATGGTTACAATCATATGACATTGGAAAGTGTTTACGCAGATAAATTATTTTTACAGTTATAGTACTGGTAATTAAAGTGTGACATAGTAGCATTTTGTGTTGGTACATAGAGACTGTGGGCCAGCATTGCTACTTACTCTAGATCTCAGTAGATTTCTCTATCTGTATATTTAAATTTCTAATTTTTGCTCTGAGTTCTAAAATAGTCATAATGCTACTATTACATTCTGTAACTCTTCTGCACTATAATAATTTTTCTTGTGTTTTGTTTTCTACCAACTAAGGATAGAATTAAAATTAGGATGAAATATATTTCTACCTTAATTTTGCTTAGATTTCTGGGTTTCGTTGTTATTATTTATGAATGGAATTTGAAATTTAAAGATAATTCCGCAATGCATTTGCATGTGTGTGTCTTTGTGTTATATTTCTAGTATCTTGTCAAATCTGTCACCCAAACCTTAGATCCGCAATTCACAGCTGAAGGTTTCGTGGTATTTATGGCATTAACTAGGAATTTAATGTTTCTTAGAAGAGAAAAAAAGCATTCTCAATTTTTATTTAATAAAATGCATGGTGTTTCTACAGATGTAAATTCAGAATTTCTTCTCCATTTTTTAATTTGGCATTGTAAAGGCCCCTAAATGAAATTTGAGAAAATGGTTTTGTAACTGTTAAGTAATGGTACTTAATAATGCTTCTCAGTTACATATTGTTTTTTTTTTCTTTTGAAGGCTCAGAGAAACGCTGGGGAATTAGGATTTGATTCGAAAGTTATCATAAGTGTCCACTGACAGCATTTAGTCCATTTTGCCCTTTAGTTTGGTGAACCACCAAACTTGATTTTATTTAAATCTTTGCTATTTTGTAGGCTGTTTATTACAGTCCTAGCTGAACATCTCTATTATGGTTGCTCAGAAAAAGATCTAAAATTATGTAGAAGTTACTAACTTAATTGAATTCTTATGCAGACTTCACTACAGCTGCTTAAAGAAAGGTCTTGAATCTCAGATTGTGTATTCAAACACAAAATTATACTATGTTTAACTGTCTTCTTCATTATCATTACCTTATATTGAGCATTTATTGTTGTTCTTCAAATTTGTTTTAGTTTATTGGAAACTCATAGTGATTTATGAGCAATGGAAATGTAGTTTTCATCATTCTGAAGCATGTACATTCTCACATAAAGGCAGTAGCAGATTTTATATCTGATATGACCCTTCTCTGCTCTAATGTTGGTGCTTTACTGCTCTATCACATGGCTGATGGGCCAAAGAGCTCCCTCCTAGCACTAACCTCATTCATGTGAACACACCCCATATGAATTAACTACTTCCCAAGTCCAGCAATTAATGTCATCACAATAAGGATTAGGTTCTAATGTGGATTTTAGAGGGACATATTCAGACCATTATGTCATTTAGTCTGTAATATTAGTATTAAAAAGGCAACAATAATTTATATCAATGTTAATACCTGTCTAAGCCTCTGGCTACAGAACAGCAGAGCTGGCATTGCAGCCCAGTATGACTATTTCCAACCATTTGTAATCTATTCAATTACCCTTCTTTTAGTGTATAGTTCAAATGTAGTACTAAAATATATTTGATAATGTGAGATCATATGTGAAGATAAGAAATAATTTACACCAGGTTATCTTAGTTTTGTAAGTTTAGATAAAACCCGAAGTAGAAATTATAGAATAATTTAACAAGCTTCTTTAAGAACCACCTGGAGTCTCAGAGTTTGAATATCTAGGTTGGGATCTGACACAGCCGTATAGTTAGGATTCTAGGGAATCTGCTCCATGCTACCAGTTAGGTACTATTGAAACTGGAAAACCAGAAATAAATGCGTTCAAGAAAAAAATAAAATTTCCCCTATAGACATCACTCATATTTCATCTATTACTGTAATACTCACTCAAACCTGGCATGTATTTTTGATGCCAACATCCGTTTTTTAGATCATTTAACCTCATTGTGAAGCTCAAATTATCATAACCATTTGTGGTTATTTTCTCTGTTAATTGTTTATAATTCACATGACAAGTTAGTCACAAGTTACTAGGAATTATTTACTGGCAGTGGAATTTATGTTTCCTTGTGAGTTTTAGTACTTAGTAATTTTGAGACAGGTAAAACATGCTTTGTTATCTTTAACTGCATTTCCTATAGTATAAAACATGTACACAGTTGTTGTGCCATTTTTTCTAGCAGCATAATCGAATGGATTATGGAATTATATTCAATTGTATCTTGAGGTCCAAGTACAAAATCTTCCCTTAGGAGGATGGAGCAGCATTTTATGCTATAAAAATATTCTAATATTCCTGAATCCAAATTTGTACAAATAGAAAACATGGACAAATGAAGTATAAACAAAGCATTGATTTAAAATACTATATAAACAAAGTGATATAGAGATAGCTAAACAGATAGACAGAGAAAGACAGAGAGAAAGAGAGAGAAAGGTGGTAGACAGACAGACAGACAGACAGGTAGATAAATGGCAGTTAGAAATTTGTCTCTTAGTTTGGATAATTCTTAGGGTACATTACCTGTATTTGAATCCTAATCTTCACATCTGCTTTTTTTTTAAATTTTACTAAGTTTTTACCAGTTTTTGCATGTATCCCTCTAAGTTCCATGTGTTGAAGGTATAATGTTTGGGGTGTTTCTAATGAGATGTGATGGGGACTTTGGAAGGTGGAACCTCGTGGGAGGTCCTTAGGTTAACTTCCTTTTCTGATTTCTTTCTGGATATGAGTGAACAGTTTGCACTGTCACTGTCATCTGGTGGCATCTCCAGATGATGAAGAATCTTTCTAGTCACACATTAGTTTAGATTAGTTTAACTCATAACTTTACAAGAACAAAGATACCTTTTACTTTCTGTTAAGTACCACAGATTTTTCATAGTAGTTCCAGAAAGCCACATAACACAATATATGATTAGCAACTTACTCATCTATAAATTGTACTTACACAATGCTTTCCCTTGTGCTTTGATACTGATGCAATGTTGAGAAAAAACATTATTTGCCTTTCTACTCTTCATATTTCTAGGCTTAATGACAAATAATGTGACCTTTTTAGTGAGTTTTATTAAAGCAACATACAACATAGTCATTAAATTTTAATTACTAAAAGAAAACACAATGTGTCTAAATGATATTGGTAATTTCAATCATGATGTTAAATACAAAAATGATCTTTATATAGTTCCACTTCAAAAGTGCCCATCCTTCTGGATAAATCAACTACTTTTAATTAGGTTGTAGTCACCAATGTGAATCAGTGAGTTTAGGAACTTCCATTTGGAAAATTAGAGATATGATGAGTAGGCATTACTAATATGTTGATATATGTGCCAACTCAGAAAATATTAGAAAGAAGTATATTTAAGAGATTTAGGAAGAAGGCTGGCTGTAAAATGATCATGGAACTTTTGCTTCTTTCTAAAAGAGGTTTTAAAAGAGGCTTGAAAAAACTGAAACCATTGAACAGCAGACAGTAGATATATTCCATTGATAACACTCATTCAAAGTTCAATTTATATGCCATACATATTCCACATTTTAGTTTGTAGTTCAATTTTATCTTTAAAGTTATGATACAGTTTAAATAATTGAAAAATATCTTGAAGTGTCCCTTAGGAAGTTAATAAAGAATGTAAAGTAATTTGAAATTCAAAATATATTCACTTCACAAAAAGACGTTGTTATGATATTTCCTTGGCTAGGACACCCATATTTCCCCATAAATAACAATATAACTAGGATATCTTCACTCTGAAGTTTATATAATTTGTAACACCTTCTTTCAGATATAAGGTTGACTCAAGAAAATTTAATAAAAATATATTATCATGAATATACCTTTTTCAGGCTGCTTCCTGGACCTTGAAAGAGACTTGTTTTAGAGAAGAACTCAACATCTGAGTTTAACAGGTTTTCTATGATGGCATATTTTTGATTGAATATATGAGCATATATGAAAGAAATATGTAAATAAGGAAAAATGGGTCAGCTAGGAAACATTAAAGTCAGAAAAGTCCCTGAGATAAATATTTACATTTCTTTTCTGAACAGAGCAATAGAAACAAGTGTTTGCTAACAGATTTGAGGATTTGAGATGAATCTGGACATTCTCCTAATATCAGTTTATTATTAATTATTCCAATGTGAATACGAGATCAATTTTTGCCTAAGACCCTTTTGTTCTGTATTTTGCCAACACCTAAAGTCCATCCTTAACTCAGGAAAAAAAGATAGAGTGAATGAACCACTCTAATTCCATCTTTACTGCTTCTTTTAAAATAACACACAACTCTAAAACCTTTATGCTTTATTGAATCTAAGTCTGAACATTAGTAAATCATCTATTTGAAAGTACTTGGTAGACAATTCATACATTGGCTAAGTAACACAGAATTTTTGCTTTCTCTAAGCACCCAGTTGTTTTTTTTTATTTTTTCATTCTTTTTTACTAATAGAGAGATTTTACGAGTCTTCCAGAAAAAAATGCACTTTCTCTAAATTAAGAGATCATTGATTAAAATTTGAAAACAACTAATTAAAAATCAATATTTGATAAGGGAGCAAAAGATATATGCTTGGAAAAAAAATAGCCTCCTTAACAATTGGTGCCTTTCCTTGAATAAATATTCCTACTTGTCAACATGCACTCAAGGTGGATCAAAGACCTCAACATCAGAACCCAAACTGAAACTACTGAAAAAGAGAAAAGGAGAAACATTAGAACTTATAGGTATAGGTAGATACTTTTTGAATAGAGTTACAGGGGGCATTACAGGTAGAAGGAAGACTTGACAAGTGGGATTACAGCAAAATAATAAGTTTCTGCACAGCTAAGGACATAGTTACTAAATGACAAAGACAGACAACAAATCGGGAAAAGATCTTTAATATAAATATATCAGAAAAATTGCAGAAACTAACCCCTCTCAAACCTAATAAACTAATCACTAAATGGGCAACAGAGCTAAGGAGAGACTTCTGAGAAGAAGAGGTAAGAATGTCAAAGAAACACATGAGGAAAGGCTCACCATCCCTAACCATAAATGAAATGCAAATCAGAGAGTCTATCTCACTCTAGTAAGATTGACCAACATTGTGAATTTGAAAAACAAATGTTGGTGGAGATGTGGAGGAAAAGGAATCTAACTACACTATTGGTGGGAATGTAAACTTAAACAGCCACTCCTCACAATTATCTGGGGGTTCCTCAAAAATCTAAACTGAGACCTTCCTTATGAGCCAGCCATTCTATTCCTGGGCAACTTCCCTGAACTTGAGCCAGGATATGATTAGGTTAGCTGTACATCCATGTTCCTTGCTGCAATACTCACAATAGCCAAGCCATAGAAACAGCCCAGATGCCCCACAACAGATGAGCAGATCAAAAAAAGAAAATATGATACCTATGTACATTGGAATTTTACACAACCATTAGAAAGAATAAAATAGTATCATTATCAAAGAAATGGAGGGAACTAGAACAAATCAAGTTAAGTGAGGTAAGCCAAGGTCACAGAGATGAACAGCACCTGTTCTCTCTGATTGTGGAAGTTAGATCTAAAATGAACTAGGACAATTTATACAAGAATCTACATACACGCAGTGAGACAAAAATAGGATTCTCTTAGAAGAGAAACAAAAAGGCACATGCCTAAATGCCTCTATATATTTATGTAAAATAATATACAAATTGAAACGCCCACCAAGATAATGGAAAATGCCTTTTATTAGTTTTAGTTTCTGATGTTTTCTGTCTTCTTAGCATTTTTTATGGTATTTTCATGTTCAAGAGGGTGAGGTATGGCACCAAATTCAAGGTTAAAAAGTGAAGCAGTGCGGCTGATGAAACTGAACTACACAACTCATGGAAGGAGACAGGAGGGAGGGACTGTGAGAGAATGAGGTCACAGAAGACACTATAGAAAAGGAAATGTACTCGTTACCTGACTCATATAATTTTAACCCCTCTGTACATCACCTGTGTAATAACAATAAAGTAAATTGATTTAAAAAATAATTAGAAATCAGAGCTATATAATCATTCTTGATGTCTGCAGCTACATTCTCTATTTCCTTTGACATTTTCAATTACTTTTATTGGCTAATACTGTTGTATACAATATATAATGATTCAGAATCTCAAAGCCCTTTCTGAAATATTTTGGAAAGGCAGACTTTGCTATCTGTATTTTGCTTTACAAAATAAAGCCTTTCAAAATTCCCATGAAAATTCCTCCATGCTAGTATGGCAATGAAAAAGAAAAAAAATGTTTATACAAGTAAGCAAATAAAGCATAAATGTGCAAGCAAGCTTTCTTGAAGTTAAAACATCTCTGTAATGCAGGCAGTAATGCACATTCATATTGATCTATTGGTTTATGTTATCTATTTATTGTTGCATTTATTTGTTTCAGTGTTATTTATTGACACCTTGAGAGGAATCAAATAAAGGCTAGACTTTTTATTATGGTGAAGTAGACTATTGTGGAAACTGATAGCAGATTATGCACAAAATGTGAAAAATGATGAATTATATACGTATATCATCTATACCAAAATATCTTACATTGCCTTGTAAATTATAGATCTAATTTATAGGGCTGAAACTCAATTATAAAGTATACATGGCTCAAACATACTATAAATATAACATTCTGACTACTAGATTTTTCATTTCTTTATTTTCAAGCAAACAAATGTTATTATTACTTGATTTTATTCATCACATCATTTTAAAATCTCTGAATACCAAGTAAACTCAGAAATAGTGTAAATGAAACATGAGTAAAACTTATGACTTCAAGGATGTATCATTTACTTTGGTAGTTTTGTAGTTGAGACGTGAAAGAAAATATATCCTGGTGGCAAAAAGTACACATAGTAGATTCCATATGAAAACTAGTAATTTGCAATGACAGAAACATGGGAATTACAAATGTTTAAGTTTGAGAATTATTTTGGTAGTAGAGTTAGAAATGTTCTTGCTATGAAGGTATAAATATATATATATATATTTGTGTTTACTGTTCTAGGCTCAATAATAATGATATTCAACTTTTTATCTCAGTGGTTCTATACAGAATATGATTATTTATTAACTTTTTAATTCAAGCAGTAGGAGTACTACCATTGGACAGATTCAATCCATCCCTGATTTCTGTTCTACATTTGATTGGTTGTAGCCTTCAGATTATTCTGCTATAGGTGGAGAAATAGTATAGCCACTATTCCTTAGAACTAAAATAATTTTAAATATTTGGATATCTACAGTCTCCTTGATTTGCAAAAAAAAAAAATAATAATAATGCTATTCCAGTTTCAGGAAACACATATAAATAAGTGAGAATCATTCATTTGATTGGAAATTCCTTATTGTTAAGACAACTCAAACTTGTAAAATATTATAATATTCCTTGTAGATCCATTGATAAAACTCACAATTAAAATGAGAATAAATATATTACATTAACACCTAAGTGCATTGGACTAAATTGGTACTACCCACTTACAGTTTATATAATATTTTTGTATGCATTACTTATTACACTGATAGACTGAGAAATAGTTCTTCATGCTTATACTTTGGTAATTTAAAAGTAACAATGATCAAAAACATTATATTCTTATTAATAAATGTTCTTGAAAAAGAGAACCCCATTCAGGTGCAAGAAGCTTTTAAATCACTCAACAAATCAAGCCAGAATATAACCTCCCTACTGCATATTATTGGCAAGACATTAAGCACAGAAAATACAGAATGGTAGTTAACACAGTTCTAAGAAAAAGACAGGACATTTACATGGGATAATGTACACTTACATGGGAAAAATCTCAAGGAAAAACCTATCAGAGTAGTAGTAGATTTCTCAGCAGAAATCTTGAAAGTAAGAAAGGCATGTAATGATGTTTTTAAAGCACAGAAAGCAAGTAACTGCCAACCCAGAATACTATACTCAGCCAAGATTTAATTCATAACTGAAGGGCAAATAAAAAATTCCATGAGAAATAGAAGCTAAACAATTTATCACCACTAAAGTAGCACTGCAGAAGACAGGAAAGGCAATTATGGAATATCAACCTGAAAATGAAAACAGTGGAGAAAAGGAGATTCTGCCAGATGAGTAGATAAACATAGGAGACAAAACAGAAATAAGGAAGCCAGAATCTGGGGTAAGATAATAAGACCTTCTTTACAATTATATCACTCAATATTAGTGAACAAAATTATCCAGTCAAAAGACATAGAATGTCAAGTTCTGTCAAAAGGCAAGGTCCCACCTATTCCATATAAGAAAAACATCTAACTGAAGAAAACATTCCTTTATGGTTAAAATTATAACAATAATCTGTTAAGAAAATGGACCCAAAAGCAACCTGCTGTAAATCCATTCATATCTGATACAAGGGAGTTTAAATCAAAACCAAAAGAAGAGATGAATATGGTTACTCCTTATTAAAAAAAGGGAACTTGTCATCTGGAAGACAATTCTTACCCAGTTCTGGAACAGTCAACTTTGTCAAAGAAAAACTAGTGGATTTAAATCAAAGGTACATCCAAACACAGTGATAGTTTGAGACTTCAACTTGGAGCATTAACAACAACAACAACAACAAAAAAAAAAAAAACATAGACAATCATATTAAATTGACACTGACCAAGACATCACCAGAATTTTTCAGCACACACACACACACACACGCACACACGCACACATACACTTTTAGATGTAATTTTATTTATTGCATAGCTCTTGCATAGTTGTCAAATATTACATAATATCCAAAAAAAAACCTCAGAAAAGCAATCATCCCACATTTAGAAGAATAAAAACACTATGACGAGAAATGATAAAGGCATTGATTGATCAACCATTTGAATCAAACTAGTAAAATTATGTTCAATGTCTTCATAACTTTGACTAGCACAGGCTATTCAAATGATAGGAGGGTTTTTAACAAGTATCTTGCATGGCTGGGAACTTTGCCCAGTTAACCTAAAACAAGATTCTTAGAAGGCCATAAATTCACCACAGATCTGTGCACAAGACTACAAATAGTATATTAAACAATATACTAAGAGATGCAATTCACTACTTGGGCTTCTTCTGTGTAATGAATATTTATTATGTACTGAATATTTATAATGCATTGTGTCTCTCCCATTTCCTAGATAATAACTTAATGTAAAGTGAGTAGAATTTTTGAGAGCACAGAAAACAAGAACAATGACAGGATACATTGGAGGAAGACTGAATGTTAACATCATAGTAAAGATTCTTTTGTATATATGACCTTTGTTATAGATACAAAGAAAGGGACATATACTTCTCCGCCCTCCTATACTCCATATATTGCCTGTGAATGTGAAAAAAATCAGGATTATTGTTCTAGAAAATGAGAGAGTAGAGTTATACCTATATGTAGATTGATAGATAGTATAGATTTAGGTAGATATAAATATATATAGGTAGATATAATATATGTAGGTAGATATAATATATATAGGTAGATATAAGAATATAATCATAGTTAAAAGAATGAGCCTTTGCAATAACTATGCCTGTATGAACACATGGGATGATGCTAAACAAAATGAACTTCAAGTTATGGAAAAAACAGTATATCACTGTTGTAGGTATTTTCAACATGCCATGTGAAACCGTACTTTTTTTTTTCTTGTATTCTCTTCCCATATTTTTACCCCTGATATCACTGTAACTGGTTTTAGTACCCTGGATATTGTATATATGCATATTGAAACTAGGGAAGGGAAAAAGAATATCAAAATCGAGAGACAAAGGATAAAAAGACAAACCAGTGCAACAACAATACTTACAAAACCATATGGTGTGAACCAACTGTAAACTGTACAACTCATGGAGGGAAAGGAAAATGGGGAAGGGGAAGGCGGGTGTCTGGGGGGTGGGGAAGAAGGAGGAGGTAACTAGTTGGATAAAAAATGTACTCAAGGCCTTACATATGAAACTGTAACCCCTCTGTATTTCACTTTGACAATAAAGGGAAAAAAAATCTCACAATTAAAAAAAAAAGAATGAGACTGTGAAAGATAATCTGAAAAATAACATGTTTTAATATTGATATATATATAGATGTAGTTTCTGATGTAAACAGACTATTTCTCATTGAGAGAGGCTGTGAAAAATAAAAGCACATAAAAATGGAGAGAATAATCTCAAGTGGGATAGCTAAATCATAAGTATTATGACTATACAACACGTAAATTAGTGTTGTAAGATAAAAATCAGACATTTAAAGAGAACAACCACTTTTGTTCAGAAAAATATGATGGTGACAAGTTCCATATGCATTTTTTTTACAGTTGCAAAGGATTGTATTATGTATAGCACTGGGAACAGGCAAAGGATGTTTCATTTTTGACAGCATCTTGGTGAGATCACTCTGTTTAATGCCTGTAATCCAACTGGTAATTCCCATAGGCAATAGTAATAATTTAGTTCCTAAAAAGCAGATCTATATCACATTGTGTAAAAACTAAATATGCTCTTTAAAGACCCACTTGTATGAGATAGTCACGCACACACACACACACACACAGACACACACACACACATACACTAGATTATATGTTGTGGCCAATAAAATCCAGATTGAATAATTAAATATTGTGATTGTTTTACTTTATTAGTCCTTTATCAAAATTGAACTAAATTTATTTTTAATTGTCTTTGAGGGCTAAATTTTGACATTTGTTCCATGTATGTATATTAATTATATATATTCTACATATTTGTATATTTCTAGTTTATTTAGAATAATGTATTCCAAAGAGTACAATATTGTTATAACATTCCAGAAAATGTAAGATGAATGAGTTCAACTTAATTAGCAGTAAGAAAGTATTTTGGTTATGTTTTTCATGATAAGTTTTCTTATACTCTGCAATTAAAAAGATTGTACTGGGGCTGGGAATATGGCCTAGTGGCAAGAGTGCTTGCCTCTATACATGAAGCCCTAGGTTCGATTCCTCAGCACCACATATATAGAAATGGCCAGAAGTGGCGCTGTGGCTCACGTTGGCAGAGTGCTAGCCTTGAGCAAAAAGAAGCCAGGGACAGTGCCACAGGCTCAGAGTTTAAGCCCCAGGACTAGCAAAAAAAAAAAAAAAAAGTGCAGCTCATTAAAATAGTCACTAGCTACATGTACCTACTTAAGTTGACTAACATAGACAAAAAAAAAAAAAATGTACGAATAACTTCTATCTTAAAACATGGGGGAGGGGGGGCTCTTCTTTCTCTTCCCAAAACTGTATTTTAAACTTATAGTGAGAAATTGTTCTACACACAATTGTATTATATTTTCATTTCACTTACATATTTAAATGCATGAAAAACTTCTGATGTTTGAGTGACATGATTTTATAGAAATGCAAACCATTAAATTCCATATTCAGATTTTACTGGCATTTTTAAGATGATTTTTTTTTTTTTTGGGCCAGTCCTGGGCCTTGGACTCAGGGCCTGAGCACTGTCCCTGGCTTCTTCCCGCTCAAGGCTAGCACTCTGCCACTTGAGCCACAGCGCCGCTTCTGGCCGTTTTCTGTATATGTGGTGCTGGGGAATCGAACCTAGGGCCTCGTGTATATGAGGCAGGCACTCTTGCCACTAGGCTATATCCCCAGCCCTTTTAAGATGATTCTTTATGCTTAAGTTGAGTGATAAATGAATAATATCTGGTATTTTTGTTTATTTCTATTTTTCTTCAATATCAGTTCTGTGATATGAACTATTTTCACTCAAAGTAAACTGATCAATGTATTATAACTTATAATTTTGCCAACATGATTAGTACCTATAACAATAAAAAATATACTTGGAAATACTAAAATATACAAAATGATGTTTCTAATTATTTTGAAATTGGTACATAAACTTTGTAAAAATTTATAACATTATTCAATACTCAGTTCCCAATAACTATTTAAATGGTTGTTAAAAATTCAGATTCACTAGTCAGGGTTTAGCATGGCTCTTGGTCTATTACCCGTGAAGGAGGATCATAATGAGTGAAAAAAAGAGAACTTCATGAGCTGGAAAAGGATCATGTAATGTCAGAAACGTAGGAACTGGGGAACAGAGACATAAAGAAAAAATAAAGTAGTTGTTTCTGTGTTTGAATCAAATCTCAGCAGGATACTGGTGTCTAAATTTAAAGCCCAAGAGGCTTTAAAAAATGGAGTGAAAATATTGGGGCAGATGTTTCTTGGAAGACAAAGTATTTAGTAAACTTTTAAAAGCTCAAGGCTAAGAGTTTAATCAACTCAGATAATGAGATCATAGATTATCAGGCTAAATAATTTGTAGTAAAAAAGGATTATACTTCAAAAGTAATGCTAGTTCTACTTATCATTTCAAAACTTGGTATGGGGGGAAAAAAAGCATGCTACAATCCTGGAGTTTTAAAGTCTTTGTTGCATGAAGCATAAACATAAAATAACAGATTAGTTGACTGATTGACTGATTGATTGATTGATTGATTGATGTGATGCCCTGAGGCTTGAACTCAGGGCAGGAGTGCTAGTCTCTATGTTTTTCCTCAAGGCTAACACTCTATTAGTTGAAATACACTCACAGTTTGAGTTTTTTGTGGCTAATTGGAGATAAGAGTGTCATAGACTGTCCTACATGGCCTGGCTTCAAACTACAGTCCTCAGATTACAACCCCTGTGTAGCAAGGACTACTAAGCAAGTGTTACTAACCCACAATAAAAGTAAGCTAGAATAGATCACTAATGTTTATCAGGATAATTTATTTTGCAGTTGTCTTCTACTTCCATACACCTGGATTTCCTTTATAAAACAAAGTCAGTCTTCTGACATGAGAAAAAAATCTTGTTTCTGAAAGCAAGGAACCAATTTTATTATCTCAACAAATTTTGTTATACTGAGAACATTAAGTATGTGAAGTATATCATGTATATAACCAAGTACATTCATTGGATGCATATTGTAATCATGCTTCAGTGTTTTTTATATGGAGCTTCATTTCTCTTGGTTGTAAGTATATATGAAAAATTTCATGTAAATTCTTTACTAATGTTTCCTATGGGAAACAAGATTTGTTTGCACAATAGATAAATAAGATTCTCCCAAGAACTGCATGTTTTAAAAATATCCTGTCACTTTGACATTTTGAATGTCAAATTGACTTCAAGAAAATAGGTGAAGAATTTGAGATGTGAAAATTTATTTTGTGTCTTTAGTGTGGACCAGGTGGAATCTTGAGGTCCTTGGAAGGACCTTGCTAGGAGAGAGGACTGTGCTAGTCTTTGAATATGGAGGATAAGACCCATGAATCATGGAACACAGAATGTAGGTAACCTTTGGGAAATAGAACCTTTTTTTTCCTGAGAGCTTCACAATGATTGCAACTTTACCATCACCTTGTTTATTATTAGCTCAGAAAAACTTATGTCCAACTCTGATCTGTAGAAAACCAGGGTTAACAAATCTGGTCTTAAATGACACATACAGGTGGTGACATTCTCGTATTAATATTTATTTTTTTATTTATTTATTTTTTTTTTTGGCCAGTCCTGGGCCTTGGACTCAGGGCCTGAGAACTGTCCCTGGCTTCTTCCCGCTCAAGGCTAGCACTCTGCCACTTGAGCCACAGCGCCGCTTCTGGCCGTTTTCTGTATATGTGGTGCTGGGGAATCGAACCTAGGGCCTCGTGTATATGAGGCAGGCACTCTTGCCACTAGGCTATATCCCCAGCCCTCGTATTAATATTTAAACAATATAAAATTTGTAGTGATTTTGTATACCAACAATGAAAACATAACCAATTAGGCTTACATTAATGTATCTCAAGTTATTCAGAACTCTACTAAAATTGTAGTTAAATATTAAAAGCAATTTTTAATATTTTAGGAAGTATACAAAAGCAGTATGTTTATAAAATATGTTCCCATCATAAAATCTAATTTTGCACATGGCAAAAAGCATTGCTCTTTTGTCATCTTGTATGATCTCCCTTCTAATGGTCTAAAGGTTAGTCATTATTGCTTATAGTGCCAAGATGTTACAATGTATTCTGGTTTCTTCTGAAGTACACAATAAAGTTTTAAAAACTGAAATAAATTGCTGGTATTATGCTAAAGAGCACAACCTAAACATTCTAGTAGAATGTGCAAGGAAGAAATTATAATGAATTTCATTCAGTAAGAAAAATAAAATATCCCTGATTCAGTCACATTTAGTTGATTAATTTTCAGTCAACAAATAAAAAACAATTATGATTTACTTTATTCATGCTATCATTTATTGAACTTATAAAATAGTCTATATGAGACCTGAGTCTTGATCTCAGAGCTGAGCACTGTCCCTGAGCTTTTGTGCTCAAGGCTATATCTCTACCACACAAATCCATAGCTCAACTTGTGGCTTTTTGGTGATTAACTGGAGAGAAGAGTCTCACAGACTTTCCTGCCCAGATTGGCTTTGAACTCTGATCCCCATTCTAGCCATGCCTGGCTTATATTGGGTAATTTTTTTATTGTTTAAATATTTTATTTTTTTATCTATTTATTTTTTTATTGTCAAACTAATATACAGAGCGGTTACAGTTTCATATGTTAGGCTTTGGATACATTTCTTGTACTGTTTGTTACCTCCTCCCTTATTCCCCCCTCTCCCCTCCCCCTTTACCTTTCCCCCATGAGTTGTTCATTAGATTTACACTAAACAGTTTTGCAAGTATTGCTTTTGTAATCGTTTGTCTTTTTTACCCTATGTCTCTCGATTTTGGTATTCTTTTTCAGTTTCCTAGTTTTAATACTTGTATACACGGTTTCCAATGTACTCAGATAATATATAGAGATAGTGCAGGTACCACCACAGAAAGGGGATACAAGAGGATCATCAACAATAGAAGCTACAGGTAATTTTTAACTCCTAAATGTTTTAATACAGAAAATTGATTGGGCTTTTAAAATTATATTGTGATAAGTTTTATTCATTTTAGCTAAGAAGGTATTTCTTGCTTATATTTGCAATAATGTAACTTCGTTTATTCACTTATTTATTTCTTTTCTATGGTTGTGTATGAATATAGGGAATGGCCCCTTAATGATGACTCTTTGGTCAAAAGAAGACAGCAACACTTTTCTTTTTCTTTTCTTTTTTCTTCCGTTCTTTCTTTTCTTTTCTTTTCTTTTTTTCTTTTCTTTTCTTTTCTTTTCTTTTCTTTTCATGTGAGTCCTGGGACTTGAACTCAGTGCCTGGGTGCTGTCCCTGAGCTTCTCTGGTTCCAGACAGCATCTGCATTTGAGCCACAGCTCCACTTCCAGTGTTTTCTGTGTCTTTCCTGACTGGGTTGGATTCAAACAACAGTTCTCAGTCTCCTGAGTAGCTAGGTTTACTGGCATGAGCCACCAGCACCTGCCTTCTTTGCCATTCTTTCAGCTTGTCTATGATGGCTTTTCTTCTTTAGGTGAAGAGAGATATTACATTTTTTTATATCCCTTCCCCCAGTATCATCTCTGATAACTATATCCTCCTTTCTCTGCCTAGCCCTTTGAAACTTTTCTATTGTGTTGATAACTGTGGAAATCTCTTTGAGAATCATGTAAATTCAATTATACACAATGATTTAAACAACTATCTCCATGTTGCAAACACATTTAGTCTAACATTAGTATTTTGTAACTATGATCCTGGTTCAAAACAATGATGTTACCTAGACATTCGTATATACCCAAGAGGTGATTGGTATTTGGTTGTTTTATTAGTAAAACAACCTGTAAGAAGCTCACTAGTGTTGTCATATTGAATTCTTTAAGTACCTCAAAACTATTATACATAGTTACTGAATGGGCAGACAATGAAGTTTTTCTTTAGGGTGTCTGCCTAAGCCATCTTGGGTATAACATAGAAATTTCCTGGTAGACCAGAATTGGAAACAAACAGAGATAAATATTCTCAAAATTGAGTAAATAATTTTCTTTGATGTGTGTGTGTTTAGTTATTATTTTGGTTAGGAAATGGGTTTTAAAACTAGTGTAAAATATATTCATGGACATAGCTTATTTTTAGAGTTAGATAATCGGTTTGAAATGTCTTTCACTGTCCTTCACACTGCCACAGTTCCCCCCATCTGTAAATGTTAATAACAGCAGAACAGAAAATATTATGTTATTTTCTCACTGAATTGGAAAAAACCTCTTTCCAGGAAGTTGTGCAGCAAATCAATTGTCAAGTTGTGTTTTCTACCAGCACATCTTGCTATACACTATAAATGAAAAAAAGCCTGAAGACAGTCTGATGGCTAAAGTTTTCAATCTCAATTCTCATCTTGTCCATGAACCTAGGGTTTATTTAGAGAGAGAATGTTTCCAAAAGATATATCAGAGAATACCATAACTACTATGATACTTTATGGGTGGTATAATCATCTCTCTAAACCAATCCTCTAAAAATTTGGTTTGGGGCGGAATGAATGATTTATATCAAAACAGCAACCGAAAGGCATAGATTTTGCTCTTGGATGCTATTTTTTAATTCAGAAATGGTTTGGTCCACAGTTCCTTTTGAGCTACACTGAAATCAGTATACATTTTTTGAATTATGCATTCTCAAGTTTTCTGTGTTTCTGATGTGGTAAATAAGTCCTTGATAGTGTATTTTGATACTATACATTCAAACTCTTTTATTCCAGAACCAGAATATTGACGTAATATCATTTAAAGACATCTGCTTATGTGATTGTAGTTTTGCACAATACTATGTGAAGGTTTTTGAATTAAAGCACTGTATGTGAAAATTCTTTTAGAAAGTAACTGTCTAGAATTGAAGCTTTCACATAGTTCTTTCAAACTACACCAGACCAAAATTTAAAAATTAATGTATCTTTGAACTACCTCACTAACTACATGTCAAATACTTTTTAATAATATACTCAAAGAGTTTCTCTATATACAATTTGAATATTCCCTTGAAAATAAACATTAAAGCATGGGATAAAAAAGGCAAAGAAATTCTGCCATGAATGAGTGTGAACATTGTGTCAGGAAATTGGCATGAAGATAAACGAGCAGAAAATATTTCTAAACTGAGCACAAGGAATTATGGTATATCGAGGAGATTGTATTAAATCTTATACATAATTTTTATTGTTCCATTGCTTGGTAATTCAATCCAAAGACATCTTTTTGGGAAGCATTCAATAAGTGTTAATTAACAGTGATTAGATAAAATCCTTTCATGCATCCTGCTTGTTCAGAAGAGATAAGTGAGTGACCTAAGCAGAGAGAGGAACATGTTTCTCTTTCATTGCAAGTAATTTGTCATTCTTAAAATCTCGATCATCTCCATGGCTTATTTCTGCTGATGAGTTAATTAATTAATGCTTATTATCTGAATTTAGGAAAGGAGACTATGTAATCTCATTTGTCCCTCTGTTGATCAGACTGAATGGATAAAAGCAATGTGCATTTTTCTGTAAGTGTAGGGTGAATTAATGGCTACATAAGATAAGACAAGTTTCTTCTAAATTGCTAGCACTTGAGGGTTTCTATAGTTTAATCATTAGCTTTATGCACTGAATTTCTGTATTTCTCACTGTTTTCCCAAGTCATCCATGAATGTTACATCTCAGGAAAACAAATATTTAGATTATACCACCTGGTCAAAGGCTATTCTGTAATTCTCAAAATGACAAAAAGAATTAAAATGATCAACCTGAATGTTCTGTGTTAGATGCTAACTGCTTAGCTTCCTAGACATGAAACAAGATTTACATATTTTCATTGAATATCTAATGGTATTCTTAAGATTTCCCTTTTGAAGTAGTAGTATGTTTGGAGGTTTCATATGTAAGGCAGTGAGTACATTTATTGTCAAACTTGTTACCTCCTCTGTCATTTTTCTCCCACCTTCTCCCCTCACCAACACCCCTTCCCCTAAGTTGTAGAGTTAGTTTACAACACATTGTCTTGTAACTATCATTGTTGTACTGGTTCCCCTTTTATCCTTTATGGTATCACTTGGATGTTCCCCTTCCCATCCTTAGTTCAGAATGAGAGGAATTCATGATCATTGCATAACATTGGTCTGATAATAGCTTTACTTCTTAATTCTTCTTATTCCAATTCTAGTTTTTAAGGTTATACTGAGGTAAAACTTAAACCAATGACTAGTCTCTAGTCTATCATGGATTTATCTTTGCAGTCACATTTCTTACCTGTTTCTCATCTGCAAAACACCATTTGAAAATGGACATTTATTTGTTCTATTTCTTAGCTTCATAAATATATGCATTAAAATACCTGTGATAACAAGGCCATACTAAAGCTTCCAGCATATCCACATTCTTTGCAGCATTGTTTACAAGAGCAAAGATATGGAATCATCCCATATACCCCTAAGGGGACCATGGATAAAGAAAATGTAATATATCTGCATGTATATTATCCATACCTCTCTATCAAGGGGATTTGTTATTTTTATTTTTGTTTGCTTGTTTTTCCCTTTGTCACTGTTTTTGGTTTCTGTACTTTGGGCCTTATATGGCTCTGTTTAAGGGAAGGCAAGAGAGACAGAGGATTGTTGGAGCAAAGGATGAACAAGTGCAGCAGTGATACTCACTAGACACTACATTAAAATGAATTATATAATTTGTGGAGGGAATCCAGAGGGAAAGCTGCAAGAAAAGGAAGAAGGGAGTAACAATGTTCAAAAAGAAATGTACTCATTATTCAACTTACATAACTATAACTCCTCTGTATATCACCTTTACAAAAAAAGTAAAAATATTAGAAGGTACCTGTAAAATATTGCTGCCATCAACATAATTGCAATTGCTAGCAAACAATATCTTTAGCTTGTAATAGGTGTTATGTATTTGCTGATCACTTGATATACCTCAACTGATGTTATACAGGAGCTAAGCACTTCTTTATTCTCTGGTGTGGAAGAAAAAGAGGTTTCAGAGAGATTAAGAAACTTGTCCAAATTTTCACAGTTAGTAAGTGGCAGAGCAGGACTTTGCACATTTGAACTAGGGTCAAGCTGCCTCATAAGCACTTTGAAAACAGAATATCTAACTGCCGCCTATTATATTGGTATACTTGTCACTGTAACCCATTATACGTGAGAGTGTGCTTGAAGCTGAAAAGATAATATCCCTAAGGTCCTTGTCCTTGCTTTTAACTCTCAGGTGTCTCAGTATTTCCAAATTAAATTATTTCTCCTAAAGAGAATCTCTCCCATTTAAATACATACTCTAATCTTCATGTTTTAGCACAGTTATAATTAATGATCTTCATTTACATAACGTTAGCCATCTTTCGGCCCCAAGTGTGCTTTAAATTCTTCCCCAATCAAAGTATTTCATTACAGCCACTTGAGTTGTGATCAATAGCTGATGAATAACTAACTTCAAAGGAAAAGAAATGGTCTAAAATCTGAAGACTATGGCACCATGGAAAAGTAGCTATGAGATGAAGGAGTTTTCCTTTCAATAATGAACAACTAAATATGTTTTATAGGGGAGAAAGATTAAAAATAATATTTTAGGCATTATTTACTTTTAACAAACAGGAGGTTTATTTTCTTGCAAAGTTTCAAAATATATAAAAAGTAGAAAGTGTCACAGACTACAGCAATGCTTACTTAGCTGTACTATGGGACTGAAAAAAAATTCCTGTGTTCCTGTAGTTAAATCTAGAATTTAGGAGGAAGTAAACATAAACAACAAACATGTTGAATCAACATACAGTTGACAAAGAGATATATGTGAGCACAGGATCTAATGAATGCTGGCATAGAGAACAATCTTTCCCATGTTACCTATAAACATTATTACAATAGCAGCAATTTATATGCTGCACATTGTGGTTTGTTTTTCATCTCATAAAGTATTGTCATAGTATAAATGGTGCTATGTAAAACATACATATGAAGTAAAATTACCCCTAGAAACATTATTTATTTTATGAGTAAAAGGAACCTAGAAATTAATTTATAAAACCATTACTATAACTTTAACCCCTTATTATCATTTCCAGAATAACTCTGTCTGTATAGAAAATGTATATATTTTTTAGCTCTGGGTATCATAGGACACTGAAAGTCAAAAAAAGATTTGTCTTTTTAGCTGATATTACATATTTAAGTATCTGTGCACATGAATGGATATAACACAGATAATGTATTTAATATTACAGAAACATTTTAGTGAAGCAACATTTTTAAACCAATATAATACTTCACCTAATGAAGAAAAAATGCTTTTAGACTCCAGGAAGTGAGTTTAGACTCCAGGAACTGATCTAGTATATTATATCACTTGTTTTATCTACATGGGCATCTAGAGAATTATTGCCCCAGAATATGTTCCATAGTCTTTATGTACTATTATAGAAAGAAGAATACATTCACGTTTAGTAAATATATCATCACTTACCTCAGCTTTCAGGACATCATATCCACTGTCATTACTTTTTCTTGTCCTATTATAATAATTTCCTGAACTTTGTAAAGAAATTAAAAATTTTCTCCTCACTCCCTCCCCAACTCTTTTTCATCTACTTCCATTTTCTTAAGTGCCAGGATCTTAGCTTGTTTATGTTTGTATATTTTGTTGGTTTGTTTGTTTGTTATTCTTGCTTTCAGTTTATGTTTAGGAAAGGATAAATGCAGCTAAATCTGTTTTACTTGGAATCTTAATAAAACATGAATGATCTCTTTAGGGCATAAATCTTATAGGTAGGAAACAGCCCTAAGAAAAATCTAGTCTTATAGCTCATATCAGCTTAACCTCAGGCAACTTAACTGTCACATATATGACATCAATTTAAGTTTCAAATGAAGGGAGAATATGTAGAAAAGTTATAACTATATATATTTTCCTTAAGCATATAATGACTTTATTCTTTCATAATTGAAAATACTACATTTTCCTTTCAAGAACAAGCTTGTTTTGTTATTTAGAGTTCATATCTGTTCAGTTTTGTTTCTATGTACGTGTTACATGCTTCATCGTATAATTGTACATGTTTTGAAAAATGTATTTTTACTTGTGGAGTATAATAAACTTGCTGTAATGATGAGGTTTTATGTAATACTGTTAAAGGGAGAGGCTATGGAGATAAATATATTTAGTTTGATCACTTTTTATTCTTTATGGGCTGAATCAATGTGAATGAATGCGAATGTATACCCACAATGATCTTACTAAAGACATTTGATTTAGTGTTGAATAATATATCTACCAATCATTTCTATTAAGGCTATCTTGATCAAATAAATGTTTCTTAATCCTATCTACTTCTGAATTTAAGGATTTGAAAATATTTTTTTTCAAATTTTTATTATCAAACTGATGTACAGAGAGGTTACAGTTTCATACGTTAGGCAATGGATACATTTCTTGTACTGTTTGTTACCTTGTCCCTCATACCCCCCTCCCTCCTCCTCGTTTCCCTCCCCCCCAGATGTTCAGTTGACTTACACCACACAGTTTTGCAAGTATTGCTTTTGTAGTTGTTTGTCTTTTTTTACCCTGTGTCTCTCAAATTTGGTATTCCCTTTCAATTTCCTACTTCTAATACCAGTATACATGGTTTCCAATATACTCAGATAACATTACAGAGATAGTATAGGTACAACCACAGGAAGTTGATACAAGAACATCATCAATAATAATAGAAGCTACAGATACACATGGGATGTTGAAAGTAGTTACAACTGTGATATAACAATTGTTTCCATAACATGGAGTTCATTTCACTTATCATCATCTTATGTGTTCATAAGGGTATAGCTATTGGGCCTTGTGATGCTCTGCTATGACTTGCCTAAACCTGTACTAATTATTCCCAATAAGGGAGACCATAGAGTCCACGTTTCTTTGGGTCTGTCTCACTTCACTTAGTATAATTTTTTCCAAGTCCTTCCATTTCCTTACAAATGGGACATTGCCATTCTTTCTGATAGAGGCATAAAATTCCATTGTGTATATGTACCACATTTTCCTGATCCATTCGTCTACTGAGGGGCATCTGGGTTGGTTCCAGATTCTCCCTATGACAAATTGTGCTGTGATGAACATTGTTGTGCTGGCGGCGTTACTGTGATATTGTTTGTGGTCTTTTGGATAGATACCCAAAAGTGGGGCTGCTGGGTCATAGGGGAGTTTTATGTTTAGCCTTCTGAGGAATCTCCATACTGCTTGCCAGAGTGGCTGAACCAATTTACATTCCCACCAACAATGAAGTAGGGTTCCCTTTTGGCCACATCCCCTCCAACAATTGTTATTGTTAGTTTTCTTGATATATGACATTCTTACTAGGGTGAGATGGAATCTCAATGTTGTTTTGATTTGTATTTCTTTTATGGCCAGTGATGTAGAGCACTTTTTCATATGACTCTTGGCCATTCTCATTTCCTCATCAGAGAAGTCTCTTTGTAAGTCTTTAGCCCACTTCAAGAGGGGGCTATTGGTTCTTTGCGGTTTTGTTTTGGAAGAAGGTAATTTTTTGAGTTCTGTATATATTTTAGAGATGAGGCCTTTGTCTGTTGAATGTCCGGTAAAGATCTTCTCCCAGTCTGTGGGCTTTCTGTTTATCTTGCAAGCTATGTCCTTTGCCGTGCAGAAGCTCTGGAGTTTGATGCAATCCCATTTGTCCAACCTTTCTTTGATTTGTAGCCTTTCTGGGTCTTTGTTAAGAAAGTTCCGTCCTGTGCCAAGGAGCCCAAGTGTTTCTCCTACTCCTTTCTTCAGTGTTTTCAGGGTGTCTGTTTTGATTTCAAGGTCTTTAATCCATTTGGAATTGATTTTGGTGCAGGGTGATATATAAGGATCTAGTTTTAGTTTGTTGCAAGTGTTGAGCCAGTTTTGCCAGCACCACTTGTTAAAGAGGCTATCTTTCTTCCATACTATTGTTTTAGCTCCTTTATCAAAGATTAAGTAGGCATACTTCTGTGGGTTCATTTCTGAGTCTTCAATTCTGTTCCATTGGTCTTCAGGCCTGTTCCGGTGCCAATACCAAGCTGGTTTTATTATTATAGCTTTATAATACAGCTTGAATTTGGGTATTGTAATTCCTCCAGCACTGTTCTTCCTGCTTAGGAGTGTTTTTGCTATTCTAAGTCTTTTATTGTTCCATATGAATTTCTGGATTGCTTCCTCTATTTCATTAAAGAATGGTGTTGGGATATTAATGGGTATTGCATTGAATTTGTAGACAGCCTTTGGCAATATTGCCATTTTGATTATATTAATCCTCCCAATCCAGGAGCATGGGAGGTTTTTCCATTTCCTTAGTTCTGACTTAATTTCAGTTTTCAAGCTTTTAAAGTTCTCATCAAAGAGGTCTTTCTCTTCTTTGGTTAAGGTTATTCCTAGGTATTTTATGTTTTTGGGGGCTATTGCAAAAGGAGTTGATTTCCTGATTTCAGCCTCGGTCTTCGGGTTGTTAGCATAGAGAAAGGCCATTGATTTTTGAAGGATTATTTTATATCCTGCAACTTTGCCAAAGTTTTGGATCAGCTCTAGTAGCTTGGGGGGTAGAGTCTATGGGATTCTTTAGGTATAGGATCATGTCATCTGCGAAGAGAGAAAGTTTAACTTCATCTTTTCCTATTTGGATCCCCTTTATATTTTTAAGGCATCATCGTGAAGCTCAGTCTATAATAGAAGGCAACTATTGTTCTGTAGGTCAATTATTAAAATTGTGGTATGCTGCACAATTAATTACACAAAGAAAGGGTATATAATCCATTATGCTAATGCAAAGAGAAAGCCAGAGTTTTTTGTGGTATTGCTTATGCGAGCTAGAGAGAAAATCAGTTTTTAGAAGGACACAACTGGTTCAAGTGTGTATGTCCAAGTGCTAAACAGGAGTAGAGGTATTTTACAGTGAAAGTAAATAATCATACTACATACTACAAATAAAATAGTAATCTGTATTTTGAAAATCCTGAGCAATCTATACTACTTATTTTAGGCTGATTTAGTAGCAATAATACTCCCATTTTATTGGTATTCTTCATGTAATTTTATTATTACATTCTCTTAAACACTTAATACATAATAAGACACAAATATCTTCTTTGTTTCATTTTTCAAAGTTGGCTTTTTTCAAGAATTAACAGAAGTCTCTGACTATTATGATAGCGTTGAGATTGCAAATGGAAATAGCCAAGTGAAACTCAAATGGATCATCTTGTCCAATTTTATGGTTTTCATTTGAATCAATATCAGTATACTGTTTAAGTATACATGTCTTTTATTCATATTACATTTGTACATTTTTCCAGAATTATTAGTGTATAGTTGATAAATAAAAGTTGCATCTGTTTTATTTGCAAATGAGAATAACTTTATATATGGTGAAACAATTAAAATTGCCATGTTAATTATCATATCCCTAATCCACCATAGTCACACTGGTATGCCTAGGGGTGTGCATGTTGGGAGAATATTATGATCAGTACTCCTAACAAATTCAGTGTATATGACTCAATGTTGTTAACTGCACAGCTGACTGATCTTCCTCTGATCCTTTTGGACAGACATCTCCTGGTTCCCCTTTCCTCCAGTGCCTAGCAGCCACCACCTGTCTTTATGGGCCTGATGTTTTAGATTCCATAAGTTTTCTAAAACTAAATTCTATGTTACAAAAATCTCAATTTGTAAATATTTTAAATACTTTTAGAAACATGGAATTTTAGGGTTAAATATATTTTAAATCTTTTCCCTTGGTTCATACTTTCCATTTTTCTTCTTTGCAAATGGTTGTAAATCAGTACCTGCATCACAACAGGAAACAGTATGTAGATTAAATTAGAAATATGACCATAACTTGCACGCAGTTGGTTAATTTAATTCGTATTTTGTTATTTCATTATATTATTATTTTGCTATGACATGGAATATTAAAAGTCATATGAAATTATCTTCTGGTTAGAAAGAACATATATAATCAATATTAATAATAAGAAAGATGAAAGTTGCTTACTGAAACTTTGAGAAACTGCTCCCTAAATGTGAATGTGCTGTGGCTAATGCCTACAATCCTGGATACTCAGAAAGATGAGGTCTGGATGATTGTGACTTATAGCTGCACAGAACAAGAATAGTTTGTGAGATTCAAACTTCAAAATAATCAGAAAAAAAAAGCCAAGAACAGAATACGAAGTTGATAGAAATGGGAAGTAGAGCCACCCATCAAACAAGCTGAGCAAGTGCAAGATCTTTAGTTCCAAAACCTTCATAGAAAAAAAAAAAGCAGATTTCCACAGTTATTCTGACCATAAATAACCAGAGCAAACAAAAAGAAAACAATACTTAATTAATGCTTGCCAAATTAATCTCATGTTTTGGATAGACAGTCTGAACACTGACATAATGCATCAACATGTGTTTCAATTCTTTTTTTTTCTGTACACATACACATATATGACACACACATACATATACTATATACACATGCATTCATAGTTTGATTGAAAAGAACACAATCTATCCAAAAGAGGCAAATATCAAAGCTAGGTGTACTATTTCTTTGTGAGGTTCTGACCATTTTTATTCAATAGCCATGCCCCCCCCCACCCCAACCGACTTTTGAAATTAGGGTTGAGTGCTGTCCTCAGCTCTTTTTCCTCAAGGCTAGCACTCTACAAATGTAAGCCATGGCCCCACTTCTGGTTTTTGAGTGATTAATTGGAGGTAAAAGTCTCAAGAATTTTCCTATCCTGTTTAGGATCCTCTGATCACAGCCTACTGAATAGCTAGGATTACAGGAAAGAGGTACTGGCAGACACCCCACAAAATGACATTTTAACTAAAGGTATGTGTTTAAATTACCTCTAGATTTTTCTTCCTGTTACAATTTATATTTGTTTGTGATAGAGGAAACCTAAGTTAAAAACAACATTCGATAACATTTTTAAACATGGAAACAGTGTAAAGAAGGCACCGATTTAATTTTTATTCCAATAACAAAGGAAAAGAATTGAATATATAATAATGTTATAGAAAAATGTAAACCATAAGAACATGAGAAAATTATTCATTATTGTGAAAACAAAACAAAACATGTTTTTAATGCGTTATATACTTCTGGTGAGAAACTGCTTGTAAAGAAACACCTACACTTCTGGGCAGGGTAGATTACTTTTGTCAGAGCAAATAAGTTGGCTTTTGAAAGTTTCATCCTGATTTATAAAGAACACTTAATTTGTTTCCTTTTATTGAACTTCAGATTAATCAAGCTTGTATTTTCAAGCTGGTCTTAAAGTGTTCTTTTTTTTTCGCCCCGCCCCACCCCAACTGTAATTACTCACTGAGAATTCATGTGGTCTTTTCAGAACCTTCAGTAAAACAACACCTAAGTTAAAAGTTGTGTTCAGGGTTTCAAATGGTTCATCCATTCTAGCTCATCTCTCCTATAATCTTTGAAACACTTAGTGTGCCATGTTTTATCAATGTATTGTAATTATGTTCTAAGAAGACATGGAAAATTAAAGAAAGAAGAGAATGGAACCACACTGGTCTTTTCCACAGGACCCCTTGTCTGCTGCTGTCTCATTATGTTAACAATCTGCCAAGAGAATGGAGTCAGATCTCGAGAGCGGACTAGATTGATTTACTTTACAGGGCTTTCTACCCAGCCTAATTATTGCATTACAAATAGCAATTCTTTCACCTCATGAAGGAGCACTTTGATTAGTGTATGCAATACAGGTGCTGGGGTCTGTGACAGTAGGTGAATGTTAACTAGCTCTCTGCACCACAGTCTCAGGTCCCTAACAGCACTGGAATAGAAACACATGCCTTTTTGTGCATATTGCTGAGCTC
Organism: Perognathus longimembris pacificus; assembly: GCF_023159225.1. Lineage (NCBI taxonomy): Eukaryota > Metazoa > Chordata > Mammalia > Rodentia > Heteromyidae > Perognathus > Perognathus longimembris. Next base: position 28,395,558 of record NC_063163.1, read on the forward strand.
TGTAAGCTAGCGTGTCAAGAGTCATTACAGAAAATACTTTATGATATTTTTATTGTTTTGAGACAACAGACACTAAAAGCCAGGTTGTTTCAAAGAAAATTATGTGACTATCATAACCTCTCCCTCTCAACATTACATTGGACATAGGCTAAATATTTTAGTGTTGAGTATAAGGTGTTGGTTGAAATTACAGTTGCCATTTGAATTGAAATGCTGTGCCTGCCATAACAAATTGTCCCCACCCCAGGTCTTAAATAACAGAAATTCCTTCTTTCACAACCCCAAGGACAGAAGGTCAAAATCAATTTGACTGAATAACCTAACACCATAAGGAGTATTTAATGGAGAAAGCTCCTTCTTCTTGCCACTCCCTGTGGGAACACCACTCTAATTCTCTAGCTTCATTTTTTCTTTTTCCCCTGTGAATCTCTTCTATCCATCTCTGATAAAGATACTTGTCATTGGAATTTAGATCCATTGACAATCCTGCATGACCTCATCAAAGGATACTTAGTAACAATTGCAGAACCATGCTTTCAGAAGCCCTCATTCACAAATTCTAGAGTAGGAAATTCCAGTCCCGTTTTGGAAATGACATTCACTATACTGGATCCTTGCATGTCAGTTATCAGGGTGTGTTTAGTGATTTATGACATATTTACTAATCATCTAACAATTATTATTTGCTGCCATATTCAGTAAAAACTCATTTTAAAATGGAAATTGTTTTTCTTCAAGAGTAGGCTTGTGAGAAAAACAGTCCTAACCAGTTAAAGTGGGTAAAATTTAGAAAACAATTTGTGAAATCATGCATAAAAACTGCCAATATTATATTAGTGTCTTAAAATTATTATTAAATTAATCGTCTTTCCAAGATCAGCTTAGGAGCCTGTGATTTTCTCTTACTTATCAAACATATTTCCAAATAATGAACACATCAGGAGCTCCAAAATCTTGAAGGAAAAAAAAAATCACTGATTAGAAAGTAAGCTCATCTATGTGATAAAGAAAACCATAAAGTCATCATCAGCCAAAATAAATCTTCATTCTGAAATTGCTGAAGATACGTATCTGTATGGATCCTTGTATTGCAGAGTAAAAGTCCACAATGTCTGTGCCATTGATGAAGAACTTAGTAAGGTTCACAATGTCTGTAACATGGATGAGGGAAACAAATATTCAGGGAGTTTTGATAGGTTTTCTGAGCACACCATATAGGTTGCGCTACAGCCAAGGAGGCTTCCCATCCTAAATTTAAGGATATTTTGGGTGAAATTTGCACTGATATCAGAGTATGCCTGAATGAGTAAAAATCTGCCTGTTTGCTCACTTAACTACAAATGAAGGAATGTAGCCACAAGAATTTGAAAAATAAAAACTGAGCTAAGTGGTATATTACTCATCAAATCCTCGTCCCATAGGAAGGCAGTTTTGCTGTTACAAAGTCAAATGAATTACCTAACTGGAGTGATACTTTGAAAGACACAAATTGGTACATTTACAGACATACGTTATAGAACACCAGGTGAAAAGGCAAGGGATAATAGGTCTTCTGGACATAAAGTTTAGGAAATTATGTTTTATATGACCTTTGACCTTTATATGTAGAAATTATCTGAAAGTGGTGGCTTGTTCACTTCTAGAAGAATTGTGGTTACACAAATAAGAAAAACGAATATTTCAGCTACTTTTCTCATAATTGAGATTGAATTATACTGAGAAATACATATATATGTACATATATCTTAGTTAACTATGTAATGTTGAGTTATAACATAATGAACTTTTAGTAATCATTAATTTAGAGCAATTGAAAATATTTCTTCAGTGCTGTACATTCTCTGAAAAATGATGTTTAAAACAACCCTCAGCAGGTTCACATATCACCTGTAGCATAATTCTAATTACCAATGAATTTTAATCAGCACATAATGTTCTGCTTTCAAATCTTCAAACATAATTCACGAGTTTGTGTAATTTTCAATATAATAAAGATTTTCATAATCTGAGATAGATGGCTGGGTAAGTCTTTTATGGTTTTTTATCATGTTCATAATTTCTGAGTCATGATAAGTTCAATTATAATTCATGGTAACCCAATACAAAGAAAATTACATTCTAATTACTTTATAATATTTATTCTCCAAAGTAAAACTGTAGCATTGATCATTTAACCACTTATAAGAATATTGAAACAGCCATAACAATATAATACCAAATCCAATCACCTTGCCAAACAGCTGTTTCCTGAACATTTAATCTGACATCCAACCTCAATGCATTAAGAGATTAACTTGTACACTTGTTTTATTTACATTACAGTGCACTGAGTACACATTTCATGAAGCTAAAACTTAAAAAATAAAGTCCTGCTGAGGATGTAGTGAGCAAGACCGAATATATTGGTTATTTTAATAGGGAGTTTTAAATACAGGAAAATGGCAAAAAGAATTACTGAGAGATTAAAATGACAATGTGGCTACATGACAGGAAACTTGAAAAGGTTACTGCTAGAAACAGTTACTTTTTTTTTTAACTTTTGAGGAGCACAGGAAAGAGTTTAAGAGCACAAGAAAGAGTTTTAGAATACTGGAGGCTTGAAGCAAGTTCCCCATGAGTCTGAGACCAAACCTCAAGACGGAAGGGCTAGGTGTGCATCTCCCAAGATTTTCTAAGCTGCATTCCAAACAGAATCCAAATTCCAGTAACTTCAATGAAGGGCTTCTGGACTCAGCATGTTATTCAGGTGTGATTCACAGTACATTTTGTGACATATACTGTGTCTGAGGCTATAGAAAGAAGCTTAAATCCGAAGCAAACACACACCCAAACAAAAAACAATTGTGACAATCTGAAAGATGTCTTATCATTTGGGAGATGCCATGAAGAGCTGATACAAATGTCCTTTACTCTCATAGGGCCCTAATGGGTTCACCACCCAGGAGAATGTAAACAAAATTATCATCTCCTACTCTCCAGACTGCTAGTGTCAGAAATTTAGACCATCAATAAAGAAATTCATTTGTAGCATCTATCCTCCTTATCCAAAATACTATAAAGACTAAAGAAAAGGCTTCCATTGAAATACAGTAGCTTAATATCCAGAGCAAGATCCAAATCTTGCTAGAGTACTCAAAAATAATTACTGGAAGGGAAAGTATGGTGATGTCATATGCAGTCAAAGTCACAGTCACATCATTTAAAATTGTTATAGTTGAGTATTATTCTGAAATAACTATCCAGTGTAGATTTTAAGACTTAATTATCAGATTTAATAACAAAAAGTGAAACCACTACATTTTGATTCCTGGACTTGAAAATGGTTATAACATAGTACAAATGGTGATTCAAATACTTATATAAATGCTGAATGACTAATCTGTAAGACATGCTTAGTTATAAAATCCAGGAAATATTAATTGAGCACCTACCATCTACTTGACATTACCTCTAAAGTGTTAGACATACAAAGGTGAATGATTTTATTTTTAAATGATAGAATTGACAATCTTTAAACTCCAAGATATATATTTTCCCCAATTTGGCTTTTGACCTTTCACTCCAATAATTCCTAAAAATAGTTTTAAACAATGGCTTACTATGTAGCAGTCAGAAAATTTTTAATGGGTATTTTTCCTACCCAGACAATATTTTTAACATACAGGTGCATTGGTGTGAACAAAAGTCAGAAATTAATGCTTGACATCACCTGAGGGTATCCCTGATGCAATCAGTATAAACCAAAATACTCTGTTGAGAAGTCAATGCAGATTCAGTTGTGTGATAATGTTTTCCCCTAAACTGACCTTATAAATTAACTTGCCTGCCATCCACTCAGTTGTTTTATGATATTTTCTTTGAGGTTGATTCTCTGACAACCCCGTAGGCTAACACTATCCACAGCCACTATTAACAAGGTGTTTATGCTTTTGGTAATGCATTTCTTGAAATCACATTATATAATCACGTTTTATTACAGACATCCATTACAGAAATTCAGATGGGATACTTGGAGCTTTGAGCTACAATGTCACCCCCAGATGACTTTTGGCACTGATAAAATATTTTGGACTCATAGCATTTTGTAAATGATGGGATATTACTTCAATTTCTCAGCTGGGCTAGATGGAGAAAAGTGCACTATCCTTAAACCAGTAGGGCTGTCAAATGTCACTTACAAAATCAGCTTTCATTTCTTTTTATTTATTTTTTTTTATTTCTGGTGTGTTTTCACCATATTCTTGTGATGTAATGTGAGGCTAGAAACATGTCCATGTGTTCTACCTTCTCTTCACAAACGGAACTGGAGCTCTGCCCCTGGCATGAAACATGTCTTGCAGATGGAAGCTCTGTTTCCTGGCCATCACTTCCCCTTCATGTACAGATATGAAGATTAATTAACTAGACCCACCTTAAAGGAGGATTGTCTTTTAGCAAACTGATCTACTGCCTACTTCTGTTGAGGTGGACACAATTTGACCCTACCTGAAATTGGGAAAAAGATGCAGCCTGCTCAAACAATTTTATTTACAAATGAGAAAACAGCTGTCCAAATTCCATGGCATTTGGGCAGATAAACAATTAGCAAATTGTACAAAGAGAACCATCTCAGCAAACATATTGGAATTTTTAATTAAAATTGGTTTTATAAAATTCTGAAGTGTGACTTTAATAATTTATCAATTATTGCTGGCATTATAATAATTTATAGCTTCTTACAAAGACTGTTTTCTGCTGTAGTCTGTAATTACAAGAAATGCAAAGGAAAGAAGAATATTAAATGAAAAAATATATTTTCTTACACTACCAAAAATTTACTATGAAATATAATACTGAAACAGTCTAAGAAATGATTTTCAACCAATATATAATGGAATGAGAACTGACAATATTAACAGTTGTTATAAAAATGTAATGCATAATCAGAAAAACTGTGGCTATTATCAATAGCAGATAAGGAAATTGTGATTAAATGTTAAAATATTTTGAGAATATAAAATTATTGGAGGCAGAATCTCGATCATGATTCATGCATGCTATCTGCTATGTTTGGATAAGTATTCTTAAGTAGTATACCATCTAAATTGTCCCCTATGTTTATCTATTTTTATTACAAAGATGATATACAGGGGTAATGAGTACATTTATTTTTTAACAGTTACCCCCTCCCTAGTATACTCTCACTTTTCCTCCCCTCAGACTTCTCTCCCCCACCCCCAAATTGTAAAATTCCTTCCCAACAGAATGTCTTGTGAGTATCACTGTTGCATTGGTTAACCCTTTGTTCTTTGTCTCACTATTTCTGTGATACCCCTTTCCATCCCAAATCAGATAAAGTTATATACAACACAAAGGGTACTGAAATTCTAAAACAAACAACAAAAACAAACAGTGACAATAGAAGGTAAACCAAAGAGAAAAAAATAATGGAAAAAAGTAAGAAAAAGAAATAACTATAGGGAATAATTAGCACAGGTTTAGGCCAGTCACAGCAGAGGATCAAAAGAGCCCAATAGCTATACCGTTATGAACACATAAGATGATGCTAAGTGAAATAAACTCCATGTTATGGAAACGATTGTTATATCACAGTTGTAACTACTTTCAACATGCCATGTGTAACTGTAGCTCCTAAGCTTCTATTATTGATGATCTTCTGGTATCAACTTCCTGTGGCTGTACCTACACTATCTCTGTATCTTATCTGAGTATATTGGAAACCATGTATACTGGTATTAGAACTAGGAAATTGAAAGGGAATACCAAAATCGAGAGACACAGGGTAAAAAAAGACAAACAACTACAAAAGCAATACTTGCAAAACTGTTTCGTGTAAATGAACTGAACTGAACAACTCATGGGGGGGAGGGGAAGGGGGAGGGGGAGGGGGAATGAGGGATGAGGTAACAAACAGTACAAGAAATGTATCCAATGCCTAATGTATGAAACTGTAACCTCTCTGTAATTCAGTTTGATAATAAAAACTTAAGATAAAAAATTGTTTCGATGAGGTAATAAAAATAATAATAAAAATAATATTAGGTTATGATCAACATATATTCAGAAATGTATATCTGGAAAATAAAAGATGAAATAAAATTTTGACTTCAAAAAAAAAAGAACTGCAGACTGTACAGTAATAGGAAAAAAGACACCTCCTATTTCCTTATCTTGTAGTTCATTCCAATTAGCATCATTTTCTATGGTCATATGCACATAGCTATTGAGTTATTGATAACCTCTGCTAGTACTGTATTAGATATACACTGGTAATTGAAAATGAGGGAAACCAGAAATCCTATTTTTTGTTGGTTCTAGCTTACTTTACTTAATATTCTTTTTTTCAAGTCTCCAAGTCTTGTTCTCTGGAAAGCAGTATGGAGATTGACTCAAAAGGCTAAACATAGAGGTACTCGGTGATTCAACTTCTGGGCATTCACCCAAATGACCACAAATGAAAACACACTAAAGCTACCAACACAACTATAATCATTACTACATTATTTAACATAGCCATGACATGGAATCAACCTTCAGTGGATAAATGGATCAAGCAACTGTCACACACACACACACACACACACACACACACACAAACACACACACACACACACACATACACACACACAATGAAATTCTATGCTGCCATCAGAATGAATGAAATTGCTCCATTCTTAAGAAAATGGAATGATTGGGACAATCATATTAAGTGAAGTAAGACCCCTATGTGTAATTCTATTTGATTTTCTTTGGATTTTCAAACTTGATGTTGGTATTTCCAGTAATTTTGCTCATCTGCTCTGTTTATCACATTCATATTTATATATTTTTTCATTGTGTGATTAAGTACTTTGAGAGGTAAAATGCCATGTTAATGACTGGTGATGAGAAACTCTATAATGGTCTGTTGTTTTCTTTTCTAAATAATAGAACCTTGGCTCGAATGTTTTCTGGTAAGAGCCAAGGGATTCATAAATGTAAGTCAACAGTCTGAATTAGATAAATTGCATTGCATACCATAATTACTAAGACAATTTATATAAAATTTTATATGAAATCCTAGGCAGATATATATCTTAACTACATTGATGAACATGACTTAGTATAAGTTTTTTTTTTCTAAGCATGTGTATTGGAATTGCAAACAAGCATCTAACTTGGGTTAAGTACCTTTATGCTTACCTATATATGAACTACAATAAGGACTCCTTTTCTATTATGATACTGTAGATAAATAAAACTGAATACTGTGCATGTCTACAAAACTGACAAAGATACTTCCTGTATAAAATAAAAATAAGAGAAATTTCTTTACTCTTCAATAATGTATATTTTATGAACATTCAAATGAGTCTATTCTGATAGTCTATGTGTAATTTTTTTAATGAAATTAAGGTGTGTGAATATTTACTTCTGGGGTAAAAAAGAAAATATTTGCCATTCTTTCAAACAGGATGATTTACATCGTGTGTGTGTGTGTGTGTGTGTGTGTGTGTGTGTGTGTGTAGGCATGTTTACTTTCTTTGACAGTACTGCAGCTTGCAATTTTGTTTTTACTGAAGACTTCACTCTTACTCTTCTTTTTCAGTCTTATTTGGTGGTCTACCCCTTGAATTATATCCCTACTTCTGGCTCCTTGCTGATAAGTAGGAGATAAGTTTCTGCCAACTTTTTCTTCCCAGACTGGCTTTGAACTTTATCAGTTATCAGTTACCTGAGTAGCTAAGATTTTAGGAGCAGGCCACCAGTGTCCAGATAGTTACTGTATTTTGAATGTTTTATGATATTTGAATGAATATAAACGATGTGGGTTTATTTTCCCAATGATGATTATAGTGGTTAAATTTATTTTTCATTTGAGATTTGAAGACAGACACTATAGTAATTTTAGATGCTAAGCAACTTTGTTTATTTTTCTATTGCTTATCACTAAAAAATTTAAATAGCCAGGTAACAATTAGGTAACCTTGTTGAATTTAATTTTAAACCCTCCATAAGAGGAAAGAATGCTTATATTCAGAATGTGCTTTTTTTCCAGGTTTTGTTTATTAGCATACTGTAAACACTTCAGATTGACAGGATCTGGTGTTCATGTATTGTTGTTTATGTCAATTAGAGCACATCACTGTAGAAAATGATGCAAATGTAGATAAAATCTGTTGTTTTAAACTTTCAATAAAAACATTGCACTGTGTGAGGAGCCCAGGCTCATGAGACTCTCATATAGTTCATGATATTTCATTAAGAGAGGTCTCCCTTGCATTTGAGGAAGAAGTTAGCCTGTCCACTGGGATGGATAGATTTCATTCTAAGCCGATACTAGTATATACCACACCTTGAAATGTGTTTTGTCATCCCAAGTGTTTGAGGAAGGAAATCAGGAAAGCTCATTTCTGACCCTGATTTTGACATCTATCCACTGCAATATTTTGCCGACTTGATTTCTACTTTTGAAAAAAAAAAAAAAAAGAGATGAAATTTTCCTTCAGTGACCTTAAAACTTCTGCTTAAGTGACTTTCACAACTGCCTTTCCTGACAGTACTTATGGCTATAGCTTTTCCTTTTCGTCTCTGTTGCATTTTACTCAGTTCTAAAGCCTTTGCTTTTAATATCCCTGACTCTCAGCTTTTGGAAAGCAGGAGGTGGCTTGGACCATTCTTGTCTCCTAAGACCAAGAGAATAGAGCCATTCACATCAGGTACATTTGTATTTATTAAAAGAATAAATGAAATCTCATCCAGTTCTGACAATCTGGGTGTGAATTATCACATTTTATTCAAAGTTAGACAATTTTATGTTTATATTTTAGATAAATAGGTCTTTTTAAGTAACTTGTATTCCCTCTATTCTTTGTAGTGACAGAGAACTACTAGATGCAAATAAAAGTATTCTACTGAAAAGGGGGATCCTTGAGTATAGAATGTGAAGTAGCTTAATGGTGGTATGGTCATTTTGGGGGATCCATACAAAGTTTATTCTTTATATAGTGTATACATTTATTTGTACATTGTAAATATGTGGGAGAATCACTTTAACATTCTGTATGTGACAAAATTAATTTTACAGACATGATTTTGTCAATTGATAGATTTGTTTTAACTGAAGAAGGCTGTAACTAGAGGCAAATTATTCACCAAATAAGACTTAACAGCAGGCATATTCTTTACCAAAGAACAAAAAATGAGAAAGGAGCATTTGGTGAAAATGCAGTGTGTGCCCTAATTTTCCTCAAGTGGATAGCACTGTTTTGTCAACAGCTCCATCTGCAGACCAGGCACAGCTTCTGAATCTTACTTACTTAGTGATAAGATTATAAAACATGTGCTTCTAGGCTGCAGTTGTCTATTAAAATTTCATTTGAAATTTAACACCCAAACACTCCCTGATAGAATTACATTTTTTTTTTCAATATAAGATTTTAGGTGATTTCTGAGAGGTAGCTGAAAGCTCCATCAAAGGAAATTCATGGGAGACAGAGGAAGAAAAGGAAGCAATAACTATAGCTGAAGGCCTGCAATCAAGCATACTATACTCTTCAGTCAGCTGTTTAAATAAGTACATAACAAATTATTTTCCCCTTTTGTTCCTTGAAAAAAATTGATTTATCTGGACATTTCTCTTTGTGAAGGCAGCTTCTAAGCTGTCACATTCCCAGCTCTCTTCCCCTAGTGATGTGAGTGAGAGCAGCTCATTCCCTAAGGCCAATGCTGTGATTTTAGTAGTTTAAATTATATGTGCTCCAAAAGTAGTGGTGTCAGCAGTGACTCCACAGCAGGAGGTGGGGTGAGGATGCTTTCAGCAATGCTTGAATGTGTTTTGTATTGAGTTTGGGGGTGGGGATTGGGGGAACATGGTCTCTATCTTTAGAACACTAGAGGGCTGTATAAGTCTTTTCTTTTCTTTTTTTTTTTTTTTTGTTTGTTATTCTATGGGTACTAGATTGCTAGATTTTCTAAGAAAATGAGTTCTTACTGAAGATACAAATCAACACTGAATGTTTGAAAATGCATGCAGATTTTTAAAGGGAGCATATGCTACCACCTAGATAAACACATCCCATATATGATCACTAAATGTTTGTCTTCAGTGGAAACTCACCTGAAGTTTGTTTAATTACCATAGCTCCACCACCCCATGTAATATATTTTCCATGTCCTTAAAATATTTCTTTTTAAAAAGCACACTACTAGTATGATACACACACACACACACACACACACACACACACACACAGAGAGAGAGAAAAAACAATTCTCAGTGTGCATGCATTTCAAAGTTTTTGTTATATGTGATATATATGTCAGCTATTTGAAGGTTGAAATTAGATAATAGCTGAGAAAACGGCTTTGAAAATGTGCCAGTTAGAACAAATGTAGTGATTTATTGGGACTGTTATTGATTATTCTTATTGTTAAGTCCCTTAACATTTGAACCAAATTAAATTAGAAAATTTTACATCAATGTAAAACACTTGATTAAAAATGCATATTAAAAGGAGGATGATTCTTGCAAAAATATTTAAATACAGACTTCTGTGAGACTTGTGCTGATACAGGCATGAGGAATAGATAGGAATACTGTGTGCGTGTCTATATTTAAATGTTGTTCACAGAGTAGCAAATCTCTTCTGTACATGAGAACTGCATGAACATCTTCAAAATGTTCACTCACAATCAAAATTGAGGGGGAAAATCTCTGAGACAGATCTGTCTATATAAATGACTAACATATGAGCTGAATACTTTGTTTAATTGGTACAAAGATAATATTAGTTGTTCCGGTAATGAAGAATAGAGGCATTGTGTTTCAGATATTTCTGATATGAAATCATGCTGGAAACTGACTTGATTTAGGAATATAAATCAAGGACCTGACCAGGTATAAAGTAAGATAGTGATTATTGATGTCCTGAGTAAAGAGAACATGAATAAAATAGTCCATAGATGCTGGAGATGGAAAAAAAGTTTTCTTTCATATTATAGGTATCTTTGAAAGGTAGGATTCAGATTTAAGTGTATGTTGAAGATATCAGATGAAGAAAAGACCTCTAGCCAGAAAGTAGTAAAGGGCTATGTCTCCCAGGCAGAAAATCATTCAACCTGAGTTTTGTTTTTGAGTTAAAGAATGTTGCCTCTAAGATCTGCATAATAGGCAATAGTGAAAAGGTAGGTAAACATATTTGAGGACAGGAAGTCATTGAGTACATTACTGAAGGCCCTTAAAGTGAGAGATGTGGCACTTGCAACCTCATCCAACTAACTTTGTAAATAAGAGAAATCATTTAATATTAGTGGTAATTATAGAATTAAAATCAGGAACTATGGGGTCAATCATTGTAAGAACTTATTTGAGTTTGTGTACGTTGCTAACACATGCAGAATTCATTTCACCAGTACTAGGCACTATTACTTGTAAACAAAAACTAATTTTAAATATCGAACAGGTAACTTTTCTCAAATAATTTCAACTGTGTTTATGTGTTCATAAATAAGATGATAATAAGTAAAACACAGAAATGAGCACACGATATTAAATAGTAATGTTCTTAATTTTCTAAACTATAGAAATCTAACCTAAGAGAAGACTGAACTGATATTTATGTCTTCTGGGTGTTTGATAACACCAAAAAGTCCCCCACAAAAACAAAGGGAAGGCTTTTATATTTTGGTTATTATTTTAGACTATACAAATAATTTATCAGTCATGGTAACAAAGTAGATATATAATGAAAGGCTTTCTTCCTTGAGTCTTAGAAAGTTTCAGGGTAGATGAAACATATCATCTTAAAAGTTAAATAACAATACAAGGAAATATTTTGCAGGGGCTAGGAATATGGCCTAGTGGAAAAAGTGTTTGCCTCCTATACATGAAGCCCTAGGTTCGATTCCTCAGCACCACATACATAGAAAATGGCCAGAAGTGGCGCTGTGGCTCAAGTGGCAGAATGCTAGCCTTGAGCAAAAAGGAAGCCAAGGACAGTGCTCAGGCCCTGAGTTCAAGGCTCAAGACTGGCAAAAAAAAAAAAAAAAGTAAATCAACTACACATTGCTAAATGCCGAGATGAGTGGTACACATCTGTAATCCCAGCATTTAGAAAGAAGAGACAGAATGATTGTGACTTTGATTCCAGCTGCAATGCACTGAAAGTTTCAGGACATTTAGGGCTTTTTTTGACTCAAAAAATTACATGAGGTCTGGGATGTGGTTATATGTGTGTGTGTGTGTGTTGTGTGTGTGTGTGTGTGTGTGTGTGTGTTGTTGTTAACAAAGCAACCAAAAATTACACAATTTTCTGTAGTTAAACCTTCTTAGAAAAATATATGGGAATTTATACTGTAAGATAATTAGATCAGCTTTGGAATATTAGCTGTAGGATACTGATCAAGCATAGGCAGGTTCGTTTAGTTTGCATTTATACCTTCAAATTTAAAACCAATTACCTACTATTTCACAGTTCTTTATTCTCACTCAAGTTTTTTTGTTTGCTTGCTTGTTTTTTGTTTTGGGGGAGGTTCTTTTGCTCCTTAGTCTGGGTTCTCATCTATTGGTAAAGAATAACAAAGTTTATACCACACTGTGGATGTGAGGATAAATGAAAGGGTGCCAGCAGTGAACACCAATATTGCCTGAGCTGGATTGGGGCAGAGGCTCTCATCAGGAGCAAAGTGAGATCTGGTGGTCCCTTGGATGAGTGACTAGTGAGGAGAAAGGGCATTGGGGACATAAGGAAATTCTTTCTCTCTCTCTCTCTCTCTCTCTCTCTCTCTCTCTCTCTCTCTCTGTGTGCGTGTGTGCATGTGTGTGTGTGTGTGTGTGTGTGTGTGTGTGTGTGTGTGTGTAACTATTGCCTGCTTGTTTTTGAAGCCAATGTAATATTAGATAGCTCCATTGAGTGCAGTGGCTAATGAATGGTGACAAGCATGAATTGTCAGTTAAACGCTGTAAATTGACAGTGTGTCTAGAATGAACTGGTATGAGGCATTTATTATGTGTATGCCCATTGGGCCAATGGGGGATGGGGGAGGAATAAATGAAACAAATTGGAAGTGTGTTTTAGACTTTCCATCATTGTTGTGGCTTCTTTGATGGCAGGCCTTACAAGCTACCTTCCTGGTGTGTCATAACAGGTTGCAACATTGTATTTAAATGATAACTGCCACTGCTACTAGATTTAACAAGGTAGTAGTCCCTATAGGCACTATAAAATGTTCCTGGTAAAACTCTGTCATTTGTTTCTAACCACTCTGTGGACCAATAAAAGATAGAGAGAACAAGAAATAGGGCTGCAATCTCTGTTCTTGCTGCAGCTGCTCATGTAAGACCACAGTTTCCCTGCACCTGATACGTTGGCCCAGAGTTATTTTTCACACTGCCTGTGGAAACTGAATAGATCTTAGTGCTACCAATAGCCTTCAAAGCCTTACCACTGATACAGCTTTGCAAGTAATTAGATAAAGCAAATTAATTCCACTTGGGAACACATTCAACATTTCATTTGGAAACTCACATGAATAAAATTATAACTATAGCAAATATAAAATAGGAAAATGTAAAATTACAATGCATTCCAACTTTAATATTTCCATAAAAAATAATGTTTTGTTAACTCCCTATAAAGTACACCATAGCCAGGAGACCAACAGAACAATCAGAAAGGAAGATGCTCACATGGTACAAAGCCTTTGGGTAGATCCAGACTCTGAGACTGAATAGAAAACCAACAACATCAATGAAAGCAATACATCAAAGAAAGCTGGATTGGACATTCACTGCTTTGGTTTTGCTGTTGTTGTTTTTGTTTGCCAGTCCTGGGGTTTGAACTCAGAGTATTAGCACTGTGGCTGATCATCTTTTTGCTATAGGCTGGAACTTTACCACTTAAGCCACAATGTCATTTTTCTATTTTTGTGCTGCTAAGGAATGGTATCTAGGCAAGGACTCTACCACTAAGCCACATTCCTTTTTTTTTTTTTAATTTTTTGTAAAGGTGATGATGAGCAGGAAGGACAAAACATGTGGCAGCTTTCAGATCAAAAGGAAACACTCACCCTAGATGAATTTGAGACAACCTCCAACCTATTTTTTTAAACAAAACTATCTGTCACATTAAAGCATTCATTGCACTTGTTATCAGATGTGTTTGCACCTATATCAGGTCCTGTGCCATCTTTCTCTTTATTTCACTAATAAATTTTCTTGTTCTCTAAAACAAACAAATAATAAACAAAGCCAATAAGATATTTCAATAAAGACTCGATATGTAAAAAGACAAGTCATTCCAAAAGCAATACTTACAAAACCATTTGCTGTAAACCAACTGTACAACTCAGGGGGGGAAGAAGGAGAGGGAAAGGGGGAGGGGAGTGTCCCCGGAAAATCGAGGGATGAGGTAACAAGTTGGATAAGAAATGTTCTCACTACCTTACATATGAAACTGTAACCCCTCTGTACTTCACTTTGACAACAAATAAGATTTAAAAAAGAGGAAAATAGGTTTTTAAAAGTTGCTGATGATTTAGGGGGGTTACAGTTACATAAAAAAGGTGATGAGTACATTTCTTTTTGGACACTATTACCTCCTTCCTCATTGTTTCCCATGCTTACACCTCCCTACTCTCTCTTTCCCCAGTTACATAGTTCATTTCCATATAGTGTCTAGTGAGTATTATTGTTGCATTAGTTCATCCATTGTCCTGCTGGGTTTTTTGTTTGTTTATTTGTTTTTGTTTTTCACTGGTTTGATCTTGGGGTTCAAACTGGACTTGGGCACATAAATGAGTGATATGTGGATAAATAGACAATTAGAAATGGCAAACAGAATCTATATATCTATGAAGACATAGAATCTATATCTATCTATCTACCTATCTATCTATGCCGATGAAATTGATCATGCTTTTGGAAAACAGTTATCACAACAAAGGATAAAATTTTATTATTAAATTATAAAATAAAACTTGCATATTATAAAGTATTGAGTCCTTCAAAGTGCCTAAATATTAAAAAGCAAAGCAGGGGCTGGGATGTAGCTCAGTGGCAAAGCGCTTGCCTAGCAAGTGCAACGTCCTGGGCTTGATCATCAGTACCAAAAAGAAAAAAATAAAAATAAATAAAAAACAAAGCAGTTTATGTATACTAAACTAATTTCACAGCAGGGATAATTAGGGAAAATCTTTCAAAGATTTATCTTGGAATTGCAGGAAAAATACAACTGAGAAACACTGATATAGACAGATGGGCTTCCATTCTCTAAAGAGTTTCTTACAGGCTCTGTAATTACACAGGATAGGTGTCAAAGAATAGGAGCATCATAGAAACAAATATGGAAGGAAGAAAAAAAACAGCCTCCCAAAATGTGTGTGTTCCTATGTGTGTGTATATTGACACTCATAATATCTGATAAACATATCATTAGCATCAATACAAACCTTTGTACATTTGAAGTGCCTCCTATGCACCACACAGTGTACTTGCTGTGGAAGCTGTGAGAGGTTTTGTGCTTGTGTAGACTCTGGATGGAAATGAATACTAAACTATTAGCAATTGAGTTTGTACTAGAATACAGAACTATATTGTTTTGAGAGCAGGTAGCAAAAGAACATGTGGAAGGTAAATTTTAGTGATAATTTCATAAGAAAGAGAAGGTACTAGTCAGAAAGGATAGAAGAGATTGTTCCAGAAACAAGAATGCCCTAAGATGCAGAATCCTCGATCAGCATCACAGGCTGAAATAAACTTGTGGAAGCTGGAGGAGCTGAAGCTTAGATATAAGGAACAACCCAAGGGAAGTTCTGAGACTGAGGAGGTGACTCAAAAATAGAAGCTGCTGGGGCTGGGGATATGGCCTAGTGGCAAGAGTGCTTGCTTCGTATACATGATGCCCTGGGTTCGATTCCCCAGCACCACATATACAGAAAATGGCCAGAAATGGCGCTGTGTGGCTCAAGTGACAGAGTGATAGCCTTGAGCAAGAAGAAGCCAGGGACAGTGCTCAGGCCCTGAGTCCAAGCCCCAGGACTGGCAAAAAAAAAAAAAAAAAAAAACAACAAAAAAAATAGAAGCTGGGTAAGAAATGTACTCACTGCCTTACATATGAAATTGTAACATCTCTGTACTTCACTTTGACAATAAGAAGAACTAAATAGAGAGAAGCCAAATAAGCTATAATAAGTATTTGGGGGTATATCCCAAGAGAAATGTTGTAGTCTTTAATTTAACATAGAAGAGATGCACTGTGCAGTGTGATAGCATGATTATGGGAGGTGTTTTTTTTTCTTCTTCTTTCTTTTGTTTGTCTTTATGAAATGTCTTTAAGTAGTTGTTCAAGGGATTTTATTTCGACTTGGCAGTTTATGAGGCCAATGCATCTTGACCAATTTCACCTTTTCATCATTCTACTCTTTCTAAACCAGCCCCACTCATTCCCTCAATTGTGAGATTTTATTGACAAGGGACACCTGCTTTA
This sequence comes from Perognathus longimembris pacificus, assembly GCF_023159225.1. Taxonomy (NCBI): domain Eukaryota; kingdom Metazoa; phylum Chordata; class Mammalia; order Rodentia; family Heteromyidae; genus Perognathus; species Perognathus longimembris. The sequence continues at coordinate 28,412,024 of NC_063163.1, forward strand.
CATTTCTGCAGTGAGTGCAACAGTTGATAAAGATGGAGAAGATGAAAGGAGAACCAGTCCCAGAATAAGGGTAGATACATTCAGGTACCACTGAGCTGGTATTCCAGGCCTTATTGAATTTTTGGTACAGCTGCTCTATGAATTATTTGAGGCCCTATTTATATGTAGTTATGGAGTCCCTTGTGAGCTATATTTACACCTGGCATACAATGACCTATCAGGTTTTAAAGCAAAGTTTATATGCAGTTAAACATGTCAAGCCATTCATTAACAGTCATATACAATTCATGAAACAATGACATTACCCTATAATGCCTTTTTTTCTTTTCTCTCTCAACAGTTTACTGAATAAAAGCCAAAGTGTAACTCATAATAACTTCTACAGAAGCAGTTGCCAAAAGATTAGGACTTAATAACCACAGTTTTTCTAAGCTATAAAACATAACATTCATATGAAGATACCTTGGAATAATGGCCTACAATTAAGAAGATAGTCATTCTATTCTCTATTCTTTTCTTGTGTCAATGTAGTTACTATACACATGCAGTAGACACATACTTGATATGTTAGTGTTGCTGGCATTTATTTCTCCTGCTAAATTTTGTTGGTTTCTGTTATATATAAATTCAGCACATTTCCTTGAATGTAGTGACCTGCTTTTTTGAGTTTGCATTTATTTTAGGAAGTGTATTATATTAATATGCATACTACACCATTGCTTACTGACAGTAGCCCCTGGGTTCATTTTGTGTTTTACAAAACTGTTGAAAAGTCATTATTGTAAACAGAAAAGTGTAACTGATACTGCTATTTTATTTTCTAGCAGTATATTATGAATAAAAGGCTAGGGTATAAATGAAAGCTTGCCCAAAGCCTGTGTGAAAGGAAACAAAAAGAAGAAGTAAAAGAAATCTCCTGGGGCTAGGAATACGGCCTAGAGGCAAGCGTGCTTGCCTTGTACACATGAAGCCCTGGGTTTGATTCCCCAGCACCACATATATAGATAATGGCCAGAAGTGACACTGTGGCTGGAGTGGCAGAGTGCTAGCCTTGAGCAAAAAGAAGCCAGGGATAGTGCTCAGCCTCTGATTCCAAGGCCCAAGACTGGCAAAAATAAATAAATAAATAAAATTATAAAAAAAGAAATCTATAAGCCAGAAACCATCACACAGTGAATGAACCAAGTACTGTCTATAATGTCTCTTTCTCTCATATATATGTATATGTATATACATATATATGTAATTGTATTTATGTAGTTATTCAGGTCATCTAGAAAATAAGCTGTGCTCCAAGTATAATAGGCCGAAAAATTAGTTGATGGATTGATTTCATTCTAAACCAGCAAGATCTCATTAATCTCTGTCTGTCCTCAATGAAAAGAAACTTTTTAAATTACCAATAAATACAATGGTCATTAATTACAAAGTGAGAAAACACTGAATCAGCATCTATGTATCTGTGCCTTTCTTTTCTTTCTCTGTCCTCCTTCCTTCCTTTCTTCCTTCCTTCCTTCCTCCCTTCCTTTCTTCCTTCCTTCCTTCCTTCCTTCTTTCCTTCCTTCCTTCCTTCCTTCCTTCCTTCCTTCCTTCCTTCCTTCCTTCCTTCCTTCCTTCCTTCCTTCCTTCCTTCCTTCCTTCCTTCTTCCCTTTGTGGTTGTTTTCGGATCTGGATTAATTTCACAGCAATCAAAGATGATTCAGTATAAAGAACTGAATGTTCTTTGCTGACACTTATGCATGACAAATGCTTGTCAGCTTCCAGAGTGCCTTGGACACAGCAGATCTTTCAGAAACGTTTACCAAATAAATCCAGGAGTTGAAATTGTGAGTCTTGACCACATGTGCTGAATTTTACTAAGAAAAAGAACTTAAAAAGGGAAATTAAAAGGAATTATAGCATGTATATTAGGAACCTTTATTCATATTTTTAAAAAAAGATGTTAGGGTAATTGAATTTGATGATTTAATCCAATGAATCATCTGCTTTTATTTAAATAGAATTTTCAAAAAAAAAATCTTCTAATTTGGGCTGGGAATACGATCTAGTATACATGAAGCCATGGGATTGGTTCCTCAGTACCACATAAACAGAAAGCCAGAAGTGGTGGTGGCTCAAATGGCAGAATGCAAGCCTTGAGCAAAAAGAAGCCAGGGACAGTGGTCAGGCCCTGAGTTCAAGCCCCAGAACTGGCAAAAAACAAAAAATCTTCAAATTTGATGTATTCAAGACGTTGCTACGAATCAGGTGATCGAATTTTCCTAAGCATTTGCATCTAAGAATTAAAGAGGTGGTTCTTTTCAATATCGGAAAGAAATCTATGCATATTATATCACTAAAAGCAATTATTTCTCAATATTCCTAGATAACATATTTTAAAAATCTATTAGGGATTTTTCTTTTCAAATTAAATTACTATAACATTAACATTTCTGCATTCACACAAAAAAGAAAGTTTTAGGTAACTTAATTCTTATCTAAACCTTTTATCTTCATCTTTCTGAGTTATATAGTCATAATATGGAAAAAAAACAAACATACATGAGACCATTATGTTGAGTACTGAGGACATTTTAATATTTATCCTAGAAGATTCACAAAGCCCATTATTGGAGCTTGTACTTCTTCCTATGTGGTTACATGCCTGAGAAGGCAGAGTTTGTTTTATTCTGCAATTTTTCAGGTAAAGTCTCTCATTTTTGCCTAAGAATAAGCTCATATCTCCTACCTATGCAAGGATTGCATTACAGGCATGTGGCACTATGCTCAATGGTAATATTTACTAATATAATATTGATTATAATACTTAACTTAAAATTTTAATGTATGTTAAAATTACATTTGTGAGAAATGTAAGGGTAAGGAAACCACAACTGGAAACCAAGACTAACATTTGAAAAGAAACCCCATAGTTTATAAGGACTAGGCAAACTAGTTATAAAATAGTTTATAAAATATAAAATAAAAATAATTTTAAAAGTCCCAATTTTAGAAATAGGTATAATTTGATGAACATCTCTTTAGATAACTTTTTATAATTATTGAATTGCAGTGAAAATGTGAATCACTCTTGCTAAATTTAAGTACACTTAAAATCCAGTCAGATTTATCAGAGTGAAAATAAATTTTGCAAAGGAAATCAAATAATCAATTTAAACAATGTATAGCAAATACATATGTTTGACTACTCAGCCAACATCATATGTTACTTCAAAACATATTTTGTTCATATTAGCGAAGATTGTTAACTACCATAGAGTTTTAAAGAACACAGTTGTCATTTATAGAAACGTTAAAATAATAAAAATCTCCATTGACAAGTGGTTTTTTAAAAGTAAGACAACCAGACATGCATTTGTTCTCATTTCAAAGTACTTAAAATCGTAATTAACATTGGATATATAACATATACTAAAAAAAAATCTGTTATCTTAAAAAATGTCTGGGCATTGTGTTTATGGTTTTCTAAGTTGCTTTTTAAGATGACAGGTAGCCTGATGGCCATGCACCCTATAATGATTTTCTAACCATGGTCAATCCATTAACCTTTAAGATGTTCTTATATCACTATCGATATCTCCTTGAGTTTTTCCTTAAAAAAAAAAAAAGATTTTTAATCTACATTCTTACTTTGGAAACTGAATCAATACTGACACGTAAATAGATGTTAAATCTTTACAGTATAAAGGAGAGCAAATTTTGGAAATATATTAGGTTGTCGAATGCACATTGTTAGAGAGTCAGTGCTTCTATACATCTGTGCCCATTAGTTTCAAGTTATACCAATCCAGAAAACATAACCCAAGTATCAAAATGTGAGTGTAAACCAGTCACAGAATGAGAACAACTGTGAGCATTAGAACACAATTGAGTTCATTTTTTCTTAATTACTGATGAGGTTGATTAATAATAGATGGTGGTAATATAGTATAAACCAGAATTTCAATAGTTTAAACTTTTTTAAATTTAATTTTATTGTCAGGGTGATGTACAGATGTATAGTTGCATATGTAAGTTAGTGAGTACATTTTTTGTTGAACATTACTACAATTCCCTTGTTTTTTTTTTCTATTTTCCCTCCCCCCCAGTCCCCCAAGTTGTAAAGTTCATTTCCAAATATTGTGCTCGGAATTTGCTGTGTTATTGGTTCAAACTTAGTCCACTGGTCTTACCTTTCTGTTGTTATCTGAATAGCTTAAACTTTTTAGATGAGTGGCATCATCCCTCTCAAATAAAAGACTGGTGTGAAAACTCTAACCCTACCATCAATATCTTAGAAAATAATTTGCAAACATGTAGCCTACCACTGATTTGAAAGCTTTCATAATATATCTTGTTACTTCCTTATCATAGGCACTATTATTGGTTAATCATATTTAATTTTATGTATTTGCAAATATTCAAATAATTATTTGGTCCTGGCTAAACCAACTAATTCACAAATCTAGTCCTGTAGAATAGAATGTCATTACTCAAATTTTGAAGTACACTTTCACTGGACAGTAATTATTACAATTTTTTTCAGAACCTAAGTTACCTAATGAATCATGTTAAGATGTAAGGAAAGGGTTGCTCACAATTTTTCAAAAATAGCAGTATTAAGGTACAAGTTTACTTAGTAAGATACACTAACTTGCCTCATGTAAAATATATCAAAATGATGTGACATAATGTTGTAAAAATTGGGAGAAAATATGAGAAATGTACGATACAGAGACTGGTAAGTGATTAATGCCTCTGAAGGAAGACTGGAGCTAGTTCATAGCACTTGTTCATGGCATTTAAATTCTCTAGAAGCAATTTTAAGATATTATTTGATATCAGGAAGAAATTGACCAATCAGCTTTTTGTTCAGATATACTTGTATGATGCTATTACAAACCACATTAATAAAATAATATTAAAAGCATGGCGAATAATTCCAAGATGTCAAACAGCTACTTTTGGAAATGAGAAAGTAAAGTCAGAAATTCTAACACTGATTCATCCATGCTGAAGGGAGATGAAAAGAGAGTCAGGAATTGAAGTACTATGTGTTGAGTGCCAGTGACAGGTTCTATGCAAGTAGCATTCACCCCACCGATCATCCCAGGAGGTACACAACCACAAGATCACTTTCAGAGAGATGACACTGGAGCCTCAATTCAAAGTAAGTCATGAGTTACTTAAAATTCATGAAAGAAAAATTTGACTGTAGACCTAACACTGGATCCATGAATGTAGATCTAAAACTAACACAAACATATTTGACACCAGTTTTGAGAGAGATACATCAGCATTTATATAAAAAATCAATTAAGAATTTATAAAATGAAGGGAATGGGGAGGGGGAGGGGGGAATGAGGGACGAGATAACAAACAGTACAAGAAATGTATCCAATGCCTAACATATGAAACTGTAATCTCTCTGTACATCAGTTTGATAATAAAAATTTGAAAAAAATTGTAACCCCTCTGTACATCACCTTGACAATAAAAATAAAATTTTTTAAAAAAGAATTTATAAAAGAAGGACCAACAAAATTCTTTTGAAATATGTTAAATTGCAACTTTAAAATCCAGATATATTTGAATTGCTTTCACTTATTAAAAATAACATTCAAAATTATATGATACAGAGAGATGCCAGAGACTTATACCAGTATTGTTAGCTACTCAGATGGCTAAGAACTGAGGGTTGCAATTCCAAACCAGTCTATGCGAAGGAGCTGACAGTACCCTTACATGTAAATGATCACAAGAAAGTAGAGGAAGAAGGGGAGGAGGGAGGAGGAGGGAGGAGGAGGAGGAGGGAGGGAGGAGGGGGGAGGAGGAGGAGGAGGAGGAGGAGGAGGAGGGGGGGGGGAGGAGGGGGGAGGAGGAGGAGGAGGAGGAGGAGGAGGAGGAGGAGGAGGAGGAGGAGGAGGAGGAGGAGGAGGAGGAGGAGGAGGAGGAGGAGGAGGAGGAGGAGGAGGAGGAGGCAAAATGCTGAGTGACAGAGTGAGGTGCTGAATTCAAGCCTTGGGTTCCAGCAATCACACATAGACACAATTATGTGATTGTGGTGGTTACGATTTCAATAAGAGTTTTTGTGTCAAGGCCCAAGTCACCTCTTTCTAAACACACTCATACACTTCTCTACAGATTTCACAATTAAGTTTATTAAACATGATTAATTCACCCATAGAATGAAAAATTGTGATTCAATGTACACATAAGCTTTTATATTAATATATTCCCTTTATTTTTCCAAAAAAGAAATCTTAAGTACTAGGGACTTAAATTTCTTTTTTTTAATTAAACTTTTTCTTTATTGTCAAAGTGTGGTACAGAGGGCTTACAGATTCATATGTAAGGTAGTGAGTGCATTTCTTGTTCAACTTGTTACCTCCTCCCTCATTCCCCCCTCCCCCTCCTACTTTCCCTCTCCCCCCAGGAGTTTTGAAGTTGTTTTACACGAAATGGTTTTGTAAGTATTGCTTTTGGGATGGTTTGTCTTTTTGTCTTTGGTTCTCAATTTTAATATTCCCTCTCCCTTCCCCAGTTCTAATACCCACATAAACAGTATCCAGGGTATTTGGATGAGATGTAGTGGTAGGCAGGGTACAACCACAGGAAAGGAATGCAAAAGAAACAAAACTAAACGAAACAATTAAACAAAAACAGACAAGAAAAAAAATACAAAAGGTACAGTGGCATGTTGGTAATAATTACAACAATTTTATAACTCTTGTTCTTTTACATTTTCATCTGATAGAAAATAATACTAAACACATTTCAATAAAATATGATTAGAATCCTAAATAAAACATGAATCATGAGAATTAAATTATAAGATTATCAAGTCTGATTTAAGATAAAATATAAGAGAAGCTATTCAAGAACCTGATATTTAATATTAGCTCCACTTTTACACGTTGGTAAACATAAATGAACCCCACGTTTATGTCCAACTTGAATCTAGAGTTTCATGTCTTCATAACAGGAAATTTATTTATTGAAGTTTGTTTGTAATATTTAGAGGAGCTTAGAGAAATTAAATGAATACTAATTAAATTAAACAATTATATTAAAGGCAAATGTTTATTCAAATAGAAAATTAACTTGAACTCAAATATCAACAGTGTGGTGAGGTAGATAAGGGATGCTTATCTTTGGTGCTCTAATCCTTACAGTTAATTATATCCTTTAATAGTTCTGATATTTAGTGAAATGTTCTATGTTTATCTTTCAAATATATAGAAAGAAACTACAAATGGATGATTTTATTTGTAGGCTATATAATTCCAAAAATAACATAGGATATGACAGTCTCCTTTCAATTAGTTATATTAGCATTAAACAGTTGTACTGTTTGTTTGTTTTTTTCCCGAAGTATTCAATCATGTTTTCTCAGTAAGATGTAAAAGACAAACTAATTAAATCTGTAATTATTTAGATAATTATATTGTTGAAGGAAATATTAGTAAGTATTATCAATATTTTGATGTCTGTCCTATGTAGTGACTTTAATCATTGCACTGAAGAAAAACTATGATTATAATGTGCTTGCTTCGGTGTAATAAAGTATTTAACGTGACTATCTTAAGAGACACAGGTTTATTGTTCTAAAGTTGTGGAGCTGGATACTAGTATCAACAATCAATATGTCTTCAAAATGGGTGCTTTTCACAGCTGTGGCAGAATAGCAGTTGCAAGCCTCCCTCTTAGCTTTGTAGCCTCAGGCATTTCTTAAGTTGAAGATGGCATTGTATTTGTAGATTCACATGTGGATTCACTCATGCTCTGAGCTTTCTCCATTAATCTGTATCAATTTACCTTATTTGTCAACTCACCAGGGCAGGGCTCATTGTAATTAGGTTTTCTTAGTTTTACCATATGCTTTAATTGGAACATTGGTGAGAATAAATATTTCTACTTCAGGCATTGTCACTCAATTTACATCTATCTATCTATCTATCTATCTATGTATCTATACAGATCCATATCTTCCTATTAATTTAAACTTTAAAACTATATCTTATATGTAAGTTTGTATATTTTTTTTTCAAATTTTTATTATCAAACTGATGTACAGAGAGGTTACAGTTTCATACTTTAGGCATTGGATACATTTCTTGTACTGTTTGTTACCTTGTCCCTCATACAATTGTAAAATTTTATAAGCATGTCACAGATTGTTCAGGGTTCATTATATTTGGATCTTTTTTCATAATTGAATTGGTAAAATTCATACAGCTTTTATTTAAAGTTCTATTTGTTTTTATCCTTCAATATATAAAATAATTGCATTCACAATTTTATTACGAATATATTATGAATATTGGTGATAATTCTAAAAATATATGATGATATCAAGTAATTGATGGCCAAGACAGCCTATATTGCTTCCAGGCTCAATTCGTTGTATTTTTCAATGCATACGTAACAACAACTTTTATGCTTCAATAATTTTTTGGTATTGGCACAGAAAAACACACATAGAAACATTTCCCTAGCAGAACTTTTATTTGAATGAGGTGACATCATTTTTAAACAGACATGTAATGTTGGATTGAGATGAGTTCAATAATAGAAATAAAGCAAGGTCCTGGAAGAATGACTTTGGAAAGAAGCTTGAGGGTTGGTAATGGTTTTGATATGGTATCAATTAAATGTCTTTTCTTTGAAGGCATGATCCATAAAATTCTTTTTATCCTCTCTACATAAGCCAGGTAATTAGGCTGGGAAGCCCTAGGTTTGATTGCTCAGCACCACCTATATAGAAAAGGCCTGAAGTGGCGCTGTGGCTCAAGTTGGCAGAGTGCTAGCCTTGAACAAAAAGAAGCCAGGGATAGTCCTCAGACCCTGAGTTTAGCCCCAGGACGGGCTAACAACAACAACAACAAAACAACAACAAAAAAGAATAGGAAGGACTGAGGAACAAATATATTCTCTCATGCTATAGTTTGCGTAAGTGTCTTCCAAGTTCCTAGCTGACATGGTTGGCTGACTGCCTGGGACACTAAAGAAAAGTGGGACAAAGAGACATTTCCTTGAAGTGATAGCAGTTCCCCAGCCTTTTTCCTTCTATCACCCTTATCTCTCCACTCACCTCTCTGTCTCTAATATTGAGTGAGACATGTTGTCCACTACATACTCCCTTCATTGTTGTTCTGCCTTAACAAGAGCTTAAGAGCAACAAGCCAAATGATGGACAGACATTTCTAAAAACTTGATGCAAATTAAACCTTTATTCATCATGAGTTAATTATGTCAGATGTTTTTATACTAATAGAGACCTTAGTAGCATATGCTACATACAAATCTATATACATACAAATATACATATATATTATATAGTGTGCATAATATATTACAATTCATTATATATTTCATAATATAATTTATATACAAACGTGTGTAGATCTCTGTCGCTGTCTCTCTCATATATATGTGTGTATATGTATATGAATGTATATGTATATATTAAAGACAATTTACATTGTTGGATTTCATATAAATATGGTAAATCCAGTAACTTCTAGTTAATTTCAAATAATTATCTTCCTGTACCACCACTCACTTCTTGTTCTTGTCCTCACTTCTGTTTTCTTATTCTCCATTGCTGTTTGTCTTTCTGCAATTCTCAGCTCAGGTTGCTTGTTAGGATCTGGTCTGTAGCACCTCTGAGAACAGCAGCTCCATTTCTGTCAGTATGATGCCATTCACAAGTCCTCAGCATTCTTCATTATTTATTGTTTTATACAACAGTGTAAAGATAGTTGGCTGTGGTAAAAAGAAAAAGAAGGAAGGAAAGAAAGATAGAAGGCTACCCTCTGCCCCGAACAACATGCAATTTAAGTTAGACTATCCAGATATAAAACATAATGACTGAGAACCTGGTTCATTTCAGAGCAAACAACCTAGTTCCATTCTTGTTCTGAGAGGATTTTATATATATATATATATATATATATATATATATATATGTGTGTGTGTGTGTGTGTGTGTGTGTACATATGTATACATACATATTAATGTACATACATACATACATATCAACATATGTATGTAGGGAAATATAGATGGGTAGTTATACTGCACTGCACTGTCTTTAAATTTATTTTCTATATATTTTACATCAATTACCAATGAAATTTTATCTTTATAGTTGAAAAAATAGGAACAAATTAATGATGTAGCTTTAAGGCACAAGCATACAGAAGCTATCCTATCTGTTTTATGTGGCACATAGAACCACAGAAATAAATTCAATAAAGCAAAATTTGATTCAAAACTAAATTCAAGAGATAAGTAAATGAGCCTCTTATTCAGAAGTGGAAGATTTCCACATCTTTCTATCAAATCAGTTATCTGAAAACTTGGAGGGGGGAGGGCTGAGGTATGGGAGGCGACATTGATGAAGACATACCATATTCATAAACTGCTTTGTTGAATGCCAAACCTTTCTACAACCACTTAAAGATCATAAAAATATTAACTAAAAAGGAAAATATAAACAAATGTAAGTCTTCAATGCTACTATCAAAGATCAAAACTACTAAATAATCCAGATTAGAAAACAAACTGACCTAAAAACCTAAATAACTTCCTACTTCACACTAAGTTAACTTATTTATATGGGACCCTCCACATGTCTCATTGCAAAGGAGTTGTTGAGAACCAGGATGTAATGCAATTATTTCCACTCCACTTTTTAATTTGTAATAGCCACATGCTTTATAAATATTGGAGGGTTGAATGTCACAGCTGCATAGTATATTGACATCTGTATTCATGAAAAATTCCTATCACACTATGAATTGCTTAGATCACACAACCAGGTGACTCAGTTTACTAATTGCTAGAGAGAATGAATGCATTATATTGAGTCCACTTCTGAAAGTTGTCTGGATGACAGTGATAAAAAAATTCAGATTTATAGGGTCCAGTGATCTTTAATGGGCAGCATTTTGTAAATGGCACTGGGCATGTGAGATAGATGAGTGACAGTTGGGAAATTCAAGGAGAGGAGAGATAAGTGAAAAAGAGAAATTAGCCAAACTCTCAAAAAATCTCATTGTTTATAATGTTGTCAAAAGACAAAAAAGCCATGTATATTCTCCCAAAATGTTCTATCTCTAAAGCTTTTAGGAATTAAAATGACAGAACCTACACAGATAAGGAAGCAAGTAATTTAATTCCCAATATCCTGAAACTCATATCTTCTCAACTTATTGAGCAGATTTTATTCATTGTGTTTATTCCACTGTAAAATTAGTTGTACAAAGCACCATATAATTCTTTTTATTTGTTACTGGCAATAAATCTTTAGAACAAGCTTAGGCTACAGTTATTTAAAAGTATGCTTCATGACCACATTTACAGATTTTCCCTTAGTATTTAGTTAATACTGAATAGACAGATACTTTTCTGGATTTATTTAGTCATGAAGTTAAATATATTTGTCTGTAAATTGAATTTGTGAGGCTTAGAAATATGTAATATATAAAACTGTACACAAGGACTGGGAATATGGCCTAGTGGCACGAGTGCTTGCCTCATATATATGAAGCCCTGGGTTCAATTCCCCAGTACCACATATATAGAAAACGGCCAGAAGTGGCGCTGTGGCTCAAGTGGCAGAGTGCTAACCTTGAGCAAAAGGAAGCCAGGAACAGTGCTCAGGCCCTAAGTCAAGACCCAGGAATGGCAAAACAACAACAACAACAACAACAACAACAAAAAAATACTGTGCACAAAAGCAGATACACATTCCATCTACCAGGAAGAAATTAAGTTTTTAGACTAAAAGAAAGTAGTAGTGGTCCATCATAGCAAAAAGAGCAGATTCATACTCATGGATATATAAGATTTGGACGACCTTTATATCTTTTAAAATTAATAGGGAAGTGTAACACCTACCACATAGTAACACATTATAGATATGATTTACTTAACCTGGGTTCCGAGATATCATATGGATCCATGATTTTGATATTGTGCCTCAGGTTTTCTATACAACTTAGTATGGGTGAATTTTATGTAAGAGATTTCAGTAGATTCACAGAGATTAATGAAAATAAAACAAAAATAAAACTTAAGGTCATTATAAATATCAAATTATAAACTTTGACTTCAGTATATACTTATGTAATTGTATTTTGAAAATAAGCATACATTTGGAAATAAAAGAACTCATAGATATTATACTACCATGTTTATAAGCAGTTAACAGTTTGCAAAAAGCATTCATGTGTATTGCAAAGCTCAACTATCTGCAAAGCTCAACTAACACCCTTCTTTTGTCTTTTCTCCATCATCTTCTAACTTTTCTCTTCCATGTTCCACAATTATTGAGGCAGAAGATATTTCAGAGTAAGCATTTTGAACTCAGTGTTAGATCTATTTTTTTCCCTCTAGCTTTCATTCCTTTTATTGATTACTCTGCTTGTCGTTTTACATTAACTGTGCTAATAGTAGCCTCTGATGTTCCTAAATACATTATTTATATTTTGAATCCATGTTTAGAAATCCCTTCCTTATAACTTGGCTACACCTTTATTTGGTTCTAAATATATCTTATTTTCAGTATTCTGTGGTGGAAAAGTAGAGGAGGTTGACAATATAAGCTACTAATAAATCACTACAAAAAATAAAACCAGTAACATGTTTCATATTTAAAACTTTCACCAAATACCTCCTTTCTAAGTGGTCAAAATTAGTATCAATGAATGTCAATACATTATTATAAAATAATTAACAATGTGAATATCCCTCACTCATACTGTGTAATCTAACATGAGCAAGGGTCACCATTATTGATAGTAAAATTCGATGTGTGTTTTCTGTAACAAATCTAGTTCTTTGTAACTTGTTCTTCTGGAAGCTTACTTTGGAATTTGCCAGGTTTTCACTGTCAAGGCTTCTTAGAATTCTGTAACATATGAAAAGATACTTTCCTGGTAATGTTAAAAGGAAAAAAAAAACTATTTTAACTTAATTCTGACATTTTCTACAAATGGGGTCACCTTACAGAGCTCCTGGCAAGCAGCTTTATGAGGCTGCTCCAACAGCATCCAAAAGATTGAAAGCCATAGAATATCAGAAGCCAGTTGGAGGGATCTGGGCATGAGGAGAGAATAAGACTGAGCCAGCTGGAGCCATGGCTAGACATCCAGCAGAATTCCATCTGGACTGGGCACCCGAATTTTCTTGCTGCATGTGTATGGTGGAAAGTTTCCTGGCTTCCTCCTAGTCTGGTTCTCTGGCTGTCCCCTCTCCACTGTGACCAACAGCCTGTTCCACATTTGACCTACTCTGTTTCCTGGCTTTGACTTCTGGAAGTACCCTCGTTGCTATGGCTACCAGTCCATAGTTTTCACAGAGCCTGGCTTCTGGTCACAGTTTGTGTGTTTACACACAGCTGGGCGCTCCCATCCCAGCTTAGGCTTTATTTGCATCCGTATTTGTACACTTGCTGCAGGTCTCTAATTCAGGCCTTGACTCCCAAGTTTTACTATTTGGATTCTGAGGTCTAGACCTAAGGTCTTAGCTATGAGCCTGAAGGAAAAATCAGCTTGATTGTTTGATGCTATTTGGGTCCTCTCTGTGATGCTATTTAGTGACTGGTTTTGAAACAGCATTTCATCACTCAGACTTAGTAGGGAAGACTTTTCTAACCTAGTCCAATGCATTTCAAAGCCAGAAATAAATCAATCCTTCTATTATTTATTCTTCTGCAAGTCTTAGACTAAGTATAATTCAATAAATTAATTGAACACAAATATCTATCGATCTACATGCATGTGTGAGTGTGCACATGTGTACATATGTGGGTTCATTTTCAATTTATTATTTATATGTATATAGATACATATGCCCCCATACATATATGGGGTGTATATATATATGGGGTATATATATATGAATATGTGTATGTATATATGTCTATATATACATACACACATGTATATACCTGCAAAGTGCTTCAAGAGTATATTAAAAATAGAAAAACAAGCTACATACCTGTGGCTCATGCCTGTATTCCTGGCTACTCAGAAGGCTGAGATCTGAGAGTGACAGCTCAGAACCAGAACTGGCAGAAAAGTCCCTGTAGGATTCTAATCTCCAATAACTACTCAGAAAAGGCCAGAGTGGCAATGTGGCTCAAGTGGTACAGTATTATGCTTGAGTAAAAAGAGGCTTAGGGACAGTGCCCAGGCCATGTCTTCATGACTGGGGACCATCAATAAATAAAAAACAACAAACAAAACTAACAAAACAAATAAATAGAAAAATAGATCAAAAAAATTCAACATCGACAGAAATGATGTAATTTCAAAACTTCAAAGAAGTCCTCTTGCAGAAGTTATATTTAACATCTACCTTAAAAATTAAAAGAATTTGAACACAATACTGAGAAAGTTAATTATAACTAACATGATGAAAAAACAGACAAAATGTACGAAATCTGTTAAATATGGAATATTCTCTAAATGTCTACTTTGGTAAGAGGATATTACTGACATATAAAATTAGATTGGGCTTTGAAATATATGTTAGTTTTCCTACAGAGGGCTTCCAAGCTTCTGTGACCAGACTACATTGTATTATGTGGGGACATGCTATACACTGGTATTTTTACATGTAGCTGGTATAGGAGGAAAGATCAGAAAAATTCAGTGTAGATGTATGAACAAAAATAGTAAAAATAATATAAAATGTGTTAAGTTGGAGATACATAGAATGGACATATGTAAAGATAAAATATTTATTTTATGCTTATTAGTTTAAGTATATTACTTTTATATGAAAATTGATGATAGCGTAAATGAATTATTTCTTGTATTTCTGCGAGGCTTTTACAAACAATGCAATTTAGTATAATTTTCTAGACCTTATGATGTATCCAAATTAGTTGATATCTTTTAAATTATGATTCATATCCAATAATTCTCGGTGAAGTATTTGAATTTTATTTTGAAAACAAATGCTATTCCAAAAGCTACCTGAAAATTGCTGATTATAAGATAAGCATGTCCATACTCAACCTTGAGCTTTCCCTGAAGTCATAACAAAGTACTGATAATGTTCTCTTGACCGGATGATTATTTCTATATGATATTTTATTGACAAAATGAGTCTTATTTATCCTTATCCCAACAAACATAGAATTATACATATTGTAAATGGAATAATTATGTATGCCTGTAGGCAAATTATCCAGAAGAGAATTTCGATAAAATAAATGTTCAACTATTCTTATTTTAATGGAAATTATGGTTAGCCACTGCGTATCCAGGATACACACACACACACACACACACACACACACACACACACACACGCACACACGCACATATATATAGCTAAAGGTCCAGTAAACATAGCCCATGGTTGTGCGACTGGATAGTTGCAGTGTATCCTGCTAGCAGAATTATAGTTGCAACTCTGTGGTTCTTTTTTATCTTGCTCCAAGCTCCATGGTGTTCAGCCAAGCAAGAAGCTCCAATTGCCTTCAAAGATGACTCTTCACTCGAATGAGCACGGTGGGGTGCAGAATAAGAGGGGAGTCTGGACTCCTGTAAGAAGATTTTAACATATGCCTCGTTTTAGATCAGGCTCTATCTAAAATGGATTATATAGAATCTTCAGTGCACACACAAATTTCTCATTTACAATAGGACATTATGAATAGTAGAGAAAATCAGAGTCAACCTTGTATTTGAAAGCAACAGGCTAGGATTTAACATGTAAGGATTAACTCAGTTTCAATACTTGAAATCTCATTTCGAATCTGGATATTATGCCAGGGGATGGAATTTAGTTATCTAAAGGTTTATGTGAATAAATGTGTACAGACATTATGTATTTTTTTTAAAAATAGCGTTATTTGGAAATACAGATCCCTTTACTATGTAAGGAAAGAGTCAACTTTCTCAACTATCTTTTTGTGACCTACTGTCAAAGCTGATAATATATTCTGTCTTTCCCCATGGCATTCTTCTATAGTGTTAATTCAGTTGCACTTTTCTCTGTGTTTTGTCCAGATTTTTTTTCTTGTGTCATTTCTTTTTTTTTTTTTTTTTTTTTTTTTTTTTTTTTTTTTTTTTTTTTTGGCCAGTCCTGGGCCTTGGACTCAGGGCCTGAGCACTGTCCCTGGCTTCTTCCCGCTCAAGGCTAGCACTCTGCCACTTGAGCCACAGCGCCACTTCTGGCCGTTTTCTGTATATGTGGTGCTGGGGAATCGAACCTAGGGCCTCGTGTATCCGAAGCAGGCACTCTTGCCACTAGGCTATATCCCCAGCCCTTGTGTCATTTCTTGATGCCTTCAGAGCTATAACATTAGAGTACTGGGTGGATGGATATTTCTTTCTTCATTCTTCATTCCTCTCTTCCTTCATTCTTTATATTATTTTGGCTTTGGATAATTATATACTCTTATACCTTTATATGTAAACTATCACCTTCCAAGTTTTTACTTAGACATCTTTTTAAAATGGAAAAATCTTCCCCATGTTTAGAAAATGTCATAAAACAATGACATTAACTGTTAAACTTTATTTAAGAAGAGTACCATTTTTAGGTGCTTTAATTTAGTTCAGTTGTAGAATATAACATTATCTTATATAGTTTGTCATTCTGATAACTGTGAAAAAAAGAAAAATACAATACTGAATGGTATCACAAAGTATTATGTATAATATTTAATCTTTTTACCTTAGTGAATACCCCATATTTCTTAATTATAGAAAGCACTATGGATATCTAAAATCTAAAATAAAAATGTTGCAATCAAAAAGAATTGTCTTAAGCATTAATTCCATCTTGTTTTTCTTACTAATTTTCTTTAATATACTAAGTATTTTTTTTAATTTAAAAACCTTTTATTTCTTCTTTTATATGTTTTGTGTTAGAGGATTTGAACTGAAGAGCCAAGCAGAGGAGTGAATCTTATTCTTCGTTTCAACATTGGTCTTTTCTCTGCCCATTTGTCTGTACTCATCTACGTCCTAAAGCAGGCTCAAAGCCTTTCTGCTCCATATTATATTATCATATAATAGGCATTTAATAGGTGATATATCAGACAATGAATCAATTAGAGTAAAATTTTGTTTGCTATTTAAGCCTCATTTTCTATCTTGAGTTTGAATCTTTCATCATAGCACATATATTATCATTTTTATTTGTCTTGTATCTACTCTTAAAGTTCCTAGCTTTAAGTAATGGTGGCACCTGAAAGTTTCCTATTTCCATTCCACAACACACATACACACACTCACACACACACCACTTACACACTCACACACATTCACACATGTATCACATACAGACATATTTATTTTATCATGTCTACAACATGCAAGTCATGGAAATGTGATCACAAATGTCAGAGTAGTAGCCCTCTGTGAGCTTGAGCTGTTTTCAGGTTGAGTTGGACTATATCCTCCACAGAAATTCATGCTAATTAGCTTTCAAGGGCTGTGTATTCTAACTACAATATATATGACTAAAAATATCAAATCAATAGGAAAATGAAGTTTGTCAATATTTGCCCTTTTTCTTCCTTTTCAATAGCAAATTTGGAAGAAGGCCATAAAGATCCATTGCTCCATAAGCAAAGTTTGATTTGCGGTGTCAGAATGTTTTTCTGTGGGAGAATTTGCTTAAATTGTGATTAAATTAATTGATTTTGTTTGTAGATAAAAATTGTGAATGTATCTTATTATTTATTTACCTCTTTTCATGTGAATTAGTAACAAATTATGGTCTAAGAGATGGTTCTGCCATGCTTTCATGGTTTACCCCAGATAAGCAAGGGCAAACCTCAGGGCATCTCAGTGGTGAAGCGATTTTAATTAGTGAAGGATTCTGAACCTGCA
This sequence comes from Perognathus longimembris pacificus, assembly GCF_023159225.1. Taxonomy (NCBI): domain Eukaryota; kingdom Metazoa; phylum Chordata; class Mammalia; order Rodentia; family Heteromyidae; genus Perognathus; species Perognathus longimembris. Next base: position 28,429,871 of record NC_063163.1, read on the forward strand.
CATTTATGACCAACTATTACTCAGCAAACAATCTTGGTGCCGCCAGGAAAGCTTCTCATTCACAGTTTGTGCAATGGTGGGAAGCTTTCAGAAAGAGCTGGCATGGAAAAATGAGAAGTGTCACTTAAAGTTAGTTCCTGGAAGTAAGGATCAAAGTGAAGGACACTCACCCCCTTGGCACTGGACTCCTGTGGAAGTGTCAGCTTTCACACTTATCTCAATTCTGCAGTTGCAGTAAGGCAGAGGGAAATGTTCAGTTAACTTTCTACAGGAAATAATCAGATTCTTCACCTTCAAATAAGTAGACATGAAAGAAAGTAGAAAACGGCAGCAAAATCATAAGTAACATTTCATGGCACCAAATTATAATCTTTACAAAAAAATCTAAATGAACATATGGAACCAATTTTTACTATTTTATGACAAATATCAATGTATTTACCATTTGATACTCTTACATCTCTTTCCAAGGATTCATTTCTTTTTTATATGCTTTGTGAATCATCTTTCAGCTTATATTTACTTATAGTACATTATTAAAGTATGTTGTAAATAATAAATGGTTAGGTAAATTTCTAGAAACAATCATTAAAAATATTTGTATTGTAAGCTACTGCTCCACATAGCCCTTGAAAAGTAGAGAAAGACATTATTTGGTATAAAATAATACTTGACAGAATTTTTTTTTTCCTTGCCAGTCCTGGGCCTTGAACTCAGGGCCTGAGCACTGTCTCTGGCTTCTTTTTGCTCAAGGCTAGCACTCTTCCACTTGAGCTACAGTGCCACTTCTGGCCATTTTCTATATATGTGGTGCCAGGGAATTGAACCCATGGCTTCATGTATACGAGGCAAGCACTCTTTCCACTAGCCACATTCCCAGCCCCCTTGACAGAAATTTATCCATCTTGGAGTATGAAAAGTCCAAGAGCATGGGATTTTGAGATCATGAAATCATGGAAAGGTCTCTCATAAAATGCCATCATACGGTGGGGCTCTGAAGGCCAAAAGATGTTAGGTGAGATCTTAGATCTAGTTTGCAGTCTTGAGCCCTTTCATAATCCATGTCAGTCTATCCACAGACACATATCTCTGTTGACCTTACCAATTTATATCAGGCCTTAACTACCACCACCATTGAATTGAGGACTAATTTTCCAACCTATTCTTTGGAGTCACAGATCTCCCACAAGAAATATCAACAAAAAGTTATTGATTTTGCGTATAAGAAACTTTACATGAAAATATATAGATCATTTGAAGTCAGAGTAAACTGAGAAAATTAATTCAGGTGGATCATTAAGTAATAAATATCTGATCAAACCTTATTATATAGTCTCAGGCCCATATCAAAATGATAATCATATAGTTTTCCAGCACAAGGCAATGTTCTGTAAATAGAAGAATAGAGCACTATAAACTGCATTGGCCTTCACATGTTTCAAGGCCTATTTATAACAACTGGTTGTTGTGTTTTTGTTGGTTTGCTTTTGTTTTTGGTCCATTGTAGGGCTTGGACTTTCCTGCCCAGGCTGGCGTTGAACCATGATCCTCAGATCTCAGCCCTCTTAGTAGTTAGGATTGCAGGGGTGAGCCACTGGCACCTGGCTCTATAATTGTTTTTTTGCTAAAGCCAGTCAAACTAGATGAAGTGGAAAACTCTTTCCCAAAGTGGAAACTGGGCAAGATTTATTACTGGGTCTCAAAAATAGTTTTGCATTTTTCCCTTTAGGATGATCAACACTTAAACTCAGTTAAGCCTTTGAGAATGAAATGCTATGATTTAATCAATACTTATTGAGTACATTCTAATGCTAGGAATATATTTAACAGTAAAACAAACATAACCCTTTTCATTGTAGTGCTTATAAGAAAGTGGAAAAATAACCAATTTATTATTGTTTTGGCCATTTCATGTATATTTTACTTTTTCTTTTTTTTAATTAATAGGTTTTGCTATTTTGGTGACTACTTAGATTTTGGGATTTTCTTATTGCTGTATTTTGTTTTGTTATGGGGCACATCTATGCAATTAACACTCGAAGGATGTGATCCTGACATTCATCAATAAAAATTTTGACTTGGGGTAACTTAGTGAAATTCTTTGTCTTCTTTGCACCAAGGAGAAATATACTATTAAGTCAGAGTTCGATAAGTAAAGCTTCCAATTGAAAGAACTGAAATCAACAAATGTTCAAAAGATGTTAGTAATAATATTTCTCTTACAATATGAAAATAATATATTACAAGTCATGGCTTTCAGACATTGTAATACATATAGTGTTGTTACTTAAAATACTATTAAAATGCTAACATTAGATTTCATGATAAATACTTTAGTATCACATGGAATATATGACACATCCTGAATGTAGAAGGCATATATACATTTTTAAGATGGTACTGTCAATAAGCAATAACCTAAACTGTGTTCATGAGACTTTTAAGCTTTTAAATGTGAAATTAAGTCATGTTAATGATATAAAGAAAAGGATGAATTAATTACTATGCATATTCACATATGAACTTGGGAAGACATGGAAATAAAGTATTAACCAATAAACAATGATGACTAAACATTTCACTTGAAGAACTTCTTCCTCTGTACACATTATATGATAGTCTGGAACAAGTGAAGAAATAATTTTTAAATTTTAAATGTTCCTCATAAACTGAAAAATACTGTGTATGTCAACCAGATAGATTAGAATTGATATAAGAAATACTAACAAATTAGATCTAAAGTGTCTAAAGGGACATCTAAAGTGTCCCTTTGTGTTAGAAAAGTCATTTTTCTAAATGTATTGAGTGACAATAATATGCAAGTTGGGTTAATAAAATATGACTAAAACTAACACTAGGAAGCTCTAACCACACAGTGTAACCCCCCAAACAACAACAACAACAACAACAAAACACATTGCTTTGAAAGTTTAGAAGACTTTCTTCTGGATAAAGGATTTTCTTTCTGTTGTTCTGGAAGAATATTTTTTAGACATATTGTAAGTATCTCCATAGCTAAACAAACCATGTAAGTACTAATGTGCATTTGCAAACATGACCAAAAGCTTGAGATATGTATTCTTTCATTTGCTAGGAGAACAAATTAGATTTGTAATTCAGTGAGTTCCTGGACTCTATGTCACACATGCATACCTATGGGTGTGTATCTACAGAGTTTATACAAATCCAATGGATTCTAAAATCTATTGCAATGCTAAATTTCAAATTGCTCTGAAATACTGTGAGACAATAAGACTTCTGTTTAATGTTAACACTGGGGTCAGAAATAGCACTGATAATGAAATCCATCTTGTGATATAATTGGGACAGGGGATACCATGAATGTAAGTGCCCTTGTTCTTTTTCACTTGGCATCCTTCCTGAAAGGCTTAGAAATCCAGTATTCCTCCAGTTCTCGGTGATTAAACTTCATGTGGAAGTGGCCAGATGCCACGTGCCTTCTCTTCATTTATATGAAACTTTCAACCAGAAACAGTGTGGAGAGGCAGTATTGGCTGAAGGAGAGTTATTTACTTAAGAAGAATCTACGGGAAAGCCCACTGGAAGCTAAAGTGATGCCCATAGAGGAGATGAAACTTCCATAACATGTTTGGAATTGGAGTAGAAACTCCCGTAATTGTCTGCAGCATTTTAAATGCATTGATCTATCTCCTAGCTTATTCTGGACCCCAAGGCATTTTAATGAATTGTAATATAGATTGCCTGGTGGCCCAGGCAAACAAACGTAATTAAAATGCACACAGGGCTTAGCTTGAGGATACTCATACTGGATGTTTTCTCACCCTTGTTCCCTCTCCCGCTACAGAGGCCAGTCCTGTTTTTCACTTTCTATGTCTAACGGCACTTGTTTTCTTTGGAAAACTAGGAAAGCATTGGCAACTTACCTTGCCATTCAAGAGGCAAATGGTGAAATCTGCCATATCAACAGTGTGTTTAACCATCATTAAAATTCAAGGTCATTATGCCTGATTAGTTGTTTTCCATTTATTGCTCCAAATAGTCTGCCATGAGGGCACTTTTCATGAGTATTAAATCTTACACAAGAGGAGATTAAAAATAAGAAATAAATCTGAACAATGTTCTTGATCCATGTGCCTATTTTTAATTATGTGAAATACCATGTGCCTAAATGTAATTTTTAGACAAGAATGACACTTAAGACACTTGTTGAAAAAGAAAAAGAAAATAGGCTTTTATAGGAAAACTTGTAACATTTGATTTTCTTTAAGAGAGAGTACAATATTCATACAATTTGCTTTTCAAAGAGTAGCCTGGATAGAGAAAGAGAGAGAGACAGAGACAGAGACAGAGACAGAGAGACAGAGAATGAGAGAGAGCAAAAGAGAGAGAAAGCAAGAGAGAGAGAGAGAAAGAGAGAGAAACTTTTATAATTAAAATGCATTTCCCTAAACCTCTAAGTGTGACCTAACTCTACCACGTATGGAAATTTTAAGCCTTCTTTCTAGTTAACTCAAATCACTAACACTGGATGGACAGGGATCTACATTGCTAAGGTGTTGTATTGTTTTGGGGAAGGAGGAGGTCAGTGGGGCTTCCATCACTGTGCCTGTGTGCACATCTGGTTTTTTTCAGACACAGGCTCATCCAAGTAAAAAGCTTGCTGACAAGCATTTTGCTGTGGGCTTACTTTTATTCTTTTCTTTTCCTGTTAAAATCTTGCATTTGTTTTGCCAACATGCCTTTTTTTCTGGCACACCTGCTTTCTTCCTTAGACAGTGTTAGTTTCCCCAGAATCAATTGAGAGCAGCTTGCAACCAAATGCCTGATTAAAAAGTTAGCAGACCTTGAGTGCAATTACTTCAGCTCTATAGCACTCAAGCATTACACCCGGTGTTAATTGTTTCCCATTTTTGTAACGATCCTTATAATAGGATAAAAACAGAAGAGATCATTTCTTGCAGTTAAAACAGCAGAAAATGAAGACATTCAGTCTGATTAATCGTGGTAATATGAAATTAAACACAATTAGGAGTAAATATATTTTAGAATGCTTTTGATTCCAGCTAAAGTCATCATACTTGCTGTGTCAAAGTGTACTTTACACATCAATATTCATATTTGGAAAAGTTTTGGGTAGAAGGTAACAGTTACAATAATAATTTTAGAAATGTCAAATTGCTTTGGAGAACTGTTTGCTTTAATGCTTATATATATTCAATTTACAGATTGACTTAAATTTATTTATGTATTATTCTTTATATTAAAACTTTAAAATGGGGCTGGGGATATAGCCTAGTGGCGAGAGTGCCTGCCTCGGATACACGAGGCCCTAGGTTCGATTCCCCAGCACCACATATACAGAAACGGCCAGAAGCGGCGCTGTGGCTCAAGTGGCAGAGTGCTAGCCTTGAGCGGGAAGAAGCCAGGGACAGTGCTCAGGCCCTGAGTCCAAGGCCCAGGACTGGCCAAAAAAAAAAACAAAAAAACTTTAAAATGTATTTGAACTAAGTATTTTTGTGTCAATATTGGAACTTGAACTAAGGACCTCACACTCTTGCTTATCTTTTGTGCTCAAGGCTGGCAACCTAGCACTTGAGGCACATCTCTGCTTCTAGCATTTTATTTAGCTTTTGTTTAGTATTACACAGTCTTTCTGCCCAGTCAGCATTCAAACCTTAGTCCTCAGATATTAGCCTACTGAATATTTAAGATTACAGATATGAACCATAGTGCCCCTGGGGGGTATTAGTTAGAAGATATTACATGAAAAATACTCCTTATTGTAATGTTTCCAATCATTTATTTATTTTTAATTTAAATTTATTGTCAAGGTGATGTACAGAGGGATTATAGCTGCATATGTAAGGTAATGTGTACATTTCTTGTGGAAAATTATTACTCCTCCCTCATTTTTCTCCCATTTTCCTTCTCCACTAACTCCTCCTCCAAAGTTGTAAAGTTCATTTCCACAACAAAATGGTGAGACAAAGGACAAAGGGTGAACTAATGCAACAGCAATATTCACAAGACAATATGTTGGAAAGGAGTCTTAAAATTCCAGTGAAATTCACATGACAACATGTTGGAAATGAAGTGTAAACTAGAGGTGGGGGAGAGAAAGAGGGAGAAAAATGAGGGAGGGGGGTAACAAGTTTGACAAGAAATGTATTCACTACCTTACATATGTAATTGAAACCCCTCTATACTTCACCATCACAATTATATTTAAGATATTCTAACCTTTTAAATATATTCCCCATATGACTGAAAAAGAAAAAATCTTGACAACTCCTATTTCTTTTTTTAAAATTTTATTATATTTTAGTTTGTTTAATTAGTTCTACGAGAAGCTTATCATTCCACAAATCAGTTTACAATTGCAGTTCCTCTTGATCAGTGCCACCTTTCTTTCCAGTTCTTTCATTTTGACAATGAAAAAGGGCCTAGATTTTATTCGTTATTCAACAGTGCTCTTTGAAGTTATTGCTACTGTTTTTCTGCATGAAATTTAGACTGTAATTTTGTATTTCCTTTTATGATTCAGGAATGCAACATTTTGAATGGCTTTAGTAATTAACTTGAAGAAAAAAATCCTTTGAGGAGTCAACACTTAGAGGCCATTTTCACCTCGATTATATATACTTTAAAATAAAGGAGAAATTTCAAACATCTCTGCTTGTGCTTTCTTTGTTCATCTGTCAATGCAATTATTTTCGGTAGTATTATCTGAATGGTAGCTATTTGTTTCTCATGTTTAAAAGAAAGTTAAGCCAAACATGCTCACTATTAATTATGAATAATAGGTTTTATGGTTCCATAAGCTTTTTTATGTTTTCATTCAACACATACATGGAATGCTTTCAAGTTCTCAGATTATTATTTTTTTTTTTGGCCATTCCTGGGGCTTGAACTCAGGGCCTGAGCACTGTCCCTGGCTTCTTTTTGCTCAAGGCTAGCCCTCTGCCGCTTGAGCCACAGCGCCACTTCTGGCCATTTTCTGTATATGTGGTGCTGGGGAATTGAACCCAGGGCCTCATGTGTACGAGGCAAGCGCTCTTGCCACTAGGCCATATCCCCAGCCCCTCAAGTTCTCAGATATTTTAATCCCTACCATTGAGGAATTTCTACTTCTTGCTATGACTAGATTTTTTTCAAATATTGTTTTTGTAATTCAGAAAAATAAGCCTGAATTGCCAATTTTAGTAGGCTATTCTGAAGGAAACAGGAGTATATTAGTTATTAAGTACCCAGAATAGTCAGTACATACTATATACCAAATACATTGTTGTCATTATATCCATGTTATATTAAATTATTTTGACAGATGGAATTCTATCTGCCTATGATATATTGAAGAGATCTTCTGGAGGTTTAACAAGTATGTTTCAATAATATCTACAAACTGTAATCTTAGCTTTATTCGGGGAATACATAGCTTCTGTTTCAAAAGGATTGAAAATAACTCCAAGTCTGCTCCTGTAAAATTATCATCTCATAGTGTTTGTGTGGAATAATAAGCATATCACACTAGAAATTGTAGCCTTCCAGTGTAACCAAGTAGGTGTGCATGACTTGTCATATCCCTTATTTAAAGATTTCCCTGGGTATTAGGATATTTTTATTATTTACTTCTAATGTACCATGAATTTATTAATACATATCATATAATATGATCTCGTGGGGCTAGGAATATGGCCTAGTGGAAGAGTGCTTGCCTCCTATGCATGAAGCCTTGGGTTTGATTCCTCAATACCAGCATATATACAAAAAGACAGAAGTGGCACTGTAACTCAAGTGGTAGCATGCTAGCCTTGAGCAAAAAGAAGCCAGGGACAGTGCTCAGGCTCTGAGTTCAAGGACTGGAAAAAAACAAAACAAAACAAAAACCCAAATATGATATCTTGTTCGAGTCCATTTCACTTAACAGACTGTAATAATTTTGAGTGTAGTCACTGTGCCATTCACTGTGTCATTTTTGATCAACAAGGTATCTTCCACATCTAACAATATCCCTGATGGAAAGCAGGTGACATCATGTTGTAGAAAGCTGGATGAGGATCTTAGGTATTCTCTTGATGTACCCCAAAGCCTTCTGTCCTGGCCCATTTTCATAAGTTATTATATAGAGACATGCATTACATAGTGACATTGCAGTAAAAAAAAAAAATAGCTGTGTATGTCAAGATGGTCATATATTGCAATGGAGCCAGATTTCCTATCACCTACCACTACAAAACTGAAGAAGAGGCCAGAGAAAAGAAGCTTAAAAAGTAGAAGAAAATATCAAACACTTCAAGATAATTCACAGTGGAGGGTTTTACAAACGCTTTTACACACTTCATAAATGTGAAAGCATGAACCGCAACTCTGAGTTTTCACACACTGTCAACACACACCCATTTTTAAGCAAGTCTGTAATTAAAAACAAACAAACGAACAATACCTCTAGACCATTTCTGCAGAATCATAGAGTTAAGAAAGGCTTTTGATATTACACTTGGAAGACATCCAGAAGAGAGTGATGTTCCCATGGAGGTGGCTGCTCCCTGCTCCCTTCTGTCCCTGAAGTCTTTCAGCAACACAAGGTTGGATGCCGAAGCACACATCACTATGTCCATGGAAGCCATCTAGCCTGTGTTATGTAATCAGAAACAGGAATTGATGTGTATAGGGAGAAATTTAAATTTTATATTGTTTAATTAAAAAAGAACAAAAATAAATCAGTGGTAATAATAATGCATTTGTGAATATAGAAATACATCTTTAAAAAATACCTGTACCAATATAGAAACCTCTGTTGTGCTTTAAGAGGACACGGTTGAAGACAAGTGTAAGAATGCCAATACAATATTATTTAACTCCGGAAGTAACTCTCATCTAAGTATACTTGTGCAGTACAAAAGAGATTGATGTGTGGATGCTATTTGAAAGAAGCAGCTTTAACATCTATAACCATTCCCCTTCCTTATGTACTTTAATAAACTTTGTGTTTAGCAAAGATTTAGTTACCAAAAACCGTGCACAAATTCACGAGCTTTCCTACATATTTATTCTAGAAGTTTTTTTTTTTTTTGGTAACATCTTGGTTAAGAGTGATATCTATGACAACTGATAAATTGATGTGTCTGTTTCCATTTGTGTGTATATGTGTGTGTGTAAATTATATGCATATGATAATATCTGTACATCTACTATATATATGATGTATGCATTATATAATATATTTATGGTTTTCAAGCACTAAATATAAAATCCCAGGAGTATATTATTTCAAATTACAGATAATTTATTGTTGTTAAATTTTCATGCATAACATGAATTATACTCTATATTAAGTCTTCATCTTCCCAACCCTACTGTTGGGAATTTTGTGCAGTTCTTTTTGTTCTGAAGCTACCATTTTATGATTTACAAAACTCAGAAAGCAGTAATTTCTGCTCACATTAGTTGAATCATACACAGAAATGAACTTACTTTATCATCTTCAGGAAATATTGCTAATGTTTTGCAATCTGACCTTCTGCAGTGCAGTGTCTACATTATTTCACTCGGTTGGAGAGTGTTATCTACAGATGGAGATGTAGCTGAGTATAGCTCATTGTTTCATAGATACTATCTATATTTTAAAATTCTGACATATAGAAATTCTTGATATGTGTTTGAATTCTGCATTTGTATTCAGGGAAAACAAATTATCTCTAGTGCACAAATAACTGAAATTGGTGACTCAGTGAAGTTTTCAAAGTAAAGACTAAAAAGCCACAGGGCAAGTAGCGATTATCACTGACATGTAGGAGTAATTTTGTTGTTTAATATCAGTCTCAAAGTCACAGGGACTGCCTGCAATAACAGTTGATTTTTTTTTCCTTTTGAAATAAGGTCCAGCTACTTAGATTGTTCAGAACAAAGACTCTTATACCCAGGAGAAAGGAGATACAAAACCTTGCTCATGTTTATTCCACCAAATGGAAATTTGATTCTAGCAGAGTAGAGAAGTACTTATGGATTACATTTTTCAAAGTACCAGAAGCGTAAAACATACTTTCTTCTAGATTACCATGATATGCAAGTTTTACATTTTATCAATTCATGTGTATTAATAATTTATAAAACATTTCTAGATTATTTCAATATCAAATAGCATTGCTCAATTTATGTAGATTGACATTTACTGAGATTTCTGTATTTCCAGCCCATCCCCACTCATTTCAGTGTTAAAGACTATGTTGCTTTCATTGCAATTATGAAAGTTATGCTTCCCGAAGAAACATTCATGTGTATAAGAAGAGTTAAGACTGAGATTTATGTTAAGGAACATAAATATATGTAAAAATTACTGCTTTCTTTCAAATCTCCTCGTTTCTATATATACTTAGTGTTGACATTTATCATAATATGTGGGGCAATCACGTTGGTCATGATCTACATATATCATTTTATTATTTTCTTTCATTTCCCCCCCATCCTGGGACTTGAACTCAGGGCCTGAGCACTATCCCTGGCTTCTTTTTGCTCAAGGCTAGCACTCTACCACTTGAGCCACAGCGCCACTTCAGGCTTTTTCTATATTTCTGGTGCTGAGGAATGGGACCAAGGCTTAATGTATGTGAGTCAAACACTCTACCACTAGGTCATATTCCCATCCCCCTATAATCTTTTGAAGAAGGACGTTATACTACTTTAAAAAAAATGCTATTGCTGCCAGGCACCAGTGGTTCACACCTGTAATCCTAGCTAATCAAAAGACCAATGCCTGAAGTAAATATGTGGGAAATTTATTTCCAATAAAGTACCACAAATTCGGAAACAGAGATGTGGCTCAAATATTAGAATACTAGCCTTCAGCAAAAGAAGCTCAGGGAAAGTGCCCAGGCTCTGATTTCAAGCCCCAGAACTATTACCGAAAATGTTATTCTTCATGAGTAAAAATATAGTTTTGCTATAACAAAATATAAAATGAATTCACTGAAGGCAAAGAGATGTTACCTTAAGACTTTCCAAAATATTACTATATAAAATGTAAAATCATGTTGAACTATAGATTCAGAAAGCTTTTAAAATTAGTTATATCACAGTAATGACATAGTTATCTAAAGCTTAGAGTAATAGAATAGATGTTTTGTAAAATCTCTGTTAATTTAAAACTTTTATCACATCATGCTAACAATTGTGTAGGATTAATTCTGCATTTGTGATGTATTCTTAAAAAAAGTATTTTGTCACATGATTGGGCTGGCTATCATACTGCCAATCATGCACAATTCTGCTTAACATACTTTACTTCCAACATCAGAAATTACCTACATCTTTTAAGCATGCTCAGACAGTAATTCTGGATTTTATCTTCACATTAATAAATCATTATCCTATTGAAGATATCAGAAATGTTTAACAATTGTATCTGAAACTGAGAAAATGTTAAGTTAAAATGTTGGAAAATGTTAAATATAAAATCAAAGTACAACATATGATACAAAACAAGTTATGGGTACCAATTAAGTGTCCTTAATTAAGGTTCTTGAGACTTTTAAACAACTTTGTGGTGTAATGGTATTTCTTGGAGACCATACAGAGAGAACTTTATGTTAGGGCTGCATTGTATTTCATTCCCTAATGTGAAATAACTAGCTAGTTTTCCTTCTTTTTAGGCAATTATGTCCCTGGACCTGTTCAGTACATGAAGGAAAATTAAATTGTGTTTGTTTGCCTCCTGTTTGTTTCTGAATCAAGCAGCTGTTTAAGGATAATTATATTATAAAACTGAGACAATTTCTTAAAAGCTAGCACTAAAAAATGTTGCCTACTTTGGATTTACAAGTTTAATTTTGCATTGAAAATAAACAAAGGACATTCTAAACGAGGTTGTCGCTACTTCTCTTGTTATTTTTTTCTAAAACTAGCTGAAATAAATTGTTGAAAGCCAGGCACCAAGTTAGATTCCATTTCTGTTGTCAATACTGAGATGTCTGATACAGTTTCTATAGTTATTTATTATTGACCCAACACAAGGCCCATTATTTTGAGACTACATGCCATGTCAGTGAGTTGTGTATACTTACTTAGTAACTGTGGTAATGTAACATAATTCCTAAGTAAACTGATACAAGTACAATGGTGGCTAATTTTGTAAATATGATAAGGATAACTTGTTTTGTCACATGGATTTGTTTATACTAGGATACTAAACTGGAAAATCTCTTGCTGAGTAGTTCTCCTGCATTTCTCTACATACAATTTATAGATGCAAAAATTCTACTTGTAGATTTAGGAATAGATGGTCCTATTTAATGTAGTCATTTTATATTTTATATGTTCATATAAAGTACTGAATTCCTACTGGGCAACATTTAACAGTGAAAAATAGGCTGAGGACATTTAAGATAGCAGAGACTACATAAAAATATAAGGAGAATAATCAACAATGAACAGAAATTTCATTCTATTTGTCTGTGTCCCAGCAAAGCCTGAGGATGGGAAAATCCTTACCTCAAGAGAGAAGTTTAGGATTTAAGTTAATTTTACATTTTCAAACAGGATTTTAGTGAAGTTTTGGAACTAGAATGAAAATTAATAATAACTATTTTTATGAAATGAAACATTTGCTAAGCAGTTGATTAAAAACTGGTTCAGAAAACTATTAGGTATACTATAAGTGAATTTCTGTTTCCCTTATAAATGAAAGTTGATTTTGTTAAATTATCAATTATATCTGTACCCAAAATTTTGTTTAACACAAGTTAGGAATGGGGTGGATTGGAAGGGGTGAATTAGAATGTTTAAATGGCATTGATCAAGATACACTGTAATTATAAACTACTTTGGTAAATCACAAACCCTTTGTACAACTACTTAAAGTTAATAAAAAATATATATTAAAAACTAGCTCAAGGGGCAGGTAAAGTGCAAAAACAACTGTCTAGTGAGCTCAGACCCTGCATATTTGTATATATATTTTAAATAAAGTGCTGTTGTGAAACGTTTCTCAAGTCTTGGCACAATTCTGTACATAGAAATATATGTATTTGTGATACTTTTTGCTTGTTCATTCTTTGTCTGAATTCACATGAGACACTCTGATGGAAAACAGTGTAAATCAGCCTAGGTTGTGACATTTTCCATTTTATTCTTTCTCTGGGCAGCCAGGATCTGGAACTAAACTATCAGTGATAAATTAGGTAAACAAATGTGACATTCAACCATTAACCAAGCTGTGCCAATCATCATCATAATAATGGTGGTGTTCTCCAGAGGAGAAAATTTATTAGGTAAGCAATAGATTTTGGAAAACAAAATGTAAGTGTCCAGGCTCTGGAAAATCTGAAGTAGTCTCAGGGTAGTATGTGTTCCAATGCAGCTAGGCAGGGTTTGACAAAATTTATAACTCAGATTGAGTTGTATTTCCATAAAGGTAAGACAAGAAACAACATTTTCAGAAGCAGTAAATAACGACTTCGCCATCCTTTTTCTCTAAATATATAGACAATTATGGATAATGGGTGATCCTTTCCTTTCTCAGAGAACAAACCAGGCATTTTTTACTTCCTTCCCACACTCCACATTCTCACCTAGGGGAGTCACCAAAGAACAGGCACTAAGCAGAATTGTTAGTCAGAATTGTTTCATGTTTTTTTTTTTTCTTCCAGAACAATACTCTCTTTCCCTGCCAACCCTTCCTGACCATTAACAAGACAGCCACTAACAGACTTAAATTTTAAGTTTAACAAATTATAGCCACCTTCTATTGAGTGAGACATACAATATGTCAATCATTATGTATCCAAAATACTTTTTAATTTATTTAAATTCTCAGAATACCCCAATGGTGAAGGCTCTATGTTCGTTCCTTTTTCCATACCCAGGAACTCATTTGTAGATAAAGTACTTTGAAATGGGCCATCTCTATGAAACCGAGCTCCAAATCACGAGATTATTTCTGCCTTTTCATCCAGTTCACTTCAATTCAATCTGAACAAGTGCTGTTGTCCTTAAGGGCAAACATCTCTACCATTGTGCACTCCTCTATGGCAGCAATTCAATTTATTCAGATTTTTTTCCTACATCTTCTTTGATAGTTCATTCTTCTATCTACATCAGTCATTGTGATGAAAAGCTAAAGATGGATTTACCCAATCAACTCACTTTATTCTATAATATTCATGTGGGAATCTTAGTTCATATGCATCAGTACCCTCCTCTCTTAGCAGGCTGATAAATTGTGCATACTTCTGTGTAGTAAATCTTAAACTTTTCGTTCAAATTAATCAAGAATTAATCCCAGAGCTGGGAATATAGTCTAGTGGCAAGAATGCTTGCCTTGAATACATGAAGCCCTGGGTTCAATTTCTCATCACCACATATAAAGGCCAGAGTGGCACTGTGGCTCACAGGAGCAGTGCTCAGGCCCTGAGTCTAAGCTCTAGGACTGGCAAAGAAAGAAAGAAAGAAAGAAAGAAAGAAAGAAAGAAAGAAAGAAAGAAAGAAAGAAAGAAAGAGAGAAAGGAAGAGAGAAAGAAAGAGAGAAAGAAAGAGAGAGAAAGAGAGAAAGAGAGAGAGAAAGAGAGAGAGAAAGAGAGAGAGAAAGAGAGAGAGAAAGAGAGAGAGAGGGAGGGAGGGAGGGAGGGAGGGAGGGAGGAAGGAAGGAAGGAAGGAAGGAAGGAAGGAAGGAAGGAAGGAAGAATACCATAAACTACCGTATTTAAACATTATATCAATCTACTTATAATGTCTTGTTGCAAAAAATTAGGCTGAATTTACATGTATTTCTTATTCTTACTGATAAAGTGTTAAAACATCACCGTTTAATACATGAGATGAAATCTAATAAACTGTCTTTGAAACAGTTTTAGAAATGTTTTGATACTTATTCTTAGAGCAGTCAATATATGTGAGATGAAATCTAATAAGCTGTCTCTGAAACATTTTTAGAAATGTTTTGATACTTATTCTTAGGGCATATATAAGCTGCTCAATAAGTACATATTCTAAAGTGCACACTGCAATAAATGCTGTCTTGAGGCATAGACAGTGGTGCACATGTGATATTTCTTATGAGAAAATTCATTATAATTAAAAACAGTAAGGATGTGTATAATACTTGCCACAGATACGTTTCTCATCTATAATAAAATAGATACCTCTCACTGGCTTATGAAGCTTCCATAAATGATTTATAAGATTAAAGAATCATCTGTTCCATTAGGTGTGTGTGTGTGTGTGTGTGTGTGTGTGTGTGTGTGTGTGTGTGTGTGTGTTGCTTCTTTTTCACTCAGCTGAGAATTACCTAAGAATGACCTTTCAGGAGATAATTCTCATGATAACTTCTGGAATTTTTAGTTGCATTATCACTTTAAAGGCATGTTTGATAACCATGTATATGATAAAATGTGATCTTTGTTCTTAGTAATGATGTCATAACAGAAGACTGCTAATAGAAATTAAGCGCATATGGAATAGAAACTGAACTAGTGATTTCTCCTACAGAGTAAATTTTATGAGAAATAAAACACTGTAATAAGTAAAAATGAGGGCAAATTCACTGAATAGGGAGAAATGCATTTCAAATTTGTCTTATATTTTCTATAGTCTTCATGTAGGAATGTGGCAAAAACCTTTGAGAGGGGAATGGTGCTCTGAAGAATTGTGCATGAAGGTGAAATGTGCTACATAAGACACAATTAGTACCATTTATGATTATGGTTTATGTGATGTTGGTGTCAGTTCATTAAAAGTGTACTGAACTGTCAACTCATTTCATACAAGTCATTGACCAGCAATAAAGTGGGATCAGCTCTTCTCCATTATGACTCTGAGCTGGATTTGAACCAGTGACTCATAGAAAATAGGTTCTGTGCTATTCTGTCTATAAAAATACATTTATTGAGTTGTGGTAGAACTGTCACATTTGCTTCTAACTACATTACTATTTCTGTTAATTGAAAGCAATTTGTGAATTGTCTCTTGAAAAATACAATGTTAGATTTCAAGAAATGATTCTATTACATATTACACATCCATATATTATGTATGTTGTTTATTAATAAAGCCATTAAAACTGAATATAAGTAGTCTTGTATAAATACGATATTGTAAGATACTTGACCATTAAAACAGAATGAAAGTAAGTTCAACACTATAGGATAGATAAGCATTTCTCATCTATTTTCTAAGACCTCAATTCTCACCCCACATAGCTGTTAATGTTCTCATGTTTCATGGATTACATCAACTACAAAGAAAGCTTGTATGGGGTCTGTGCTCTAGTGTAGGTTTGTGTTTTTTTTTTTAATGAAGCTAATGTTTATTGCAGTAACCATGACCACGCTTTAGCTCATTTCTGAGAATAGCATTATACAATACATATTAAAGTAATATTCTACTCATCTTTCAATTGAAATGTTCTAAAATTTCCAAAATCAAGGATTGGTAGAACTATTTGGACTAGGAGGTAAAACTACTCACTAATATTTCACTAATTTTTAATTTTAAATGGTCTCATTTCATGTATTTTGTTCGCAAATTCACAGGCAGGGTTGTTTGAAATAACAGTTTTAATGAATTGTTCCATTATTGATTTAGATTCCCCCTTCAATAAAAATAGAGGTTCAGTGAGGGAAATCATAGAGTCTATGTTTCTTTGGGTCTGGCTCACTTCACTTAGTATGATTTTTCCCCAATTCTTTCCATCTCCTTTTGAATGGGGCAATGCTTTCTGATAGAGGCATAAAATTCCATTGTGTATATGTACCACATTTTTTGATCCATTCATCTACTACGGGGCATCTGGGTTGGTCCCATATTTTAGCTATGGCAAATTGTGCTGCAATGAACATAGTTGTGCTGGTGGCTTTAATGTAGTCTTGCTTATAATCTTTTGGGTAGATTCCCAAAAGCGGGTCTGCTGGGTCATAGGGAGCACAGTAGCTCAATAGCTATGTACATATGTACTCATATGAACACATAAGATGATGCTAAGGAAAATGAAATCCAAGTAAGCAGTTTATGCTTATTGTTGTTATGCTCAACATACCATGTGAAATTATGCCATTTTGTTTTAACTTTCTTTCCCATGTTTTTACCTGTTATGTCACTATAAATGATTTTGTTTGTTGTAAGGGAAGGGGAACATCAATATGAAGAGACAAAGGGTAAAAGGTGAACCAATGCAACAGCAACACTTACAAAACTATGTGCTGTAAACCAGCTGTACAACTGCGGAGGGGAGGAAGAAAAATGAGGGAGGAGATAACAAGTTTGATAAGAAATGTTCTCACTGCCTTATGTATGAAACTGTAACCCCTCTGTATATCACTTTGACAATAAATATATCATTTTTTTAAAAAAAAAGATCACTACTCACCTAGAAAAAAAATAGAGGTCCAATGCAGGAAATCTCTTAGTCAGAAAATTATTAGTAAAAAAATATTTGGTAAATAGTTTCTAATCATTCAAATTAAATAGGATATTGTTTTATAAATATGTTCATTAAGATTTATGGAAATATTTGCCTATTTCTTCCACTATTTAGTTTTGTATAATTTTGATGATCATCATATATATCCTATTGGTTTTATACTTTAAAAAATTCATATTATGATCTTGAATTATTCGAGATTAAAATTCTTCTTGGTATTTTGCCAGTTGGGCGTTACTCAATAAATGACAAATGTGAATGATTGTTCTTAGCTTAGCTTTGAGTGTTACAGAGTTTGATTTTGCATTGTGTCATTTGTGGAAAGATTTGATTTTGTTGTCTGCTGCGTATGAGATTTGCTTGGGAGGAACGAGTGTTAATCCGCATGTCCTGTGGTCTTCTTTGTAGTCTCAGCGTCGTGTTACCTTTCACCTCCCCGATGGCTCCCAGGAAAGCTGCAGTGACAGTGGTCTTGGAGACCACGAGCCGGTGGGTAGTGGAACCCTGATCTCACACCCTCTTCCTCTGGTTCAGCCACAGGACGAATTCTACGACCAGGCCTCTCCGGACAAAAGGACCGAAGCAGACGGGAACTCTGACCCCAACTCTGGTGAGTCCCTGTCTAAACTTCCAGATCTTATTGACTTGAGTTTGTTGTTCACTCGATCTCTGCACCATAATCCTCTGATAAAAGTAAATGGATAAATGTTTTTGATCCTATTTTTTTTTCTAATGTGGCATTCTTTGAAATTGATCAAGGCAATGAGCTTGATATATCTGTTGTGAAATTGCATTAAGCCTGCATTGTTATTTTATAAGATATAAAAGAGCAAAGACAGTTACAAACACAATCAAAATAAGTCATTTTTTCCAAGATATTCTGATATCAAAGATAATTCCAAGGTGTAAACACATAATAGAAAAATAGATAAAATTCAGTTAAAAATACATTGACAAAGCCTATGCAGAAACATATATGTAATTGTTCTGCAGAATGCTATTTTGGAATCTGTATAAAAATAAAAGGCTTAAACAGTGATGGAAGTAAGTGAGAAAAAGAGATATCCATTGTGACACATTTTTTTTTAATTCATCTGTTTTTGTTTTGGATTGATTGATTATTACCTATATGCAGAGTGAGATGTATTTGGTCTAAGGTTATACTCCCCACACATCCATTTCCCACCTCATAAAATCCTTGTTCAATCAAAGTATACCACAACTCTTTGGCCTATGGAAGAAATCCGGGGTAATATCTACAATGATTTTGTCCAAAAACTGAATGAGTGAATGAGCCAATTAATGGATAAATAACTCAGTCCAATTTCCTTAAAAAATAACTAAATCACTATAATACCTCAATATCTATTCCATAATAATGAGTATGGTTTCTATTCTATTTTAATTAAAAGTTCTTTCCTGGTGAGAGTTGTTGATAGAATCAGAAGGGGTCTTTGAAGCTTGAGGGCTTGGTCTATGTGAGAAATATTTCTACATTTCCCCTAATTTTGCTGTGAAACGGAACCTGAATTTAAATCTCAGGTAATACCTAATAGTCTAAAAGCTAACTAGCAATCATAACAAGACATCCTATCTACGAAAGCAGATGAGAAAAATTGTTTCCTGGTTATTTTTATAGCTCATCTTGAATTTACTTCTAATCAGTTGGCCACAATTGGCAATGAAGTTGTGACTTTTCCTCATTTTTCCAGCTATTTAGCTCCTACTGCTTCAGATGTTAAAGTGCCCCTGGCATTTCTATGATTGAAGTGGGAATATCAAGAGAATGTAAAAAGTGTAAAATAACTTTCTTAACTAGTTTCATTCTGGTAATCCATTTTTGCTGTTTTCCAGCTTGCACAATTTTAAATTGTCCTTTCTGCCTAGAGTGGGATGGGATAAATTGTAGATCTACTTTATCCTTTCCTTCCATCTCACCTCAGTCATTCCATTCTCTCTCTGGGACTCAGGTATGGGTAGCTCTTTCTCCATTAGCAAACTTTATGCCTGTGAAGCTAAATTTACATATTCTCTTAGAAGATCATTCTGTCTACTCCAAGCAACCATTTAGGAAGAACTCAGCAGTCCCATACTAGCTCTAGTTTTGCTATTTCATGTCCCACATCCTGGTTATATAAGAAATACATAAGAACTTATTTTTACTGCATGTATCCAGGTGCACCATACCCCAAAAAATCAGTCTTCATTTGGTAAATTTAGGAGAGTTTATATATTTTTTTCCTCTTGATGTTTTAGACAGTATAAGCATCAGTAAAATCTAGTTTGTTCCACTAAGTTAAATTTTTATTTAATTAAGTGGAAATATTGGGATAATTGATATTTATACAATTATTTCTACACTTTTTTTCTTGTCTGAAAATTTCTCTTTTCTGATTTTAAACACTTGTATCTGTTACTGAGTAAAGGTATCAAACTATTTTTGGACCTTCTGAAAATATGTGAGAGTATTTGAATATTTTCTTTGGATTTTTATCAAAATCAAGACAGAAATATTGACATTTTAAATACCAACACAGATTATTTTAGGACTAGTCTTCAGATTTTATCAAATATATTTTATAGAAGTATCTTCAATTTGGTAAGAATATATGTTGTTGCAGGTGACTATTCTATGCTTTCTTGTGATCATATTGTAATGTTTCCTTATAGCCAAAATGAGGAAATATTTTAGAAGCATATACAATGTTCCATGAGTTTTAAAAGTTGATGGATGTTTGAATAATAATTGGATTAGTAATTTTAAATTTTTCAACCAATTTTTTGTAATGAATGACTAGATTTATAGACAAAGTGAGAGTTTATGCATACTTTTTATCATAAATTCTGTACCCATGTTCAGCCCAAATCTAGTGAGAAACAAGTATAGCAAGATAATTTTACAAATACAATCATTATCAGAGCAGCAACCATAGAATGCAAATATGTACAATTAAAGTGATTTATGTTTAAATGCAGGTGCTAATTTAATGTATACTGAACAAAAGTGGGGTTGATATTGCATAATAAATTTAAGGAAATTTGTGAAGATTCCATTGGAAATTCATGTTAGAAATAATTATCTTTTCATTTATTAACTTATCAAGAGAGTCTGCATATTGAATGAGACCCAAGTTCTATTATCTGTATTTTCTTCTTACATTCCCAAAGAAAGTATATACTCAAGAAAAAGACAAAACTTAAACAGAATGAGATAAAGTTTGCACATTGATAGTGATTGGTGAATTAAGCTAGACCAAATGAACACAAAAGCTGTAGTTTAGATTACAGAACATTTTCATCCATATTCCTCTTCTTTCTCCTAAGTCTACAACATGGAAGATCACATTTGAATTTTCCAATCACAGAAAAAGAAAAGTTGAGAGAGACAAAAATGTTTTGCCTATCCCTTACTGTACAGTTAAACTAAATTGCTTTTAGTTAGAATTTCATCCAATGCACCTAGCTACTCAGTGATTCTTAATCCTGTGCAATAGCACTGGGCGAGCTGCCAAATGGGAGAAAACAAAGAAAGTCCTAAAGCTAGGAAAGAAAATGCACCTTTCAAGCCTCATTTAAGAAGTATTCAGTCTTTACACCTAATTACTCATGGAAAAGGATACAACGTATTCCAACATTACCAAAGTGTTGATTTCATGTAGAATAATGGTTTGTGCAATATCGTTTAACTAGAAGGAGCAGAGAGTCATAGTCTAGCAAAACAGCAGCATTTATAATAATAATTAGTATTATTACTATAGAGTGGACTGGATTAATCAATGAAAGATTGATATTTATTGACATTGGATGATTCTAAGCTGGTTATTATAATTTGTTATGCTTTACATTTTCTAAAATAAAAAGGTTAAATATAGTTAGAAACTAGTAGGAAAATATTCACTGATATGAAATTAATGAAATTAGACTTTATACTTTCCCTTTACTAAATAATTTTTTTACAAAAGTATACAGATGTTGTCATATATAACTAATGAATTTCATGCATTTAAGGATTCTACGAGGGCCTGGGAATATGGCCCAGTGGCAAGAGTGTTCTTCTCACATACATGAAGCCCTGGGTTCGATTCACCAGCACCACATATATAGAAAATGGCCAGAAGTGGTGTTGTGGCTCAAGTGGTAGAGTGCTAGCCTTGAGCAAAAAGAACCCAGGGACAGTGCTCAGGCCCGGAGTCCAAGGTCCAGGACTGGCAAAAAAAAAAAAAAAAAAAAAAAAAAAGGATGCTACCAATGGTGCAGATAAAAATAAGCATAAATTTTTTGTAATTACCTACAAACTTGTAAGAATAGAACAGACATTGATAACTGCTTCTACTAAAGATACTTAAGTAAATTACACCTTACAAATATAACTTACAAACCATTCCTCTGGAAATTAGTAATAAAACCATAAGCCTCCACTCTGTTCTTCTTATAGTACACTGAAGTCATTTAAGAAAGGGCAGGGAGATAGTCCTTTGTCAACTAGATAAATAGTACCTCTATATTCTAGGCACAGCCATATTCTGGAATACACACAGCCCACTTCTCATAAGCAGCACACACTACTTTTATTACATTAAGCTTTGTTGTTGTTATTGTTGATGTTGCAATTATTTTCTTCTTTTAACTGCAGGCATAGACTCATTCCATTGTTTAACCTCAGTAAATCATATTTCACTAACAAGTTAACTCATTACCATGATCACAAACAATTAATTCTAAGAAAAATGGTAAGGGTAATTTAAATTGAAAAGTGTTTATTATTATTATTATTAAAATATAAGTTTATTGAAGGTAAAATTTAGGACACTTTACCAAAAACGATTAAAACA
The DNA here is from genome assembly GCF_023159225.1 of Perognathus longimembris pacificus. NCBI lineage: Eukaryota > Metazoa > Chordata > Mammalia > Rodentia > Heteromyidae > Perognathus > Perognathus longimembris. The sequence continues at coordinate 28,452,095 of NC_063163.1, forward strand.
CTCATATGATTAGAGTACTTACAGATTATTACCACTGATTCTGAATTAAGGTGTTAATCCTGTTCTCCTGAGATACATGAATAGTTATTTTTATGGTTTGCATGTCTTTAAATGTTCTTTAAAAGGAATTTTTGCTTCTTAATCATGTGCAAAATAGCAGTTTATATTTACTTCACAATAGCTCAATATGTTGTACACTTCAGAATTTACATGTGTGGAGTTTTTAATTATTTCTTACTATATACACTATATATACTATATATACTATATGCTGATCATTTTGGTCAATATTTATTGATGTCTGTCTGAGAGCCAGGAATTCTTGTGAAATTGATATTTTGTTTATGACCGCAAACCAATACTTCAAATCAAATAACATTATAAGTAAAGTGAAAAGAAATTTAAGCTATGAGTTTAAATCCATTCAGATGTCTCTTTGTCAAAAATTGGCCTCAAGGTTATTTAACTAACCTAATATCTTGAGAGGGAATTCAAGGAAATCATTCCAAACTTACCATTTAGTCAAAAAAATTTGCAATGGAGCATTAGGTAAAGAATGTAAAATTAAAATGGCTGTGTTGGAAAATGATTGGAGAGTCTTAGATTTTTGAGTTTTGTACAAAGTTATTATTAGGTTTTGGAAGTAATGCAGTTTTGCTAGTAATAACACAGACCAGGGTAAAAGACCTAACCTATATCATACGCCTTGACCTCAGAATTGCAGTCTTGCTGTTACATAATTCAAGCTCGGTTTACAGATTGCTGCTTTTAGTTTTCCTTAATAGATGGTGAAGAGGTGTAGAAGAAGCAAAACATTAACTAACTTGTTATAATTTAAAGGTTAAAAATAAACATTCTGAATGAACTGCAATACGGTAGAAGAATGAAAATTCTAGAAATGTTTCTGTTCTGAATTCCAAACACATTTTATCTGTAGACTATTTAGATACGACTTTTAAAATATTTGTCAGATGCAATAAAAGATGTCAAATCATCACTAATGACTACAGACTGAGAAAAATTATTAAGGAAGATAGGACACTTTTTTTTTTGTTGGTTTAGGAAATTCATTACCCTACTTGAAATAATCATTCTTATTTTATAATATATAAGTACTTTTACTTTTCCTGGGCTTTAATACTATTTCATGATTTAAAAAAGACTACACTATATTTCTGTATTGTTTCATATATTTAGAATATTCATATAAAACTGACGTAAAGAACATTTCTTCTTCTGGAAGGTGTTAGTTAGATCTATCAAATTCAAGTGTGACTTTCATTACTCACAATAAGTAATCATCTTTGAATACTTACAGTTCTTCAAAAGATAAAAGCTACTAGTAAAAACCTTCTGTTTAAGCTTCTTGAAGGTACCAAACATTATGTGCTTGGCATTAGGAGAAGAATCTGTAGTAACAATGTGCCTCCTAGTGAGAATAAAGTGTAAGGCCAGCTCTCCTTGGTGTGTTGCATGGAATCTGGTTGCCAAAGTTGATTTTTATGTGATATTGTTTAAAAAGCAGTGCAGAAAAACAGCATTTACTTAACCTACCTTAATCTACCTTAGGGAAGAAAACTACTTTTTTCCCTTTGTCTATATAACTTTAAACCAGTAAAAATAATATATATGTAATATATATATATGTGTGTGCAAAAATAAAGAGCTTACTTGTTTCAGTAGCTCTTAATTAGACCTTCTTTTTAACTTACCCTTCAAGTTATATAATAAGAAAACTGGAAATAAATATGAATTATAAGGAATCCATGCACCTAAAATATATTTATTTACATGTATATCAGGACTGAATAAATTCCATTATCTAATATCTCTTATGGAAATTTTGAAGAAATCATAACTGTTTTTCTAAAATATATGAAATTTATTTTTATTTCATTTTGACATAAATACCTGCTCCAAGTTTAAAAATTGTTCACATTAGGGTGATTGAAAATGTGCATAACTAGATTTTAAAAAAATTACAATAAGGTTATCTGATAAATGAAGACCAATTAAAATACAGGATGACCAATTCAATTTGAATTACATACGAACAATGAAATATTTCATGATTAATTTACATTCTAAATATTGCAATATTATCAAGTATGTAGAACACAATATGACTAGTTCTTATCTACTTTTTATCTGAAATTACATCTGACCATCCGATATTTTATCTAGAAAAGTTTCAAAATATAGGCTACACATGTGTGTATGTACATAAACACTTGCTCTTCAAATGTAAAAGTTTGGGGTGTGTGTGTGTGTGTGTGTGTGTGTGTGTATACACACAATGCAGGTATTATTATATATAACACATAATAAGTGCTTTGTGCCATATAGAATTATGACTTTATGTTGGTCTTGATAACGTGTCAGAAAGTTTTTTTTTTTACTAATGTTGGTTTCATTGTTTTGCTTGTTTCTTTATATATCAAAATTATATGCTATATTTTATGAGCCTAAGCATTGATTTATTTTAAATACTGTCTTTGCTTTCAGAATGGGATTAATATCTTATAAAATCTAACCAAGTCAGAGAAGCCTGTACCCTTCTTTTCAGAGGTTCAAAGAGAAACCGATTAAACCGATTTTGAGAGTTTTAAACCGAGTTTGAGAGTTTTAAAGACTACATTGTGTAGCCTAGAAAATATATTCACCTGGGATTACTAAAATACACTTCAAAGATGTAGCAATGAACTTAGGAAAAGTGCATTAACTAAGTACAAAAAAATAGAAATTATCTCAATGTCATTCTGCCCAAATTTTCTCATCTGTAATATAAGTAGGAGGGTAAGAGTAGGGACTTCATAGACTTTTGTAGATTGCTCTTAGTTAATAAAACACAAAATAATTCCAACTTCATTGTATAGTCTTCATGATAGCCATTTTCATAAAATATGAAGGTAAATATGAGAGTTGTCTAAGGCCACTGGCTTCATGTCGGTCCTGTCAAGAAATGTACAAGAAGATATATGTGAGATTCATCATTCTAATATCTTGCTTCCTTGAACAATGTTGGATAGGATTTTTTTGATGAATCTTGGGTCACTACACTTCTTTTGTGAACTCCTGTGGACATATATAGAAAAGTTTGTTTCTAAAGAATATTGATTTTTGTGTGCTTAGAGACAGAAGTATAAATGAAGGACAATAAACTAAATGTTTTAAAGATTTATCACTGTATGTTACAGTTACTGGAAATTTACTATGGCTTTAAAATTTTTGTTTGTGTTCATATGTTCTATAAAATTGTAAGGGAATAAGACTTGTGCCTCCATAAATAAAAAAATACTATATTATTTAGTGCCAGTTGTTTGAAAAATTTTAGAAGTATAATTTTAAAAATCTTAGAATTGTAACATAGGAAGAGTGTAGATTTGGGGTAGGACTGGTAAGCTGGAATATGAGTGAATATCTTGGGATTGTTTGAATTACTAGTATTCATTTGATTTGGGGATTTTTAAAAAAGAGTTTTACAGACTTATTCTTTTTAATTGTCCAGAAATCTCTTCATTTCTTTGGAATTGACAAAAACTTAATGTAAATTTTGATCTAGAAAAGGTAACATACTGTATTTTTTGTGATCTTTCCAGTTTATCTCTGCAAATTAATTGCCTGGGTAAAAATAAAACAACAATTTCTTGTTAATGTTCATTAGAAGGAATGGATTAAAACATGAAATTTCTAAATTGTAGGTATTTTCTTTATTTTTTTTCTCTTTTTTTAATCATTTTTGATGAATGAAAAAAACTGCTTCCTTTAAGGAAGGAAATACTTTATCTTTTGTGTATTTTAAGATGTCAATTTTGACTTTGCATGCTGTAATGCTTATGAAATCATATCTAGAGACTAAAAATAGATGCCGTGGCCCTACCTAGCAAGAAAGGTGCATTCTACCCTGCAGGCAGTGGGGCCTCAATGGAATGCTTTCATCAGAGTTGTTTTTTTGTTTTTTTTTAAACAGGAAAACATTTTTAAAATGAAGTCAAAGAGAGTCTTCACTCAAAAGAGAATGTTGAGGCCTGATTTAAGCTCTTTAAGAAGTAGCTATAGCATATCTAACGGTAACCCTTCAGTAACCTCTCCTAAGTCATAACTATTGTGTAGTAGATGATTATGATTTAAATGAGAAGTTCAGGTATTTTGAGCAGAAATACTAATACTCCGCAGGCAGTAAAATCTTGACAGAGCAACAAGGAGCCTAATAAAAAGGGAAGAGAAATTGGCCCATATTCTATCAATTTTATGTCTTGCTAGCACAATCAGAAAGCTTTTTGGTACTTAAGTTCACTTAATGTTCAAGAAGGGTAGAAGTATGAATGTATTTTACAATCTGTTGGGGCCTGAAGAATACAAGGTTCAGAAGCAGAGAAATTGAGTTTGACACTGCCCTGTAAAGGGATGTGAAGTCTTAATTTTCTCTCCCCTCTCCATTGTTTTCTCTCTGGTTATCACTTCTGTAGCAAAAGAATATGTATCTTAAGGAGATAATGATAGCCACAATGGTAATAAAATGAATAAAGCCTTATGCATACAGTCCATAATGTCTGACAGAGAAGCTGATCCCAGGTATATCAGCATTCCTGACATTAGATAAATGAGAAATGATGGCTCTCCTTACTGATATTGGTATTCAGCTATTCAGACATAGTTCTAATACAATATTTCTAATCTATTGTATTTTTTGATAAACTTAAGATATAATTTGAATAAATAAAAAAAAACCTTAATGGTGTTTCATGAGTGAAATAACATTTTAAAAGTTTAGGGATGTGAAGACTGTTTGAATATTCAGATAATATTATTTCTTGTTCTGAAAAAATTTACAATGATTTAAGAAAAATAAAATATAAAACACTATGAAGGGTTCCAACACTCATTTTAGGTCATATTGTATGTGCTTTAAAATTGTCAAATGGCCAAATAATCAGAAAATCTGTTGAAGACTAAATTAACAAAAGGAAATACAATAATTTTCTGTGCATCAAATTCAAAATGTTGTGAATACAGACATCAAATATTGTATTTTCTTTAAGGCACATTTTTTCCTACTTTTCAATATACCTCTGAATTGATCAGATGTTGCTTAGTTATTTATTCCCAAGTTAAGCACGAGTGGACACTCCCAATAGAGTATTGGTGCTTTCTTCTTTCACATGAGCAGCTCTAGTACACGTGTTTTAACTTTTCCACATATGGGATCAAAAGTCTACACTATGTTCATCCTCCCAAATTCCTCATTCCAGTCAGCAGATTTACTGATTCATCCAAAGGTCCCATTTAACATAACCTTCTCCTAAAGTGAAAACAAAAAGGACTAATGACCTCATTTCCTCAGCTAATCTTGCTACAGTGCAAGATTACTGTATATAAACTTCACTTTCTTCCTTCCCTTAAAATACTGAGGCACTTTTTTTTTCTTTCTTTCACAAATCAAGATTCTGATGTTGATTCACAAACCTTTTAAACTGATTTCCCAACCATTTCAGAAACTATTCCTTCCTGCCTTCCTGTGTCTGATGTGATGTGGAGGTCAAATGATGCAGTACGCCTAAAGAGTCCCTAGGTTTGATTTGGGGCCTGAGTGGTGCTCAGGGCCATTCCTGCTTGAAGGAGTTTGACAGAACTATCTTCTATTAGCCTTTAGGGTGAGGTTCAAACTCTGTGTATTCCCTTTGCCTCTTTCCTCACACTATTAGTTTGGGGAATTGGAGATTTGAGTGAATGATGTGACTTGTCCTCTTATTCTGAGCATCTGGAACAAAATGTTAACTATCATGTTCCCTCCATTAAAGTGGAGCTATTTTTACAAAATTAAACTGTTTTTCCTCTAGTGAGTTGTTCAGGAAAATTTGTGTCTTTATAAGTTCTTGAAACTTTGTAATTACTAAATAAAACAGTACATCCCCTTAAAGTTTTAAACTTTAAAAAGACCAGTTATGAAATGTATACAAAAAACAGATTAATATAAATTTATGATGTGTATTTTTTAATCACTTAGAATACACTTCTAACTTACACTTCACTGAAATTATATGAATAAAGGCCACCTTTTTGCTGTTGTTCATATAAAACTATAAAGTACTTTAAAAGACAAATAAATCACCAGATATTGCTAGGAAATACCTTAACACAAGTCATTATGTAACAATTAATTACAAGAGCACAGGGCTTAACATTATTTGAAGATTATCATGATTTCTACACCCAAATGTTTTATTTTGTCTTTTCTAATGCATATTTAAGTGGCCCTTTTAATCTTTTATCTTCAAGACCTAGGATTACATACCTATAATTGGCCAAAGAAAAACACAGGATACTGAATATTTTACAGCATATGGTTGTATTTTGCTTTAAAAAATAATTATATTTGTGTGGTTGTACAAAGGAGTTGCCACTTAACAAGCAATTAGTGAATACAATGCATCTTGATCAGTGTCACCCCTTTCCACATTCTCAAATGCCACCCACCCCACCATTATTTTTTGAGCTTTGTAGGATACATTGAATCGTTGACTGCCCTCTGCCACACACACACAGACACACACACAGACACACACACACACACACACACACACACACACACACACACACCTCTTCATTCATCAACCCCACGCCATCTCCTACAAGTACACATTTTCTGGTGTTTATTTTGTAGGGATTTGATTTTGCCTTACCAGGAATTACATTATTTGAGTCAATTACACTTTATAAGTAGTTATAATAATTATTAATTTCATTAAAATCATACAAAATATAACCCACCAGTTATACATAATAGCTATGTTAGTTATATTAGTATTATAGTTACCTTAGTTATATTTATGCAGTGCTATTAGTATTGCATATAGTTATATTTGTTATTTTGTATATATAAGGAAGGAAATGTGTACACATTTCTAACTTCTGATAGAAGAAAAAAAAATGTATTATCTCTATCCTGGAGGCAGAGGGCCAACCACTTATTCTTACTTCCTGTACTAATTGTGATTTTGTGTGGAAAAATAGAGTGGCTGAGAACCATGTTCCTCTATAGACTATAGTGGCAAAGACCATTGATAGATGAAAGAGCTGCCTGCAGCTTATAGTGCTGCATAAGGCTGAAGGGAACCACTTTGATATCCATTCCACTACCCAAACTGCATTTTAGATGTTACAAATCATTCTAGACCCTCAAGGAGGTGACTACCCCTGTTATCCAGAAAAAAACCACATGTGCAAAAATGAGATTAGGCAATATTGCTGCAGGAGCTTAGAATGAAAAAGAAAAGTCCTGAGCACAATGGCTTTTGAATCCTTATTATTCCACACAGAAAGACAGAAAAAAAAGTAGTGAGCATCCAAGCCAAATGGGATATTATCTCCCACAGTCTTTGCATCGCCAACTCCATTAAGGTAATGTATGGAAAACATGCTACTCATCTGGCAAAACTCATAAATAAATAAAATGCTTAAATAAGTAATCAGAGTGCCAGGTTTGCTGAACAGTCTATCGTGTGAACACTTCATTTACTGTGTAGCTGAAGGCTGCGCAGAACAAAGAACAGGAGCCAAGTAGACAAAAACTTTTAAAAATGAATGAGGCTTTATTAGAGAATCTACAGTTCAATACATTTAGGAGCTGCTTATAAAATAATTTACTGTTCCTAGTTGCTTTCTCCTTTGCTCTGTTCTTTTGGGACTTTCCTTTCAGAATTTTTATTCTTAATGTTTGTGTTTGAACAACATAAAATACCATAGTAAAAACATGGGGGAAACCTCTGTCTCCAAGAGAGATACACAAATACTATTAGCTGATAGTCATTTGTGTCAAGAGGCACTTTATCCACAAGTCCAATGAAGTTATCTTAAGATAGCAAACATGGATAGATTTTGTTACATACCTTATTATGGATACATATTTGGTCAAATATTCAGAAAATACTGAAACATAAAACCTACAAACTTGAAAATATCTTAAAATATTAGTTATGGGTGGTTTCTAGTGTATGTTACCTGTGATGTATGTGTGTTGTATTGTCTATTCTATTTTTTATTTCAATTATATGTACATATCTTCCTTTGGAAAATAATCTTTTCTAGTAATTTTCAAGTTATTTTTAGAAACTTTTTGATGATATTTGTTATCCTCAGGGAAAAAGATAAATCACTTCTCTCACCACTAACACTTCTTACAATTTGTATTAAAAGACATGCTCATTTTAGGTGGAAGTAAATAAAATCCTACAACAAAAAGGATACACAATTTACTTGAATACATAGCAGAGGGATTTATTTTATAATTACACAATAGTGCTTAGTTTTAATAGAAATAATTGTTTGGGGGCTGGGAATATGGCCTAGTGGTAGAGAGATCTCCTCCTATACATGAAAACCTGGGTTCAATTCCCCAGTACCATATATATGGAAAACGGCCAGAAATGGCGCTATGCCTCAAGTGGCAGAGTGCTAGCCTTGAGCAAAAAGAAGCCAGGGGCAGTGCTTAGGCCCTGAGTCCAAGGTCCAGGACTGGCAAAAAAAAAGAAAAAAAAAAAGAAAGAATTGTTTGTCCCATCATCTTAATGAATTGATAAAACTAAATATGCATGTATCTCTTTATCCATCATTATGCACATTGAGTAATTTTTCAGATATCACTACTTTATGAAGAATAATTACAGTATAATAACATACATCTAAGCAGGTGTATTGGAAATAGAATTCAAGGGTACAAAGTGTCTCCTAATTTTAAGCTTGTTGAAGAAGTTTGAGCTGCTGAGAGAATGCAGAAAAAAGTAAAAGACACATCAATCAATAAAATCTCCAAAAGAAGAAAGGCTAGAAATCAGAAAGAGAAGGACCATAGGTAAATACTCATTGTATGGAAGTACATTTTGTGGAGTATCATTGACCTTCAAAATAAGAGTGATAAAACATGTTTGTATTTATAAAAAGAAGCCAAAATATGAATTTCTAGAAGAAAGGAAGTGCATGTAAGTATCCAGGTTTCATTAAAGAGTTTTTCCCAAAGAAACCGTTAGAATAAGAGACCATACCTTTACGGTATCATGGTTCTTTGAGTTATGTGAGTAAATGGCAAAATTGTTTAACACAAATTACTAAAATGCAGAACTCATTAAAAGTTCATTGTTGGGGCTGGGGATATGGCCTAGTGGCAAGGGTGCTTGCCTCGTATACATGAGGTCCTGGGTTCAATTCCCCAGGACCACATATACAGAAAATGGCCAGAAGTGGCGCTGTGGCTCAAGTGGCAGAGTGCTAGCCTTGAGCAAAAAGAAGCCAGGGACAGTGCTCAGGCCATGAGTCCAAGCCCCAGGACTAGCCAGAAAACAAACAAACAAACAAAAAGTTCATTGTTTTCTCAGAGGAACACTATCATTGTTTTTGAAAATAACTAAATAAAGACATCACTGTTAGGGAAAAGGAAAGATGTGAAAAGGCAGGAAGAATTAATGAAGATAAAATGTTTTCCTCAAAAGACCAGATTAGCTTTAATCAAAGTTGAAGAGGGACACCAGGGTGACCTGAGACCCCTCAGGAGAAAGGAGGTGTTTGGATGGTTTATTTGATCATATATTCCTATAAAAATGGCATGTATCTACATTAAATACTGTCAACAAACTAAGAAGATATGTAAGTCAGGACCAGTGACACAAAGTTTGTATGAATTGCCTCATATGTGTATGCTAGAATTTGATATCTTAAATGCTAGAATTAGATAGAGTAAATGAATATGACATGGAGAACTCAAATCGTGTAATTCTTTAGAAAGGTAATGTCAAAGCCCAACAAAATAAGCACTAGGAAATGGGTATATATATGTAAGGGGTGTAATGAAGCCAAGGGCTGGGCATGGGAGGTAATTGAAGAGAAAACGTGTGGAGAATGCATTAAATAATTCAATGCATATAGTATAGATTTAAGAAATTAAGGGGATGGGTGGTAATAATGAAAGAAGTGACATTGAAAAGATGCATTGCATTGAAAAAATACTTTTTAAATGGCAACCCTTTCATAACAACAACTGAAAGATATGAAAATGAGAATATGTATTTTAAAATATGCTAATTTAATTGATTTTATAATTTCTTAATTTTTTTCATCTAGATTTAGGAAGTTAGGCTAAAATTATATACAACTCCTAGGAAACACTCTAATTTACTTGAGAACACTTAACCTTAAGGATTTTTTGCATTTTATATTTTTTTACTCTAAATTAATTTGTTTGTTAATAATATTAATAAATGTGTACTTAACACACAAGAAAGCATTCAATTATAACTTCTTATGTTAATGAATGTATTAATAACCATAATTAGTCTTCATAAAATATAACATACAATAATTATGACACCATAACAAAAATATGTGATGAAATATCAGATGAAGGAATTCAACAGAACTTGGAATCAGTAATTCAAAAATCTACTTTATGTACTATACTTATTAAATGTCATAGTTTTATTACAACTAAAGATCTTTAGAGGGCTGGGGATATGGCCTAGTGGCAAGAGTGCTTGCCTTGTATACATGAAGCCCTGGGTTCAATTCCCCAGCACCACATATACAGAAAATGGCCAGAAGTGGCGCTGTGGTTCAAGTGGCAGAGTGCTAGCCTTGAGCAAAAAAGAAGCCAGGGACAGTGCTCAGGCCCTGAGTCCAAGGCCCAGGAATGGCCAAAAAAAAAAAAAAAATCTTTAGAACATTTACATTAGCCAACAGTATTAAAGAATTAAATGTCTCATATGAGTTACTGTATAATGTAGTGAAACTTAACAGAAAATGGTTCTCTGGTACACCTTTACATAAATATAAAAACTCAAAGTTGAACTATATTGTGTTAGGCGCAATCAGTGCTTCATTTGTGGAATATTTTTAACAGTCCCTAAGTCATGACAGTTGAAACACACACACACACACACACACACACACACACACACACACACACACAATCTATTAGGATGAAAATATATAATTTTACCTTGTCTTAAAAGTTTTATTTGTTTGGATTTTTATCAGCTTACTATAAATTATAATGAGGGAGGGGGTAACAAACAGTATAAGAAATGTATCCAATGCCTAACATATGAAACTGTAACCTCTCTGTACCTCAGTTTGAAAATTAAAATTTAATAAAGAAAAGAAAGCCAGATATTATAAATAATATCAATAGAACAAAAGACAGTTTAATGTTTTCAAGCCAAAATGCCATTTGTAATACCAATTGCTAAAAAATTCCTCACTATAAGCCTGGTTACATAAATTTCTTCAAATGTTCTCTCAGTGAAAAGGAGTCCAAATATCAATAAGCCATGTTCCTCACCAGGAAATCAATACTTGATGCTGAGCATTACGTAATACCAATGACTTTGGGAGCCTACAGTGAGTTTATTCTTAGATTTTGGACTTAATAAACTCATGAACAGAAGTTACATGTTTTAAAAATCTTCAGTTCCACTTCTATACTGTTAATTGATTTTTTAATATTTTTTATTATCAAACTAAATTACAGAGAGGTTACAGTTTCATACATTAGGCATTGGATACATTTCTTGTACTATTTGTTACCTTGTCCCTCATTCCCTCCTCCCCCCTCCCCCTCTCCCTTCCCCCCCATGAATTGTTCACTTGTTCAGTTCATTTACACCAAAGAGTTTTGCAAGTATTGCTTTTGTAGTTGTCCACTTCTATACTGTTAATTGATGTTTTATAATTCAAACTTTTCTGAGAATTCATATGTGACTAAGTAGGATCGACCAATGACACAATGTATCTCATAAAATACTGCTTGCTCTGAAGTCTTGTGAGAATTTGGATCACAACCTTCACTAAGTCAGAATACTTAATATGGCTGCATGTTGAATTTGGAATTCAATCAAAAATCCCTCTTTACATTTTTTAGGAAAATTACAGTAAGGACAAAACCAACTATTATATGAATGGATCAAGAAGATCTGGTATATATACATAAATTGACATTTTAAAAGTATGTTTCTCCTTTTCTCAGTCTATTTCATGGCCTTTCATAAAATTAAAATAAAAATCACTGTTTTAGATGTGATTTTTTTAACAAGTATTTATTTATGATATCTTTAAATATCCCTCTCCCCCCCATTTCCGGACTTAGCAACTTTAAAATATGAACTATTTTTATTTCAGATAATAATTTATTATAATTAGGCAAGTACTATTCAACTAACTCACTGAGCAATATCCTAAATATTTAAGAGTATTAGTATTTCTATACATATATATTATTTGTGATATAAATGCAGTTACATGGAATTTCAGTTCATATATGTATATATATGGCTTTTTAAGGGATGTCCATATGACTACAAATGAAAATTAAAATAATTAGTAAAACATAGATGCTTAGTGTTAAGAAGAAAACATTTCAAATAAAACTAATATATATATATATATATATATATATATATATATATAGTCTTTGTGTTAAAATAACCAGAAAACATTTTGAAATGTCCCAAAAACTTATTTTATGAAGAAACCAAATTTTGAGATATATGTAATGAGGGAAAAGAAAAAAAACTAAATTACATGATTTTAAATTGTTTGCTTAAAGTAATTGTTACAAGGACAGCTCTAAGGAAAGCGCATACTCTCTTAATTATATGCCACTTCTATTACCACTCTGCTTTAAAGCAAGCAGTTTTATAGATACACTGTACTAATCAAAGCCATTTCAATTTAGCAATGTAAGGTAAATAATTACCAGGCCAAATACATGAGCTCATTCTTTCATGGTCTTGATGAGGTTCTTATGAGACACATTTATAAGATCTTGTAATTTTGTCTTTTCCCCTAAAACACATTTTAAATTTATGAATAGATCTTTACTTGTTTAATCTCCGTTAATGTGTCATGTGCTAAACAAATTTAAGCAACCACAAAATTTTGCATGTTTAGATTAATTAAATCATTAAGTCAGTAGTTGCTGCTATACTGCAAATACCCATTTGGCCTCTTGAATTTATTATCTAATAACTGTGGGCACTGATTAGCAGCTTTGCTCGTTATTAAACTGAACTTGTTGCATAAATCAAGGCTCCAAAATCTTATCTAGCATAGTTGTTCCCTGAGCCATTTAACCATTTAGTCTAAAATGATCCATTTAGTTCTAAAAAAGATAAAATTGTATTATTTAATATTTTACAAGAATTTGCTTAAGTTAAGTAATTCAAAGAATATTTTTGTTTCTTTACATGAAGTAATTGTCTATTAAATGCTGCATATGACAGTTCCACCACACAAATTTTAAATATTTCTTCTAATTTCAATCATTTGACATGTAATAAAGAAGTCAAAACATCAAATCATTGTTGGAGAAATGTATTGCTATATTCTTAAAATAATGTAGCTTACCTTATTAATTATGCACATGTGTACACATATAAGTATATTATGAACACATGTGCATGTATTATATGTGTGTTAAAACACATAGAAATATATGAAATATACATACACCAATAAACCACTTTTTAAACTGTTAGGTTTTATTTTTTTCTTTTTAATTAATTAATTAAATTTCATAATGATGTACAGAGGGGTTAGAGTTTCATACATAAGAGAGTGAGTACATTTCTTATCAAAGTTGTTACATCCTCCTTCATTTTCCCCCACCTTTCCCCCTTCCCTAATTCATTCCCCTCCTTGAGTTGTTACATCATATTGTCTTGTAATTATTGATGTTGCATTGGTTCACCTTTTATCCTTTGTCTTTCCATTTTGATGTTCCCCTTCCCTTCCCTAGTTCTGATAAACATATATACAATACCCAGGGTATCAACCTCAGTTACAATGACATCTGGGGTAAAACCATGGGGAAAAAAGCCAAAGAAAAAGGCATAATTTCACATGGTACATTGAAATTATAATTATAAACCACTTATTTCCATTACTTGGAGTTCATTTTGCTTAGCATAATTTTCAGTGCTTGTATATACTAGTTCTTGAGCTATTGTGATCTTCTTCTAGGGCTATCCTAGATATGTACTCATTAATTACCAGTGAGGGAAATCAAGACTGGCTCACTTCACTAATTCTTTCCATATTCTTACAAAGGGACCGGTGTCATTCTTTCTGATGGAGGTATAGAATTTCATTGTGTATATGTACCAACTTTGCTTGATCCATTCATCTATTGAGGGGCATCTGGGTTGGTTCCATATTTTAACAATGGTAAATTGTTCTGCAGTGAACATAGTTGTGCTGGTGGCTTTAGTTTGGTCTTGCTTGTAATCCTTTGGTTAAATGCCCAAAAGTGGGGTTGCTGGGCCATAGGGGAGTTCTTTGTTTAGCCTTTTGAGGAATTTCAGACTGCTTTCCAGAATGGTTGAATAACTTTACACTCCCACCAACAGTGTAGTAGGATTTCCTTTAGGCCACATCCCTACCAGCATCTGTTGTTATTACTTATTCTTAATCAAGACCATTCTTCCTGCGATGAGGTGAAATCTGTGTTGTACTGATTTGAATTTATTTTATGGCCAGTGATGTTGAGCACTTCTTCATGTGCCTCTTGGCAATTCTCATTTCCTCTTCTGAGAAGTCTCTCTTGAAGTCTTTAGCTCATTTATTAAGGAGGCAGTCATTTCTTTGAAGATTTGTTTTGGGGGAACTTAACTTTTTTTAAGTTCAAAATATATTTTAGATATAAGGCCCTTGTCTGCAGTATGGCCAGTGAAGATCTTCCAATCGTGGGCTTTCTATTTATTTTGCTAGCTATGTCCTTTGCCATGCAGATGCTCTGCAGTTTGATGCCATCCCATTTGCCCAATCTTTCTATGAATCCAGGGAACATTCCTGAAAATAATAAAGGCTGAGTATCACAAGCCTACAGCTTGCAGTATAGTTAATGGCAAAAGTTAAAGTGATTTATTTGAAAATCAGGAGTAAGACAAGGATGTGCACTCTCTCCACTCTTCTTCAACGTAGTATAGAATTCCTAGTTGGAGCAATAAGGTAAGTGGCAAATGTAAAGGGGATCAGAATAGGGAAATATGAAGTAAAACTCTGGGCTGGGAATATGGCTAGTGGCAAGACTGCTTGCCTCATATACATGAACCCCTGTGTTCAATTCCTCAGCACCTCAGCATATATATAGAAAACGGCCAGAAGTGGCATTGTGGATCAACTGGCAGAATGCCAGCCTTGAGCAAAAAGAATCCAGGGACAGTGCTCAGGCCCTGAGTCCAAAGCCCAAGACTGGCAAAAAAAAAAAAAAAAAAAGAAGCAGACCCTGAGTCCAAGGCCCAGGAAAGTCTCTCTTTGCAGATGGCATAATCCTGTGTTTAAAGAACCAAATGACTCTACTCCAAAGTTACTTGAGTTGATCCAAAACTTTGGCAAAATAGCAGGATATAAAATAAATCCCCCCAAATCAATAAATTTTCTGTATACAAACAGGATGAGCAGCCATGCTGAAATCAGGAAAGCAACTCCTTTTGCAATAGCCTCAAAAAATAAATAAAATATTTAGGAATAACCTTAACCAAAGAAGTGAAAGTTTTCTATAATAAAAACTTTCAAATTTTTGAAAAGGAAATTAAAGCAGAACTAAGGAAATGGAAAAAAAAGAAAAAAAAAAGAAAACAAACTCCCATGCTCCTGGATTGGGAAGATTAACATTGTGAAAATGGCAATACTGACAAAGGCTATATACAAATTTAATGCAAAACCCATTAATATATCATTTTTAATGAAATAGAAGAAGCAATCAAAAAATCCATATGGAACAATAAAAGACTCCAAATAGTAAAAACAGTACTAAGCAGGGAGAACACTGCTGGAGGAATATTAATTCCAAATGTCAAACTCTATTACAAAGCTATAGTAATAAAAACAGCTTGGTATTGGGGCAAGAACAGGCCTGAGGAATAGAACTGAAGAACCAGAAATAAACCCGCAGACATATGACCATTTAATCCTCAATAAAGGAGCTAAAGTAATGGGATGGAAGAGAGACATCCTCTTGAAGAAATGGTGCTGGCAAAATTGATTAAACACCTGTAGCAAACTAAAGCTAGATACTACATGTCACCCTGCGCCAGAATCCATTCCATCTGGATGAAAGAACGCAAGGTAAAAGCAGACACCCTGAAAACATTTCAGGAAGAAATAGGACAAACACTTGGGCTCTTTGGGACAGGTAGAAACTTTCTTTTTTTTTTTTTTTTTTGGCCAGTCCTGGGGCTTGGACTCAGGGCCTGAGCACTGTCCCTGGCTTCTTCCCGCTCAAGGCTAGCACTCTGCCACTTGAGCCACAGCGCCGCTTCTGGCCGTTTTCTGTATATGTGGTGCTGGGGAATCGAACCTAGGGCCTCGTGTATCCGAGGCAGGCACTCTTGCCACTAGGCTATATCCCCAGCCCAGAAACTTTCTTAATAAAGGCCCAGAAACACAAAAAGTTAAAGAAGGGTTTTGTTTTAAAATTACAGAATTTGCTTAGATAAAAATATACAATGTTAA
Source organism: Perognathus longimembris pacificus (assembly GCF_023159225.1). NCBI lineage: Eukaryota > Metazoa > Chordata > Mammalia > Rodentia > Heteromyidae > Perognathus > Perognathus longimembris. The sequence goes on from NC_063163.1 coordinate 28,468,595, forward strand.
ATTTATTAATTTATCTGTTATAGTATCATGTGTTGAGAAATCTATTCTCAGTAGATAAGTATAGATAAGTGCAGTAAAGAATAGATGAGTGTAGTAAAGGCTATAACACATTTTTGTGTGTGTAGATGAGTATGTAACTAATTAATCATTTTTCATGTACATGAAATAAAAGGAATCCCTGCACAAAATGTGATTAAACTCAGCATTACAGTTTGTGAGTACAATACATCTTGAACAATGTCACAAATATATATGAATCTATAGGCATGTACAACATATATGTACATATATAATGCATATAAGCTATATTATTATGAATTTCAAAATATGATGAAAATGCTGCATTATGTATTATTGTTGTGTATTTCATACAATTATGAAAAAGACTTTTTAGTTTAGTGTCTCATAAAAAAATTCTCTAAGGAAAATGAAGGGAGAGTTTATCTGTTCCTTTATTTTCTCCAAAGTGAATTAAGTTACTTATTTCTATTCCACTTTTTCTTTCCTGATCAAAACTACAATTATGAATTCTTTAATAACCCTATTTTTTCACTATTCTATTCAATTTCCCTACTCTATTAAATTTTGGTAATCACAACCAATTGTTTTCAGCACTTACAAATAATTGTCTCCGGTTTTAGTTAATAACGATCATTTCAAATTAGGAACTATAGGTATTTCTTGCATATAAATATCCCATCTGGATGATTTATCACAGGACTATGTGTTTGTCTTCTTAGATTTGCAGAAGAAGATTAAGGTCAAATATTATGACTAAGCATGGGGGGGGTTATCTTGAGAACACTATTATTGACATAATTTCTTTTCTCTCAAGTAACATACTTTAGTCATGTTCATTAGAATTAACTATGTATTTTGCATAGACACAACTTTGAAGCTAGATTAAATTTAATGAAATTCTTCTTCCATATAGGAATGTGTAATTTTATGATAGCTTATTTATTTATTTATTCATTCATTTATTCATTTTTCGGTCGTGGGACTTGAATTCTGCGCCTGGAAGCTGTCCCTGAGCTATTTAACTCAAGGCTATAGTGATCTACCAATTTGAGCCACTTTTCGTTTTTGGTGGGTAAGTGGACCTAAGAGTCTCATGGACTTTCCCACTGGGGCTAGCTTTGAAATGTGATCCTCAGATCTCAGCCTGCTGAGTGGCTAAGATTACAGGCATGAGCCAATGGTGCCTAGCGCTATGTCAATAATTTAAATAAATTCTACTAACTTTATTTACACTTGTTCTTTAATGATTATTACCTTTGGATAACATATCATGACTAAAAAAATGCATTCAGTGTCTTGCATAGAATAGTGGCTTTCATCACTGTGGCCTGAAATTTTATGGGTATCAATATATGAAAAAAACAGTGTCCTTGGGGGGGAAAAAAACATTTACAACATATAACAGAGTACAAAATTATCTTGTTTATTGCCTCCCTATCTCAGAAAAATGTTCATCAAATATATATACAATTGGACTACTGATGCACAGTTTTGAGAGGTCAGAAATACATTTTCTAACTTAACTATATTATTAAAAATTTTTTTGTTTCAAGGAAGCTACCTTATATTTTAATGTTTTTATCTGTATGACCAAAGACCATATTACAGAACTATATATACTTGATCATAATGAAATATGCTTTCCAAAATGGAGGCACATTTTCATCAAATTTAGATTACAATATTTATGTAAAACTTTCTTTCTAAGAGAAATCTATGTACAATAGGAATGTTAGCTTCTGCATTTCAAAAATTTTACTTTTATAAATTCCTGTTTTATTTTAGTGAATTTTGAGTCTTTTAGGAATGATTTCATTCCTTTCTGTAGTTCTGGTCATATAGATACACAAAAATTACCTTTTACGGTGAGAAGTATTTTAAGTAGATAGTCGCCAATTAAGGGACTTTCTGTAACAACATCGGGTATGTGTAATCACTGCATCAAATGAGATACCAATAGCATCTCATAAATATGTTATGAACTCTTTAGAGATACCCTTAAATTTCAATCACATCTCAAAAGACTGATGCAATCTTGATGATTCATAACTCTAGTGTTCATAAAGCAGTGCCTTGTCATTCGTTAGCAAAAGATACAGAGCATTCTTTATCATAAGACAGAGAAAAGTGAATGCTTAATTTTGAAAAGTAAAAACTATTTGCACACTTAACTCCATTGAAAAGTATTCTTTTCTCTCTATTCATTTACTAATGTTCACGCCTCTGTCATATTTTGGAATATATGTTCACATAGTTCTTAGTGAAAAATTGAATAATGAATGGTGATAATCATTTTAATGATTTATTATTATTAACTATTGTCAATAATGGAGCATGAACTTGGCCTAGGCGCTGTCCCTGAGCTCTTCAACTCAAGGCTAGTGCTCTACAACTTGAGCCACAGAACCACTTCCAGTTTTCACATGGCTAATTGGAGATAAGAGTGTCAAGGACTTTCCTGCTTGGCCTGGCTTTAAACTGCAATCCTCAGATCTCCCCCTCCTGATAACAGGGTTGAGTCACTAGCTCCCAGCTGACATAATATTTGTAATGATTTGATATATTTAAAGCTTGAATACACAAGTTGATTTTCTTTTCTTTCTTTTTTTAAAGTTTTTGTTGTTGTTGTTTTTGGTTCTGGAAATTTTGACCTCATCCTTGTGGAAGCACTCTAGCACTGAAGCCACATCAGTAGCCACTTTTATTTGGCTTTTTGTATAGTGTCTATCATGTGTTTTCCTTCGACTACCCTGAATGGCAGTTCTCCTACTTATAATACTGTGTAACTGGGATCATAGACATGAACTGCCAAGTCTAACTTACTTACTTCCTTTCTTTTTCTCTTTCTTTCTTTGTTTCTTCCTTTGTTTCTTTCTTTCTATCTTCCTTCCTTCTTTTCTCCTTCCTTCCTTCCTTCCCTCCTTCCTTCTTTCCTTCCTTCCTTCCTTCCTTCCTTCCTTCCTTCCTTCCTTCCTTCCTTCCTTCCTTCCTTCCTTCCTTCCTTCCTTCCTCCCTCCCTCCCTTCCTCCCTTCCTTCCTTCCTTCCTTTCTCTCTTTCTTTCTTCCTTTCTTTTTTCTTTCCTTTTTTTTTGGGGGGGGGAAGGGTGTGAGATTAAGGGCTCAGTAACTTTGATTGGGCTGATCTCTAATTTTGAGCTTCCTTGTTTCAGCCTTTCATATTATCTGGGATTACAGACACCAGCCCTTATAGCTAGCCTCTCTCACTTTTTTTTTTAAGCCTGTTCCATTTTTATCATGAATTCCTTGTTCCATCTTCTCTCCAACTTTTCAGTCTGTTTCTGAAGTTTTTACTTGGATCATAATAGGCAAAACTGATAAAGTGGAAAAAAATAAACAAAAATGCCAGCAACATTAAAGACTAATCATATAAAACAATAGCAATTGTTAACACATGTAATTTTCATTCATAACTGCTCTTTTAGAAGAAATAGAAAGATAAGAAAACTTACAGTGTTTATATTTCCTCTGTATTAATGTCAATTTAGTTAATTAATTAAATAATTAAATGTGCCAATCCTCCCACTTGAGCTGAGGGGGGGAGCACTTGTCCTTGAGTTTCTGTGCTTATGGCTGATGCTCTGTCTGTCCCAGAGGAGCCACAGTTTCACCACTCTTGTTGTTATTTCCTTCCTTTTACTTTCTTTTTCTCTCTTTCTTTCTTGCCTTCCTCTTTCTTTCTCTCTCTCTTTAATTTTTCTTTCTTTCTTTTCTTCTTTCTTTCTTTCTTTCTTTTTCCTTTTTCTCTTATTTGTTTAATTGGAGATGAAAATGTCAAGACTTTCCTTCACTGGATGGCTTTGAATCATGAGTCTTCAAAATTATAAAATTATAAACGAGCCACTTGTTCTTGATGAGTTAATATATTTGTTTTTGATATCCTGTGCCTAAAGCTATATCATGTTTCAATACCACTAAATTCTAGAAATTTGGATCTATCAATTAGGTACAAAATATTGAGGCAAGAAAACACTAAATACATTTTAATTCCTTTCTTCATCCCTTTGCCCAGCCCTATTTTAGAATCCTTATACTGACCTCTGGGTTAATAAGGACATTTCATTGATTCTCTTTAGGCTCAACATTCTACTTAACTGAAAGTGTGTTATATATTTTGACTTTTTATATCTTACCAAAGATAAGATTTTGAATCATTTTGTGAATTTAATGCAATCATGCTCAGTGAAAAAAAGAGAGACAGAGGGAGGGAGGGAGGGAGGGACAGAGGGACGGAGGGACGGAGGGACGGAGGGACAGAGGGAGGGAGGAAGAAAACAAGGAAAGAAGAAAGGAGGGAAGGAAGGAAGGAAAGGAAAGGAAAGAAATAAAGCAAAAGAAAAGGCTCTCTCCTATCCTGTTTATTTGTACATCATTCATTGAGAAGTACTACTACAATTTATTCTCCAGGAAAGTCTCTCTGGGTGTTATACAGTTCATTAAATACTTGACCTCACATAAGCAGCAGATGTTTTCAATTTTCCTTCATTGTTCTATTTTCAATAGATAATTTACTATCAAAATTGTCATGAGAACATATCATGTTCATTTGCATGGTTACTATCTTAATATTTATATGAGCCCTGAGATTTTTCTTCAATATTTTAAATTATTTTATCATCTGAGTACCACCTAAGTGTAAGCCACTCCCTTTGATTACTTCACATTAGAAAAAGCATAAGATCTTTGTTTGATTTCAATATTTTGAATCTTGTAACCATTGCAGATATTTTCTTGGCTTATTTAAAATGCATTGTTGATAGATAATTAGAAATTGAAATATGATCTAAGACAATTGTTATTCTGTCTGAATCAACTCTTCTCCTCTTGAAGCTTAAATCACAGCTGATCATTATTTGTTACATGCTAATTTATTTCTGTTTAGTTTGGCTTCTTTTTCTGTTGTAGAAAATCAAAATGCTTCACAAGACTGAAAAAGGGAGATTTGTTCTTAGTATTTTCTTTGTATTTCCAGACAGTGCCTATCTCTGGATAGTTTTTAACCTTTCCTTGACTTAACTTTCCATGTCACTGTTTTGTTGAATGATATCCATGGAGAGGTAAATTCAGAAGTAGAAGATTCTAGATTATAAGGATTGCACTATTTAGTAAATACTGGCATGTGGAGAGTGCAATCCAATATTTAAATCTTGGTATTACAATTGCAGTATTTTTATTTTTAAAGCAAAAAAAGATAAAAAGGTTAACATCAGGGCTGGGAATATGGCCTATTGGTAAAGTGCTCACCTTATATATATGAAGCCCTGGGTTCAATTCTTCAGCACCACATATGTAGAAAAATCCAGAAGTGGCACTGTAGCTCAAGTGGTAGAGTGCTAGCCTTGAGCAAAAAGAAGCCAGGAACAGTCCTTGGGCCATGAGTTCAAGCACCAGGACTGGCAAAAATCAAAACAAATAAAAAGTCTAGCATCAAAATCAATAGAAATAAGAATAAATAAATATAAGGTGTGATAGCACCTGTGTGATATCATTACACACATTTCTAATAATTTTAAGTGGAATAAGTGAAACCGGTTTGTTTTCTTTGTATTATTGATGTCAAACAAAGAAAGAAAGGAAGTAATTGAATAACCTTTGATTGCTACAATTACAATTGAAATAATTTCTAATTTATAAGAATGACGATTCTTAGCTTTAAATTTCCTATTCTACACTAAATAGTGTAGGACTGTTATAAGTAGTGTTGTTTTCATTTTTCAGTTGGTGAACTAGACAAGCAATTGCATAATTCATTAAAATTTATATAACCTTAAAATATTTGTCTCATATTAATAAAAATAATATATCTATAACATTAGAAGAAATAATCATATGTACAGCTTTCTGTAAATTCAAGAAAACTTTATTTACATCTCAATTATGATATCTCATATTAATCAATATGGAAAACAAATATAATCAATTGGGTCAAAGAATAAAACAACACATAATACCTAAAAGTAGAAAATATCAAGACGACACAAAACTAATTTACAAGACATCCATAGGAAATAACTGATAATTCTGTCTTTTTTTCTCAATGCTTCTTTACTTTCTCTAGTGGATACTGTAGTTTTACACATTCAAATGGCAATAAACTTCTTCTATAATTTATCTTCTAATGTAAGTCCATCAGTACTAGCTATGATATAGTATATTTGATTATGCCTTCTGTAGTAGCTGTGTGAAGTTTCTCTGATATAAATTATTTAATTAATGGTAGTGTGTATTCTTGAAAGATTGTTTTCTTAAATTATACATGTACTACCATTTATAATATAAAAGAGCCACGGTAACACATAAAAGAAAAATAAAATAATAAATAAATGAACAAAATAAAGTAAAATAAAACCTGTTTCCTTTCAAAACCATGCAGGTTCCAAAACCCTGATACTACCATTCCTCAAGTAGGCTCAATGACTGTTAAGATACCAAGTATATTGTATCATATTGTATCTATCCAATCCACAAATATAACTATTACTTATACATGATGCTAGTTCACACACTTCACTTAATATATACTGTGTTATAAGCATTTGGTTAGCTGAATTTAAAGAACAGGGTATATTCACATCATTTTTATTTCTATTTCCATAATATAGAAGAGAGAACTTAGGCTTTAGTGTTTACTTTATGTAAATTTAAATGTTATCATGTATGCATTCATAGGAAATGAAAATATAAAGGAATATGAGATTATTTTCAGAATTACTGATTAGTAATAGTTGAAAAGTCAACTTTTGTTTCTAATGTACCCTCTGCATTAGTAGGAACTCCTTAAAATGATAATTTCTCATAATTGTAATTTCTTTAGAAGAAATTATGTTTTATCTGAATTTTTCTGTACACTGTCCACATTAGAGCTCCAAACTGTATTGAACAAAAAATACATATTGCTGCTAACTGTATTGAGAACCATAAATTGTATTTGTGGAACAAAAGTCTTAATTAGATTTAACTATAATCCTCAGAAATTTGACCCTGGATCTCTTCCTCCATGGACATAAAAATGAATGATAAAGTACAACAAAATTTTGGGAAAAACCTTCTGTTTGATTTTTTTTGTTTGTTTACTGAATATTATTTTATTTTAATTGTGCACAGTTAAAGCAGACACAAGTAGTACACTCTGTATGTGTGTTTTGTGTGCATGTATATATGCATGCATATATATATATATATAATTTTCTTCTTTGAGTGCAAAATAAAATAAAAAGTAATAACAGTAAAAAGCCGATGGGCAAAAATTGATTCATAAATGAGATGGTGGCATTCATCTCAATGCTCTTATTGGAAACCTAAATCTCAGTAAATTTGTAGCCTAAGGATACAATGGGCTTAAAGGATTTCTGTCTCTGAAGAAAAATTAGAAGGCCTTTGAGGTAAGGTAAATGGAAAAGGTTGTTTGGGCAAATGTGGAGCTCCAGCACTATTAAATGTTAAGCACCATCAGGGGGTATCTCAGTCATTAACAAGAGTGGCATTTGGGAGATTGTTTCAAGCAAAAGAAAAATTATAGATTGCTAGGTGAAGGTGGCCCTATGCCATTGGGAAATGCTGTCAAGTAAAAAATGATTTTTTATAAAGTTATTGTAATAAAAAAGTGAAGAGGTTGTCGCCAGTTTTTGTTTTATTCTTTTCCTTTGAATTTCCATCAATGCCTAACTTGCTATCTACTAGAAAAGAGAAGGAGCAAAGGAGATAGTTGAAGATGTGTGGGTTTCCGAGGGTCACTTTAGCTCCTGAGAGCCATTAAAGATGTAAAAATTTAGATATTACTGTACTTCAGCTCTTTGATATTCTTGATTACTTCTGTAGCATTCTGTTGTGTTTTACAATTGACTTTGCACATGATTTCAGAACCTTTATGATGTTTTCTTTGCATGCTAACCTCTACAGCATTGCTATGTCTAGCAAGAAAGGATCATTTAGGAAGTAATTGCATTGGTTTGTCTCAGACTGTATTAGTAACCTCTTCACCACAGGCACACAGAGAATACTAGACTTCCAGGCAGTACTTTCTCAAACAGGACTAGGCCATCCATCTGCCAGTTTTGAGAAATTCCTAGGATTCAGAACTCAGAGAGGAGACATCAATGCTCTCACTGCTGGAAGCATGTACTGATAACAGCAGAGACATAAATTTCATGGGTACTGAGGTGTGTTTACCTTTCCAACACTTGCTGAGCTTTTCCCTTAAATTTTCTTTAAAAAGCAGTAAACAGGATGATAAGCAAGAAGATGATAATTAAGAAAGTTTTTAAATTTAAACTTAATATGATATTTGATAATATGTTTGTTTTGACTGTAATTAATTGTACTATTATTCTAAGAAGTAAGACAATGCACTTCTTTTCAATTTTTCCATTAAAGATACTGTATTAATTTCTTTAGGTAAGTAATAATGCTAGATATCAGACACTGAAATATATTTCCCTTAAAATCAGAAAAGTAGGGGTTGGGGATATAGCCTAGTGGCAAGAGTGCCTGCCTCGGATTCCCCAGCACCACATATACAGAAAACGGCCAGAAGCGGCGCTGTGGCTCAAGTGGCAGAGTGCTAGCCTTGAGCGGGAAGAAGCCAGGGACAGTGCTCAGGCCCTGAGTTCAAGGCCCAGGACTGGCCCAAAAAAAAAAAATCAGAAAAGTAGTTCAATACATAAAAATAAATGTCCCTTCAATCTATTTAAAAATCAAAGTGAAAGCTCATTTTTTTAAATTTTTATTATAAAACTGATGTACAGAGAGGTTAGTTTCATACGGGTTAGGCATTGGATACATTTCTTGTAGTTTGTTACCTTGTCCCTCATATTCACCAAGAATTTTGAGTTTATTTTCACATTTGCTTCATTAAATTTTTGAAGTAAACATATGCTATAATAGTTTTAAGATTGATTTTTTTAATCCCACAATGTTTAACAGCTCCCTCATCAGAAGATAGTATATGTCTCCACATAATGAAGTTGATGTTGCCATATCATTTGCTTTAGTCAATGGCTTGTCCCTTGATACAGTGCTATGACAGACTTGACAGGTGTTTTCACTGAGGGCCTTGCTGTGTTTTGTTGCTTGGAATTCTGAGACACCTCTTGCCAGTCTAACTGGCATAAGATAGACCCAGTTATCTTACTCTAAGCAAATGACCCCAGACTCCAGCTGATCTTTCAGTTAAAGCAAACAGTTTTCCTCAGAGATATAATTGATACCATAGTAAATACTTACTTCCAAAAGTCTTGAGAGGATTAGAAATTATATTCTGTTAAATTTGGAAGTTTAATCACTGACCTCAGCTACTGTGCATGTATATGTGTTCAACAATGACATATCAATATCTTGGCCTTCATATATACATGAATCTATACATATATATTCATTTTTTTCCAATATGTATCAGTAATTTGTCTAGTTCTCATAAATCTTTTTTTGGGTAAATACTTCCTACTTTTAGCACACTAATGTCTATTTGGCTTTGAGCCTTTTGTGGTATCTAAATAAAGGCATGGAAGCTTTATTATCACATTGACAATCAGCTTTAACTGTTGTCTTTACTCTGTTCCATCAATAGAATTTTGAAATGACTGATTTGTGTTTGATGTCATTTTTTTTTTTTTTTTTTTTTTTTTTTTTTTTTTTTTTTTTTTTGGCCAGTCGTGGGCCTTGGACTCAGGGCCTGAGCACTGTCCCTGGCTTCTTCTTGCTCAAGGCTAGCACTCTGCCACTTGAGCCACAGCGCCGCTTCTGGCCGTTTTCTGTATATGTGGTGCTGGGGAATCGAACCTAGGGCCTCGTGTATCCGAGGCAGGCACTCTTGCCACTAGGCTATATCCCCAGCCCTGATGTCATTTTTAAAGAACAAGGTTCTTTAAAAAAAATACAATGACTAACTCGATTAAAGTTAACTTATGATAAATCACTTATGTAATGGACTCAGCTTGAAACGAAGAGGATGAATACAAAGAAAATACCCAGAAGTTCTCATTTAATCCTCGTGACTTCAGTCAAAACTGAAGATGAATTTGTTGGTCACAAATATATATTCCAAGATCATTTCTTCAATTCACAATACAATTAAATATAATATTTAGCCTTATGAAAGGGAGGAAAAGGCTCATGGTGTCAAAGGTTATTTCTGACCTCTGATAGCACAAATAAGGTCACCATCAAGTCTTCTCCCTGACACGTGTTTCATCTACCCCTTCTAACAATGATTAGTACATCTTTTAAAGATGTAGAAACAAATAATTGGGAATATTTCAAGTAATCTGACTTTGGAGACATTTTTCTAAATTCTTAAATTAATACATCATAAGCTATTCTTTAAAACAATGTAGTAACCCTAAAAATTAATACAAGAAAGAGTTTTGATGAGGGAGGAGGTAACAAACAGTACAAGAAATGTATCCAATGCCTAATGTATGAAACTGTAACCTCTCTGTACATCAGTTTGAAAATAAAAATTTGAAAAAAATATTAAAAAAGAGCTTTGATGAAACTCACTTATTCAGGAAGATGGATAGAAAAACATAGAGGTAGGTGGGCAAGGCTGGTTCCTACATGTAATCTGAGCTATTTAGGAGGCTAAGATCGAGTATTGTAGTTTTAAGCCAGCGAGGAAAGGAATGTCCAGGAAATTGTATTCTGAATTAACTAATTAACCCCACCCCGCCCCCAAAAACAACAACAAAAAGATGAATGTGTAGCTGTGGCTACAGAAATAGAATTCTCATCTTGAGCACAACTGATCAGTGACAGAAACCAGGCCCTGAATTCAAGACATTTGTCTGACATAAAAAGAAAAGGAAAAGAAAAAGAAAAGTACAAAGGGATAAGAATCGTTACTTGTAAAGAGAGAGAGAGAGAGAGAGAGAGAGAGAGAGAGAGAGAGAGAGAGACACTTCAAATTAGTTTTTATAGGTTAAATACAAATTTACATTATTGTTCATGGCTATACTTGATAGTCTTACAAGGGATAGTAAAGCACCTAGTGATTTTGAAAACCTAACTGATTTGTGTTAACTTCAAAATCACACAGTACAAGGGCTATTTCTCTTATGAGTCTCAGAAAAGAAATGGATGTTACCTACAGAAAACAAAATTATGTCTATAAGCATTAAATTAAAGGAGTAAATGCATAGGTGGCATGCTTACAAAGGTGTATTCCTTTGATTGGTCAAATTTAAAACTGAAGCCTTACCACCTGATTACCTACTCAGTCTTATAGAGTGCTTGACCAATTCTTCCCATATTCCGGCTTTTCAAATAACTCATTCTAATCTAGCTCTAAACACTCACCAACTTCGAATGCTTTTCCTAAACATACACCTTTGGATGAATGCCTCCCTTTTACTAGAATGATCTCAGTACCTTCCCGTACACAGAATTCTATTTATCTTCAATTCAAATAATACATTCTCATCTCTCTTCTTGTTAGCTCATTTGTATTAGAAATAAAATTATTGCAGTTCTTGAGGTAGGCAATATTAACTTTAACACAAAGCTGACTAATTCAATTATGTTCTCACATATGATCACATTTAATTTCTTCCTTTGAGTACTATTATACCTTGTTTAAATTTGAAATAGATATTCTTTGAATTAGATTTGCAAGATAGTGTTTAGTAACAAGAAAATTACTCCAAAAAAATCAGTGCATTTATTCCCTTGAAATTAAAGAAAATCTAGGCAAATATGATGAATGATGTTTTAACAATGTTTTTAAGTGGTGAATAATAACTGTTTTTTAAGTAATGAAAGAGTCATTGAACTTTAGAAACTGAAATACATAATTCACTCATTTGTAGATTTCATTGAGATCATTTTTCTACTTTGAACGTTTTGAAACCCTAAGGAATGTAATAAATATGACTGAAACACCTAGGTTGTTTGGAGCAGTGATATTTAGAGTTCGGAGTTTTCTGAGTAGTAACAATTGTCAAATTTCTACTCAAAATATTACCTTATTTGGTCTACATTTTCCTAGATTATTTTGAGATAGTTTGCTTCTTCTCCATGTGTTCTAATGTAGTTATACAGTATTCAATGTTTTTAAGGGCAATTCATTAGGTAAAGTTATCTCTTTTTTTTTTTTTTTTTTTTTTTTTTTTGCCAATCCTAGGACTTGTACTCAGGGCCTAAGCATTCTCCCTGGCTTCTTTTCAATCAAGGCTAGCACTCTGCCACTTGAACCACAGCTCCACTTCTGGCCATTTTCTATATATGTGGTGCTGGGGAATCAAACCCAGTGCTTCATGCATACAAGGCGAGCACTCTCACCACTAGGCCATATCTCCAGTCCCCATCTCTTTTTCTAAAACACAGTGTCTATTCCATTTAGCAGCTGTAAATCATAGGGGAATGAAGAACAAACACTAAAATGAGGAATGCCTTTTGCACTTCTTCCAATTGACTGAAGTCTAGCACATAGCACTACTTGACCATGTACTTCTAAATAATTACAGTATGTAGAGTGTCTTAATAGTACAGGTAAGGCCTTTGTAAAGCACAATATAGTGTTTGGCCCATGAGAGAAAAGATCAGCCCATGAAAGAAGAAAAGTCAAATTGTATCTTAGATCTCTAACTTGAACCATGAACTCATACTACCTATAAAAACTACACATAATGATTTTCAGCTTAATATAACAACAATATTATTTCTGTTGGTGATCATTCATATCATTTCAAAGAACTTAAAGACTTAGGGAGAATTTCTTTTTGTTTGTTACCGTTGTTCAACAAAATGAGAAAGTCAAAATCCCTTTTGACAAGACTAAATGTGTGCTGTGTTAAAATTAACCTTAGGATTTCTCTCTTGATGCTTTCAGAAATTTGCCTTGGATTTTGACAGTTTTACTATAATGCATCATGGTAGAAACAATTCTAAGTCAAATTTACTTTGAAGTATTTTTTGTCTCTTGAAGATGATTATAAATGTCTTTATCAAGATAATGAAGTTTTCAACTATCATTTTATTGAAAACAGTACCTTTGTGCTTTCCTTTGTGTGTCTTTAGACACTTCCACATTCAAAATTCATATTATTTAATTATGTCTGCAAATATCTTTCTCCTTATTTTTCTTGTTAAAATGTATTTTATAATTTTAAACCTTACTGGGATATGTCAAAATATTTGTCATCAAGTTCAGGTAATTTTTATTCTACTTACTCTGTTGAGCTTGTTCTGGTTACGAACTTTATTTTTAGTGGCTTAATTGAGTTTTATTTTCAAATGTTTCCTATGCTATATCTCTACTGAGCTTCTTATTCATATTATGAATATTTTGCTAATTTCATCGAACTGTTATATCTGCATTTTCTTGCATTACATTATACTGAGTTAGTTGAGAACCATTCTAAATCATTGGATTTTTTAAAAATAAAGCATTACATAGATATCATATTCTTTTGGCATATATATGTGTGCATGTATATATATAATATACATAATATAGTATATAATATAATAGGTACAATATATAATTATATATAATATATATTACTGATATTCCTTTAGAAGCACTTTGTTACCTTGCTTTTTCACACTTCTTTTAACCCTATGTTAATACCTATAAATCTGGATTATTGGTCTCTACTAAATTTTGGATTTATATGGAAAACCTACAGCTTGTACTAAGGTGGCACTATACTTTTTGAGCCATATTCTAAGCACTTGCTTTTTTTTCAGATATGCTTGTTTGTTTCTGTTATGGGGCTGTCTTACACAACCCATATACTTGTGCTCTCCACATAGCACAAGCAGATGAACTTTGGGTGAGATGGGAGACATCTAGGCCAGAAACTCAACTATGATCCTCTCCATACTTGCCTTGTGAAGGCATGGAATGACTGGTTTTGTGTCCCTGTATCTGGCTGTGAGGATATTTCTTAAAGTGTCAGTTTGTTAGCCTGTTTGTTTGGTTCTATACTTTAGCTCTCCTGTAGCTTCTCTAGCTACAATTGATAGGAACAATGTTGAGAACACATTCTTCAGGCCAAGTGGTGATAAAGTACACGCGCAAATCCAATGAAAGGCAAAAAGGTGAGCAGGAAAGTATGGGCCAATGGTCCTAGTAAACAATAATCTTGGCCTCTCGGGTTTGGGGGGAAGGAACTCTCCATTGCACTGAACCCTGTGAATCCATTACTCCTTTCTCCCTAGTTCAAAATGAATAGTTTCTTAGGTAGGTAGAAATTAACCAAATGATCCCTTAAATGGCTTTCCAAAAATTTAGCTGATCCTATTTTTATATAGATGTTACCTAATTAAAAACATTCTCTTTTGTTCCAATGGAGAACATGACAAATGTGAAACCTCAAGAGCAGCCAAAAGTATTTGTTTTAATTAAGTGAGATCACAATACTCACAAAGAGATTAACATACCCCATGTGCAAAAATGACACAAAATTTCATGAAGCATTACATATTGGTTGAAATTGTGTTGTTTTAAGAATGTATGCATCCAGAATAAGTTCAGGGATGTAGGCTTCCTATTGGGTTTTCCAGAGAACTATTTAAATTTGAGACTGAATGAAAGAAAGGATGCTTGACAAGAAAGTGATCAGCTGATCCTGTGTTCCATATACATATGAATAGTCAGCATTCTGAGTAGATGAAGTACAGTCTTCAAGACCTAAATAAGATGACTGGTGGATATTATAAGATTTATATTATTATGCAGATGTTAGAGGCGCAATTTCTATTGGTATTCTTTTAAGCCACAAAGAAATGGAAGAAAAAATAGAGATGTACATTGAGTTGATTTTCATAGCAACACCTGGCATACTTCACTTCTTGGGCACACATGGATTATAATTCAATATCTGGGGATGAAATTAAAATCCTTTAAGAAAAATTTACAGTAATTAAATGATTGTGCTTCATGAAGACAGCCTTTAGGTTTTAAGTTTGAAGTAATACAGTTCCTTTTACTCATCTTTTGTCTATATGCCTCCTTCCATTGTCAATTTGCTCTTTTGAGAATTAGGGATAAATGGTATAATTAAAAGCAGCACTGATAAAATTAGACTTCTGGGAATCCACTTTTGCTGTGCATTTTCTTTGAGATGTACTACCACAACAGATGGTGCATTTAGTACCAATCTCTTTAAATTTACCACATAATATTTCACATAGCAAAATAAGGCCTGATTTGATGATCATAGGACCTTGATGTTCACTTTTGCCCTTTCATGAAATTATATTGCTTCACAAGTCATAATAAAGTTTGTTTTTTTATCTTTAATGTGGGTTTGCTTTTTATTTTTGTTTGTTCTGGAAATCTAAACCATTTTCCAGATATAAATTACTTATAACATTTTGCTCTCTGGAATTCAATAATGACAATTTCATGATTTCCACTTGTTACATCTATGAAAAACTACTTGTATTATAGTAAAGTTTAGTGGCTCTGACAGCATTCTAAGAGAATATAAATACAGTATATTATATCATGTAAGATAAAACTTTTGTATATGTAAGACTATCTTTGATGATGAAGATTTTAGATTCTGTAAGTTAACATCAATGATGACCATGGTAATCCTAATTTCTGCCCTGCTCAGAATTAAGACAACTCTCACCTCTGAAATAGTGTTCGATTGCTACTTATGTATTCTTCACAATTATCATCAATGTGAGTTTAAGAAAATTGGGGAACAAGTGGTCAAAATCACATAATTCATAAACTCATTTTTTAATGTTTGATAACAGCCAAGATATAGCCTCCATTTTGGGTCATTTCAGAAAGTGTAATCTAACTCAAGAGGGATCTGTTCTTATGATGTAATTTTTGAAAGGCCCCGTTTCCAAATACCATCATATTATGGATTAGTTTTCAACATGGATTTTTTTTTAATACAAGAATTTAGTCTACAGTATAAATGACGTAGAAGCTACAAGTCCAGGGATGTCTTACACAAATGGTATGGAATTGAAAATGGCGTCTTAGCATTTTTATTGTGAAAATGTATGCAGTGAGAATTTGTATTCACCTCCTCACTTCTATAAGTTACAGCAAAAATTGCATTCATAATAAAAATTGTAGTGACATGGATATCTGATCCAATTTCCCCATTCATATTTTTTGCCTTCAGCAAAATCAGGAATTTTTTGTGGTGATTAAACATTGCTTATCCCTGTTGCAATATTTTTTTCCAGTTAAAAGTCCAGCATTTTGGCTGCTGTTTCAGTTTACTGTATTTATATGAAGTCATTTTATGTAGTAGATTTTATGATCTCCATTATGGAACACTTATTTTGATTTATAAATTTATATTTTAGTTGTAGTTAATAGCTACTGCAGAAGGAAACTAATAGGAACATCAATTTCCTGTGAAGAGTTCCCAATTTATTATGCATGCCAAAACTACAAACAAAGCAATTAAGAAACATTGTACCAATAGAATGAAGGGGCTTCCAATAAAAAAACAAAACAAAACACATATTTCTGTTTTAGTTTGCTTGTTTTTCATGAGGAAAGTTTATTTTAGAAGTCCCAGTTTCTACTGTTTGAACAGGAATTAAGTCTTCTTAGGAATAAGAACTACAGAATATCTCAAGTGGAGATCAATGGTAGAATTATAAAATGCCTTACTTTACAGAATCAGAAAAATAGCATTTCAGATTTACATATACATTATTTTTAATCATACAAGTGACTGGAAAATCATGGGAAGAGAAAAGATTGGCAGTTCTCAGAGTTATCTGAAGTTACCTATTTCCCTTAATGGTTACTGAGTTGTGTTATCCCTCATTAGGAGTAAAAGAAATGTCGAGGCAGTGTTTTAATATTATTTACTTAGAAGAATAGTGGTGGGAAGTAAAATTAAGAAACTTTCAAAGGCTGACATTGCTTTTCTCTTTATGTAACATTTGGGCTTTGAAGGTCTTACAGTGTGTAGTGTGCACCATGTTTTTCATATAAAATATATTCATTTCAAATTGAAGCAACTGATATCACTATTTTAGAAGTTTTAATCTAATCACAAACTTACAGTTGGTTTGTTCCATGAACCAAACTCAAGCTACTCAGGAGAAATGGACAATGTGTGGGCAGACACTACAGAAAGTATAGAAAAGGTATTTGTCCTCCCATCCCCCATAGGAGTAAGGAATTAATTACGCTAACTTGAAAGATAAACTAAAAATCTATGTTAAATTGCATTTAGACAATCTGTCAAACTCACACAGCAAATGCCATCTGATCCCGATTCAGTTCTCAATACTCTCACTTCATATGTATCACTTTGCGATTATTGATATCTATCCCATGCAAATATTCAATTAGTGTGATCTAGTGTCATTTATTTTTTCCATGCTAAACAACATTTTAACAAATAATCTGAAAGAGCAGATTTAGCTATTTTGCATTGATTTTTTTTAGTAATATTTGTTCTTTTAGTTGCCTCAATTACCTTCATGGACTTATGAAATCCTTTAGGAGAAAATAGTTTTAGTAATTGTTTTATTTTTGATATTGATAGCATAGGCTACAGAAAAACAAATATAAATTTTGTTCTTAATCTAATCATTTATTATTATGAAAGGAGGATACCAGAAATTAGTCTGTGATCAAAGTTTTCCTGCCATTCCTTGGACATCAGCACTTTAAGAGACAGTAAATCTGTGGCAGAAGTTTATCAGCTGAGCCTACAGTTGTGTGTCCTATTTTTCCACTTTTCATGCATCTGTCACTTTCTAGGTTTAGCCACGTTTGCTGAGTATGAGAATCTTTAGTCAACAAAGTTCTAAAGTCCATAACCCTGAAAACCTTCTTTTAAACAATAACTAATGCTGTTCAACCGAAGTGGAACTGCAAAGCCTAAGACTATATGAAAGAAATCTGCTAGCAGTGAAGCTAGAATCTTCTCCTGCAATTTCTTTTGGGATTCAGAAGAAATGGAAATATAGATATCCTATGCTGTATATCTCATGACATAATGACATCTCAGAAATAGGTGAGAGAGCACAGCAAATTTTCTGTCCATGAAAGTATTTTATATTCGATTCATGTGAATTTTCATATTACTAGCAAATAGTACCTTTATGTGATAATACTTTTTACTTTAATTGACTACATTTATTTGTGAGTTTTACAAACTGATTCTAAATGGTTGTAACAGGCAAGCATTTTTTAAATTTAAATGATAATAACAGGTGATAGTGAGAGATTTTAATTTTTGTCATCTGTTGTTATTCTTCAAGCAAGTACATTTTCACTATTATGTGTATACATAGTTAAATATACATGAGGTCATATATATATATTGATATTACACTCACATATATACATACACACACATATATATATATATAATCCCCTAAGATTTTATTCTAAACCAAATAAAAAATTAAAAATGAATGTGATTTTGTGAAAATATTTGATGCTCATTTGGATAAACTCTACAAAATATTCCCTAATTTGTCCATATGTAATTATGGTTCCAAAATAAATTAGATTACTTTGCAGTTATGGTGTCAATAGTAGCATCCCTAATAAAGAAGAAGACTAGAAGAATGGAATGGTATGTCTCATTAGCATTTTCTTATTTCATGGTCTACCAAGGTTAAGACACTAATTTTACGTGCTTCGTTTAACAACCATAAAGTTTCCTCCAATGCTTTATAAAAGCTATGAAGATCTGAGTCTACTACCTGGAACTTGAGTGTTGTGATTATGGATATTATAAATAGACAAATATGTAACCATAGTTCTTTATGTGGAAAAATATATATGTATTAAATAGAATGACTAATCACACAGAGCTAGTGGTCTTATTTATACAAAATAAGTTTGGATTATATACACCTTTGAAATTCTAAAATCTAATGCTTTCAAAGCAAACATTTCAAAAATTGACCATAGTAAATATTAATATGTAGCAAAGCATTGTTGACATTCTACTTGAGGTCAGTTACTATAAATGCAAAGTTGAATCATCCTAACTTGTTTGTACAATTTTTACCCAGCAACAATTAACTACTTGGATAGGTAAAATCAGAAGTGGGAAAACTGAATTCATGACGAGGTGATGTTTTCATGGGTGACCATCCAAAATAGTAACAATAATTATGATATTAATTACAAAGTTCTTGTGATGACTGAAAGTTGGAAGTAGGGAGAATGCAGTAAAAATTAATTGTACATGAAACTAAATTTAGAAAAATAAGGGGAAGGATAGGTCCAAGACGAGTGAAAATATGGAAGGTGTGACACAGATCAGGACTCATTGTACACATAAATTGCTTTGTTAAATGGCAGAAAACTCAGTAAATATCCTACAGTTTTTTACAAAATGTGAGGAAAGGATTTTGTTCAGACGGTTTGGTGGGACTGTTGGAAGAGGTGACCTAAATGACGACACACTGTTTTCACAACCTTCTTTGCACATCTACTTTAAGAAAACAGAAATATTAAAAAAAAAGATCTTATATACATAGTATAGAATTTGAAGACTAAATCAAAAGATAGAAATAAAGCTAAACAAGAATAATGTAGACAGAAAAATGTAGAGTAGAAAAATAGCTGATGACTATGTGAACTTCATAATAAAGTGGCACAGTAAACCTATGGCTACATTCAATTAATATTGACTGATACATTTCATTCCATAGGGTGATAGTGGGTGAGCATCTCCCAATAAAATATATGTAATTATGTGAGTGAAACTTAATAATAATAATGTATGTTTATAAATCACTCTAAAAGTTATTAAACACTACATATAAACTGTCTTGACATCAGTTCATCAAACTATCAGGCAATTTTCTAAAGTCAATAATGAACACATAAACAAAACATTACGATGTTCTTTTAAAAAGTAGATAATATAAAGAAGAATACATGTTGAATGGATATATATATATGGTGATTATTGACTTGGATGCTAATTGATAAGAGAGAATCACAGAGGGATTATATAGTTTACTCAAGTTTATACAGTAAATGATTGAGAACTGTAGTGGAATTCATGTGATTTTTCTCCATATTGTATATTTTTCCAAATTTAATACATTGTATGACCAAGAAAATAAAATTCAAGTCAATGGCACTGTCAATACTTTATGGACCTATGATACCAAATAGTAGATTTTTTAATGTAATTGAATACTCTTACCACTTCAGGAATACACGCGAAATGATTCTATTCAAGGCCAAGCCAATACAATGAGAAACACAATACTGAATAGTTAGACTGAAAAAAAAGTGTTTACACGTAGATTTGACTATTTCATGACCTCAGAAGAATTATTTACCCAGTTATTATTGAGTTTCTTATTTGTAATTGCATCTACTCTATATTTAATAGTCTATCTAAAAGCTTTTCAGGCAAAATGACTAATAAGAATAATTACATAAAATAGCAATCTTTCAGCAGTTGAACTGTCAAGTGATAATGAGGTTGGTAGCCTGGAGTACAACTGATATGTAGGACAGAAGAGGACAATTATTCTCATGGCATCAAGGTTAAAAAAGAAGAACATCAGTGTCATTTAATTGCTATTTTTAGTCAAAATGAAACTTGCTAAGTCTTTGTTAACGATCACATGACACTCAGTCTATGCCCATTCTAATTTTCTACATAGAGATTTGTGAGAAAATGCTTCTTATAGGACTATAAATACCAGGTAAAGGGTCATTGTTTCTAAATTACATGCATTTGATATCCATAAAAAGGAGTAAAAGTGTATTGTAATACCATTTCATAAGCCACATCAATTCACAATTGAAAGTCTGGGAAGACCAGAATTTAATCAGAGTTACAGATTGAAATGTGCATATTCTGTTGTTGTAGGGCACCTAAGTTTCTTAAAATGAATATGTCTTATAGGAAATAATTACAAACGTATTAGGGCTCATTTATTATACTTTCACACAGCAAGTGATCCTGTTTCTGTGAACCAATAATAAGGATTTTCATTCATATGCCTGAGAATGCAACATGAATATTTAAGAGATTAATTGCAGCACTAAAAATTATATAATTTCACCCAGAAATAGCTCATTAATCAGCATTCTGGTCAATTTTACTCTCACTTTTTTTTGTTTTTGCATGTGTGTTATTCAGTTACTTAACCACAAAATGTAAAACAAAATATGTTCTTTAGCTGCTAGGTAATAGTGGGGGTACATGACATACTTAGCAAATACAGGGCCCATCCCCATCACTAAAAGAAAATAACAAAATATATCTTCTTTTAGAGAGTCATGCATTTTGATATTTTCTTTAATTGACAGAAAAAAATGAATTGCATTCTTGTTGTTTTGTCTCTGCCCTTATGGCTCAAATAAAGACCTGGGTGCTGTCCCTTAGCTATTTTGTTCAAGATCCATTTCTTACTTTTCTTACTTTTTTCTTTTCCTTTTTTTGAGAGTTAATTAGAGATAAGAGTCTCACTGACTTCCTTGCCAGAGGTGGCTTTGAACTGCAATCTTCACATATCAGCTTTCTGAACACCTGGGATTAAAGGCGTGAGCTATCTGCACCTGAAATGAATAATATTTTTGAAAGTGTCTTGTAAAGATTCCTGTCACTTGTGAATTTTCTTCTTTAACATCTCTAAATCTATGTTTAGATCCATTAATTAGTCTAATACTTCCAAGAAGTATTATTTTTCTAAAATTATCTATTACCTGAGTTTGTTTTCAGCACACATATTCTTCAAATTTAATATAGATAATTGATAATTTATATGAATTTTAAAGGAAGAATACAGAGAATATACATATTTCTCATTTTTTCTAATGTAAAATTTAAGAAAATGTGTCAAATCCCCATTAGATTCTGATAAACAGTTTGATCCATGTAGCTCATTCAGATTTTTCTGTATGCAGCATGTTTATTTTTAACAAATTTTATGTTCTATGTAGAGTTGTCTATCTACTACAAAACAAGATACTGAACAGTTCCAACCACACAGAAAATTATCATATTGCCCATTCAATACTACAAACACTTGATACTACATTCTCTTCCCTATACCTAATCCTTGATAACCACTAGCTATCCTTAATTTGTTGAATTTTGGCATTGCAAATATATTACACAAATGGAGCTACACATTTTTTTATATTGGTTCTTTTTGACATGGGTCCTCAAGATTTGTTCAAGTAAATTCATGAACTAATAGTTTACCCTTATATATTGTTAAGTATTATACCATGGCAGTTATAGTTGATTAGATCATACACTCACAGCTGAATATTTGAACCTTTTTTTTTTTTTTTTTTTGCCAGTCCTGGGCCTTGGACTCAGGGCCTGAGCACTGTCCCTGGCTTCTTTTTGCTCAAGGCTAGCACTCTGCCACTTGAGTCACAGCGCCACTTCTGGCCATTTTCTGTATATGTGGTGCTGGGGACTCGAACCCAGGGCTTCATGTATACGAGGCAAGCGCTCTTGCCACTAGGCTATATCCCCAGCCCCATATTTGAACCTTTTTTTGTATTGTTATTTTGAGAAAAAAAGTGACATTATGGAATATTTGTGTCCACATTTTAATATTAAAATTAACTTCATTTTCTTCAGGAAAAATGACCAAGAGTGAAAATACATAATATATGGTAATTGAAGGTTTAATTTCATTAGACTGCAAAATTAATTTCCAAAACAAACTGTTGTATCTCTCTCTCCTCAACCACATTTGTTATTGAATTCATTTCATATTTCATCATCTCATGTCTTGTCTAGTAGACCTAGAGATTTCTGAATGTTCTTTGTCAGTAGAAATGCCCTACTTCTTGCTGAATAGTTACAAGATGAGGAAAAGAACATCTCTTTTTTGTTTTCATCCTCAGATTGCAAGGGCAAACAGTCCTGTAGGGTTAGGGCTCTTGCCAAAATTTAATCATTTACTCTTTTCCACATCCTCAAATGACCTAGTTCAAGTATAGTCATATTGTGACTTATGGCTGCAAAACAGGAATTTGTAGGGAAAATACGCATTTAGACAGTGAAAAGCCTAACACCGTACAATAAACTGGTTATTCACCGATTCCGAAGGCTTAATACAAAAAAAAAGAAGAAATAGAATACAAGGTAGTAAATGGTAGCTTTTAACTAAAATATAATTCTACATTAAGCTTCTGTGAATATGAATACAGATTTTATATGATAAAAAGGAAATTTTACAGCATAAACCCGTTAAGAATTATAATGTGATATGGACCCTGGTGGCTCATGCCTATAATTCTACATACTCGTGGCGCTAAGATCTGAGGACTGCAGTTTTATACCATCGCTAGCAGCAAAGTCTAAGAGATTCTTACTGCATTTCCGCATTTCCAATTAACAACCCCCAAACTGAGTCTTGGGCTGTGGCTTAAAGTGGTAGAGCACTAGCCTTGAACAGAGAAGATCAGGGACAGCATCCAAGAGCTGAATTCAAGCACCATGACTGACTTTCCCACCCCCTAAATAGAAAGAAAGCACGAAGGAAGGAAAGAAGGAGGGAAGGGAGGAAGGAAGGAAGGAAGGAAGGAAGGAAGGAAGGAAGGAAGGAAGGAAGGAAGGAAGGAAGGAAGGAAGGAAGGAAGGAAGGAAGGAAAGGCTTCCTACTTATAAGAATGAGTCTACTAATAAAAACATAATGAGTCTTTACTGTTTCCATAGTATGAGAATAGGATATAAAATCCTGGTCATTTCAATTACTTTTCCTCTATTATGCTGATTAAGTCATTGTACAAAGAGGTTATAATGCCTAAGTCATGTTACATAACTACACTACTTTTTTTGTCAAAATTGCCTCTTCTGCCCCTATCCTCAAGTTACACAGTTCATTTTGAATATAATGCACATGAATATAATAACTGCTTTTGCTCATCCTTCCTCCATCCATTGCTGTGCTTCCTGCTTGCCCACCCACACAAACATGTTTCACTTCCTGGCATTTGTTTTGACAAACAGTACATTAGTTATTCAGAGTCACACCTTTGGATTCATTCCCTAAGTATACCCTCCTTCAATTAGTTCCTTTGCAAATTTCAAGTATTTTTTTTCTTTCTTTAAATATGACTTATAATAGCTATGAATTACAGCAGTTGTGTTGAATTACTTATTCTGGTGGTAAGCTGTGTTTCACTGAAGATTGCTCTATGTCTGCCTGTCTTATTATGCAAAAGAAGGAAGTGTGAGGGCTTAAGAGGCCTCTGAATTTTTTTGTTAGGATCATGCATTTGCATTGGAATATTATCTGTTGAGGTCAAGACTACTGGCTTACTAGTGGGAGTATGGATTTATTTACTGTTGTAAAAATGAAACACCCTGCAATAATACCTGATGGTCAGCTAGACAGTCACAGTCTGGTGTTATGGATAGGAAAAGGTGAAGACAACAAAGGTGAAGAAAGCTGATTTAAACATAAAGGCCACAAATCCCTCCCTCCCTCTCTCTCTCTCTCTCTCTCTCTCTCTCTCTCTCTCTCTCTCTCTCTCTCTCTCTCTCTCTCTCTCTCTCTCTATTTGGTGGTGCTGTCTTGGTACTTGAACACAAGTGATAGATGCTGTTCTTGGACTTTTTTTCTCAAGGCTAGTGATCTACCATTTAAGCCACAGCTTCCCTTTCTTCTTGCCTTCCTTCTTTCCTTCCTTCCTTCTTTCCTTCCTTCCTTCCTTCCTTTCTTCCTTCCTTCCTTCCTTCCTTCCTTCCTTCCTTCCTTCTTTCCTTCCTTCCTTCCTTCCTAACTTTGTAACTTCCTTTCTTCTTTCCTTACTTCTTTCTTTAATTCTTTTGTACTTTATTTCTTTTGTATGGTTAATTAGAGAAAAGAGGCATCGGGACTCTCCTATCTGGAGAGGCTTCACACAACAATCCGCAGATCTCAGTCTCAGATTTCAGTAGCTAAAGTTATTGGTATGAGGCACTGTACCCAGGGTCTCCACTACTTTTACAATATTATACCCAGTACATGAATCTTTCATTTACAACTAGTCTGACACTTTTACATATACAAAGACCTTGGTCAAACTAGAAACTGAACTTTTGGAGAAAGGGACAATATAATAGATTCCATCATATACCATTAAGCACACCA
This sequence comes from Perognathus longimembris pacificus, assembly GCF_023159225.1. NCBI lineage: Eukaryota > Metazoa > Chordata > Mammalia > Rodentia > Heteromyidae > Perognathus > Perognathus longimembris. The sequence continues at coordinate 28,493,660 of NC_063163.1, forward strand.
TATGGTGTGTTCACAGGAAATATGCAGTGCACTTTCTGAATTTTATTAACATCAATTGAAAAAACACAGAACTGAATAAGACTCATCCACTAGGAATGGTTATAAGTCTAGCAAATGATTGAACTTCTTTTTTCTTTTCTTTCTTTTTTTTTTTTTTTTTTAATAAAGCCAGGGCCTGAGCACTGCCCCTCGCTTCTTTTTGCTCAAGGCTAGCACTCTGCCACTTGAGCCACAGTGCCACTTCTGGTTGTTTTCTGTATATGTGGTACCGAGGAATTGAGCCCAGGGCTTCATGTATACGAGGCAAGCACTCTAGCCAGTAGGCCATATCCCCAGCCCATGATTGAACTTCTATTCATATAATAATGTTTAACTATTTTTTAACCTTTTCTTTTTTGGTACTGGGGATCAAATACAGGACATTGCACTTGTTAGGCAAGTGTTTTGCCACTGAGCTACATGCCAGCCCTATATAATAATTTTAATACATCTATATTTTGAGTAAAATCACTTTGGCTTTTCTGTGATGTTATTTTTAACAGTGTGACTGTGAGATGTTGAAACAGTCTACATTTACATTTAAAACAGTTTTATCCTTATTATATAATTAAATAAATGTATCAAAATTTTAATGTAGTTTTTTGTAACATGCTGTCCTAAAAATATGCTGTCTAAAATTGCTGCAACTGGATGCTGAAAGCATGACTAAATTGACCATACACCTTCAATATTTGATTTTTAGTTTGAATGTGCTGTTGTGTTGTTATGAAGAAAGGGAGAAAAAAAATCTATTCAATCCCGTTTGTTATTTCATTATTGACCAAGACACTTTTACGTAAATGTAGTGGGGTGAGTGTGTGTGTGTGTTCGTGTTTGTGTGTGCATGTGTGTGTTGTGTGAAACTTTCCTTATGATATGGATGTAAATTTGGAGAAATATTGTTTGTTATTCCATGAAAAAAACTGGAACTTGCTTCAGTATTTGAGGGATAGTTGAAGAAGCTTTCAGTTGTAAAGTCTGATCTACTTCCAGAAGGTAGCCGTCTTTATCATATTTTCCAACTATCCAAAGTGAAGCACTATTAGTTTTTTGTTAAAAACTAAACACTCTTACAAACTAATTTTGCAGGATATAGAAATTTTGTATATATGTATATATATATATATATACAATAAGGAGTGATGGGAAATCTGAAAACTATCAAATATTGAATAACTTCTAACTGAATATAAAATTTTAAAGTCCATGAAAGATCTTTTGGAGACATAGCCTAGTTTAACTTCTATTAGGCCCCAATCTGTTTTGTATCACACTCTTGTCTCAGTTCTAGTCAAGGAATCCTGTCTCTATTTTTATCCTCACAAGTTCTTCATTATATGGCAAAAAGAAGAAACATACTAATAATTCCTTTTCCCAAGCAGAGTACCCAAAGAACTCTATTTTGGGATAATTACTTGCTATGATATCTAAAATTCTAGATTTTTCAAAAAAGATTTCCTTTCTCTTAAAGAGGAAACATACGGACACATTCAAAATAATGAATTAACTGCTACTTCACATTTACATTCAGATAGGATATTGATATACGGAAAAGAAGATATGAAGATTTCTGCTTATTTTCGTAAGAAATCTGATTCTAGCCATAGGTTTTATTGCCACATGTATGTATGCTCTTTTATAAAATGACAAGTTCACTCATACACACACACAAATTATCTGTGAATATAAAATGTTGAATGATGTAGTTGCCTGAAGATGGAATCACTAAGTATGTGAGAGCTACAGCAATGTGTAAAGTAGAAGATGAAGGTAGGTTTTTAGCTTTCTTTCTCAGTGCCAGCATGAAGAGCTGCTTTATCAAAGTCTGCCGCTCTCTCTAGTTTCTGTGAACAAGGCTGACAAAGTTCATTCTGGGATTTCTAGGCTTTTTCTACTCTTATTATCAACATTTACTAGTATCAATTAATTGTACAAGGGAGTTCTACTTTGACGAAGTCTAAATATGATTCTACATGCTTTGATCCAACTCATCTTCTCCATCTGCTCATCCTCATCCCCTCCACTCAAACCAATCTCAATAAATATTCATTTTTATAATAACAGTGTCTTGCAACCTTGAGTAGAATTTATTATGTCTTGAGTCAACATGAGTAAATACTGATTACCTGCATGGACTCTTGTGTGAGAATCCCTATCAGGAACTATTTGTGTGGTCATTAACAAACCAATGAACTTCTCTTTGCTTAAATTTTTTCATTCATGAAATCTGAATCCCACCAGGGTTATTTCAGGTTCACATATAAAGCTCTCAGAGTAGCACTCAAATTCATATATGTAGCTCTCACAATACTTCACAGGTACTCACTGGAATTGCCTTTATCAGATGGAGGAATCCTCAAGGCATAACCATTCATGAAAATGAGGAACATTTTCACAAAACTTGGTAATTATTCTTCTGCACTTGAGTTGTACTCACTGTTCATTCATTTGCATGTTGTTATGCTATTCATGTACATAAACATTGAGAACAGTGTTAGGTTAAATATCATGACATAGAATTGACAAGTAAGTATGATTTATGTAGCATTTTAGCCACAACCAAACACAAAGGGGCATACTGTACTCAGAGTGCACATTTATTAATCTAAAATTATGAAATGAATATGTTCAATTTTAATAATATTTTGTTAGGTTTGCATAGCTTCCTAGTGGAGAAATATTTGCCAATTGATGTGTATCATAAAGCAAGGAGGTGGCTGGGAATATGGCATAGTGGCAAGAGTGCTTGCCTCGTATATTGAAGCCCTGGGTTCGATTGCTCAGCACCACATATATAGGAAATGGCCAGAAGTGGAACTGTGGCTCAAGTGCAGAGTGCTAGCCTTGAGAAAAAAGAAGCCAGGGACCATGCTCAGGACCTGAGTCCAAGCCCCAGTAGTGGCCAAAATAAAAAATAAAAAAATAAATAATAATAAAGCAAGGAGGTTACATCTATGTGCACTCTCCCATTGATTTATTAACCAAAAAGAATCATCAGGGTATCAAAGATTTTGAAAAAAAAAAAAAAGACTTGTATTATGTGGATGATATGACTGTGGGAGTTAAAATTTCTATTTGCATTTCTGAGATAGATGAAAGATATAGAAAAATCACTTTAGGTAAATAATTCCCTATTGACTGTGCCTCAGATAAATAATGTGTGGGAACTTTAGCAACAAGCAGAATATTACATGACAAAAATTAATTTAGAAAGGTAAACTTAAGCAACTAACAAAAAGTGGTACATAGTGTTTTAGCGTGGTCTTACAAATTTTCCAAAGACTCGGAGTCATGCTATGTTATTTGTCCTTTCTTTCATATTTAAAAGTTAACATTGTTAAGAAGGGATCATTATTTTCTGTAAACAAATAGAGCCATTTGTCAAGGTCAGTGCTGTGTTTTAGATGATATCTCTGGGGTTTCTAGTCAGAAACAAAGTTTTTTTTTTTTCACTTCTCATTTCACAAATGTTTCTTTAGCAAAGATGATCACAGCAGCTTTTACAAAGTGCTGGGGTAGAAAGGGTGAAAATAACAAATCAAAGCTATATAAATAACAGCAATATAACTTGTGAAAAAATCATTTTAGGATAATTCAAGGGTTGATGTGATTTTAAGAAGGAAAGAGAGGGTATCAGATAGTTTGTTAACTTAAAAGTTATGGAAAATTATCACTCTCTAAGAGGTCACTTACAAACCATGACTTGAAAAACATAAAGATGTGGAGAAAGCCCTGCAAAGACTATTGTAAAAATCGTCATGTGACTTTCCTGATGTTAAAATGTGTTTCTTTCATGGGGAAAAAGAAAGAAAGAAAGAAAGAATGAACAAAAAGAGAGAGAGAAAGAAAGAAAGAAAGAGAGAAAGAAAGAAAGAAAGAAAGAAAGAGAGAGAGAGAAAGAAAGAAAGAGAACGGAAGAAAAGGAAGGAAGGAAGGAAGGACAGAAGGAAGGAAGAAAGAAAGAAAACAAACAAACAAACAACAACAAAGAACAACTCCTAGGGTCAGCACCATACCATTGCTGAGCTTCCCAAGTAATGAGAATCAAATGCTATATTTAGACCATGCAGCACCCTGTTCTGAAGATGAGCAGTCAGGTTTTATTTTAAGCATAAGTAGAAGCCATTGTGTGGTTTGAGGCAAGAGAAAGCAGCTCTCATTTATAATTTTGATGGATGACTCCAGCTAGTGTAGAGAATGGGTTTTTATGAAGGCCTTTGCTAAAGCAGAGAGAAGAGTCTAGAGTGTACAGTACCTGCCCAGGCAGGAGATGGTGGTTTGACTAAAGTAGTGGGAGTGAAGAAATAGAACCAAATGGATTTACAGGATCTATATCAGGGACAAGACCAATGTGACTTGCTGACAGATTGAATTTTTCTGTAGAGAAGGAAAAGAAACAGGACTCAAAGATGACTCTTAGGCTTTTAACCTCACAAGTTGATAGACCGTGATGCTGTTAAGAGAACTGGGTGACAGAAATTGGCAAGGAAATATATTACTTAGGGGCTGGGGATATAGCCTAGTGGCAAGAGTGCCTGCCTCGGATACACGAGGCCCTAGGTTCGATTCCCCAGCACCACATATGCAGAAAACGGCCAGAAGCGGCGCTGTGGCTCAAGTGGCAGAGTGCTAGCCTTGAGCGGGAAGAAGCCAGGGACAGTGCTCAGGCCCTGAGTCCAAGGCCCAGGACTGGCCAAAAAAATAAATAAATAAATAAATAAAAAAAAAAAAAAGAAATATATTACTTAGGGAGAGGTGCAAAGAATCCCTAGTGCTACTTTGAATAAAGAAAAGAAGAGGCAGATATGAAGATACATAAGATTGATATTTAATAACTCAGGCCTAAAAATACACGCAGCAAAACCCCAGATAAACTCTACAAAATCAATTAGTTCAACTAGAAAAGCAAACAATTAGAGGACATCTGAATCATAATTCTACTTAGAGTTTTACTTAATAAACTATACATATAAGCAAACATGTTGAAACATATCACTTAATATAGATAGGTAGAGGGGCTGGGGATATGGCCTAGTGGCAAGAGTGCTTGCCTTATATACATGAGGCCCTGGGTTCAATTCCCCAGCACCACATATACAGAAAATGGCCAGAAGTGGCGCTGTGGCTCGAGTGGCAGAGTGCTAGCCTTGAGAAAAAAAAAAAAAAAAAAAAAAGAAGAAGAAGCCAGGGACAGTGCTCAGGCCCTGAGTCCAAGCCCCAGGACTGGCAAAAAAAAATAAATAAATAAAATAAATAAATAAATATAGATATAGATATAGATAGATAGATAGGTAGACATATATATACTAAATTTAATATAAGTGTGTAAAATAGTATAGTTTGTATTCCCTATAATATAAAATGCATCTATGAGTTTTGTGACTCACATTCACAATTCTTCATCTACTTACTGAAGATTGATTTTTCTCTTATATTCTCAGTATATCTACTTTTCTGAAATATAATTTGTATTTACAAATATGAATTCTTTAAAAGATTAACAAAGCGTAAGACACAAGAACCTTCATCTTCGATTCAGAAAAGCAATTCAATAATTATGTCATCATGAATAAAGTTAGATTGTATCATGTATTTGACTATCTCTTTCTCCTTTTGAAATTTTAATTTAATTTAATTTGCTTTTGCTTACCCGCTGATTCAAGTGATTTATTCAAATTTTGGGCTGTGCAGCCTCCTAGTTCTGAGGTAATGTTGCATATGTGCTTTTTCCATGAGTAGACTGGAGTGGTGCCTGCAAGTAATAGAACTTCTAACACTTACTATAAGTAAAAGTTAGGTTATATATATATATATATATATATGTGTGTGTGTGTGTGTATATATCTTAGACACACATATATCTTATACATACATATCTTAATCTTACATATATATCTTACACACACACATATATATATTCCAGAGTCAAAGACGTATCAAACTCAAATTCCCTTCAACTCCTCAAACCAAGAGTATCCTGTAGTCACTACAAGATATACTGTATGTTAGTTATACATTTACTTGTACTCACCTAATATGACCAAAAAAATCAGTGTTCCATAACTTACTTGACTTTCCAGGTTGTATGACATAAGTGAGAAGACAACTCATTGCCATGCAGTGACAATATTCTACCATTTATAAGATTATACTTACTGAAAGGATATGTCTCAGCCATCCCAGGGGACCATGCAGAGATAGTCATGGACAGGAGAAGAAAGTTTATTAGGGGGTTTATTAGTGGGGCCATATCTCCCATGGGAGAGGAAGCAACATGGCTGCTGCACCTTATCCAAGTGTCAGTTTCTCTGGGGCTAAAGGGGAAGTAGGTAGATCTTAATGGTGAGTGGAAGCAGCCCATTATAGTTCTAGGGCAAGGAGTGTAGGTATGGGTGTATCTGGGGGCTGATGGGAGGAGCTGAGCACCTGAGGCAGGGGAAATGCTAACATTCTCCCATTTATTGTTTATTAATAACTAGTGAGGAGTGCCAGGCAGGGAGTATGGGTGGACGCTGATCTTCTGGAGATATTTCCCGCTGTAAAGGGTTGAAGTAGTCAGGGGTCCCTGATTCGTCTTTTGGCCAGGTATCATCCAAGAAGTATTTGCTTGATAGTTTGGTTGGTAAAGGTCCTCATCATTTCCATGAGAATGCTTATCAGAGAAAATGGGTGTCATGGTGTCCTCTGGCTACCTCCTGCAGCTTGGGCACATCAAGGAATCACTGGGGCTGGGTTCTTCAGTATCCAGATCTGTGCTGGGCAGAGCAGAGTAAGTGAAGTCTCCAGTTGCCTGTAGTAACAGGATGGCCTTGAACCACAAGTTCCCTGGTGGTGTCCTGGGTGAGGGATATTAGCCTGTTAAAAGAGACTTTGAAAAGGGTCAGGCTAAAGGCTGACAAGTTCACAGGACCAGTTAGCATGAAAGACATGGGAGAACACACCCAGCCACAAGCCAGAAAAGTTCCATTTGGTGCGTAAACCCAACTGTGGCCCATTACAAGAAAGAAAGAATAACTGGACTGGGGGCAGGAAGGGATTATTTGAGGTATTTTCTGGGGGGAGGGGTGGCAACTGGGTAGTGGGCTGGTTGGTAGTAACCAGCCAGAGGCACACACACACACACACACACACACACACACACAAACACACACACACACACATATGCAAATAGCAAGAAACAAAGGCAAGTTCCTGTCCAGATGGAAAGTGGACAGGTATGGACATTATTCCTCTTGATTCTGTCCAGCTTGACATGAACAGGTATGGACATTATCTGGGAAAGCAACTATTCCACTTGATCATGTCCAGTTGGAATGTGGACAGGTATGGATATTAGGGTTCAAGCAACTAGTACTCTTAATCTCCCGGTTCTGATTAAATTTGAAAGGCAAAGTTTAGTGTGACTCCATTTAGGATATGACTTCTTCCATGCCCAGATTATACCAAGTTTACATACAGCAATGAAGAAGATGATACCCATGACCCAGTTCCTTGTACTTTGTTGCTTTTACAAGAACAGGGAGTCCATTGCACAGCCACTTGAATGATGGAATTCCATGTATCCCACTTCGGGCTAATGTAGAAACAATCTTTCTCCCTTCCTTGGGGGGATTGACTAACCAGAACCTTAATGGTCTATGTAACAACCATTGACACATTATATTCATTGGGACAGATAATCCAGCAGAGTCTGACACAGGGAATAATATTTCTAACAAATGCATGACATAAGGGCAGAAGTTTGATTCCTCATGGTCCAGTGAAGTCTTGAGAAGATTATGCCTGCGCAAAGATGCTGTTTCCAACATAGTGAAAAAATTCTTTCGAGATTGAGAAATACATGTATTTCTAATTTCTTAATGTTTTTCTCCATTTACAGGTGCAAATGATGATTGCTAGTTGTGTATGTTAAAGTCTGAAAGTAGTATAGTGACTTGATCAAAATAATGGCCTTTGTATCTCATTTTGATTCATCTTTTTTTTCACATTTTGTATCAACTAGTTACTTAATATCTGAGGAATCCAATTTCTTAATAGGAAGATACAACACCTTCCACAACATATTCCTAGGATGATAAAACAACATGTTAAGAAAAACACTGGTCCTATGACAAATGTACATTACCCTTCAAAGAAATTTCCAAAGTACATTTTTCAAGTTTGTATGTATAGAAAAGCAAAGATACAGGAAAAATGCATTATTTCCTTCTACTTTTTATATTACTAGTTATCAGGAATGTAAAACTATTAATACATGTAATATTATGAAAGTCAGCCAAAAGAGAATTTAGAATTTGATTATTTATTCTTCTGGTTATGGCTATGAGTAAAGATGATATTTATTTAAGAGAGGTTATTGAATAAGAGAAACTTAGAGGATTTTTTATAACAGTTACTTATTTATTGTCAAAGTGATGTTCAGAGGGTTTACAGTTTCATACATAAGGTCATGGGTACATTTCTTGTACTATTTGTTACCTCCTCCCTCATTTCCCCTTCCCTCTCCCTTTGTCCCTCTCCCCCCATGAGTTGTTCAGTTGGTTTACACCAAATGGTTTTGCAAGTATTGCTTTTGGAGTCGTTTGTCTTTTTTGTTGTTGTCTCTCTATTCCCTTTCACTTCTCTAGTTCTAGTACCAGTATATACAATATCCAGGTTACTCAGATGAGATACAGTGATAGCATAGGGACAACCACACGAAAGGGATACAAGAGGATCATCAACAAACAAGCTAAAGTTTCACATGGCATGTTGAAAGTAATTACAACAGTGATATAACACTAGTTTCCATGACATGGAGTTTATTTCACTTAACATTATCTTATGCATTTATAGGGACATAGCTATTGGGCTTTTGTGATCTCCTGCAGTGACTAGCCTAAACCTGTGTTAATTATTCCCTATGAGTGAAACCAAAGAGTCCATGTTTCTTTGGGTCTGGCTCACTTCACTTAGTATAGTTTTTTCCAAGTACTTTCATTTCCTTACAAATGGGGAAACGTCATTTCTTTCTGGTAGAGACATAAAATTCCATTGTGTATATGTACCACATTTTCCTGATCCATTGGTCTACCGAGGGACATCTGGGTTGGTTCCATATTTTGGCAATGACGAATTGCGCTGTGATGAATATTGTTGTGTTGGTGGCTTAAGTGTGGTCTTGCTTGTAATCTTTTGGTTAGATGCCCAAAAGTGGGGCTGTTGGGTCATAGGGAAGCTCCATGTTTAGCCTTCTGAGGAAAATCCATAGTGCTTTCCAGAGTGGAGGAACAAGTTTACATTCCCACCAACAAAGAAGTAGGGTTCCCTTTTGGCCACATCCCTTTCAATATTTGTTATTATTAGTTTTTCTGTTAATAGACATTCTTACTGGGGTGAAGTAGAATCTTAATGTTGTTTTGATTTGCATTTCTTTTATGGCCAGTGATGTAGAGCACTTTCATGTGTCTCTTGGCCATTCTCATTTCCTCATCAGAGAAGTCTCTTTTTAAGTCTTTAGCCAACTTGTTGAGGGGGCTGTTGTTTCTTTGAGGTTTTGTTTTGGAGGAATTTATTTATTTTTTTAATTCTTCATATATTTTAGATATGAGGCCTTGTCTGTTGTATGTCCAGTAAAGATCTTTTCCCAATCTGCGGGATTTCTATTTATCTTGTAAGCTATGTCCTTTGCCCTGGATATAAAATAAATCCTCAAAAATCAATGACTTTTCTATATGACAATGACCCGAATACCAAGACTGAAATTAGGAAAGCAAATCCCTTTGTAATACCTCAGAAAACAAAAAATACCTAGGAATAACCTTAACCAAAGAAATGAAAGACCTCTATGATGAGAACTTTAAAAACATGAAAAATGAAATTAAGACAGAACTAAGGAAATGGAAAAACCTCCCATGTTGCTGGATGGGGAGGATTAATATTGTGAAAATGGCTATATTGCCAAAGGCTATCTAAAATTCAATGCAATACCCATTAAAATGCCAACATCATTTTTTAAAATGAAATAGAGGAAGCAATCCAGAAATTCATATGGAACAATAAAGGACCCCAAATAGCAAAAACAATCCTAAGTAGAAAGAACAGGGCAGAAGAAATTACAATACAAAACTTCAAGATGTATTACAAAGCTATATTATAAAACCAGCTTGGTATTGGCACAAGAACAGGCCTAAGGACCAATGGAACAGAACTGAAGTCCAACAAATGAACCAGCAGAACTATGCCTACTTAATCTTTGATAAAGGAGCTAAAGAATAGGATGGAAGAAAGATAGCCTCTAACAAATGGTGCTGGCAAAACTGGTTCAACACCTGCACCAAATTAAAACTAGATCCTTATATATCACCTTGCACCAAAATCAATTCCAAATGGGTCAAAGACCTCAAAATAAAAACAGATACCCTGAAAATACTACAAGTGGATTTTTTTAACTCAGTTTTTTTGATCATTCTTTTTTGACTCCATTAATCAAATCGTCGAAAGTCCTGGCTTGTCAGCTCTGCTTTTGAAGCACAAATTAAGAACTTCAAACTACCGTCAGGAAATTACGTTTCACTTCATTGACACAGTCTTCCATTTAGTTTACAAAATTTTAGTTCCCTTAATTACAACTAAAAACAATCCTAGGAACTACTTATAAAATAAACCCATTTGAACCTTTGCCCTAAGGAGTCTTGAGAATCAAATTTTCACTTCTGGCTGACTGCATTCAGAGTGGTCCAAAGGGAATCCAACATTTTCCAGACTAAGCCCATACTTTGCATCACTGAGTTCTTTTGCTGTTAGCGCCTGCCCTCTCTGCTTGAGGCGCTGACTCCGCAATTGCTCCAGAGGAACTGACTGTGGACTAGGGCACTTTCCGAAAGTTTCAAGGAGGGAAGAAAGGGTTTTTAAAGTTTCTGTGTGTGCAAAGAGGGCTTTGGGGGCATTTTCTTCCTCAGCAACTCTTTAACTCTCCCCTTGTGAAATATCTTTGTGTGTACTTTACAGAGAATGGAATCTCACCAGAGGCTCTCTGAAATGACTTCAGAACTGTGTAGCTAGGAGTCAAGTGCAGTGTACTCTCAGGCAGCTGCAAGATAGAACATTGGTGATGCTAATATGTGCAGGTCATAAAAGCTTTTGTTCAAATTATGAATTTGTGTAATAGCATATAAAATGCTTTCCAAAAGCGGAGTCTGCTTCATTAAGTCGGCCTTATTCATAAAATAAGTGTGTGGCTTTGTAATAAAAGTGAGCTAGAGAGTGCCCTATCTGGCTTATTATTGTTGGAAATCATGGACTTTGGTCCATAGATTTGATCCTATGTCTGATGTTGGCCTTTTAATGAAATTCCACTGAAGTCTAGATGAGTATTATTAGTGTACTTTTATATTTGTCAGGGAGCTGCTTAGTTTGAATTTTATTCTCACAGAACTCTATATTGAAATATGTTTATAATATTTTAAGAGGTTAGATTATTTTTTCCTTTACTTTCCACTTGCTTTTAATGGTGCTTGCTACATTTGTAAGGAAATTATATCATAACAGGAGCAAACTGTGGTTTTTAACATTACTGCTACAGTAAGAGGAAAGTCATGCAGGACACTATATAATTTTGTACATTATGGCTTCAATGCTTATGAACAAATACAAAGTAGATATTTCTCTGAAGCACTTCTATTTTTTTGAGAAAGAAATATCCTTAGTGAAAAACAACTCAGAAATGTAAATTTGTAGACTATCCTTACTATGTAAAAAAGATCTCATTGAAAAGATTGATTTTTTAAATGATTAATTTGGAAGGGAATCTATAATGTTATGACCTTAGATTAACCAAACAAGTTCTAAACTTTTTGCTGAAACATTAAAATATACATGTATCAGCTGATATCACCATGTAAAGAAGTCAGTAAGATTTTTGCATGGTTTCTGCACAAACAAAAATGCATTTATTTTTCCATGTCTGCAAGCAGATTCTTTTCTGCTTACATTTTTCTGTAATTCATCTGAACTTGAAAGGCTGGACTACTTTCTCAGCAGTATTTGTGTCTCCCCTCCATAATCTTATTGATGGGCTCTTTTGTAATTTGTAAAGCAAAATTAAAATCGACCTGTAATCTGTTAAAACAGTGCTAAGCACTCACATCAACCATTAGCTTTGATAACTCCTTTATCTGTGTGGAGAAGGAAAAGCTCTTAAGTATTGATTTTAAATAACAAAACATAGTTGCCAATCTAATTTTACCTCTCACAGTCTTAGTAACCTGGCCTTTGTTCTGCCAACTTCCTGGTTACCCTTTTGTTGTGATATAATATGCTTTTTTGCTTCAGGAAACCTTGTGGAATTATATTTATTTGTTTTGCATAGCTACACATTATTTCTGCATGTAAATAAATCAATATACATATATGTATATATAAGTACTTATATACATACACATTTAAAGGGAACGGGGGGAATTATGGATTTTTACCTTGTTTTCTTAATTTTAATTTAAAATTTTTATAATTATGGAGTTCAGACAAATATTGAAAAAGGCTCATACAAATTCTTCAGAATGTTACAATATTACATTGCAGAAGCTTTGAGACATGAAGAATAACCCTTACCTGAGACATTCCATACGCATTCTTGCATTTCCAAATTTAGTCAAGGTCATTCATTGTTTTTGAGTTCAGATGACCTATGATTGCTTGTTTCTGAAGGATCTCTTGAGTTATACACTTAGAAATGGTGTTAATACTGTAATATAGCAGAAAAACACTGCACTGTTGTAGCCAGTCAATCCTTATACTAATATAGTAAAGTTCTGAAAAAAATGTATTACTTTGGTTCACCATTATCTATAAATTACAACATTTTTAAGATAGATTTGGGGACTTTAAGGCTTATTACTTTGATGTTCCAAATTTGGAGCGACTTTTTCATCATAGTCAAAGTTAAATAGTAGCAGACTCAGTTGTAGGTAAGGAAAGGAAGCAAATTCCATCCAAATCTCCTTTTGTTTTACATAAGGGCTCAGAGAATGCTCTCAATGGCTAAACAATTAGGGTATGTCATTGATATATATGTGACAAATTGTATAGTAACCTTACCGATAAAATGTTCAAAAACACAATAAAACAAACTTTAGTAAAAATATAAAATTTCAGAAACTTTCCTGAGGGGAAACTTAAACAAATAATGCAGGGGGGGCTGGGAATATGGCCCAGTTGCAAGAGTGCTTGCCTCTTACACATGAAGCCCTGGGTACCATTCCCCAGCACCACACTTGTAGAAAATGGCCAGAAGTGGTGCTGTGGCTCAAGTGGCAGAGTGCTAGCCTTGAGCAAAAGAGAAGCCAGGGACAATACTCAGGCCCTGAGTTTGAGGACCAGGACTGCCCCCCCAGCCCCCCCAAAAAAGGAATAATGCAAATCTGGAGTAGGAAAATAACAATGGAAAGGCAGAATAAAAAATAAACTTTGCAGGTAATATTTTTTCTGATTATGGGTAGCAATTGGATGATAAAAGGAGCAATGATATACAATGTTGATATGAAGATTTCTAGTAGCTTCAGTAATCATATTAGAGAATCCATACAAACAAACAGAATTATCTGAAGAGAAAGCTTTTTGATCCCATAGTTTCTCTTTTATCTCCAACTCAAAAGATGACCTAGAATAGATTTTGAAAGAAGAAATATTTATGAAGTGGGCACAGAAAACTACTTTATATTTGCATTTTATATTATTCATAGTTTTCGAAGTATCCACTTAATTTAAATTTGTTGTTTGTTTACATTTAATGTATTATTTTTATTCTAATTTCTGGTAATCACTACTATGTCCACATTTTGGAACCTTGAAACATTTCTAATATTTTCTCTTAGTAATGTACCTTACTTAGTAATGTGTCTTATGTATGAAACTGTAACCCCTCTGTACATTGCTTTGACAATAAATAATTATTCAGAAAAAATATGACCTTCTGTACCCACTTAATAAAACCTTAGTACTTAGGTACTTCAGATACCAAAATTATCTAATAGCATATTCATTTGTCTACAATACTTTTTATATATAAATTGCATGCCTTTATTAATTCATTTGAATACAGAATAAATATATCCACATATTTATACACTTCATTTTCTACTAAATATCTCAGCAATTATATTTAATAATAATGTGCTTTACTTTTTTATTTGAACTGTTGTAACTTTTTTAATTGCCTTCTTTAAAAAGATCACATTGATTGACTAAAAATTGTTCTGTTATATTTACAGTTTCAACACAGGACAAATATCAAAACTCTCTCAATTATAGTTATGTAGTTAGTGTCCTATAATAAGACTATTTTTTAAAAAGTACATTTAGAGGTTAAGGAATACTTTATAAGGAGTTAGATAAAATAAATTACTATTGATTAGCAATTGGCTCAGCTTCTCTTTGGGGATTATGAAACTACTACAATACAGAACAGCCTAGTATAAACTATACTGTATTCTCCCCAGTCTGGCTTTGGTTAATCATTTCTCTGTTTGAAATGTCTTTTTGACATAACATTTATATATCAGATGCTTAGTTACAAGAAGCACTTTAAAATTAAAGGCAATTTGAGCAGTAGATATTATATGAGATATCTACTGATACTTCCATACATTTCCAAATAGTTTAAGACAGATTTTTTTTAATTGACTTCACTGAACTCATATTTCACCTGAGAGCAGGTTTTTTTTCTTCTGCATACCATCTCAGCTAAATAATAAACTCCTTAACTTTGACAAGCCCTCTCTTTCTGTGAACTTTTTCCCTAGCTGAATAAATGGATAAAACAACTGAGTATGTTCACATGCAAGTAAGATATTTGAGGCCAAATGTGTATCAGAAATAAATTACGTTAAACTATTAAATTCATCTAAGAATTTAATTTCCCCTAGGGGAAATCCCTAATTCAATGAGTCAGTATTTCATTTCACAAAAATGCAAGTGAATTTCAAATATTCAGTAGGTTATCAGCCTGGCATTGGGCTATGAAGGACTCAACATGAGCATCTTACCTTATGTTGGTTCCTTCTTAAGCTCTCTTTCAAATTGATCCAATTTCCTTCTGGAATTGAAAATCTTTTCATCCAGTACAGTTACCGATTTTTATTATTCAGGCTTATATAATTCAGTGAGGCTTATGTTCAGCATATTAAAATATTCTGCTATTTATTTGTTAATTTATTCATTATTTTGACTTTTCCAATTATGCTATTTCTCAAACAATATAATCAAACCTTGTTAATTTAATTATCCAGTACCTGCCATATACTAGAGCTTGGAATTTGTTCCTAGAACAAGGTAAGACTAGCTAATTATCTTCACAATAAAAAGTTAGCAATGGGCTCTGGCATTGGACTCAGTAAATAGTCTAGGAATTATATCTTCATACAACATAAGAAAGAGTGACAGAATCTAAATTCCTGTCAAATATTTAGCAAATCTTTACTGGCAATCAAGTATGAAACTGAAAGCCAAAAGAAGCCAAGCTGATAATAACTTTACAAGATAACTTTAGAAACACTGATCATGAAACTTCACAGATGTAGAGACCAGAGTAAAAGAGAATGAGGGGCCACAGTAATTTCAGATCCAGGAGTCATTGTAAGCAAATTGCAACAAATATGAAATAGTTGTGGCGTCATGGATAATAATTAATACCATGTTATTACCATGAATGTATAAGGACAAAAACCAGGGTAAACATTTGACATGATTTGAAAAGGTGATGAAAATGATCAAACTTCTGAGATGAACTGGGTATCTGATGGCTCATATTTGGTGGACTAGAGAGATAATTTCATTGGAAGTCAGTAAAACCACCTGCATTAATATTCTTTTTATTCAACTGTTTCTAAATGAGTTTGTTTTGCTTTTAATACTTAGAGGTAAATAGTATAAAAATCTTACACCTCTTGTAACGTGAAATCCATTCATAATATGCCTTTATTAAGATGTGTGTAAGCAGAGGAGTCAATCTGATTATGCATGTGTGCAAAACCAAAATGAAACCATTTAAAAAATTACCATACTCGAAAAAAAATGAACAAACAAGAGAGGAACTGACATCAATGTGAAATAGGTCCTATCCATGTTGGGATTTTGACCAGAAGGCGGGAGAGTACGTAGGGAGAGTGAAGTTGACATGTTTAAAAAGGAATTACCCTGGACATCTGTTCCATACTCCTAGACTACAAGCTACACAGTTGACTGAGAACTGGCATTGAAGTTCAAAGCCAGTCCACGTAAAAAGTCTGAAAAACACTCTCCCATTAACCAGCAAAAATGCCAAACTGGAGACATGGTTTGGGTGATAAAGTATCAGCTATGAACTATAAACTTACACAAGTTCTAAGTTCAAGCTATGATGCTGGAAATGGAAAAAATGATGTTCAAACTCATTAAGGCTTGTTCACAAACTACCCTGAAGTACTTCTGTATCATTAGAACATGAATTAATATGTTGTCTTTATCAGAACAGATAGAGAATGCAAAAATATTTATAATTTGACTAACTGCCAGTATGAATATGGCTAAAGTTACCATGTTTCTCCAAGACTTTCATTTCTTTCACCTTTGTCCATTCAGTTTTCCTTGTCTTGCTACCTACTCTATAATTCTTTCTAAGCGGGTAGAGAAAGCCAGGATGGATGGACAAGTGATTTCTACAGCCTTTTTCCTCACCTAGGGAGCAGGGTTATGAATCGAATCTACTGCAGAGAGTTATATTGTGCTTCAAATATCTCCTTTAAAAAATAACAAACAGTACAAGAAATGTATCCAATGCCTAACATATGAAACTGTAACCTCTCTGTACATCAGTTTTATAATAAAAAATTAAAAAAAAGTAAACAAGTAAAAATAAATAAATAAAGAGTAGTCTAGCCTCTTTGTTAAAGGACACTTAAATTCAGTATGGTACTTTGGATTTGAATTCCAAAATCAGTTGTGGATGTTATATAGCCTGATAAGGTAATGGCAGTTTTGACCTACATAAAATGAAGTATTTCCAAGCAGAAAAACTTTGATCCCTTCAAAAAAGCATGTGTGTGTGTGTGTGTGTGTGTGTGTGTGTGTGTGTGTGTGTTGTGTGTGTGTCTGTGTGTGTGTGAGAGATGATCTTCAAAACCCCTGCTGACGAGCTTGTTGAAAGTAGTTTAGCCACATTTCAGAAAATGTCCTGGGGGAGAGAGGAACTTGTCATAGAAAAATCAAAGATATTAGCCTTAAATATCATTTTCAGTGTGTCAAACATTCAGTATGTGGTACCATTCTACGGTGTTAAAGAATGATTTGAAAGGTAAAAAATAATATTTTTTTCCAAAGATGTCATGTTATATAGGCACTACCACTCCTCTTCTCTCCTACAATTGTGTGTCCATTATTATCCTGGTTAGGTATGATAGAAACCTCCAAATAATATGATAATATATAGCATAAAAAAGATAAAGGAACTCTCTCTCTCTAATAGTGTAGAGAAATCCAGCTCTCTCTCTCCTCTCTCTCCTCTCTCTCTTCCTTCTCTCCTCTCTCTCTCTTATAAAATCAATGTTTGTTTTTAGCTCAGTACTCAAAGACACAAGATTTTTATTTTTTTTAACTATTCATTTCACCTTCTCAGAGAAGGTCCAGCAAGGCCAATAAACAAGGCAAAAAGATGTTGCAGCAGGTGGACAAGAGGCCACAAATATTTCACAGACACATCTGTTTGCAATTCATTTAACTTCAAAGTAAACTGCAAAATATGCTGTGATGGTCATATGTCCAGCTAAGATGTATACTTGTACACAAGATGGAGAAAAGGTATGTGGGAAGAGAGCCAGATTTCTCTGCACCTTATTCATTTCTGAGAACCTTTATAAGCTATTACTGAGTTGTATGGTAATATTTATTGGGAAGTAGTGGGGATCAAACTCTGGGTCTAGCAATTACTATCAGTTTTGTCAAGCACTCCACCCCTTAAATTACAACTCCACTTTTTTTTTTGTTTTTCCTTCCTAGTTTATTTTTCAGACAAGTACTCATATTTTTCCTGAAACCGGGCTTGGACCATAATGCAAATGGCATTTTCCATAGGTTCATCTGGTAATGGATTTCATTAATATATAATTGTTAAGATAAGTCCATTTTCTGGTATCCTTAAGATATACCTCGAGTTTTGATCAAACCTCAATAGTTTAACTTTTGCAAATGGAGTCTGAGCAGGGCTTATGGCATTTACCCAGGAGGCTAGGATAAAAGGATACTGGAGCTCAATAGTTTAAGGACAGTCTTTGTTTAATCATGTCTATATCTATATATTTATATCTATTTATCTATACACACATACACATATGTTCATTGTCATCTTTGATGAGATTAATTACAGAAGTGTGGTCATGTAGTACTTGACTTTCTGAGACTGATTAATTTGACTTAGTATGACTACCAGTTACATGCATATTGCTATAGTAACTCTTATTGTTAAATTAAAATTATTAAAATAATTATACAATAAAATAATATAAAATGATATGATATATAATAACTGACATAAAATAAATAATTGCATTTTATGGCTAACTAGTATTTTGTCATGTAAATACATCCCACATTTTCTTTATTACTTTCAGCTCATTGTCTACCACATGAGTCATGTATAGAGTACATTTTTTTCTTTTTCTTATTATTAAGAAGATGGAATATTCTAGACTTCTTGCCTCATCTATCTTCTAACCATCATCTAGATCTCAGCCTGTTGGATAGTTAAGATTACAGATATTGGGGCTGGGGATATGGCCTAGTGTCAAGAGCACTTGCCTCATATACTTGAAGCCCTGGGTTTGATTCCCCAGCACCACATATACAGAAAATGGCCAGGAGTGGCGCTGTGACTCAAGTGGCAAAGTGCTGGCCTTGAGCAAAAAGAAGTCAGGGACAGTGCTCAGGCCCTGAGTCCAAGGCCCAGGACTGGCAAAAAAAAAAAAAAAAAAAGAACTAGATTTCCTATGATGCCATAGTGATTCATCTGACTCATCTGATGAATTTGGGCAAGGAAAACTGATAAGATCTGAGAAGATTCGAAGCCAACCCAGGTAGGAAAATCTGAGTGACTCTTATCTCCAATTAACCATAAAAAGCCAGAAGTGAAAGTGTAGAGCATAAGTGACAAATTAGGCAAGAAGCTGAAGCCCTGAGTTCAACCTCTAGTCAGTTCTGTGCCTCACCCTACCACAAAAATCATGATTCATAAAAAGATAAAAAGATTACAGATATTAAGCCACTGGTACCTTGTTCATAAATTATTAAGGAGGAACAATATGACTATAATTTATTTCTTTGCATAAAATTAGCTATGTGCATGTGCATTTCTATCTTGCATTAGAATTTGTGGAAAAATATATTTTAAAATAAATCAAGACACAATGATATTTTTGTCAGTATTAGAATTAGTGCAGAAAAAATTGGCACGTCATTCCTTTATTTTATTTTTCTATGTATGTTACACATTATTTTGAAAGACTAGATATTAAGTGGTGCCTATTCTAACACACTTAGCTCATTCCCCTCATATATTCTCCTTGTGTAGCTACTTTATGGTATCCTTGTAAAATTTTAGGGCAAATAATTCCTTCTGGCAAAAGTTTAAGAAAAATTCACCTCAGCCAGATTAAAGTCCAAATTAACTAATCAATTTACTCACATACCACTTAATAAAATTTGAAATACAAATTACAAATGCTACTAATTATTTACTTGTAACTTCTTGTAGTATAAAAGACTAATGCCAGAGTTTTTCATAGTTTAAATGTAATTTATTTTACATTATTTAATGTTCTTTTTAAAGAACACCATTATGTTGATGAGAATATAGAATAAAATGGAAAGGAAAATAGATAAAACTTTCAGAAAGCAACGGAATTCTAGTTAACAAGAAATTATAGTTATATTGATATATATATTCTTTTTTCAAAGTTGAAGCTGACATTTTCCTCACCATTTGACTTTCCATAAACACCCACTAATTTGAAGCTTATGAACATTATTAAGGTCCATTATAATGATAACTATATGTCTCATTGATTTTATTGGTAAGAATTTCCAGAAAAAACAGAACCAATAAAATATTTGAATATTTAAATTTAAGTATTCAAATACATACATTTATTTTCATGAATTAGGTCCTATGTTCATTGGGTATGGTTATTTTAAAATCCCATGAAAATATTAACTGCGCTGGAAGCACAGATGTGAGTTCATATTATGTGTTTCAGACAAAAATGATTTTTTCCAAAAGACTTCAAATATTGATAATAAAATCAATAAGGCCCTCACATAATTGATTAATATCTGCTCACCTGCTTTTGTTATGAAAGAAACCTTTTTTTAATTAGAAAACTAATTGTAGATGTTACCCTCAGATATGACACTATTCACATTGAGTGCCAAATTATACACCTGGGTGTTACACCCAAGGCAAATTGACACATGTACACTAACATGTAATCACTTCCTTGTGAAATATACAGGTAAAAACAAATTTCACTTTACAGCTTTGTGTGATGAAAGTAGTCTACTATTTCACAATATCTTACCTAAAGAATATATGAATGATATACCTTTCATATGTTGAATGTGATAGTTCATCTACACCAATTCCTTCCAATTTATGAAAAATATTTTTCTAACATCTTTAAGTAGTTGAAGGAAGGAGTTGCCATTCACTCAAGCATTTTCTGAATGTAGTGCATCTTGATCCACATCCTTTTCAACATTCTAACCACAGCTTCTACCCCTTCTCTTACTGAATTTTAGGTTATGCATTGACACGTTTTTTTTCAGTTTAGCAATGTATCTTTTTTTGTTGTTGGCATTGGTGATCTTGAAATTGATGGCTTGAACTTAGGGCCTGGGTGTTTTCCTGAGAATTTTTATTTTTTCCTAAGGTTTGTACTCTATTACTTTGAGGCACAGTGTCACTTCTGGCTCTGTGGTGACTAATTGAAGATAAGAGTCTCACAGACTTTCCTGTCCTGGCTTGCTTCAATGAACCACAAATCTCAGCCACCTGAGTAGCTAGTATTTACATGTGTGAGCCACCAGGGCCCAGCTACAATGAATCTTTAACTACTATTTCCAACATATTTCTCAAGACTTCTACTTGCATGCTCTTACCTATGGACATAACACTTTAAAATTAAAACAAATATTGTAAGAAATAAATACATACTTGGAATTCATTCTATTTGGAAACAGAGTCTGTGAAGATGTAATCAGCAAAGGTGAAGTTCCATGGACAAGTTAAAGATTAAACCTAATGACAAAAGCATCATCTTTAATGATTCCTTAGCTTACTGCTGATATAAATGAAGTTTAATTACTACTAATGGTTTATTGTACACCTAAGTTAAGACACAACTGGAACCCAAATAAAGTCTTTAGTCATCTTTGTTTATTAGGCACACCTTCTTGGAATCAGTATTCCTTTCACACAAAAACAGAAGTATGTACAATTCTCAAGGCATTTTCTGACAACTGTCACGTGAAGTGTACATAAAATTTTAGTTGTGTCCTGGGTGACATCTACTAAAACTCATCCTTGAGAGCTTTAAGCAGAACTTTAAACTATTGTTGTCATGTACAGAAAGCTTAATAACTAATTTTCTGATTATATTGTTCAGGCACCATAAATTACATTTAATTTACAGGAATTGAAATGGCAGTTTGATATGTGATTAAGATCAAATTTAATTTCCTACTAAAATTACTAAGTTGGAAAAACCAGCATTACAATGTGTTTGTAAGAACTTACAAATTGGTTTTACAATAGTTCCTCCATGAATATGTGCATGTGTATAAATAGCTTCTTTTCAGAATTTAATTTATTAGCATCCACTGCAGTTTGAAATGCTATTCTGTAATCAGTTATTGGATTTCTAAATTTTCAGTTCTGTTTTCAGTATCTCTCAAAAGATAATTTTGAAAATGCTGGAAGGTGAAAAATCAGTAGTAAATGTAACTTTCACTGTCTAAGGATGTTTACCAATTATGTGTTATTGTGAAAACAAGACAAACCACAAAAACTAGACCCAAGACTATACAATTTAAAGCAGACTCCTTTGTTTACATTGAGATTCTTCATCCATGTGGGTTTCACTAATCTGAATGATTCTTCTTACTATGGCTCTGCTGTGAAACTGGATATTTCCCAACCATGCTAGACTGTCTAGAGAATTCCTGCTTGGAGACAGCACATTTATCACCTCACTTTAATAGATGGT
Organism: Perognathus longimembris pacificus; assembly: GCF_023159225.1. Classification (NCBI taxonomy): domain Eukaryota; kingdom Metazoa; phylum Chordata; class Mammalia; order Rodentia; family Heteromyidae; genus Perognathus; species Perognathus longimembris. The sequence continues at coordinate 28,515,967 of NC_063163.1, forward strand.
TAACATGTTAGAATAGCCAGATGACAATTCTCCCAATATCCTATAACCTGCATATGCCAATTTTTTGTGACACTTGCCAGAGTTCTAGAAGAAAATGATTGTGGGAAAGGTCTCTTGGGTCACAGGCTCAGATCTCTCAAAATCCCATTCATTCCACATGATGATTCAGATATGTGATTCAAAAACCATAATCCACCCAGACAGGAGGCATAAATGCATAGACTCTATTTTTTAGACCACATAATAATGCAAAGATGTGATTAAAAGTTGGGTACCGGGCTGGGGATATAGCCTAGTGGCAAGAGTGCCTGCCTCGGATACACGAGGCCCTAGGTTCAATTCCCCAGCACCACATATACAGAAAACGGCCAGAAGTGGCGCTGTGGCTCAAGTGGCAGAGTGCTAGCCTTGAGCAAAAAAGAAGCCAGGGACAGTGCTCAGGCCCAGAGTCCAAGGCCCAGGAATGGCCAAAAAAAAATAAAAAATAAAAAAATAAAAAATAAATAAAAAAAGTTGGGTACCAGGTATCTCACACCTGTAATCCTAGCTACTCAGGAGGCTGAGATCTGAGAATCAACGATTGGAAGTCAGCCAAGGCAGGGAAGTTCATTAGACTCTTATCCCCAATTAAACACCAGAAAACCAGAAGTGGCACTGTGGCTCAAACTAGTAGCATGCTAGATTTGAGCATAAAAGGAAATGCAGAATGCCCAGACCCTGAATTCAAGCCCCACAACCAACAAAAATAAATAAAATAAGCCAAATGTATTTAGAACAAATGTGATTGCAATATTGAATAAAGAACTCTGGTCATTTTAAAGAGTCAGACAAAAAGTATTTGTCATTAAAAAATAGCAGCTTTGGGCTCTAAACAAGGACTTTGACTTTCATGACATACAAATCATTTTAGGAATGTTTATTGAATGTGAGAAGAGTCTTAATGGCATTCAGATTACTTAGCATTACTTCAAGTCAGAGTAGATTTTTTTAAAATTAATTTTATTGTCAAGGTGATGTACAGAGGAGTTACAGTTAGGTAAGTGAGAGAGTACATTTTTTGTCAAACTTGTCACCTCCTTCCTAATTTTCCTCGCACCTTCCCTCCTCTTCATCCCCCCTGCATTTGATTCTCTAGGTTGCTTTGACAAGTGGAAGACTGTTGGGGTCAGCTGCACCTTTAAGGGGCCACAGCTGACCTCAGCCTGTCCCTCCCCTTCCTGTCTTTAACCAGAAGAGAAGGAAGTCTGACATCACTTGAGGGACAGCTCCTTGGGACCAATCAGGGGCCCCTCTCTTGTACCCGCCTTTGGAGTATATCTGGGAGGTTCCTCATTTGAATAAACAGAAGCCTTAGAGGTTTTCTTCAGGGACCCACGCGCCCATGTCGTTCTTTGGCGGCTTTGGGGCACCCTGCGACCACACGCCACTGCGGCTACCCGTGGCCATTGCTCCCTGGTGAGCGGTAATGGACCACCAGGAAGGGGCGGACAAGCCCCTTCCCCCCCAAGCGAGGGGAATTCGAGAGAGACGAGGCTGCCTGTGGCCATTGCTCCCACATGAGAGCGATAAAGGGCCACCCAGGAAGGGGCAGACAAGGGAGGGGAAGGAGAGAGAGAGAGAGAGAGAGAGAGAGAGAGAGAGAGGAGAGCCCACAAAAGACACAGTTGTGTATTGTTCAGCACATCAGTATTTTACATTTATAATCAACTCACTTAGTCTGCCATCCCACAGTACAGTAAAAATCATAGGAAAAGACGTAGAATATCTTTTTAAAAATAGATCTGCCATAAGCCTTCATGGTGAGAAATATACCATCACATAACTCTTCATAGTTTTTACTTTTTTTTTTGCCAGTGTTGGGACTTGGACTCAGGGCCTGAGCACTGTCACTGGATTCTATTTGCTCAAGGCTAGCACTCTGCCACTTGAGTCACAGCACCATTTCGGGCCGTTTTCTGTATATGTGGTGCTGGGGAATTGAATCCAGGGCTTCATGTATACAAGGCAAGCACTCTCACCACTAGGCCATATCCCCAGCCCCAGTTTTTACTTCTTAAAATGCTTCTTTTGAATCTTCATATATCTTCTCTGCATCATCAAAACTTATTCTATCCATAAAGAGAAGTTAAATAAATCTTTAATTGGAAAGTGGTCATTTTTATTAATTGGATGTGGATTTACCTTTTCAGAACTTATTTATAAAGCATTAAATCAATTTACAGACAGAAATATGAAGAAAGAAACAACATGAATCAATAGATCAAATGTTGCAAACTGAAATATAATACAATTGTGATGGATTGATATGGACAATATGACACCAACATCCTACTTTCTGCACAGACAACGGTAGTAGAAAGGCTGTTGTGCACAGTCCTGCAAATCTACTCTCTAAATAAGCACCCAAAATGACTTGGAGTCATCAGATAATATGTCTAGGAAGGTGAAATTGATTTTAATAATATCTTTATTTGTGTCTTCTGATAGTTAACCATGGTTTAATCATTTTCAGAATAAGATTAGTTTATTTTGCATTCTCTTTGTAATTAATTGTGATTCTTACTTCCAGTGTACTCACTTGAGACAGTTCTGGAGCAGAACACTGTATTTCTGGTTTGAGTTCCTCCATTTCTCTGTTCTTCTAGCTGTTAAAAGCAGTCAGAGTGAGTTTCACACTAACATAGAAGCAAACATAATTTGAGCAAGAGGCCATTGCTGAACCAAAATGCTACATGCCAATTCTTCAATGCTATGGTTAAAACATCTGAAGTTAAATTCTGCTCATTTCTAAAATGTGAATATAACTCAATATAATTTCTCTTTTGATTTCAATATCATTGCAGTTAATGTACTCTTTTGTTTATGTTAACCATCTCTGACATGAACCTGTTCATTCAAAACATTTTGCTGAAAATTCCGTCATTTTTTTTAATGCCAATTTATGACAGCTATCTTAGTGAGTCTATTCAGCTTTTGAATTTTGACATAAGATCCCTATGGATATATATATATATATATATATATATATATATATATATATATGTGTGTGTGTGTGTGTGTGTGTGTGTGTGTGTATATATATATATATATATATATATATATATATATTCCCTAGCCCTATATATTTTATGTATTTTCAATGGTACCATACTCTGTCATGGACTAAAATCTACCAGAAATAATAATAATTGGTAAGAATACTATATGTCAAACATTATTTTATTTAATTAATTTTTCATTTATTGTCAAAGTGAAGTACAGTGCAGTTACAGTTTCATATCTAAGGCAGTGAGAACATTCCTTGTTCAAGTTGTTACCTCCTCCCTCATTTTCCCCCGCCTCCCCCCTCCCTGCTCCCTGGCCCATGAATTGTACAGTTGGTTTACACCAAATGGTTTGTAAGTATTGCTTTTGAACAGAGGATAAAAAGACAAATTATTTCAAACAGTATTTTAGGTTACCATTTCAATGATCAGCTGTAAGCAAAGCAGATCATTGCTTATAATGTGTCTTGGCTTCATACACTTAGGTAAAGTTCTTGATAGTAAAGGTTTGACCTCTTCCCAGTGTAGAGGGGGCTCTGTCTGTAGAGTGCCTCCTTAGAAATTGGATTTTCACTCTTCCCTGGGTATCCATCCCAGGTTGTACCCTGTTCTGAAGAACTTGGACTAGCCAATTGCCTAACTGTTCTGTATTTTTAAGAATGGTAAGACATTATAAGATGTCTGAAGTTTTGGGATATGTAATTCAAAAGAAGAATCCATTGTGGTAAAAACACTTCTTTGAACATTTTAATTAGTAATGATATTTGTTGAATATAAGCATATAAAATTATGTTGAAAGTATTAAATCATTAGATCCAGGTGATTATTATATACATATATATATATATTCTATCACTTTACTTTACCTATGATTAATATGATAAAATACTAATTAGTGAAAATATAAGCAAAATATAAGTATTATCTAAATAGCCATTAGTGAGAAATACTTTTTTCAAAGTGTTGTTTACAGTTAATAGACAACCACAATATTAATGAGGCATATAAAGAAAAAAATTCTATGTTCTTACATTTCTGTGTTGTATTTTTGTCTTCTTTATCAGGCCTAAGCAACAGCACAGAAAACTAATAAAGGGAATTAATCTTTCCCTAGGAATGATGTATTTTTTTTTTGTTTTTTTGCCAGTCCTGGGCCTTGAACTCAGAGCCTGAGCACTGTCCCTGGCTTCTTTCTGCTCAAGGCTAGCACTCTAACACTGAGCCATAACACCACTTTTGGCCTTTTCTGTTTATGTGGTGCTGAGGAATCAAACCCAGGGCTTCTTGCATGCAAGGTGAGCACTCCACCACTAAGCCAAATTCCCGGCCCTGGAATGATATATTTTGAATTACATGTTGGGGCCTATTGCTGTTCAAGGAATATTTTACTTGGTTTGTTTAACAATGAATCTATAAGAAATATATTTGTTTCATATTAGTCTCTTGTCGGGGTTTTTAGTCACCCCTCCCCTTCCCCGACCTTCGGGAGAGATGGGGAAGGAACGCCCGACCAGAGGAGCCAAGAAAGGAAAGGGCGGACAGACTGCCTGCACCCAGCCCTCCCTCACCAGAGGACAATCAGAGGCTTCCAGGGAGTCAAGTCAGTGCAAGATCTCTTTTATTGCGGGGAGCTCGTGTAACTAATATAAGGCACAGGAGCCAATCAGGTCAAAGATCAGCAGGAAGGGGAGGGGTATATATGCACCTATCTAGGGTCTGTAAGGGGAGGCATGAGCTGTACATCAGGGTGGAAGAGCCAGGGACCAATCCTAGAGGCGGCCTAATTTTTTGTCACAGCCCACAGAACCACCTCTGGGTTCACCATCAGGCGCCATCTTAGCCACATGTGGCTGAGAAACAGGTGGGGCTGGCTAGTCTGGGCAGTTCCCACAGTCTCTGATTTGTCTGAAGTTAGAAGACTTTCTATTAAAGACTTTCTATTTTATACTCTGATAGACTGTACCCTGGATAAAAGATTTATTTTAATTAAGACAACTGTTTGAATGACTTCTGTGTTAATCTTTACACAGTAAACACTAAAAGCTTCTCAATAGTCTACAAGACTCTACATGATATGACCCATGGACTTTTCCTTAACCTCATTTCTGCATACACCTCCCTCTGTTCACTCTCTTTAAGCACTACAGGCTCCTCTTTATTCTTCACACATGCAAAGCAAATTCTAACCAGAATGTTCGTTGTGCATTTATCTGCAATATCAAATTCCATTCTTTGTTCTTTTAGGTTTTTGCTGTTGTTTAACTGTCACTTTTCAGTCCTCCTTTTAATCTGTACAACATCAACTACTCTTCTCATTCTTATGTATTTAATTCAAGGCAAAAAGTGTATAACAAGTACATTAACTATATGTTCTGATTAGGTAATATAGACAATGAAGAGAACATTTAGTTTCATTCCAATGTAAAGTGGGAGAAACACATTCCCCAGCACTGACTGGGCATAATGCATAAGTGGGCCTAATGCATCTTTGGCAGACTAAGGGGCCCTGGAGACTTAGGGGTGTTCATCAATGATACACCCACAAAATTCCTGCTCATTATCTGCACATTCAGCCATCCACTAGCCATCTAAAATTGGTATCTCTTTTTAGACAATGGTGTTGAGAGCTAAATATTGCAAATTGTGTATAGTTATAATTGTAATAGTTCCCTATTGCATCCCAAGGAAAGCTTTTAAGGAGATGTATGAGATTGTTTAACTTTTAAAATTAATTGACTTAGTCATGTAAATCTGTAGCTGGATACAATTATCTACCAAACTTTTTTACTGTAACTCATCAAACTCATTTATTGATAAAAAAAAAATTCCTCTTCTATTTGTTTCTAGATGCCTACTGAGTTCAGTGTCCACACTAAATATTTGGCATATTCTACGGTAGAAATGTCAGAAACAAATTTTAATCTGTTTTTATTGAGCATACATCTTTTAGAAATAGTCTGAGTCATATTTACTCATTTGAAATTTTTGGCACAGATGAATATTTTCTGGATTTCCCTAAATTGTTATTTATAATTTACTGTAATTTTAACCAATTAAAAATATTGAGTTTTTTTTTCACCTATGCTCATTGATGAAAGCTATACTAACAACAGTAAGAATAGTAATATTTTACATATTTTAGCTTTTTCATCACAGATATGTTAAGACTGTTACGGGAAGCACTTAAAAGTTCACTACAAAATAAGAGTGAAACAAAAAAAATTAAAAACCCAATGATATACCTTTTTTTTTTTAAAAAAAAAAGAAATAACATTAAATAATTAAGCAAATTCCTGGTTATTTTGATTGGTATTTCACCCAAATTCAGACTTGTGTTTTATTGAGAATGGGAGTGCATCATTTGTAGTCAGAGGTTCTATGCCTCATTTTTCAACTCAAAGTGTCTCTCATTTATAATAGTGACTTTCTTAATTCCAATCTAGATGGAGAATACAATTGACATCCTACTGAATTGAATGAGACAATGATATCCAATGTGCACATATATACAAGTGATCTGTAAGATACTGATTGAAAACTGATTCCTTTTTTTTCAATTACATTATAGCTAGCATATTTAAAAATGCTTCTTAGTTGACATTTTTGGTTGGTCCTTTGAATGTCTTTTTCTTTTGTTAACTATGGAATTACTACGCCAAAACTTATCCCAAACTCTGATTAGAGAAGCGACTTGAGAAATGATATTGCGTGGCTATGAGAAACGAGAGAGCAAGTCAATTGAGTCTTTCCCGTGTGTGTGTGTGTGTGTATGTGTGTGTGTGTGTATAAGTACATATGTATATATGTATATATATGTGTGTGTATATACATATGTATGTACATTTAAATTAGATAAACAAGAGAAAAGAGAAGAGGGTGTTTTGGCATTTGCATCTATGATCCATGTGTAGCATATCTGCTTTGTGGATAGTTGAGACAATTTTTTCATCATTACATTCTTTTCTTAATCAAATAAATTCAATAGGGAATTCTAGTACTTAGGTTCTGAATCAATTAAATTCAACAGGGCATTCCAGTAACATAATTTAAAATAAAATGATACTTTATATATGAAGTGCTATTCATGATTAAATTTTTTTCTGCTATTTCTTTACTTTTATATGTTTGGTGAACTGAGTACATGTGTTCATTAATACAGCCAACTTATCAATTTTATTCTAAGAGAGATCTAACATAATTTCTTTTTATTTACTGGGCTGTGTTGAATACATGGAAGTTGCCAAAATAGTAATTCCCTTCTTAAAATTTCACATGGATCAAAAAGAGAGCATATTTATTTCCTACATAACTAAGGGCATGGTGGTTGAGTTGCTGTAAAAGAAATCCAGCAAATAGTGAATCTATAAGTTTTAAATAAAAATAACGTTTACATTCTATTTTTCAGTGATGTAAATTATGAAAAATTAATTTGAATATTTTATTACCTTTTGTTTCATTCAGAATGTGAAACTTGTGTCGGTTTGCTTATTTGGGTTTCTATTTATATCACTGCATGTTCAAACAGAAGAATTAGATGAAAGGACATAATAATAATTGTTTACTCGAGAACTATTTAGCTATTTTAGGCATCAGGTGTACTTCTCTATTGAAAACTGAGAAAAGAATCAGCAAGGCTTATAATGTGAATAACAAGAATTAATAAGTATGGATTTGACAAACTTGACAAGTCATTTTTTTTATATTTCTTACTAATTTCAGCACCTATCCCCAAAGCGTATGTTGTCAATATTCATAAGAGTCCAACAAAGATTGTCAGACTTGACAGGTGCTGCATGTATTACATAATTACACTGACCACCACCAGCAACCTAGATCTTACCCAAGATACTGCAATACACTGAATGAGAGAGTGTGCATGAGAAAGAAACACAATACAGTAAAAGTTAAATAAAGACATACTTCATATACTGAATTTTTATATCTGCCTTACATTTATATTTTGAATCTATAATACAAAATATATTGAATCATGAGTTTGGGGCTATTATTTGTGAGATCACTACCCTTATGACAGGGACTCTTTGTTCATATGAGGATAAAAAGAATGGGAATTGGAGGCTAACTGAAAAAGGTGTCTTGCCACAACCTGACCATGTTAGCATCCTCATTTCATACTTCCAGACTTTAGAAGAATGAACACACTCTCCTGTGTGTTTTCTCCTGTGTCCCCTTTCTTTGGGACTTTGTTAGAGTTGCCTGAAGTTTAGCCACTATTTTAAGAAAAAGCAAGACAATCTTAGAAATCTAGCACTCTCCAATAACCAGGTTTTCAGTCTGAGAATATGTATCCTTTCATCTAATTCATAGAATTGTTTCAAAGCATGAGCACCCAGTCGGAAGGGGCTGAATTTCCTAATATGTATGTATGTATGTATGTATGTATGTATGTATGTATGTATGTATGTATATATGTGGATATATATATACATATATATGATTCATTCTTTGACATTGTGACTGCAATATGCATTAAGTAAAATGGTACTATGAAAAACAAAATTCAAAAAACAAAACTGTTTATGTTGGCATGATTGTGATTTCATAGTGTATCAAGTATTGTATTTAAGTTATCTACTTGTTAAATTTCCGTAGTCATGGAATCCTTATAGAGTTTCCTAAGTAAGTTGACTAAAATTAAATTTGTTGAGATAAAATTAGATTACCAATTTTAATTCTCTGAGTTTATTTATTTATTTATTTATTGCCAGTCTTGGGCCTTGGACTCAGGGCCTGAGCACTGTCCCTAGCTTCTCTTTGCTCAACGCTAGTACTCTGCCACTTGAGCCACAGTGCCACTTTTGACCGTTTTCTATATATGTGGTGCTGGGGAATCGAACCCAGGGCTTCATGCATAGAGGCAAGCACTCTACCACTAGGCCATATTCCCAGCCCCCTTATTTTTATTTCTATTTAATTAAATATGGTATTAAGTTCTGCAATTAGTTATGTCTGTAAACATGTAACCATTTGCTCATTTCTAGGCTTGTTTCTCAAATACCATAAACAAATTAAGACAATATTATGTGTAAATAACCATATCTTGCAATGAATAAGTAATGACATTTAATAGACTTGAATTCAAGGACAAGACAAGTGAAAGTTTCAAAGTCTTTTTGAATTAGTTAATAAAACTGTTGAAATGTTTAGTTATTTTAAAGGGAAATGTATTTTATAAATATATTGATTAACAGATTTGAAGGAAACCAGGGGAAAATCATGCTAACTTTCCACAATTTGCTTTTCTTTTGCAAATTTTAACACTTTATATGAAATAGATTTTAAAGGAAATTGTAGGATATAATTTCTTTTGAAATATCTTAACCATACTGAATATTTTATTGGCTTCATACTGTTCTCTTTCTAAAATAAGAATTAATTTGTTTCTAATAGAAGCCTTTGGGACTTAGATAATCAAAAAATTAAATTTTTAAAGAAATTATTATGACCACAACCAATTAAAAATAAATAACCCCAGGCATAGTGGTCAGTACATACCTATAATTATGGCACTGGTAAGGTGGAGGTAGTAACATTAAGAATTTGAGACCATCATGGACTACATAGTGAACTTAAGGCCATCTTGGAATACTTAATGAGTCCATTTCTCAAGAAAAAAGAAAATAATTACATAGGGGCTTTAAATTATTTTTAAAGTGCAAGATCTTTTCAAGTTTTTCAGCTCTTCTGTTCAGTTTTGTAAACATTTATTATAGCCTATTTAACAAAAATATTGTTACGTCATGACCAGTTGAAAATACATATACTCTTTTAGGAGTTAAATATTTTGAAATATCAGACTACTGAATTGTTATCAATGTTAGAGAATTATGATTTTGTAATTGAAGTATTTGGCTTATTTTCAAGCCAATATACATTTCAACACTTTGCTTTTCCATTTCTATATTTTTCAAAATCTTTTTGTTGTTGTTCTTTAGGTACTATCCTACCAGAATATTTGTACAGAAGTTTGAAACGGGAACAGCATAGAAAGCAATATACAGATTCACTACAGAATGTTTTTAAAATGAAACGCTTTTTGTCATACTTAAAAAGTAGTGTATTACAATTTGAACCAATAGCTATCTATTACATGATCGATTGAATCTAGGCCAAAAGGTATTTCTCTGTCATAATATTAATACATTTTAAAAATCATTCCATTATTAAAGTAAACATTGTTCTTTTTAAAAGAAACCTACACAATGGAAAAGTTACATATGAAAAATGTATGAAAATAGAAAAAATCCATAATTTCGTCCTAGTATTGCTTTTGCTTACATTTTCAAGAATTCAATTTGAAATTGTATATTATATATATATGTGTGTATACACATAAACACACACACACACACACACGTTCTTTGTACAAGGATTTGACATAAGTCTTCATCTTGTTGTACTCTAGCAGCCCGCTTACTCCTGGCTGTTCACCTACTCCTTGATATATACTTCCACATTCAGCTTATTTCTGGTTAATTGGAGCTAAGAATCTCTAAGATTTTTCTTCCTTGTTTGTCTCTTAACTGTGGTCTTCAGCTCGTAGCCTCCTGAAGAGCTAGAATTATAGGCATTAATCACTGGTACCTAGCAATTGCTCTGATGTTTTCATGTTTAATTTCCTTTTAGATAGTGGACACTTTCTCTTGTGGACACTTGTGAAAGACTTCAACTATTAGTTTATCAACTGCATATAAAATTATTTATTAGTAAATATGATATAATTTATAAACTATGCTAGGATACAGGAAATGCTGATTTTTAGCACTTAAAGGTAGCATACTTATAGCAAAGATAATTTATCAATTTACTATGAGCATCCAAGTATTTTTCACTTTTTCTATTTTCATATATTCTTAATTTTTAACTTAAAATATGTGGGCATTGTGATGTAGTTAGCTTACGAGAAAATATGAAGAAAGTGTTTTAAAATCTTATGAAGGAACAGAGTAAAAGTTTGAAACATTTCTTTGATTGGAAACAGGTGATACCTTCTAATCCTTACTTTAAATGAAAGTTTGGGTTTCTATTTGGTTTCGTGTATGTGTGTGTGTGTGTGTGTGTGTGTGTGTGGGTGTGTGTGGGTGTGGGTGTGTAATTTTCTTGCAAGAAATTACAGGAGCCCAGATCCCTGAATCCCAGCAGCATTAAACTCCAAAAATCTCTTGCAAATGAGCACACAGTGATTTCTGTAGCCCCAAATAAACTGTCAATAGAAATGTAAGGTGACGTTTAACTTCCAACTGGCCTTAGTACTGCATATCTTTGAACTGTGAAACCATATCCTTGGTTCAGCCATTTTCTAAAAAAACTATAATGAGTTATACTGTTATCAGTAACCTTAGCATAGTGTGATATCCAAACAAAACTGCTGTATTAACTAAGTTGTAAGAAAAAAAATAAAAGAAAAAAAAGAAGAAAGAAAATAAAATTAGAAGGAAGGACTATTAATACATGGAAGTGAATAATTACAAAATTTTTTAAAAAGCAATTGAATATTTATGTAGTCTTAAAACGATTCACTGTCATGAATTTTTAACGTATAATTTTGCCTATTTACAGCTCATATAAAATGTCTTAAATATTAAAAACCACTAATCTAATTAAAATATTTTCAAATCGCTTTTTATGAACAAATTTCTCACTGATTGCTTGGGGTATTTTTGGAGATTTTTATATAAGAATTTCCAGTTTACAAATTAAACAAACAAAAATATATATTTAGGATATGGAGAATATAGTTTGGAAATGTTTTGAGGAAGATTTATTTAGGAAATATTTTGAGGATGTATTGTAATAGTTTACAATGAGTATTGTTAAAAGCCTCACATCAAAATATTTCCCAAATGCTTCCATTATTTTGCCTGGAAAGAGATTGAAGTGACATATTTTAAACAACTTGAAGCATAATTAATGCATATTGGGAGATCACTGAAATTTATGTATTTATCATTATTTGCCATAGATTTTTTTTAGTTTAATTTCTATTAACACACATGACTATTTATAAGGGATTACATGGTGATGCTGCCAAAACTGAGTAAAGCATGTATTTAACAATTTCACCTTCCCCTTTATATTTACTCATTATTCTCCTCCCACATTCTCTAATGTGTTTGGCGGGTCATATTGTTCTGTCTTTATATTCACACACAGACACACCCATATTCATATTTATGGTGTAAAGTATGCATCCTATAATAAGAAATTTATTCCTTGAGACTTTCAAATTATGCTATCCTTCTATTTGAAGATGATACATTGATGGTGGTACTAGTGATTTTGACTGCCAGATTGAAAACAATGACTTTTTTTTTTTTTTTCTGGAGTGAGGTGGTATCTCAGGGTTGTTTTTTTTTTTGTTTGTTTGTTTGTTTGTTTATCGGAGAGACAGTAGAAAACAATGACTTTTAATCAGCTTTCCATATATAACTTTTAATGAGTACAGGTTATCAGTCCACTGAGATTAAGTGAGGATAAAGACTGTTGTTTTCCTGCACTTGACAGCAATAAAATGGTACATGTTCCTAGTCTCAAAATAAATGCAAATTAGAGCTATCTACTATCTCCAGGTTCTCATTTGTCTTTTCTGTTTTTACATGTGGTGTTATCACAACCTCAAGTCTGATAGAACCAATTTTATGAAGAACACAAGGGACAAAAAGAAGCAAGAATGAAACAATCTGTTTTAAACAAAACAGTAGTGTTCTCCTTTTACCTTCAACAATGTTTAATCATTTGAAATTATTATTGAAGTAACTCTGGTCTCTCCATTTTAACACTGTCTTGGGGAAACCACTGGAGTTAAAAACAAAACAAAATACAGACAAAAACAGACCAGAGAATATAACTCAGGCTTTCCAGGATATGGGGTATCATTCCCTAACCTGAGGAAATAGGGAATAATCAGTGATAAAAGTCAGTAAGTTTCACAAAAAGGAGTGAAAAATACTTCACAAATGACATTGACAATATTTTCATAAATTTCTCAAAATATTACTACAATTGCATTGGATACCACTTAACTAGGAAAAACACCTTTCCAGTCATCTGACATAGTGGTGAAAGGAGAGGGAAAATTCTATTGTTATTAACCATATGTTTATGTTTGCAATGAGTCCACAACTATATGAAAACAGGCATTACTAATAGAAAGACCTGCTATAATTTCTAAGTACCACTTGCTGTGAAATTAGATCAATGAAAAGTAGGATGCATCTTTCATTTTCCTTTCTAATGTTACAGTTTACTTGGGAAAAAAACATATACACCACAATGATATTTAATATTATAGATGGCACAGCGATTAAGAATTTAATAGTAGATAAATAATTTAACTTAATATGTAGATATCTAGTACTCAAAGGATGAAAGAGAGAGAGAGTTTTAAGTTGGCATTAAGTTTTCATCTCATTTTAGATGATTTCAGGAGATAAGCCATTCACTGTTTGATAATAATGAAGTCTGAAAGGCTGGCCACTGGGAATTTTTGACACAAATACATAAATTCCCCTGTTCTTGACAGTATTAATAATCCTTTTGCTTTGACAAAAGACCTTCAAAACACTGGGTCATAATAGGAAGTAAGAGAAGCTTAGAGAAAACTCTAAACCTTACGTTGTTGTTTATATTGAAATTGTAAGTGGAGAAATTATTGCTCAGTAAACTCTACTAACAGTATAAATATCACTGCAACGTAAGTACCTATGTACATAGATTGGTATGCATGCTCATGGATGGGACGTGTGTGTATTTATGACCGCAGCTAATTGAAAAGTTATGTATTATTAAATTCCTGGAAAAGCAGGATAGCTGTGTGTGTGTCTGTTTTCCTGGAAGAAGTGAAACTTTTCTGGTGTTTTTATAGTGAGGGAACATAACTCTCTCCCAATGTGCAGTACTGTGTTCATGTGATATTGATCTGTATGAGGTACCATTTCCCTTACACTGTGTCCTGTAACTATGGTGTTTATAACATTTTTATGTCATTGGTACATGCTGCCTACTCTATAAAAGCGATATAAGAAGAAAAGGCCACAAATCAGTTTGATCTATTAGACACACTTGCAAACAAACAACAACAAAAAAATAACAACAACCAAAAAACCCAGAATATTTTTAAAGTGTCTTTGAATAATATGAAAATACTTGCATAATATTCAGTTCCAATATTAGTTCAATATTCTGGACACAGTCAGAATTTATTACATCCAAATAAAGATTTAGTTATTAGGTTTAGTCACAAATATGATTCTGCAGATACAAAGACAAAAAGCAAAAGGGAGAAATTTTTGTCCCCCAAAATGTGTTTACATAATATCCAAAAACTATCTCAAGTCCCCTCCTCATCCCCCAAATAGTTTATTTTAGTGCAGTAGGCTGTATTTTCTTGGCTATTTGTACCACTAATAGCTAAAAGATTTGGAAAATGACAAGACCTTCCTAATTCATTTCCTGAAGTAAGGAATCACTGTATTTGGGAGGAGGGGGGAAGAGTGCATTTGAAGTCCTTTGCAACCTGCCATTATCAGAGAGTTATTAATCCTACTTCTTTGCCGTTTTAAAAATGACAGGGATTTGTCCCATATTTCCCCAAGGCCTCTGTGTGCAATTAGCCATTAGATTCACTGAATAATTACTTCATTTTTCATGTAAAATGTACTTGATTTATTATATAGTTGGGGAGGAATGGCAGAGACAGGTCAACAGCAGTTAGAGAAGATTAAAGTAGATACTCTATTTAACTGTGGAAGCAAACAATCCCTTGAAATGGATGGAAGTTGAAGAAATGATCTTTCCACTACTTTAAAAATTAACATGAGCAAAGAGAGATAGGTTTAAAATCAAAATTCTGACTTACAAAAGCTAGGTCAGTAAAAAGTCAGACATTATTTCAGGACAAATGTAAGAAAAATTAAGATGTTAACTATAAGGATTTTTGTTCGGCTTTTTTTTGTAGTTTTACTATTTAAAATAAATGTGAGAACTTTGTCACAATATTTCTTTCAAGTTTTTGTTGTTTTGTTTAATTTGTTTTGTTTTGTTCCTAGGGCTTGAACTTGGAGCTTGGGCACTATCTATGCATTTCTTTGGCTCAAAGCTAAAGCCCCACTTGAACCACAGCTCTACTTTTGGATTTTTCTTGTATTTAATTGAAGATGAGAGTCTCAGGGACTTTCCTGCCCTGGCTGGCTTTGAACTGCAATTCTCACCTACCGAGTAGGTAGGATTGCAGGCCTTATTCATACCCACCTTACTTTAAAAAAAAGTCCTGTTTGGGTTGGGGATGTGGCCTAGTGGCAAGAGAGCTTGCCTCCTATACATGAGGCCCTGGGTTCGATTCCCCAGCACCACATATACAGAAAACGGTCAGAAGTGGCACTGTGGCTCAAGTGGCAGAGTGCTAGCCTTGAGCAAAAGGAAGCCAGGGACAGTGTTCAAGGCCCAGGACTGGCCAAAAAAAAAAAAAAAAGTCCTGTTAAAAATTATGCTAAGACAATACTTTCCTAAATGGAATTTTCCTTTATCATGGGTAGGTTACTTTGACATAGCTAAATGATATTTCATACAATGATAAAACAGATATGACTAGTTTAGGATGATGAACAATTTTTTTCTTTTGACTAGGTATGCATAGTTTATGTAATTGATAGTATACATCTGAAAATTATAACTTACTTCCTTGGGAAAATGAATTTCAGCAAGTTGCTAGTATTTGTTTCTGATGGTACAAGTGTGTTATCACTTTGAGCTCCTCAGTGGAGTAGTTTCCTTCTGTGGTGTTGGCATCCGAGGAGAGGATAATTGAGTGACCTTGTGTTGTTGCAAAGGAAAGCCAATTCAGTAATGGAAGAGCCTCCTGTGAAGGGAGCTGCTGGGAATTTTCATTGCCCAATATAACAAAGCAGGGTGAATCTTTCCAAAAGTATCACTGAGCTCCAAAGACACTGCACTTTCACTTGCTTTGCCTTTTCTGTTTCCAGGTTTGTAATTCTAGTAATCTGATAAGTGTGGAAAGGACAAGATGAAAAGAAAAGCTAATCCATCAGGATTACTAACCTTTCTTTTAATGACCTTATTGTTTGTTATGCAAATAATTGTTTTTGTCCCTAGTAACACCTTCTGTTCTTGCATTGAATACTCTACTGCATAATAAATTGCACATAGAATTATGTTAGTTTTATTTTAAAATATTTATGCAGAATCATGATTTGTATGTCAAAAAGAATTGTAATCATGATTAGTGCCTGATCATTTTTTTCCTTATAAATGACTTCTTAAGTTTTTGATATTCTTTTGCAATTTATTCATTCACAGATAAACAGCATGCATCTTTTGGGAGTTCAGTGTGTTATTGCCACATACTTTGAGTTTGTGTATTCATCAATTTGGGATTAATAGGCTTTCCATACTTCCAGATATTCATCAATTCTTTCTATCGACAAAATTCAAAATCTTTTCTATGTATGCATGAGTGTATGTACATATGTGTGTCTGTCTATCTATCTATCTATCTATCTATCATCTATCATCTGTGTGGTGTGTGTGTATGTGTTTGTGTGTGGGAGTGGATTAATGGATATTGAATTTAGGGTCTCCTCCTCTTCGATTTTATGTGTAGGTTTGGCACACTCCCACTTGAGCCACAACTCTATTTCTGTCTTTTTGCTGGTTAACTGGAGCAAGTGTATCAAGGCTTTTTCTTCTTTCACTGGCTTCTAAGTGTGACCCTCAGTTCTCAGCCTTCTGTGTAGCTAGGACTATAACTTATAAGTCATCAGCATCTCTCTATTTTGTTTGTAATTTGTTTGTATCTATTTTGTTTGTAATTATTTTTTACTATTATGTTCTTAATCATTTGGGGCCACCACTTCAAATTATACTTTGATTTTTTTAATGTATTTTTCTTACATAGTTCCAACCAACTCGTCATCACATTTTATGATCAACGCCAAAACATAGAAAGTAAAAAAAAACAAGTTTTACATTGAATTACCAGAAATATGCTCAAAAATGCCTCTGAAAAGTGTCAAATGATACTTTTTATAAATTCAAAAGTAGGGACAAGAATAAATGCAAAGAAAAAAGGATTGACTTGTAGGGTCACAGTATTTGGGGAAATTTGTATCACATACATGAAGTGCTGAATTCAAAAAGAAAAAAGACTTGTTTGTCTTTCAAAGAAATGTGACATGAAAATATTACTGGTTAGAAATTTTTCTTCTTCTTTTTCTTTCTTTATTTTTTGACTACTTGAGCTAAGTACTTAGCTATATTTTATTCTGGCATTTACTTTAATAATATACAAATGATTTCAAAATAGAAAGTTTGAAGGAAGTAAAAGTACAAGTTTAACCTAATTAGGTGTTTTTCCCAAAGAATGTTCTACAATTTGACAGTTTTCTGAAAAGCTTTTAGAGGATTATTGCTAGTCAGATTTAGTGTCCCAACACAAAGCAAGCCCAGGACTGAGGGTATCCCAAGGACATTCTTATTCAAATCTTGTTTTCTCTTCATGGCCTGCCTATTCACATTTAGCTCACCCAAGCATGGAATGGCATTTTCCATCACTGTGGCAGTTGTGTGAATTCAGTGATACACTTGCAGAACTCCCATGCTTTTTTACTTGCACCAGAGATAATCTTGTAGGTTTGTCATTTATAAGTAATCTGAAATAGAAAGCATTCTTATTCACAAAAGTTTCTTTCTTAAAAAAATATATATTTAGGTCACATGTAGATGCCCTTGTTGAATGTACAAATCTGAGTTGAACTTCTATTGATGTTGGATTTGACATTGTTTATTTTTAGGATATTATTCTAATAAAGCAAAAACAGGGTGGGATATGTATCGGAAATGGTCACTCACAAGCAGGTGAGTTTTATGTACTAATATAGTCAAATAAGACATTATATAACAGTATATATAACATTATATATACTTGCAGTATAGAAGGAAAACACAACTCTCTATGTCTGTGTTTTTCAGTGTCTCCTTTTTCTCTGTAAGTTTCTCAATGTCCCTTTTTGAGAGAGCAAAAGAGAGATAGAAAGAAAGAGAGAGGAAGGAGGAGGAGGAGGAAGAGGAGGAGGAGGAGGGAGCAAGGGAGAGGGACACAGACATTCAAAACATTACAGTATTAAACACAAGTACATGGAGTTTACATTTGCCCTGAGTTTTAGGCACTGTAGCTCAGTGAAATTTCTGAACTTTGAGCTTTACAGCCTTCCTTTTCTGGAGAATCTTTATTCTGACACAATGATTAATCAAAATATTTGCACAAGACACAGTACTCTTATTTTTATCTCTTATTAGCACCACAGGATCACAGTCACTTTATATAGCATTTGTAACTCAAACCTCAGGTGTTCTTCCTTTGTGCTTGCTCAGTTCAAAATTAAAATAAATAGTATTATACCTTCTCTAAAGAGCTTGCCTTACAAAGACAGCAGTTACTGAAAGCCTTCTCCTGATAGCAGAGAAATAGGTTCAAACATAAAACTCTTATTCATTTTTACTTAGTACCAATTATGTCCATGCCTAGTACACAGCCTTAAGCTTATAGCAAGGGATAATGCTTTCATAACCCCTTCCAGGGGGGACCTGATAAGTTCCCAATTAACTAGTGCAGAAAGTGCTTTGAAAGGAAACAGCCTTTTAGTCGAAATGCAAATAATTGGAAAGATGTAGATGTGAATGCCACTTCAGAGCGAATATGTAAGTAGTAAGTTGTACATATAACACAAGTGAAAAATGACACACATTGTTCCAGTTTATACCAGAAGGTAAAAGTTACAGGATTTGAGAGAGAAGAAAACAAGCTCCACTTTGGATATTCTGATAGGAAATAACTTTGGAGGAAACAAATAAACATCTGTAGGCTAATTAATTGTGCGCAGAAGCAACATCACAACAGTGTGTAACTCAAAGCAGAGTCAGACAGGAAGAGACATTCAGTGTTCTCAAGAAATGTGGCAGAAAGCAAGGGAGGGGGAAGACTGATTAGAAGAACAATTTTGTTTTGATTTGTTTAATAATACTTTGCATTTGCTTCATCTTAGAAAAGCAAAAATGATGTGCTTAAGTGTAAATGCAGATGAAAAATGACAGAAAAAAGGGAATGTGGAAGAACAAACAAGGAAAACATAACTGATATTTTTTAGAGCCTGTGAAAATAAACAAGTGCTTAGTACAGAAAACTGGATTTAGGACACCTATAAAAGGCCAAAATTGACAGGAGCATGGATGATATTATCATTACTCATATAAAAGCAGAGAATAAGTGAAGAGCTCAGAAAGATTGCAAAATTATAAAGTGATGGAAGGTACTTGGATTTTCAATCAAATGACTTCAAGGGAGTGGGCAGGGGGGAGAGAGAGAGACAGAGACAGAGACAGAGAGACAGAGAGACAGAGAGAAAGAGACAGAGATAGAGAGACAGAGAGACAAAGAGAGACAGAGACACAGACATAGACATGGACAGACAGAGACAGAGAGACAGGCCACTGAAAACAGTGAATTTTATTTCTGAGGAAATGCACCTAAAGTTAGAAGCACAGATTCATTGTGACACCAAAATGGAATTGTGAGGTTTTTCTCCTTAGAGGTTTGCAAGCACTCTAACATCCGCCACCCCCCACCCCACCTCACACACACAAAAACACCAGTTAAGATGTTTGAAAGAAATTTCCTCTGAATTCAAGATTGATATTTTATATTAACATTGGAACTGATGTCTTATTAAACTATATATGTTTTTCCATAATGTTAATGATACCTACATCTTTAAAAATAAAATGTTCATGGCAGTGTAATATTCCATGTGTACACATACAGTTTCCTTTATCTAATCATACATAAATTAGCAACAAAGATGATTAATCATTGTTGTGAATAGTATCATAATGAATATGGACATACAGTTGTCTGTTACATATGCTGATTTTATATCTTTTGCACATGTACCTATATTCGGAATAGATAGATTGTGTGGTATTTCTATTTTTTTTGAGGGGGAGGGGGATTATATACTACTCTCTAAGAATGCTATGCAATTACATTTCAACAACTATAAATAAGAAAGATTATTTCACTTCACATTCTATTTAATATGTTATGTTCATTTCCTTGACAATTGTCACTATAGGTGAAGTACATTGGTAGCTCCTGGTTTGTGTTTTTCTGATGCTTAGGATTTTAAACGTCTTTCTGCATGTTGACAATTGGAATTTCTTCATTGGGGAAGGAAGTGTGTATGCATAACATTTCCTCATTTTTAATTAGATTTCTCATTCCTCATTTTCAAGGATTTTAGTTCTTTGTGCATTTTTAGTTCATATTTAGTTCTTTGACTGTTAATCATTTGTCAGATAAATAATTGGAAGATAAAATTGTGTCTCTACAGGTTGTCTCTTTAATGGCATTAATTGCATTTTTAGCTTTGTAGAAGATTTTTAATGTGATGTGAGTTAGTTTGTCTATTGTGCATTTCTTTCTATGATAGCGTCAGTAGAATACTGATGATTCGCTTGCCATGTGGTAATAGCAATAATAACATTTTTTTCAAGCATCCTTTTTGATCCCTCTTCCCTGTCATATTGCCTCTACCATTCAACTAATATAGGACAGTGTTTGTGTGCCTTATTCTACTGAATCATGGAGTGTATGATATTATGTACAGATTAACTCCATCTTAATCTTCCTTAGGGAAAAACTACAATCATACAAGATTGAAGAAATTCTTCTTGAACAAACATATTTTGTCATTATCTGTAAAAATATAACCACTTGACAATTTATGTTTTGTTTTTATACCATCTCTTTTCAATTCTGGGCAACTTACTCAAGTTCTGCTTTTAGCTCTTCATTGATGAAAAAGTCATGACAGAACCATCCCTATTTTTTTGCAGACTTGCTGCAAAGATTATGAAAGTAGCTTTTACAGAATATGGTGTTGGAGTACAATGCTAAATACACTGTAATGATGCCAGTGAAGATGGAGTAGGAGAACAAGTGAAGGCATTTCCAGGAAAGATATTGATGTGGACAAGGCCTGAGAGAGAATGAGTCAACCTTCAGGAAGGCTGACAATTCTTCCTTTATCTAGTTGCTATGTTTTCACATTTAATCAGCCTCGTTTAGGGTCATTTTGAAGAAAAATGTTAAGAGTAATAGTACACACTATTCTTTTGCTTTATTTTACTGTACTATGGTGATTTTTTTTTATTCTAGCATTCACAGAATTATAATGTAATGTCATACTACTAAGCCTCAGATAGTGCTCTAATTTCCACAAGTTTACTGACTCATAGGGAAAGAATACATTTGGTTGCCTATGTATGAGGAATCATAAATCTGAAATTAAGATACTGGCAGATTCCAGCATGTAGAGACTTTTAGATTCTCTTCCCTGTTTCTTGAAGTCTCTACTTATGGCACACATTCTCTGGCTTTAGGGCTAATACTCAGGAACCCATGTCTATATCCTCCTCTTCCCTCCTTGAGTCTTTGCTGTGTATTCTCTGAAAAGGCATTTGTCATTGGAGTAAGGTCTCCCTGAGAAGGAAAACAAAACAAAATAAAAACATGATGATATCATCTTCAGATCCCTAATTTAATTACATCGCAAAAGCCTGTTTTCCAGATGAGATCATATTCATTGGTTCAGGAATTTTAACACAAACATAGCAAGGGCCTATTCAAACTCCTATAACTTGGTTGCTGTTTTTCTAAAAAGGTGGTATGACTGCCATTTTTATACAATTTTATAGTTACATTATCTCTTTAATCACAAAAGTGATATAGTCCTTAAAATTAGGTCTTTGTCAAACATCTTCCAGTACACCTTGCCTTTTATCAGACTCCTCTTTTCCATATGCTTATGTAAATGTATGGCATATGGTATGTAATATAGACTTATTCGGGGTTTGGCCTCAACCCTCACAGTTTCTACACTTGGGTTCTTAACTCTCAGCCACACTGACTTGATTGTTTCATGATTCCCATTTTAAGTAACATCACAATCACATTCCACTATTTCCAGCCCTCCACTGAGGGCTTTTAATTTCATGCTTCCAAATAACTAGGTCTTTAAGTATGAGCCACCAACACACAGCTCCAGCTTCACTTCCGTGTGTGTGTGTGTGTGTGTGTGTGTGTGTGTGTGTGTGTGTGTGTTCGTTTCTCTATCTTCCCCTGACCTCCTTTCTAGTTTTGGAGATAGTAGGGTTTGAACCCAGGGAACAGTGATTGCTAAACAGCACTCTACCACCTATACCAGTCCTCCATGTGTATTTTTTCCTTATAATTTATTTTCTTAAGATTTGAGGTATATTTTTTTAATTCCTTCTTGGAGACAAAGTGATTTAATTCCACTTTGTGAAAGTTTCGGTTACGGTTATTTATAGTTTCCTGAGGTAATTGCTAAAGAGTAAAGAAATTGTGGAAAGACAGAGCTGTATGTGATCATTATGAACAGATGAGGATAAGTTTTTTCCTTTCAGAATTTAGTGTAAAACTATAAAGTCCCTGTAAGGTTCACTGGAAAGGAAACCCACCACATGGTTCAGGCAGAAAGGAGTTTATTGGTGGGAGAGCAAACTGCCAGCCCATACAAGAGAGAGACTCAGGTAGAGAGGAGAATGAAGAAGAGTAAAAGAGAGAAAAGGAAAGATAGTGGGGACTTAAATGGAGCCAGATTATACAGGAAAAGGTGGAAGGTATGGTCAGGAGGATTGGATGTGATCTTAGAGAAGGGGAAGATAACTTCCTTCAGGTGTTCCAGTTACTTAGGTAACTCAGGTACTGGGCTCAGATTTAAATGGTTGGGGGGATCTGCATGGAGCCTTCCAGAGGGTGGAATTTACAGTCACTTCAAGGAAAATGTATCTATAAGAAATAATGTGGGAAAATATAATTAATGCTCAAATTGTTTTCCAGGTATCTGAAGGTTATATATAGTCTCCAGAATCCCTATATAATGTGTTGGTTTGTCACCTATTATTTCCAGCAGTAGGTTTTAAAATATTTAAGCAACAAATGGAATTGCATACAATGTTCATTATTTATTTATGCATATAAACATATGCACACACATACATATGTACATATATGAATATATATGAATAACACTAAATCTAGCTGATTAACAAATGGCTTTGTCTCATGTAATTTTCAGTTCTTTAGTTAGAAGACTCTACTCATTTGTTTTCCTAAGTTACACAAACCGACTGTCTTTCTTAGAGCAGCCTTGTTTAGTGAGGATTCAGCCATACAATATGTTAAACCAGACCCCTGTGAATATAAAGTATGTTTCAACATAGCTCATACTTTTGCTCTTATCAGTGTCCCGAAGTCTCAGCACCATAGTGGTTCGACCATATTTTCACTTACTATAACAGCATCAATGCTTTTTCAAAAAGGGAGTTTCTTTTGACAGTTTTTATAACATTGAAATTCTGTGTTAGCCACCTATGATAGAATCTGTGATGTTCATAAAAGCAGTTTTCTTATTCCATCTTCAAAGTAGTGACTGTGTTTTGAGTGACTGACAGAGACCAAGATTCTGTATCATGTGGCAGAAACTGCCGACCTCACCATGGCCCATTTCCTTTCAAATTGTGCAGGAAAATAAATGATAAAAAAATGTGAAGGAAATGTTTCAGAAACAATCTTTCATGTTTCTAACCACATTACACAACACATGGAAAGGCTAATACTGTATTTTATCTCAGTTAGTGTAACTCATAGCCATGCTTTCAACAAAGGAAAAGAAAAAAAAAACACGTTTTAAATGCAGGTCTTGGTTTAATTTAGACCTGATTGCTCATTAATCTTTGGAATAGGTATGCAAGCTGTCTTCCAAATGAACGGGAGGCTGTTGGCTGCTTACCCTAGACCCTACTGTGCTGTTTTCAATTTGTTTTTCCGTATGATATTTAGTCTTTCATTCAGTGTTTAATACTAAACATTAATGGGGAAAATATTGCTTAATGAGCTGTTGTGTCGGGCAGAATGCAGTCAAACACGCCTCCTTCGCGAGAGCTCGCCAGCTTGTGCCAGTGTTTAGATAGCGTCATTAATCATGAAGCATTTCATTCTCCTCTGCTCTGGAAGACAAGCATTTCCTGATGTCATGGAAACATGCCCTTTTAAAACTGGGTATGAATTAAGACATAGAATGCTGAAGTGCAAGT
Source organism: Perognathus longimembris pacificus (assembly GCF_023159225.1). NCBI lineage: Eukaryota > Metazoa > Chordata > Mammalia > Rodentia > Heteromyidae > Perognathus > Perognathus longimembris. The sequence continues at coordinate 28,540,224 of NC_063163.1, forward strand.
CATCATAGGTCAATTACTATGAAGTAAATACCACTACAGTTCATAGAGCTGTTGTGGTGGATTTTATTAGCCTTGAAGAGTAGGTAAAGTTCAGAGTTCAGGAATTGTCCTGCAAACACATGGTTTGAAAATAGTGTTATTGGAAAATATCAGCTATATAATCACAGATCCACAGATCAATTCTAAAGGCAACAAGCCTTACAAGCATGTCTGTTCCCAGGGAGACTGCATTCCATCACAGATTTTTTTGTGATTTAAAAAACCTACAATTTGATCAGGGAGGGGTGGTGGTGGTGACCGCAGAAAACAACCATGATGCATCATTCCTGCAATGTCCCAGCCTATTCTACCTCTCATAGATTATTCTGGGGAAAAAAGTGAATGAACTTAATTCCAGTTCAGACTTGTTGCTTTCTTTTACCTTGTAGCCGAAAAGTAAACCAAAGGAATTTCTGGACAGCTATAAATTCCAATAAATGAAGAAATAAAAAGTACTTACATTTACATTTCATACAAATTAAGATTTAAAGAACTCAATGAAAAAAATATGCTATTTATAAACAGCATTGAGGGTAGGTAAGAACAAGGGTAAGACTTCAGCCATACACATTCTTGAAGCACCCAGAAGTATCAGGCACAACTTCCTTATCACTGCCAATGCTAAGTAGTCAAGAGGGCACAAAGCTTCCATAATCTCTTGTCCTTAACCTATTTGGATGCTTGCTTGGGCAGCAAAGGACAATCTGAGTAACAGGAAACACATTTCAGTCAAAAACCAAACTTATTTACTGTAATCCCTTCTCAGGTAGATAGGAAGGGTGGATTCTATTTTAATAGGAATGCCATGGACCAGTCAAAGAAAAACAGAAAAGCTCAAGACTCATAAAGCTGGTCACCACATTTTCCGATGGCCTACAAGTCCTTGATTTGCAAATGAGAATAAAATGAAAAGTCTTAACAAGCCTTGTATAAAACTGAAGATGTTGATGGGCCTGGCAAATGTGCATTACAAGGCTCTTTAGTCATATCAGCTTCATGACCTCTCCTAGGGGAGGGAAATGGGTATTTTGTTTGAACCCCTCACAGTATCTAGCACAAGGTCTAAATGCATAATGCCTACACATTGAGAGGATTCATGCGCTTCTAAAATCTTATGACATAAAAGACCTTAGGAATTCTCTGTACTAACTCATCTATTTTTCAGATATGGAAATTGAGACTCAGAAGCTCTAAGTGGTTTACCCAAGGATATACTGCTAATTGGTTGCAAGCCTGAAATTACAAAAAGTGTTCTGACTCCTTTTCTCTTGATGGTCAGTTTTGATTATCCCAAAGCATTTGCTCATGTTCAATCGCCAGTTATGGATGGAATCCAATTAATGATGAATCTACCTCAAGAATTGGGACCCGAAGTAGTGATTTTCTATATTAATAAGTATTCTTTAACACAGGTCTCATGAGAGGTGTGATTTTAAAGTGTGTGTGTGGGGGGGGGTAGGTGTATTGATTTATTTAATCCTTATAAAGCTTAAAAAGGAACACATTGACCAGGAACGAACTCCATAGCACCAATGGCAGAAATCACCTGTCCAACTCCACAAAACTCAAGTTTTCATTCATTCAACTTTCCAAAGTGTTCTTTTTCCCCTCTATGGTTGGTTTACAGATGTCCTCAAAATCAAAGAAATATTGAACCCTGAAACTGGCCTTTCCTCCGGAACAACTGAGATAATGTATGTTGTCTGTAGCTTACAAGAGAGAATTTCCTTTATATAAGACAGATTTAACTTATTCTGCCCTTGCATTTTTCTGAGAAATAATATAATCCAGTGATGCCATTTCTACTGGTTTATACCTACATTTAAGTCATATAATTTCCTAAAAAAATTGATGACCGTCCTAATCAAATTCATTTCCCCACATACCCTCTCGAATTATCACCCCCCCAAAAAAAAAAGAAACCCAACTCTCCTTATGTATTCAAAGTAAATTTGAGTTTTAAAAATAATTTATATAACTTCAGAATGGAAAATCATTTTGTTGTTCTGGTCCTGGGCCTTGATAGCAGCGTCTGAGCACTGTTGCTAAGCCTTTGTGCTTAAGACTAGAATTCTACGACTTGAGCCATAGCTCCACTTCTGGCTTCTTTGGGGGTTAATTAGAGAGAAGAGTCTCAGGATCTGCCCTGCCCCAACACCCTGTCTGGCTTTGAAACAGAGCAGAAACATTTTCTTTGGAGAGAATTTAGACCATCTGAAAATGTATCATGACATTTAAATCTTCACAAATGCACCTTTTCCATCTGTATTAAAATCATCAAATCATCCGAAATTCATTTGTGTATTAGGATTTTTAATACAGGCCTAAGAATCAGAGTTGTTTTTTTTTTTTTTTTTTTTTTTTACTAAATTCACTATGGAAACATGAAATAGTATTGTCTTATTGTGACTAGCTTTGATGATTTATGAAAATAGAACTAGATAGAACATCCTATTCATCTTGTTGAGAATAATGAGGACCATAATTTGAAACTTAACTCTTTTGTTCATTTATTCATTCTTGAATAAATTCTTGACTGGATTCATTCTGTAATGAATAATTCCCTAATGAATTATTCAAAAAATTTACCATAACAAAAGTTAAAATTTGTGAACTCAGTGTGAGAAGTAAGTCTTGTTTACTGAAATTATCATGACAGGAAGGGCAACTTAACTTTTAAGACTGAAAGTAAATCTTAACTCTGAACTTCCGGTGTTTTTTTTTTTTTTTGGTAGTTGATTTATTTATTTTTATTGATATGGGGGTAGAACTCAGGATCTTCCATTTGTGAAACATGCACTGTATCAGCAAGCCATGACTCAAACAATTTCAGAAACTGCTGTGCTCACCCATGTATCTGGATCACGATCCTTCTATTTTACACTCTGTAATGTAACTAGAGTAACAAAAATGCATCCCTATAGTCAGCTTCTTCCACTCAGATGAACTCCTGTGGAGTTGTTAGCTGGGACTGTCCGGAAACCACAATTCTCCTGATCTCTGTTTCCTCAGTATAGGGACACAGATGTGAACCATGTAGGATTCTGCTACCTCTGGGTTTCCTGAAGGTCAAGTTTTCAAAGAGCAAGCAATGGATTTGGTAGCTGTAGTTTTCTACTAAAGAAGATATAGGAGTTTATTAAGAGCCAGAATTTTCCTTAATATTTAATTATGACCCTTGAGTAGGGGCTTTGAAAAAATCAACAGATTTTTGTTAGCAAGTTCATTTTTTATTAAAGAGATGTTTAAGAATATTTGCTGCATTGGAAATTTACCAAAGCCATCTTCTTCATATAAACAAATGCAAAAAAAAATCTTCAAAATATGACTGACTTTAAGGTCAAATAAATGATGACAAGATTCACTGTATATCATGATTTTTCATGAGAATAAAATCCTATGCACATGAAAATTCAATGTTTTTTGTACCTTTCTCAGGCATTCTTATAGAAAATTGCATTATTTGCAAAAATAAATTTTATTAGAGGAACATTTCTAAATGTATAGTATCAAGAATTTATTAAAATCTAAGCAACAAATACGTATTTGTGCAATACTTACATATTTCCTTATATAACAAATAATTTTCTAAATATTTTTATTTTATGTGTTAAACTATTTTTCCTTTTTTCCCCCCTCTCTTCATTATAAAAGACTCACAGTATACTGAGAAACAAGTATCTAGGCCCTCTTCACCTAGACATACCAGACATTAATATTTTACTCTATTTGTTTAGTTTTATGTGAGAAATTCATTACATATATGTTGTCTTCTCTTCTTCCTGCTTAGGAGGATCCTTTCTTAGAATATATTATTATTTTATATATGTATGAAATACCCAAACAATATAATAATTTCATTTTAATATTTTAGAGAGTGATAAAACATTTAAAAGTTTACCTAAGTGGTATCGTATTTTTTCTTTGCAACTTTGACTTAAAAATGAGACCATCTTAAGAGCATTTTAATGCTAAGGAATTTGATTAGTTCAAGCAACCTCTTTTAAACCACAGCAAGCATGAAGCAGTATCTTAGGGGAAATTCCCCACACTGATTATTCTGTGCTTTATTTACTCAATAACTGTGCTGTTTAATTTAAAATGAAGTTCTGCAGAATTGGAGTTGAGATGGGTGGGTATTCTTCACAGTCCATGCCAAATCCAGATATAATTATTAGTTAATAAAATTTCATGATGATTAAAGCAGACTAAGGTGAAAAAATGGAAATAAAAAGATACTTTGGTCCTGATTTTGAGTTCAAACAAAGGTGCCTGTATGAAATGGACTAGGTTTATTTTCGATTCATGACAGAAATGCAGTACAGTGGACCAGTGGACCAAATAACTGTATAGCTGAAAGTGTATCAAGGACGCAGTGCAGCGAATGGTGGTTTTCACATTATGCCTCAGGTTGTAAATTGCAACTTCATTAGAATACAAGTACACATAATTCTTACTAAATAAGACCATGGGGGCTTTGCAATATCAAAAGTTTTTATAACGTTTGCCACACTGTATATCCAAGGAAGCGTCTCCTTGAGATTCCAAATCGCAGACAAAATACCTTAAATATAAGAAACTTATGGTGTCGCCGTATTGCAAGTCTTTCTTTCAGTGTCCAGTGCATCTTTCCATTCATTTTTTTTTGTGCCAGTCCTGGGCCTTGAACTCAGGGCCTGAGCACTGTCCCAGGCTTCTTTTTGCTCAAGTCTAGCACTCTGCCACTTGAGCCATAGTTTATTGAATAAACTTCTGGCACTTTTCTTTATATGTGGTGCTGGGGAATCGAACCCAGGGCTTCATGTGTACGAGGCAAGCACTCTTGCCACTCGGCCATATCCCCAGCCCCCTTTCATTAATTTTTAAACATAAATGATTTATTCTTTGGGCACAGTGCCATTCTCTGACTACATATTAAGGATATTTCTCTGCCCCCATCTCAATTGCACTGCTAACTGAATTTTATATTTTACAAAGCAAGCCTAGGTCTTTGAATATGCCAATATGTATGGCTAATTCAAATAAAAAAATAGATTTTGTTGGTTACATCAGTGACTTGGAATAAGCCAGGCAGTAATGTTTCTGCAAAATCAATTTGGGAACTTTGATTAAGTATACAACAGTGTGTATGCCTGATCAAACTTTATTTTACTCAGACCTACTTATCCAGGTTTGCAAATAAAGTCCATAATTTTAAAGAGATAAATCTCCATTCATTCTAAGTCTACCAAACGATTGCAAGAAATACGTGGATCGGGTTTGGGGGGGTCACAGAACGGAACTCACCCAAGAGTTGTTGATTCAGCTGAAACAAAACTGCCACATCAAGCCTCTTTTTGCAGTTAGTGCTGGTCACTGCCAGGAAATAGCTTTCAGAAACCCAGTTTTAAATTTAATATCCACTTGATTGAATTAAACACACATATCTGAAGAGAGAGTAAGGGGAGGGGATTATCGTTTTGCCAAAGTGTTATGAAAAGGCAAGGCTGGAACATCTGAGGGGAAAAAAAAAAATTCTGACTTCAACTTATTTCAAGGGCATAGTTAGGGCACAGTTTGAGCACTTTTTTTAAGTTAAGAAAGGTTACACATTTTTATTCTGACAGCCATTCTATTGTTTTCATTAAAGCCTGAAGAATGAAAGAGCATGAGAATATTCAGCTATACCTGATAAGATTTTTTTCTTTGAAGATGACCCCAACCTGTAGAAGATGATTTATGAAATCATGGTTTTCATTATTGGAGTTGGTGCTGACTATGTTGTTTTTGATTGATGGGCCTGTAGTTTTTGTCTTCTTTAGTCTTCAGGAGAGAACAAGGGCATAAAAATACAGCTAGCACCAGAAATTATGTAGAATGTGACAGTGTAGAATGTGACAGGTTGTTTAAAAGAAGAAAAGGAAACATTAAAATGGCTTAGACTCAATAGAGTATATTTATATTTTTAATAGACAATTGTTTGTGAAGAAAAACGCATATGGAGTGGCACTGTGTTCTCATTTCCTACTGAAAAAAATGTAAGCAAGCAAAGAGGTGTTTTATTCAATAATCACATTATATAAAAATAGAAATAGTTAATATACGAACATATATGGTTGTTTTTTTTTTTTTTTTTTTCCAGTCCTGGGCCTTGGACTCAGGGCGTGAGCACTGTCCCTGGCTTCTTTTTGCTCAAGACTAGCACTCTGCCACTTGGCCATTTTCTATATATGTGGTGCTGGGGAATCGAACCCAGGGCTTCAGTATGTGAGGCAAGCACTCTTGCCAGTAGGCCATATCCCCAGCCCCACGAACATATTTTTATAATCAATAACCCTAGAGCTTAATTTTCAGAGTTTTCAATCATTTTAGAAACCACACGTCTCATTCTTTTTCTTATTTTTATACGACTAATGATCATATATACGTATGACTTCATTAAACGTCTTAAAATTGTCTATGGAATATTAAAATTAATGGTGATGGACTTTCATAGCAAAAGTGTCTGTAGTATTGAGGATTTTTTAATTTGGACTGTACAATGCAAAAAATGTTTCTTTCCTTCGAAATTATTTTATTGTAACTATAAAAACCCATTCACAGTATTTCATTCCTTCTGATATTTTAAAGGAAATCTTATATAATGTATTGTGTATAACATAGATTATATAAAACACAACCATTCATATATAGTTGACAATATTGTTTATCAATAATGGAATTGTAATCTCTTCAATCATAAATTTATGTGCATGTAATTCTTAATTCATAGATATGAATTATATGTGTGTACATATATAGATATTATTTAATCTGTAATATAATCAAATGGTTAAAATGTATCAGTTTTAATGTACAGATCAATTATCACCTCCACCATTACCACTATCATAATCGCCATCATCATTTACTGAGTACTTATATCATCTCTGGAATAGTGTAAAGCTTTCAATTTATTATGTAACAGTTAAATCCTGACATCTACTCTATGAGATATGTGTGATCTTTTCCCAGAATTTTAGGAATGAGACAATTAATGTCCAATGAGGTTAAGTATCTCAGGGAATTTAGACTGATAAATGAGTAGATAAAAATACTAATATTTACAGATTTAGAGTTAATTAAATTAAATATATTCATCTTAAAATGATAAACAATATATACAAGGCAAATGTACAAAGCATTTTCATATTTATATGGGGGAATGCTTAATTTTATGATGATTCTATATTTCATTAATACTTCACGTTTTTAATGTGACAGATTTAGTATTGGAATCTTTCTGGATGTTAATGCTGAGGATCACTAGAACATTCAAGACTCAGCACAATTTCAAGGCTCATTGACACCATTTATCCTGAGTGTTTATGGAAAGTGTAGCTTTCATTAATGAACACAGGAAGCTTTGCCACAACAAATTTATTGACTGTAAATTTTACCTAGTTCCTTATGGCTAACGAACTCTTAATAGCACTTCAATGGAACATTTTAGAAGTTATAGATAACACCTAATCTTGCCTATATTGTATTCACTTAATTACCCAAATACAGGATACTCTACCAGTAAAGGATATAATGAAAAGATCTTAGAATATACTATAAATCAAATTACAAATTTATAAATTACAAATTACATATTTATAAATTAAAGGCAAAATAATTCAACCTTTGGAAAATATGACTTATTTTTGTTCTAAATGAGGCACATACAGATGTTAAACAATCAATAAGCTGACTACATGAGTATACTTTATAATTTTTTTTAATTTTTATTTTCAAACTAATATACAGAGCAGTTACAGTTTCATACATTAGGCATTGGATACATTTCTTTTTTAATATATTTTTTATTATCAAACTGAATTACAATTTTTAAAATTTTTATTGTCAAACTGATGTACAGAGAGGTTACAGTTTCATACATTAGGCATTGGATACATTTCTTGTACTGTTGTTACCTCCTCCCTCATTCCCCTCTCCCCCCCTTTTCCCTTTTCTCACATGAGTTGTTCAGTTGATTTACACCAAACAGTTTTGCAAGTATTGCTTTTGTAGTCGTTTGTCTTTTTATCCTGTGTCTCTCGATTTTGGTATTCCCTTTCAGTTTCCTAGTTCTAATACCAGTATACATGGTTTCCAATGTACTCAGATAAGATACAGAGATAGTGCAAGTACAAGCACTACTTTATAAAAATTTAACAATGATAATTATACACAACTGATGACTTAGTTATAGTGTGGATTCCTGACTCCCCCGCTTTTAAACCTGAAAGATGTCTTGGCATCGTGTTTTTTTTCAAAAAAATTCTGCTGAATTTTGTTGAAGAAGAATAAAATGGATGTTAAAAATCATCACAGACTTGAAAATGGAGAATAAATTTATTTGGAAGTTTATTTATTTATTTGGAAGTGTATTTGAAATATCTTCCTTGAATGTTCATGTGAAAATTTGCTTCTGCTTCATAATATATGTATTTTTAATAGAAATTTCTGAAAATGTCCAGTAATACGGCATTTGGCTTTCTAAATATTCATATAAAATAGGATCTGCAGTACATAACAATGTGCTCCATGCAAATTATTGAAGTAAAATTTGTAGTGGAAAAATTAATCAAGGAAGATTTTACTGGAATACTTTAGTAATGTACAGAGACTGTAGGGCCAAATTGAGATGCGAGATGAATTTTAAGGAGCGCAGTAAGCAAATAGAAGCATACAGATAATGTGGGTAGACTGAAGTTGATTACTAGGGTATAGCAAGCTCATTTACTTCTTCATTATATTCTTGTGTTTGCAGCATATTTTTCTGCTATCTTGTCATCTTATTTGGTAGCTTCTATCTTTCCAAGAAAGATGGGGATAAAGCGGTATATTATTATTGCTATTATTATTACTATTATTATTATTATTATTATTATTATTTTGGTCCATCTTAGGGCTTAAACTCAAAAAGCCTGGGTGCTGTCCCTGAGCCTCTCTGTGCTCAAGGTGTGCACTCTACCACTTGAACCACAACATCATTTCTGACTTTTTCTGAATAGTTTGTTGGAGATAAGAGTCTCATGAACTTTCCTGCTGAATCTGGCTTCAAACCATAATCTTCAAATCTCTGTCTCCTGAGTAGATATGATTACAGCATGTGCCATGAGCACATGGTTTAGTATTTATATTTTAAAGTTCTATTTCCTTGGCTTTTGAGAAGGATGCTTGTGAGAGACAGACAGGCATTCATAAGTTTAAGTTTTCTGAAACAAATAGTCTAGAAAGAGAAGGTAAAGAAAGAGACCTATCTAAAGATTAGTTAAGACATTATTTCCTAGAGTATACAACCTTCTTTTCAACTGATAGTGTATCATACTCTTTCAACTAGTGCATTATAACCCTGAATATGAGCCAACAAGAATTCAAATCCTTTATATTATTAACTAATTGAATGCTCACAACATCCTGAGAAGTCTTTCTCATGATCAACAATTTATGAAGAGGAGAAACTTACCTGGGCTAACTAAAGAACTGGCTAAAACTCTGCCTAAACATAAATGGAAATCTATTCTACCATATACCCAAAGAGTTTCTCAGAAAAAAGTAGCTTCCTGGGCTGGGCTGTATGTAGCTCAGTGGCAAAGTGCTTGCCTAGCAAGTGCAACATCCTGGGTTTGATCCCCAGTACCAAAAAAGAAAAAGACAAAACCAAAAACAAACCAAAAAAGAAGAAGAAGAAGAAGAAGAAGAAGAAGAAGAAGAAGAAGAAGAAGAAGAAGAAGAAGAAGAAGAAGAAGAAAGTATCTTCCTCGCCCTTCATTACAAAGAGAAACATATAGACTAGATGACACTACATCTTTGACTCAGTTATGCCAGAATGTACAAGAGACCAGGAATGAATAAAATGATGTCATTAAACTGAAATATTGATGGCATCAAATAACTTTAATTGGCTAATTGTTCCTGAACTCTCAAAATTTCTGGTCTAACAATTACACTACTGCTTGAAAAAGTTGACTTTCTGTCTACGCCCTTTGGATGTACATTGACCTATTTCACATGTAATGATGACCAGGAACCAGTACAAAGGTAAGAACAAAAGAACGGTTACTGGATTCCCACTTTCCAATTACATACTGCCTTTATTAAAGCAAAATTCAAAAAATATAAATGATATACAATCAATGTCATGTTAATTTTCTTTTGGGAGCTGAGATTTGATCTCAGGACTTCGTCTTCTTACATAGATACTGTATATGGAACTTCAACTGCGTCTCTAGCCCTACATTGATTTTAAAGTCAAAAATAGTGTGGCTGGTAGTACTTTTACAATGGTGTATAACTGCTCCTTCCATCAAATTCCAAAACATTTCATCACTCCAAAACAAATGCCATTCCTATTAAGCACCCAATCTTTAATCCCTGAGACCTATGAAAAATTTCTATTTCTAACAGATCAGCTCTTTTTCAAATGCAAATTACTGTCGTTATTCAAAGGTACACACAACAGTTAACATTTATTTTGAACAGTATTTATTACAATAACTATTCAAAATACATCAACATAACTCATATGATCTATGATAATCTTTTGACCAGACAGAGGCAGAGAACATGAGGAGCTTCTAAAAGATGAAAGAGGTAAAATGTGGCAGAAGAAGGTAGAGACTCTTTACATATTTCCCAGTAGTAATTCCTCATCTTTGTGGCAGGCTACACAGGTATGCTTTTACTGAAATGTAGATATTTTACAACTTAATTAATATTGTAATATGACACATCCAGCAGCAACATAAAAAATAAACAACAATAAACACACACACACACACACACACATGCACGCACGCACGCATTTTCTGACAAAGGAGTTAAATATGTTAGGCCAAAACAGTATAGAGGTTCCAGGAAGCAGAAAAGATATCCCCCCTCACTCACCAAGGTTCAGAAAGAATTATTTTGTGATTTTTTTTCACCCATGATAGACATTCTCTTTCTCTCTCTCTCTTTTTTTTTTCTTGCTTCATGAAAATGAAGGAAAAAGTGTGTTTCAACTTAAATACATTTTGCCTTAAGGAGCTTCAGACAGTTTGAACTTGAAATGCAGCCCATGAATGAATATTTAATTTCACTTTCCTTATAAGTGAAGTTGAATCACTTTTGCAAGTCTGAGGGTGACAGTTTCAAATTTCAGCCCAGGCAGGCAATCAACAGAGAATAATATTACAGCAGGGGAAAAAGTTGGTGATTCAGTAATGACATTTTAATGTTACAGAACAGAGTATTGGTATAGAAATTTGCAATCCCCTGTGATAGCTTTCTGTTGACTTAACAATCAATACCATCATAACAATAAAAGTATGCAAGATTCTAGCTATAGGCAATGCCTAAGAATGAGAACTTGTCTATCATTTGTTACAACCTGGAAGGTTTTCCTACACAACAAAGTATTTTCAATGCATTTAATCTAGTGTTATAAAGCAAGGCAAAGACATTTAAAGATATTGAAAATGTATTTCTTCCTCTTGGCTATTATTTATTAAAGCAAATATGGTTTTATCAAACATGATTTTATGTTAGCTTCTAAAATGTATTTGCATTTATATTTTAAGTTCAAACGAGTTCAGATTTTGTAGCTGGAATCTTATCTTCATTAAGCATTTATTAAGCTTTTTTGTTAAGTTGAACTATAGCACTGTGATCAGGATCTAAAGCACACATGGTCTCTGTCCATTATAATTGTATGATCTATAACCTATTTATTGGTCAGTGACCACTAAATGGACTCAAAAACAGTGAAATGTCATTTATTGAATTATGATGCTAAGCATATAATCTTTCTTTTTAATGATATTTGGAAATTAATCTCTTATTATCCACTAATATATTCTCATCTCCTGCAATTTTTTTCTGTTTCTAAGGGACCTTGAAATTAACTGTTATTATGATACCTCCTATAGTGAAAGAAATAGCAATATTTCCATTTTTTAAAATTTGAGCCACATGTTCCTAGAAAATGTTCAGATTTGTATGAATGCAGTAATTTAATGCCATATAAAAATTAATTTAGGAGGCCACAAAAGTAACATAAAGCTTGGATCCCTCTACTGCACTCAATGCCTGCCAGCATTATTTGTGCACTTTCCAATGATATCTATCCTCAAAGAATCTGGAAAAAGAAGAATGAGTAGTGTTAAAAACAGAATTACAAGACAACGATTAGAGGATGTCATTACATATGTAAAAAAATACTAGGTGAAAGTAACAAGTATTCTCTTGCTATAGTGAATGATTTTCATGGGAGATTGAATAATACATAGGATTATCTCAGGCTAAGAAAAGTAGCAAGTGTTCTTTATAGGTATGGAAGATTGTTAGCATAAGTGCATCAACTGAAAGACATAGTATGTCTGGAGAATATCTAATATGCTGTGAGGAGAATGGAGGATATGCGGTGATGGAATCTGCGAGGATAAATCTAGAACCCAGTTTGAACAATTTTCTATAGTAAAGTAATTTAAATTTATACTGATGTAACTAAGAACTATATTAAAGTGGTATTGTTTCTATTAATAATTTAGAAGAGGAAATGACAGGGGTCATATATAATCTACTCCATGTTTTATTGTTTTTCCTCATGAATACAGTTTTACAGTACTTAGAGACTATGTTCTGAATTCTTTCTTTTTTTTTATGGTACTGGAGATTATGCTCCATTTATTTTGCAAGTTGACTAAGTACTCTATTACTGAGCCACATTCACAATACCTAAGAAACAATAATTATAATAGCAATGCAAATACTTTCCTTTATGTCATACATTTAATAATTAATGCTATAAACACTAACATAATTACAAAAGGAAGATATTTTAATCAACAACCTAATAGTGACCATTACATTTTTCATGAAACAAGATATTTTCCTTGATGCTACAGTACATACTATTTTAAAGAAAACAATTGCTATTATTTGATTTGAAAAGATTTTTGGGGATATATATATTTATGTATGTGTATGCATATATGTATTTATGTACATATAAATGTGATAATGATGGATTTTCATATTTAGAACTTTTAAGTCAAAAACTGAAATCTCATTCAATGATTAAATAAAGAATGAGTAGCAATAATCATACAATAAATAGTTTATCTTTACTCAGATATTAACATTCTTTTTTATTTTAATTTGTAGTAATTTTGTTTTTAATATATTTATATAGTACTACATCAAAATAGAAGTATTACTTTTCATTGTTCCTAAACCTGTCAGCTTCTGTCTCCCATATTCCCGTTTACTGTTAGGCATCTGTGTCTGACATATCCATCAGACATAAAGTAAACAATATTGAAAAGGAAAATGTTCTTTCAACACTTAATTCTGTTTGCTGTTCTTTAAGTGAACTCTGGCCATGTGACATTTGAGAATGACATCCTCCATGTTTAAGTCTAAAAATTGCTCTGATCCTGTATTTTGATTTTATTCATGGAAAACAGTTTCTGCTGTACCTTCCAAGGGACTTAAAGAGCCAAACATGATTTAACGGGAAGCTCTCTATGTTTTGTTTTTTTTTTTTTTTTTTTTACAAATGCAAGGTGACTAATATATGTCTGTTCCTTTGCTTCTGGTTTTTTAGTTTTCATGTTATAAGGATTAAGTAATTAGCATTGAATTAGAGTCATTCTACTTTGATTGGGGAACATTCATTTGATAAAGAGAAGATATTTAATTTCATTATGATGGACATGAAATTTGAATAAGTAGATGGCTGGGAATATATATGGTGTTACAACAATGAGATGGTAATTTTTTAAACACAGAACATGGGGATGTATCTTGTAGGTAATGCAAAGTGATTTCTTATTTCTTTGTGTTTCTTTTTTTCTGCTTAGAAAAGTCATGAGACTGAGAATAATAGTTTGCAATTTGGGAGGGAATATTGATTAAAAAAAAACAATCAAAGTATTTTTATCCACTCTGCATTTTCTCTCATAATGCCATGAGTAACATACTGATAAAGAATTCCTGCTTATGGGTCTGAAGACTTCGATTATAAATCTACTCATAAACCCCAAAATGTCTACTAATTTTTTTGTATCATATTTGTTTTTTTTTATGAAACTTTGTTCTTTTTTTTGTCAAAGTGTGGTACAGAGGGGTTACAGATTCATATGTAAGGCAGTTAGTATATTTCTTGTTCAGCTTGTTACCTCCTCCCTCATTTTCCCATACCTTCCCCTCCCCCTTTCCCTCACCTCTCAAGAGTTGTGCAGTTAGTTTACACCAAGTGGTCTGGGTGGTATTGCTTTTGGAATGTTTTGTCTTTTTGTTCTTTGTCTCGCAATTTTGTTATTCCATCTCCCTTCTCCAGTTCTAATACACATATAAACAGTATCCAGGGTATTCGGATGAGATACATTGGTAGTGGGGGTACAACCACAGGGAGGGAATAAAAGAGAAACAAAACTAAGCAAAACAATCAAACAAGCCAAAAGACAAAAAAAAAAAATTGGTACAGTTTCACATGGTATGTTGAAAATAATTACAACAGTGATATAACTCTTGTTTCAGTAACTTGGAGCTCATTTCACTTGGCATCATCTTATGTAATTATACAGGTGTAGCTATTGAGGTATTTTGATCTTCTACCATGACTAGCCTAATCATGTACTAGCTATTCCCTATGAAGGACACCATAAGGTTTATGTTTCTTTGTGTCTGGGTCACTTTACTTAGTATGCCTTTTTAAGTCCTTCCATTTCATTACGAATGGGGTGGTCATTTCTTCTGATGGAGGCACAGAATTCCATTGTGTATGTGTACCACATTTTCCCAACCCACTTGTCTACTGAGGGGGATCTAGGTTGGTTCCATGTTTTAGCAATGACAAGTTGTGCTGCGATGAACATAGTTGTGCTGGTGGCTCCTTGGCACTGGAAGAAACTTCCTCAACAAGGCCCAGAAACACCACAAATCGAAGAAAAGTTGGACAAGTGGGACTGTATCAAACTGCAGAGCTTCTGCAGGGCAAAGGATACAGCTTCCAAGATAAACAGAAAGCCCACAAATTGGGAAAAGGTCTTTACTGGCCATACAATGGACAAAGGCCTGATATCTAATACATACACAGAACTCAGAAAGTTAAATTCTTCCAAAACAAATAAGCAAAGAACCAACAGCCCTCTCAACAAATGGGCTAAAGCCTTAAAAGGAGACTTCTCTGAAAAGGAAATTAGAATGGCCAAGTGTTGCATGATAAAGTGTTCTACATCACTGGCCATAAAATAAATGCAAGTCAAAACAACATTGAGATTCTACCTCACCCCAGTAAGAATGTCCATTATCAGGAAGTCCAATAATAACAAATGCTGGAGAGGATGTGGCCAAAAGGGAACCCTACTACATTTTTGGTGGGAATGAAAACTTGTTGAACCCCTCTGGAAAGCAGTATGGAGGTTCTTCAGAAGGCTAAACATGGAGTTCCCCTATGACCCAGAAGCACCACTTGTGGGCATCTACTCAGATTTGTAATGGTGAATATGGATTTTTAAAACCTGCCTCTCACCTCCTTTTCATCATGACCTGAGAGCTCATTCATGAAAAGAGGAGACATTGCTGATTTTTGGAATAAATTCAGATTTATATTGGCTATTTGACTTTTAAACAAATGAAAATTTTAATTGAAATTATATTCAATGAGACCAAGTAAATAGTATTTGGCAATATAAAAAAAACACAAAGAATGTTTTATGAGTGCCACTTTTTTGCATACTGTTGTAATGTACTTACAAAAATTACCAACAACAACAACAAAAAAATCATTGCAAATTTAAAACTTTGAAATTAAAAAGCCATTTTGTGGTTTCCAGGTATCAGTTAAAAGACAATCAACAATAATATATGGCATTTGTAGCACTATGAAAGAGACAACTAAATCACAGCCAGTAATGTGATGTATAAGAGACCTCAAAGAATACTCTACATAAATAATTTCATAAGCCTTGGGATTTTAATTTAAAATCCTCTCTTATTTTTTCTTAAATTTAGTCCTGCCACTAATTGCACTATTAAGAACTTAATTGCTTGTGATATGAGGCCATGTTCACTGTTAAATAAGGGACAAGTTGTTAATTGTTGGTACAAGTATGCAATTGTTACTCACCACGGAATTGCTGACATTATGTTCTGTATTGTTCCATCATAACTAACTTGTATAAACTTGCATAGGTCATTACAAAACAAATAGTTACAACAGAGAACTGACAGAGAACATTTACTTACTCTAGTAGTGAGATAGTTACAAGTATAGAACATGCTAGAATTACTAGTGATACTAGTGTGTTTAGCAATGAGATGAGACATTGAATGGACAAAAGCAAGAAACTCTCAAAAGGAATAGCAATGAGACTCTCCCAATGACTATCTATATGCTTGGGGGGATTATAAAATTGGAAATGGAAGAATTATACCAAATTTGCAATAGACAATATAGAAGAAAAGGGCAGAGCATAGATATAGTAGTTAGAGACTGAATTTTGTTAAAGTGTGTATACATTTACTTAGTTTACTTGGACAAATGTTAGATTTAAAATAACAATGAATGCAAAATCCTCATCTTTATGTTGCATATTGTTTATGGCTGGGATATGGAAATATAACCAATACACAGGAAAGACTCGGTATTATGTGCTCCTGTCTCAGCCAGATCAACCACTCTGTCTTTTTAGAATGCCTGATTTGTAGTAGAAGTCTTAGGACGAGAACCAATGGATCTTGGGATTTTTGAGGAAGCAAATACTGATTGAATGTCTACTGTTACCAAAGTACATATTGAACACAAGTGTCACCTTAAAATTGACCTGATCAAGGCTAACTCTACCAATTTCCATCTGGCCTTGAAGGAGCTGCTATTGAAAAGCATGACAGCTGAAAGTACTTAGCAGCTTTTAATGCTTTATCTCAAGTGACTTATCCCAGAGCCAGCAAATATAATTTTTCTCTAGTGTTTCTCAAAGTGTTATCCTCCAAACACCTGCAAAAAAAAAAAAACAAAACCTGGAGTAATGTGGAAATGCACTTTTTGTGCTCAAATCAGAAATGGAAGTCTAAATACTAACAGGGAAGAAATAAGAATCTGTAATTAACTGCCAGTACTTAAAAATATTAGTTAAATATTATTTTTAAAATATTAGTTATGAAACTATTCAGTCACAAGTACATAGACATTTTATAATGATTTGCCATATGACTATCTTCTGAATTAAATCAATCTATACCTATTTATCTATCTGATCTATCATGTTTGCTTTATTTTCCTTACCTTTCTTCATTACTCTCTTCCTTTTCTCATCTCTATTTCTCTTTCAGTCTGATGTTACCTACCATCCACTCTATATGCTGCCATTCATATCAAATGATTGTTTTAAGAAAATACTTACAGTGTTCAGCTTTGTTTTAGAGCAATATTCATGCATTGTCTTTGGTGAATTCAGGGCAATTATCCTGTGAAATGTGAAATGTACACCAATGTGGATATGTTTCAAATATTAGATAATGCTTTCATTGTTTATTTATAATATACTTTTCTCAAAGTCTGGAAATTTTAGAGTTCCTAGTTATACTCGAAGCATTTGAAGAGGTGGAATATTGAAACTGGAAATATGTGAGTATAGGTAAGTAGATAAATGATAGATAGATAGGTAGGTACGTAGGTAGATAGATATGTACAAATTTTTGAGGTAAATCTACGTTCAAACCAAGTTAAAAAATTCTTGTATGCAACTTGGATATGTTTGTTACCCTCAAACTTATGAAAAATATGCTTATTTATATCTGTTTTATTAAAATAATTTTCATTTGATTTGCATTTCATTATTTATAAAGCTTGGTAGTTTCTTCTACAGCAAGATTCCATGCTGTAGTGTAATATTTCCACACATTGCCAATTGTTGTCAGTTAAAATAATGCCCATGGCCTGAAATCAGCTTATCTTCTGAAAGGCTACCACCTTAAAATATGTATGTATGTAAACATCAACCAGGTGACTAATTTAGTTGATGATTTTTAGTCAATCAGATTAATTTTCAATTTATTTTCTACATTTCTCTGTTGTTTCTTTTTACCATACTAACATTCCTCAGTAATAAATGGCATAAAATTATTTTAACTCCTAAGTCATAAAAATGAATGTCAACCAGATTTTACAGTGATTCTAGTCATATTTCTATTGTTGCATTGCAGACATTCTAAGCATATGACAAGCACAGTGGCAGATGCATTGACAACCAAACATTGGATATATTCATATCATGGTGTAAGAATAAGAAAAACAAATGCAGTAATACAATAATTTACTTTGATAAATAAACTAGCTTACCAAACTTTGCCTATGTTAGTGCTCTGCACTGAACAGAAAATGAATAAGTATTTGGTGAATTGATGAGTTCAAACTTTTTTATATTAAGTGTTTGAAATGAGCAATGCATGGTGCGCCTTGTTTCTACTCCTAGTTATTCATGAGATAACGTTTGAAAGCAATAGAAGTTGAGACCTCCTGTGGGAAATTTTAGTTTTAGAAAACATATTTGAACAAACAAAAGTGGATGTTGTGTGTACACCTGTTATTCTAGCTTTAGTGGAAGGGAAAATATGAGGGTCATGTTCCAGACTGGCTCAGGTGTAAATACAAAACGTTACTAAGAAAATAACTGAAATGGAAAAAAAAAAGGTAGTAGAATTGCCAGTACTTTGAAAATTGTAAGCTTGAAAATGTACTCACTAATTTATGTATGTAACTGTAACATCTCTGTACATCACCTTGGCATTAAAAAATATGTATACTATGCTATTATTTTTATTTATGGAATTTTCTTGGTAACTAATGCTACTATTCCAACCATTTGCTTATTTGCGTTTAATCTACCCTTTCTTGACCTATCACACATAAAAGAAAAATGAAATAGTTAAAATTTGATCACATTTGATCAAATTGCCAAGTCCTGCATTATATGCACATATATATGTATATACATTTCCCATATGATCTAAGCTCATTAATATGACTTCTTATAATATAAGTTTTTATTATTAGTGAAGAACCATGAGTTTAATTTTCAGTAACTTTGGAAATTTAAGTTCAGGGATATGATTTCTTCATTTGCCTCATAAAAGCAAACTGCATAATTATTCTACAAACCCTAAGAAATATATTTCTCAGACTATCATAAAATACAATTGAACTTCTATTCCAAATGACATATGTTAGATTTTGTTCAGTCTTGCAAAAAGATGTAATTATGACAATCCCTTTATTTGATTTTCTTCTGGTTATCTGGCTTTTCTCTGTAATAAGCTTTAATAAGTCGACAGTCACTTAGGAGACATATCTATTATTTAGTTTATTTATTCTATAGTATTCTAGTCTGGATTACAATTTAGGGTCATCTCAGAGGTGGTGAGAACTTGTTCTTAGTATATTTTTAATGAGGTATGGTTTTCACTTCATTACTAAAACTTTCAGAAAGACCAAGATTCAGGAACACCCTTGACTCTGGCATGCTCACCTTTTCTTTGTAAGAATGTATCTAATTTGTTGTATTAATTTGTGTATATTTCATGTATTCACCAGAGAGATCCGCTTAATTTGACCATGACCTTATTATTCAGTGCTTAAATGTGAAACATAACCTTTTCTCCTCAAGTGGTGTCAGCAAAGGTTGCCTCTGAGCTGTGCACCAGATCAATGACTGTCATGCAGAATGAGGCTTCCACCAGTTTGGAGTGGCACCTGGTGGTTATTTATAGTGTGACCAGCAAAGCCATCTATCTTTTCTGACAGCTTGCAGTGTTACAAACCCAGCATCATGTTTTCCTCTAACACTACCTGCAAAATATCTGCTCATCCATGCATAACTATTTTATTCAGGCAGTTCCTATACAAATATTACAGATATGTATATGTAATACCTATAGGTGACCTATTTAAAGCTGAGTATAGAAATTTCAAGCAACATACCTCCCTAATTTCAGTCACCTTTAGTACATTCTTTTAGAATAGAGAATATGAGAATGTATAAATGTGGCTATAGAAAACAAGGCTTGGAGATGAAATTCCTTAGTATCTTATTAGGGACTACAAGCATGAATGCATGTAATTACAAATGAAGGCAAATCATATTACATATCATGAAAAAGTGGCAGTACAGTAGATTTCTAAAAGGAATTTTCCGTTCTCCCTGGGACATCTTTTTAAAAGGACCTCCTCCCCCTTCCCCCCTTCCCCCCACCCCCGAGTTCTTGGCATAAATTTCCCTCATTTCCTTGATCCAAATTAAGTCATTTGAGACCTGAACTTTGTAACTAGAAAAATGCCATGTAAAATGCCATGGTTTAGGTCTATTTTATCTGAAGCAATGACTTCCACCCAGGATAGAAGTAGTAAGTGAAACCTGCTAGTCTCCATGCATGTGATTTGGAATCAGTTTAAACTGTAGTCACTGAGGTATAGTGGTCTGGAGTCAGTAACTAAAAACTAAGTCTGTAGTAATGTGGTAGAAGGAAAAGAAGGCTACTAATAAAAATGGTCATTAAGATAATATGTTTTATGTTTAAATTTTACTTTGAGAAAAAATCTAATCTCACTTTGAGATAATAAATCTTGCTTTTGAGTATTAAAAAAAGAAAAAAAAAGAGAAAGTCAATCTATAGTAAAGAAGGATATTATGATAAAATAAACTAAGGAAATAATAATGAAACCAAATGTCTTATATTTTTGTGATACAAAATATGCACTAACCCCTGGCATTCTTCAATGTTAAGATCTCTAATGCCAGCCAAAACCAGTTTCTGAAGAGAAAACCAGGTTAATTGTGTTGTCTTAATTTGCAAAAAGTACCGTAACATAAAAGCAGATACCTTTTGAAGGGATGAATTTAGAAACCAATAATTAGCTTGCTGGTTATAATTAGCTTTTCACTCAATTATTTTCACTCAATTAGTACAAAAAATACTCACATACTCACAACATACATACATTCCCCTTACACATTTCTTTTGACAGGAATATTTCCCTAAGAATTTCAGTAAAAGCTACCAGGCTTTTATTTTAAGTTTCTCTATTGTATTCCAAGTCAACTGATACTTAACTACTCTGTTTAAGGAAGAAGTATGGGCCAACCAAACACAATCCATATACTGGGATGTTATCCAAATTTGTTTCCATTGAGCAGAAATGGAAAGAAAAGGAAAAGAAAGTGTCTATTTTGTGAGAAGCAGACAATTATTTGATGAGGTCTGGTTTCCACTTAAAATAGATATCTAGTAGCCTTTAAAACAAATACACTACAGTGAAAACATATCTCAATTCTATCTACTGAAGAATTAATTAGCCAAAAGAAACTGTAGGCTAACTTGAAGATAAACTGTAGTTCGTAAAGCAGGGGCACTTTGACAATGTGTGCAGGCAACAAAAGCAAATGAAGATTTTTGACCAAAGCAATGGGGTGGTGGGGGAGTGGTGTCATGTTTAACTTTTACCTATGTGGGCAAAGCTCATTTAGATCAAGTTCTGGGAATATAATTGCTATAACTTCATGCATTTTTTTCTTTGCTTTTTTCCCAGCATGCAACATTTTCTGAAATGTATGCAATTTGGTTTATCAACTAAACAATAATTATAGAAATTACAGATTTACACAGTTGGCAACTATAGTCTTGAAAGTCCTCTCTTAGATGATTCCCTCTGATATTCAGAAGTTTAAATCACAAATTAACCCAACAAATTGTTTTTTCATGTTTAAACCTAAGCAATAGATAGAATATATGCGTATTTTCTTTCACTACTTATATTCACCACAGAGCCCTTCAGGTTCTTGACACTTTACTTCAAAGTGATGAGCTTGATGGCCCATTAGGAAGAGTGATAGGTACAGGATGACCAGGGAGAGTAACTGCAGATAAGGCTTTACACCAGCAGTGTTCACCACAACAAGCCTCTAGGAGACCGACAAGGAAAAATAACCATCTGGACTTCAGATAACAGCAAAAACACTGAAGACTCGGGAGAGCCAAATAGCACTGTACTTCTGTACAAGACAGGAGTTTCTATTTTCAGTGACAATCCTTTGTGTTTGTTACATACAACAAAATTTCCGTAAGAATTCTGGAGTGGGGAGGTGGAGAAAAGTTTCAAAGCACTTCTGCCCAGTTCTGCTTCAAGACGTCAGGTGTGATCGCAAGATGATTCAATTACAGAGAGGTTCACAACTAGCCTTCTGCTGACAGGATAGTAAAATGATAAAATGTTGGAATGTCACCACTCTGTGTCCATAGAACAGAAACGGACTGCGATGATAGAAACATGTACCTGGTCAGGATTCTTTGCTATTTTTAATCTGTATGTTCAGATTGTACAGCCTGGACACAGATGAAAGGTGCTTTATGGCCTCTGAAGCAGAGGAGATAGATATAGAAGTAGATAGTAAATATTTGAATGCAAAATGTGGCAAGATTATATTTAAAGTAATAATGGAAAAATTATTACTCTGAAGAATGATACTTTAGTAAGATATGTAACATGAGATCTCAAGCTTGCCAAACTAGGAAAGAAATACTATGACTAATTGAAAAGACTGAAAAATAAAACTTAGTGGACTAACCCTTAAATTTAGTTTTAAAAATGCTAGAGAATGGTCCTGTAGGTCAAAGTTGCAAACTTTTCACTAGTGTAAAACTTTTAACATTACTTAACTACTAGATAATTACAGAAATTTTATAGTACCACAAAGCATCTGCTCTATGTACATGCCTAGTAATTTAATGTATATGTTCTATATTTTGTGTTATAAATGTATATAGTCTAGTATATAAGCTTGTGGAAGTAATTAATAAAACTATTTTATGGTTGTTTTGTTTTTAATAGCTAAATCCATCTGAAATATATTGTCTGTAATGAAATATAAGGACTCAACTTTATTTTCCTACAGATAGATTACCAGAGCATTTCATGCCAGCAACTTTTATTAAATAATTGATTCCTTTTACAAAATTGAGCTATCAACAATGTCATGTGTATCAAATGATCATAAATATGTGTATATAAACTTCAACAGTATTGATATGTATATATATTCTATTGCATTAACAAATTACTTCTCTATCCATGGTATATTAATTTTATTATAATTCTATGAAAATGCTTGATATATGTTTTCATTTCTGACTGTTATTGGCAATTTTTGAATATTTATTTTTCCATGTCGACAGCTATGTTTTAATATGTGTTCCATCCAGCAACTCTTAATCATGTGTACTTTTCCCCCTTGACTTATCACTTAAAAAATGCTTTATCTTATCACTGTAATGACTCTCATGTATGATTTTCTAGGGAATTCTCCCAGACCTCAGTTGTGAGTCTCTTTTTTATCAGTTCATACCATGAATTTCTAATGAGGAAGTCAGGCTTATTAGCACCACAAAACTCTGTGGAGTTGCATTTGCATCTCTAGAGGCCTTCTCTCCCCTTGAACCTCACTATATCACTGGATCTCTTTGTATTTCTGTAAATTTATCTCCCTCCAATATTGAGCTATGTTAGCTTGATTTTTATTGCTCAGTTGGCTCCTTCTGGCCCAGAAATGGTTGTTGGAGTTCCCTAGTGTCAGCGATTTTGTTACTGTATAAATCATCCGCCAAGTCTCAGTGGTTTTAAAACAAATAATCAGTTCTCAGTCATGAAATGTGTTGGACGCTGTTGCTTTGTACAAGGGCAGCTGTACCTCTGTTTCACGTATCTCATCTATTTGAGGTCTGGGCTGTCATATTGAGCTTTCTGAAACACAGATTTTTGACAGACACCATCTTCTTTGGCCAGAAGAGTTCTTATTTTTACAATGGGTAAAGCTCCTAGCCTGCAAGTTTGTCCAGATAGAGTTTTCTCTATTACTCTTTAGTTCACATTGCCACTAAGCTGAATTAAGTATGAGTTTAACTGAAGAAAAACACAATATTGGAGTTGGTAACAGAGGGAAAAAAATGGGGCTCTAGAATTTACTGTGAAAACTATCTTGGAAACAGAACTGAAAACTTCTTTTCATAGGGGTAAAATATTTCTGATTATTTCTAAAGCAAACATTTTGCTTTTTGCATATTTTCTTGAGCATTTTATAAAGTGAACTTCAACAAAATAAATTTGGAAAATAATTTTAAAAAACATGTTACTATGTCAATTCCATAAGTAAGCAGGACTCTACATAATTTAGACACGATTGGCTTGAAAGAAAATAAAAATGTCCATGAGGTAAATTTAACAATTGGCATATTTGTAACTCACTTGCTATGTAATTATGCCTTCTAATACAAGTAAAAGCCTTATTTTTTTTTCAGTATCCAGAAATCTAAATATTTAGAGGCTAAGGCAAACCTTTAAGGAAATTTTCTCATGACATATATAAATGCACACATCTCTCTCTCTACATTGTACAGTATACTTTATGTACAGGCATCAATCACATGCTTATTTTGTAAATTCTGCAAGCATGTAAGTAACTTTTCACTGAACAGTCCCAAATAATCCAAACAAATTTTTCTTTGTCTTTTTTTTTCAAAATTATTGTAAAGCCCTGGCATTCTAGAAAAACAAAGAATAATACTCAAATATGCAGGTACATTAACTGTAATTATTAAAACCAGTACTCTTATGAAATTTTTATGTGTGTTCACACTACTTAAGATTCCATACAATAGAAAGCATTACATTTAATAGCTTGTAAGACCAGCCTTTAGATTATTGTACAATAACACTATGGCTGGAAGTCCATGTGTGCAATATTAGTTTTATTTGGCTGTGCACATTTTGGCAGTTTTTAAACTTAGGAGATTGCTGAAACTTCCAGCTTTGTAATTAACTCAATCTTTTAAAATGGTTTTAGAATATTTTATTCAATGAAGTTATCCCTAAATTAAGAATATTAACAGTAAGTAATTGTTAAAGTCATGGTAATGTGTATGCATATATTTATCCCAATAATACTAATACTCAAATCAAATCTTTATTGCTTTCTGAAAAATGCTCATTCATGATAAATGTCTATCAATTCTTATGAACTCTAATATCCATAAACTCTAATTCAAACTTCACTGTGATATATCTGTAAGCAGAGCCACATGAAATGTCTAGTTAATGGAGACATTTAATAATTTTCATCAAGCCAGCCTACTCTATTGTAAATTTTGTAGTTCAAAATAATAAGACAACTCATTATTGAACAAGAGTATTTATAATATTAAAATAATATTAAATATTTCTAGACACAATTTATAAAGAGGTCATGAAGAAATATTTTGAGAATTAAAATGGATAGATTTCTCCTTATATAATATCTACTTAATAATACAAATTATCTTCTTAATAATTGGCATATATTTCTACCATAAAGAAACAACAGAAACAAAAAAAAACAGAAAATAAAACTCAGCTACACATTTTTCATTTTACCTCAAGTACACAAGAATAATACTTAACTTCCAAGATTAACATCCTTGAACTTATCATCTCTTTCTTTTTCTTTAAATTAGTTTTTATCTTTATTGGAAGGGTGATTAACTGGGGGGGGGGGTTACGGTCATTCAAGTAAGGTAATGAGTACATTTGGGTTTTTTTCTGATTAATTACTTTTTTATTTTCAAAGTGATGTACAGAAGGGTTACAATTTCATACGTAAAGCAGTGGGTACATTTCTTGTACCATTTTTTACCTCCTCCCTCATTTAATCCCTCCCCCTCCCCATTTCCCTCTCCCCCCATGAGTTGTTCAGTTGGTTTACACCAAATGGTTTTGTAAGTATTCCTTTCCCTTCCCTAGTTCTAATACCAGTATATACTGTATGAAGGGTACTCAGATGAGATACAGTGATATCACGGGGGACAACCAGAGGAAGGGGATACAAGAGGATCATCATCATCATCATAATCATCAACAACAACAACATCAACAAAAAGCTAAGGTTTCACATGGCATGGTGAAAGTATGCCCTTATGAAAACATAAGATGATGCTAAGTGAAATGAACTCCATGTTTTAGAACATTTGTTTTAAACAATTTTATGCCATCCTTCATTTTCTCACACATACCCATCCCTACTCCCTTCATCCTCCAAGTTGCGAGGTTGATATCCAATTTATTGTTAGGTATCATTGTTGTATTAGTTCTTCCTTTGACCTACTGTTTCTGTGATTCTTTTTCCTTTCCCCTGGTTGAGTAAACTTATAAGCAAGACACAATGTATATAAAATTAAGAGAGATGAAAGAAAAAAATATATACAGTACATAATAAGAACCTCTTTTTTCTTTATCTTGGAGTTTGTGTTGGCACACTGCATTATATATGGTCTTATGTGTTAAGGAATTGGGTTGCTGAGATCCGCTGTTCAGTATGTCATGGACATATATTCTGCAGTTACTCTGGATAGCAGTAATAAAGTTCCTCAAAAGATTAACCATAGAGCTGCCCCATCATCCAGCAATTTTACTCTGTCCACAAACAAGGCCACACTGAAGTTACCAGCCCAATTGTGTTCATTGCAGCATTATCCCTCTTTCTATTTCATTTTCTGTTATTTTTTTAAATTTTTATTGTCAGACTGATGTACAGTGAGGTTACGGTTTCATATTTTAGGCATTGGATACATTTCTTGTACTGTTTGTTACCTCCTCCCTCATTCCACCCTCCTGCCTCCCCTTTTCCCTTTCCCCACCATGAGTTGTTGTTCAGTTCATTTACACCAAAGAGTTTTGCAAGTATTGCTTTTGTAGTCATTTGTCTTTTTTACCCTGTGTCTCTCAGTTTTAGTATTCCTTTTAGTTTCCTAGTTCGAATACCAGTATACACAGTTTCCAATGTACTCAGATTTATTTTGTTAGTTGTGGGGCTTGAACTCACGGTCTGTGTTCTATACCTGAGCTCTTTTGATCAAGGCTACTGCTCTACCACTTTGAGCCACTGCTCTACCACTTTGAGCCACAGAACCACTTCCTTTATTTCATTTTCTGATAAAATATAGATAAAAGAAGTGATAGGGGCTGGGAATATGGCCTAGTGGCAAGAGTGCTTTCCTCGTATACATGAAGCCCTGGGTTTGATTCCCCAACACCACATATATAGAAAATGGCCAGAACTGGCGCTGTGGCTCAAGTGGCAGAGTGCTAGCCTTGAGCAAAAAGAAGCCAGGGACAATGCTCAGGCCCTGAGTCTAAGGCCCAGGACTGGCAAATAAAAAAAAAAAGAAGTGATAGACATCAATGTTTCAAAATTGATCTTTTGAAGATACAAGCAACCAAAATGCAGACACATTTGAGTGTCAATACTAGAGAAGATCTTTAAAGGTTCCATGTATCTATCTAGGCATCCTTCATTCAGTATGTAGCAAATATTGGAAGAGTTCACTTCAGTATACAAAACCCTGGCACATTGTTCATTCAATTTGATGTTTACATCAACAAGCATGGGGGTTATTCACATAATTACCTTTGTTCTACAGACAAAGAAACACAGTCTAGGGGGATATAGATGATATTCCCAGGAGTGGAATCTAAATCCAAAAGCATGTGTGTGTTCAGATGGTTTATATCATCCCATGACAGGAAGATAGTGTTCTCACTGTACACACCTGTTTGTATGCTGATAAAGTTTCTTGATGCTGAATGACTGTTTCACATACATCAGAGTTTCTCAATACTGACAGCAAGAAAATTAGGAGATAATTAAACTTTAGTAATAAAGCCTATTGGAATTACAAATTTAATGATGAAGATTGGATAAAAATATACTCTTCTACAACTTGTCCCACCATTTTCATCTTCAATCACGTTATGTAAAAACCACCAGTTGAAAACACTTCCTTGTACTGCTTTACCATTATAGAAACATAAGATTCCAAAGTTAGGTTAACAACAAGTAGATTTTTTTTCTTCTCTGCTAATCTTGGGGCTTGAACTCACTGTCCTTAAGTTTCATTTTGCTCAATCCTAGTGCTCTACCACAGAACTATAGCTAAGCTTTTGGCTTTTTCCTGGTAGTTATCTTAGAGATAAGACTCTCATGGACTTTCATGCCGGGGATGGCTTTGAACTGGAAACCTGAGATTTCAACTCCTGAACAGATAGGATTGATTACACATATGAGCCAGAAGTACCAACTAATGGAGATTTTATAAGCATATATATTGTTTCTATGTCTATATGTATATATGAATTTAGGCATATGCTTACAATAATAATTTCCCCAAATTTCTCATTCACCTTGTGACAGGTCTAAATTAATAGTAACTTTTTGACCCAACATTTTCAAAGATTGTTGTGTTGGTGAAAATACACTGTTGATTAATTCTCTAGTCTTGCTATAGCAGTTGTCCCTATAAATAATGTAATGCCATAAATAATGTCTTCTTTTGCCATAATATATTCATTCTAATTTTACAATGGCATATACTTTTCCCCCCAGAGTATAGAAGAGCTTATAATGCAGAAAGAGACATTTCTTTTCAGGGAGAAGCAAATTAACACTTTCAAAACAAATATACAGATGCAACTGTATATATCATCTATACAAATTGGTTGAATTAATGACTTCTAAAATAGACTGTAGACTCTGTAATATAAGTCACAAAGATATTATTTCCCTAGCATCAGTCACAGTATTTACATTATTCCTGGGGCGGGGGGGGGCACCACTGGAGAGTTCACAAATTCCACTGGGAACACAGTGAGATTCGGCAGGTGTGGGAAAATGTGGGCATCAATTGCCAGTCAAAGTGATAGGGGCAAACATTTTTAACGATCATC
The DNA here is from genome assembly GCF_023159225.1 of Perognathus longimembris pacificus. Classification (NCBI taxonomy): domain Eukaryota; kingdom Metazoa; phylum Chordata; class Mammalia; order Rodentia; family Heteromyidae; genus Perognathus; species Perognathus longimembris. Next base: position 28,569,061 of record NC_063163.1, read on the forward strand.
ACAAGAGCATCAGTTCTGTTAGTGTCATGGAAGTCATTTTCAGCCTCATTTTACATTGCTCGTCATAGTGATACAATGTGGATATTTAGGTTGTCAGTGTTCAGATGTAAGAAAGATACATAGTCCACACATGGAAGATATGGGAATATCTAGTATGAAAATATACAGGAATAATGTGAGACATAAAAAGTAACACAACTGTAAATTATGTCATAGTATTAAAAATCATGCTGGTATAAAAATACACACTATGTAGCTGTTTGGAATTTTCTCAACAGAGGCTATTCTAAGGCATACCTCTTTTTCCTTGTAAATTTGAGTATATGGATGAAGGCAGCATGTCCAGCATGGTATGACAGATATTTCTCTAACTTATTATTAAAATTTGATTATATTTTTCTAGGCATTTAATTCCTAAGATTTTATACAGCTCAGTGTACTAAAGTGACTTACTTTTCTAATCAGTGTAAAATATGGTACAGTTTGCTGGAAGAGGATGTGTGTCCAGGAATTTGAGCATTCCAGAAGCCAGGACACCTGCCAGATGTTGCTTTTGATGCTATCAGAGACTGTAATTGATAAATTAAAAGACAGCCTACTAAAAATGACAGGACAAAAAGAATGCAAAGATACATTTAAGGAGAAATGCCAACAATGCTTTAACTCTCCCCGTCTCTGTTAAATGAAATACTAATGTCTCTATTGCTAGGACACACTTAGAATTTTGTCTCTCCTGTTCCTTACACCATAGTATATTCCAAACTAATTAACTTGTTTTCCCCATGGCAAATTGATGGCTGGTATGAAGAATTCATAATTTGGGGATAACACATGGGATAAGGGATTTATATTTGTATGTTGTGTTTTATTATTAATTTGTGTCTGCTTGGGTCTGTGTATGTTCCTGCCAATGACTTGTGACTTTTATTCAATATTTCCTGAGGTGTCTTGGTTAATGATTTTGCTTTGAGTATCTTTCAAATCAAACCTTGTAAAGAAGTAGAGATTTTAAATTTTGCTTAATTTAAGAGATTGAGTAGGAGGCAGTAGATTATGATTGTCAATTACTGTTGCAGAGACAGAACATTTGTAATTAGATCTACAATTAACTTTGAATAATTCAACATTGTACTGTGCTGTTTAAATGGATTCAACAGCACAGATGTTTTAAATGACAATATATTGTTACTCATAATAACCCCTTTGTGAAGTTTCATAATCATGTAAGGTCATCCTACAGAGAGTTATGGGTTTATTCAGAATAACAAAGATTTTGCAATTTAAGAGAATGGAAAGAGCATGATTTTTATTATGATATCTTTCCTTGAGGTATATTCTATACACATATACACATGAATATATAGATGAATATATGCACTCACATATATATGTACATATATTTACCTAATACCATAGAAGATAAACTTACATGTAACATATGTGTACAATCATAGTCAATTTTGTATTACATATCAGGTACTATAACTGCCTTACCTATTAAATTTGTTTAATCTCCATAGATACTCTCATAAATAACCATTATTACTACCCTTAATTGGCAAAGAGGAGAAGGAATAAAGATACAGATATAAAAACTGGTTTGTAAATTGCCAGATAGCCAATAGTTTGAACATTTCAAACCCAAGACATCTGTTGAATTGTTGTCCTACAGAGAGCTTGTTCATTGTTCATCTCAAATCCTTTACCATTTAAGTATGCATAACCTCCTAAGAAAATCAGATCATATTCATAACTTCTGATGAAATTTATCTTTAGGTAATGCATACTATTGACCACTTGAAATGGTATGATCCCACTTAATCTTCATAGTAATCCTCTTAATTAGGTAGATTTATCATTAGTCAATTTTATAGGTGAACAAACTAAGGTTCTGAAGCACTCAGTGCTTTTCGTGTTGTTTTATTATATAAGCTGATTACCAATGCTGTTAGGGGTGTTTTAGTAGAATATATGTGCTAGCCAAACCTCTTCTAAAAAATGTGTAATCTTGGGGCTGGGGATATGGCCTAGTGGCGAGAGAGCTTGCCTCGTATGCATGAGGCCCTGGGTTCGATTCCCCAGCACCACATATACAGAAAACGGCCAGAAGTGGCGCTGTGGCTCAAGTGGCAGAGTGCTAGCCTTGAGCAAAAAAGAAGCCAGGGACAGTGCTCAGGCCCTGAGTCCAAGGCCCAGGACTGGCCAAAAAAAAAAAAGAAAAAAAGAAAAATGTGTAATCTTATTTTTTTGGTCATTTCTTTATTGTCAAAGTGAAGTACAGAGGGGTTATAGTTTCATACATAAGGCAGTGAATACCTTTCTTATCCAACTTGTTACCTCCTACCTCACCCCCCACCTTTCCATTCCCCACTTTCCTCCCCTCCCATGAGTTGTACATTTGGTTTACAGCATATGGTTTGTAAGTAATGTTGTAGCATTGGTTTTTCTTTTTATCCTTTGTCTCTAAATTTTGGTATTCCCTTACTTTCCCTAATTTTAATCTCATTTTAAACACAACATATACACACTCACTTCCACAAAAACACAGTGTTGCACTGTATTTTCTCACATCAAAATTCTTATGTTGTTTTCCTCCTAATGAATAAAATAAGTAGAATGGATTTATTTTGATTAAGTTAAATGACTTGGATTATTCATTGTAAAAATTATATCATTAAAAAATACCTTCCAGAAATGTAAACAAAAATGAATTGTCCATAGTAACATTCTAACCTCTCATTCAACTGGATATAGCCAAAGGATCTGTATGTCTTAAAAAGTAATGCTTTGCACAGCTATTTATGAGATAAGCAAGTGTTGAAGTAACCTATGTAACTTCAAGTAAATATTATGCCTTTTCTGAGAGTATTTTTGAGGATTAGCTTCCTGAGGACACTCCTGGTTTGGGAAGATAAAACAATGTTATCAGTTTTGATTGATATATGCCTTTTAAAGTGATAGTATAAAAACACCCAATTCGCTGAGCTTTAAAGTATTAACATATCAATTTTGCAACAGAGATATTACGGAAATCACTTAATAAATTGGAAGTCTAAGCTATCTGAAGTACTGGAAATTTTTACTCATCGCTCATCACCATGCTTATATTTCTGCTTATATTTTTAGTTTATCTAAAATATTTTTCTTTTTAGTTTAATTAGTTTATGCTAGTTTAGTATAGTTACACTTAATTGGAGTTATATATGATTTTGATGGCAACACACCAAATAATAACTTGGAACCTTTCACATGTAACTGATTCTATTACCAGTTGACTGTTTGTAGCTCTCTCAATGTAATAAAACTTAATATTTTGTACGATAGCAATGTTACATAATATGTTATTGATTTTTATTTTGTATTTAAAATATAAATTCCCTATGAGAAAAAGAACCTCAGCGTGAGAGCAGTGGTATTCTGATTATATATGAAGTATTTATACTTGATGATTAAAAAAAAGAAACCAGGTAGGATATATTAAGATAAGTTGAAAAGCAGCCACCGTTTTATTTTAGTTATGTAATGATCCATGAATGCTCCATGTGAGGGTTGACAGAATTCTAGAGGAATTGGCTTAAGTAGGTTATTTTACAACTTTTAAGGAAAGACAGAGGACCCAATTCTCACCAGAGAAGGTACACAGTGGATCTGGTTGAAGGCTGAAGAAGGAAGAAATAATATTCATCTAAAATATATGAGAGAAGAATTAACTTTAAAAAAGAATGATGGATAGGGGGGTGCACTTGTAGGTGAACTCAGAACTGGAATTCAGAGACAAAAGATATGGAACACATGGTTATGTAATGTTTTTTGTGGTTATTCAGGTTGGACAAATGTTTCCAAGTTCCTTAGTGAAAGTTGCACCATTTATGGGCATATGAGACTACTATTTCTTTTGTGATATGAATATTCTTCTCTGCTGAGTGGAGACCAATTTGAGATACTAATTCCAGCTGATAGCAAGTGTATACGTACTGAATTCTCTTTCATCTGCTTTGTGTAGAAATATAATAAAAGTGGTGAGTAAATACAGTAAAAGTGAGAAAGAAGGAAAACAAACAGGAAAAGGAGTACATTAATGCAAAGAAACGGGGAAAGATGGAAAAATTAGTTTGTTTATCCCAGATAGTTGTTCTCAGGGTGGAAAAATTATTTGATTTCTTATGGTGTTGGGGCTCAAACTCAGGTATTTTCTGTTCATTCCTGGAATGTGATCCACTGGTGAATTACAACTACAGACTAGATTCTTATATATGAGAGTATAACAACTTCCTTTGCGAATACGGACATTTAATTTACTGCCCATGAACTAAATAGTATGTAGTAAAATATCATAATAATACCCTCATAAGGAATCATTCATTTTCTACAAAATTATTTTCAAGTCACAGGGACTGTAAGGTTTCATGGAGATAATTAACATGTTTTGTGCATCTACGGTGTGCCAGGAACTGTGCTCCACACACAGTGACTTTTCATAAAATCAGCTATTTCTAATTTTGTATCTATTTTGCACTGCAATGCATTTTCTGTATAGTCAGCATTTGGTACTTGGGTAGCTTAAAGGAAGCATTTTTGCAGATAATGGTGGCTCACGTTTGTAATCCTAGCTACTCAGGAGGCAGAGATTTGAAAATATTGGGTTGACATCAGCCCAGGCAGGAAAGACCAGGAGATTCTTTTGTCTAATTAACCAGCAAAACCCCAGAACTGGAGCTATGTTTCCTTGGTAGAGCCTTAGTCCTTATCCAAAAAACCCAGGGACAGTGCCTAAGCTACCTACTGAGTTCAAGCCACAGAACAAGTAGAAAAGGAAGAAAGGAAAGAAAGACAGAGAGAAAGAGAGAGAGAAGGGAAGGGAGGGAGGGAGGGAGGAAAGAAGGAAGGAAGGAAAGAAAGAAGGAAGGAAGGAAGGAAGGAAGGAAGGAAGGAAGGAAGGAAGGAAGGAAAGAAGGAAGGAAGGAAAGAAGCCAGGAAGAAGAGAGAGAAAGTTATAGTCAATGTTTTTTGAAGTCATTATTTTTTAAGTTTCATTATATTTAAATGTTTGTACAAATGGGGGGTGTTTTTAACCATCAATTTTTTGTACAATGCACTTGATCAATGCCATCCTATCTATCATTCTTCTTTCCCTCCCATCGATCCCATCTATCTCAAATGGTCTCCTCAAGTTTCCTAATTCTATGACCATGGACATACATTGAGTGAAAAGAATCTATTCAATCACCATCACTTTTCCATTTGTCTTCCCCCTCAAATTAGTTACCATCACACAGAGGCAAGACAGGGTTCAGTTTCCTGGTATTCACTTTTTTATTCTGTCTGTGATTTTAAGTAAGGTTTTACCCTGTACAAGTACCTCTACCTACACCACACTTTTGTCAATTTGATTGTATGTGCGTAACTGATATTTTTTCCTTCAATATTTCGTGCCACTCATCATTTGGAAATCTTCGTACTTTATTTAATTTGATTGGCCTATGTGTTTTACAGGTTGGTGTAACACCGTGTTCTAAGGTGACATTTATTCATGATAAAACAAAACATTGTGGATGTAAATAGAACCTTACAGTCTCAATTTTAGTTTGGGCTAACAACAAAACAGACAATGCTTGTGAATTTCCTCTGCTTACCCTTGGAGTGCATTATCATTAAGGGCACTGAAAAACTATTTGGTGTAAACCAACTGAACAATTCATTGGGGGAGAGGGAAAAGGGGAGGGGGAGGGGTGAAATGAGGGAGGAAGTGACAAATTGTATAGAAAATGTACCCACTGCCTTACGTATAAAACTGTAACCCTTCTGTACATAACATTGAAAATAAACAAGTAATTATTCAAAAAAAAGGGAAGACACTTTGGGTTCTAAAATTAACAAATTTTAAAATTTGGATTAAAAAGATAGCGGAAGTCGCAGTGACACACCTGGTCTAAGATGAACATGTTGGTTCAGTAACACATATAGAAAATCATGACCCAACCATCTCATTTACTTACTGACTTCAACCATCCAAGTACTCTCATTGGAGTAAGTGTATTTGTATTGATGATTTTATGCTTATAGTGAGTAAAATCATCAAAATAACATTTGTGTTCACCTTCAATCATCAACATACCTCTATTAGAACATATGTGATTTTTTTTGTGATTTTTAGAGGAATTCTTGTATTTACAGTAAATCTTTGGTAATGTTGATTACATAAATCCTTAAATTAACAATCCACATTTTTTCAGGACCTATCATACTTTATTAACTTATTCTTTTACATAATGCTTTGGGTCAGTAGATAATGTGGAAGAAATTGATGTATGTCTTTTTTGTAGCTTGTTCATTGACATTTTCCTTCAAAGCAGATGATACCTGTGTAAGCCCAAAGAAACAAGAGACATCTTACCCACTGGGAGAGAGTATGAATGTTACATTACAAAGGAGGTGTGTTATGTTTTCACCCATGCAGGCAGATAAGTCAAAATGAGACACGGGTATACTATTAATTTATGTTGATTAAGTTATTTATTTTGATAAAATTATCCATAGAATATTCTGCCCCGGGTATATATTCACATATTTGCTACTTTTGCTATCCTTTAAATTCTGTTGTCAAATAAGCTAAAGGAATAGAATATTTATATTGGTCTTTGACATATTTGATGGACAGTAATTGTTTATGTGAGAATCAAGTTTAAATAATTAAAATTTTTATGTCATTTATGGTGACAGTTCTTAATGACAAAGTCTGATAGTGTAAAATATATACAGATAGGAGATTTACATGTCATAGAAGCTAAAGATCCTAATATATTTCTTGTGTCAGGATCAAAATCTGCTTCTCTATTCACAGCATTATAAAATAAGCTTTACTAGTCCCCAAAGAAAAGTCAGGATGTGCATTTAAATAAAGTCATTAATAACTTGAGCTAAGGCCTTTTTCAGAAAGCTGTTAAGTGGTTTTAGATATTTTGTATAGGTAAGAATATGAATTGCTAATGATAAGTACAGAATGATTTTGAAGGGCTCATCTTTTGTCATTTAGCACATTGTATGCAGTAATTTACTAGTTATATTGTAAGATGAATTTTGATATATGCATTATTCAAGAGTTATCAATAGAATTTTAATAGAAATATACAAATTTAGTTTCAGTGTGCATTTGTCAGTATTATTTACTGTAATAATTTTAATGTCTTACCAAGTGGATCTTATATATATAGTTATGTATATATGAACATATGTGCATTAAGTAGAAAAAGAACATGTACTATTAATATCATTCAATTAGAATTCATAATAATATTAACTTATTAACTGAAAGTAAGACTACCATATGTAAACATATTAAAGTTTTATTATCTGCTTTCAACTTTTATGTTCGTGATTTAGCTTTACTTTTTAATTTTAAGTTAAAGATCTTAATGTGCCTATTATAACCAAACAACAACAAAAAAGCTTAATTGTATAGAACATCTTATGGAAACACATGTTAATAAATCAGTGTTTAAATTTTAAGAACATACTAACAAAGTGTCAAGAATAGTAAATAATAAACTGAGCTTAGAAAAGACTTAGTACATCAATGTGTTAAAAAAAACTACAAGAATATCTTCTCCTCCTCCTCCTCCTCCTCCTCCTCCTCCTCCTCCTCCTCCTCCTCCTCCTCCTCCTCCTCCTCCTCCTCCTCCTCCTCCTCCTCCTCCTCCCCTCCCCCCCCCCCCTCCCCCCTCCCCCTCCCCCCCCCCTCCTCCTCCTCTTTCTCCTCCTCCTCCCCTCTTTCTTTCTCTCTTCCTTCAGGCAAATTGAACTTTATATGCTTGTTAGGAAATAATGTGAAAGTAAAAAAGTGCTGTGTGTCAATTTTTCAGTCAAAACACAGAAGCAAACATCCGCACATTCAGAAAATGTACATCTATGAAAATTGAATTAAAGTCATATCCATTTTTATTTTTGCTGGTTCCAAATACACACACACACACACACACACACACACACACACACACTTATCTGCAGCAGTAATCTTAAATGAAATAACAGAACAACAGAAAGAAGCTCTATAAGGTCAATCATGGAAGTAAACTGTAAGCTAAACTTAAAGAAGCTAACTGGTAAGAATCTTTTTTTTTTTTCTTACATCACAATTGGCTTTCTTTGTTGTCAAGGTAACAATTTAACTATCACCTTTTCTCACTGCCTCCATCCTACTTGGGGGGAAAAAATGTTCAAATTTACCAATTCTTTAAAAATCTCAGCTAAAAATATAAAGCTAAAATGAAGATTGTTTATATGTGCAAGTACCTTTTTTTGTTTGTTTTATTTTTCACATTAAGCTCTAGGCAATGGTTATGTAGTTCTGGTTTACAAGATAAGAGATCCTTTTCCCAGGTGCTTAGTAGAACTACCTTCTTTATATCAGATATTATCAGCTGAGTGACATTAACAAAGGTTTTCTTTTATTGGGAATGTGCTATTTAACAATTACTGTGTAGTAAGCCACTCTGCACATAATTTTGGGAAAAATATGTCCAAATAACTTCTAGTTTTGATAGTACATGTGTCTATTATATAATAATGAAAGTTTATGCTAACAGAGAAGGAATACTTATCAAAGTTCAAACTACAAGAACCAGAAAAGGGTAACTCTTGAATCTACACATATATCTACACAGATTTTAATGTGATTTCCTGCAAGACCTTCCATAGCACTTCGTATTTCAAAAATTATCTCTCTACCAAACCATATAAGACTGTCATAGCCTTTTCTCTCTGTTTTTATATTTCACGTTTTCCATAATTTTTGGAAACTCCTCACAGAAAATTGAGAAGTGTTTGTATGTTCCTTGGAATGGTGCCCTGTTAGGGCGATCTTTCACTCACAGTTAAATTGACACAGACTGCTGCAAGTCACCTGTACTCTCCAGGAATATTGCACTTTTCAAATATGCATTAACACTCTCCTATTTTGAGTAGTTTAAAGTCTAGTGCTAACGCACTTGGGCCTCAGAGTTAATGTGTTTTAAGGAAGTGTATATATTTTAGAGAACTGAATCTCTAAATACGGCAAAGCATGGACTAGGTTTGTAGACATACTAATTTTCAACATAAGAAAACATAATTCTGATTACAAAAGTACTAAACCAGACTCCCTATTTGCATCTTGTTGTCTTGTTAATTTCTCCTTCTCATCTATAAGCATTTAGTCATAAGTGATGTGTATGAACACTTTTTCATGACAACCAAACTAGTGAGGGGAAATTAGGTCATATACTTTTAATTATGGAAGCAATTATGCTAATATAGAATTGCTAATGGTTAATACTTGCTTAATCACTTATCAAGAACAGAAACATTCCTGAGGCACAAAATACAAATAAACAAACAGACAAAGAGAAGAAGGAAAGACAGAACTGGCATTGTATTTCAGGAATTCACTACAGGGCAATACGGAAAGTGAAAGATGTCCAGAAATATCGGCAGACAGAGAAATTCATGAAGGGTGATTAAAGTGGCCCTGTCCATGAAATGCTGTTGAATTCCTTATCAGACTCAGACATACTGGATAAAATGTCCCTGATAGGAGGATAAAAGTAAGAAAGTCCCAAAAAGGGAGTGAGTTAAACCATTAAGAAATGAGAAATCTGAAAAGCTATATATAATGTGTATCTTAAAGGACAAATAAGTGATATGAACTGCAAGGATTCATAAATATAAATTTTAAAAAATTATAAATAAAATTTAATAAAGTAGGCCAGCATATAGAAGAAATATTAGCAACAGCAGTTTTGTGAGGCAAGATGTCCAGTAAAATAAGCGACGAAAGGAATATGGTTTCAATTATTTGATTAGAATTTGAATGCTGTCTTCTCTCGCCTTCTCCCCTGCTTCTCTACTCCCTCTTTTCTCTCTTTTCCCTCTCTTTTTCCCTTTCCTTTGCTCCCTCGCTACCTTTCTTCTCTTATCCTTCCTTCTTCCATCCTTCCTTGATCCTTACCTTCTATAAAATAATATTACAATTTTACTTAAGAAGATATCATATAAGAAGTCATAAAGTGTTTTCTTATATCAAAATATTTCTTTGGTTAAACAAGTATGTTAGTACCTTCATTAAGTCAAGATAAAATGACAACTAATGAAATATCAGCTATTTAATTTATGAACAATATAAAAAATAAATTGTAACCATATTTAAATAAAATGGATAAAAAATAAAGTATTTTTCTATGAGTAATATGAATGGGAAAGAGAGCCTCCAATGTATTCTTGATGTAGTTACCTTTTGTGATTCTACTTTACACCATAACATTTTATGCAAATTAGTTTAAAAGGTTAAAAAAAAGCAAATATCAAACTTTTCATTGATAGTATCAGGAATTTTTTTTTTCTTGTTGAAGAGAGTCATACATTAAACTGGAAAACTAGAAAAAGTGGTTTAAGTAAAATGAGAATATTAAATATTTGAAAACTGCAATTATTCTGAATCATGGATTTTGTGTGTGTTGTTGTGGTTGTTGTTGATTTTGGTGATGGTGGTGGTCATGGGACTTGAATACTAGGCCTGGACACTGTTCCTGAGCTCTTTTGCTCAAAGCTAGTAATCTACTACTTGAACCACAGCAGCACTTTGGTTTTTCTGTGCTTAACTGGAGATGAGCATGACAGACTTTCCTTCCATTTGAACAATGACCCACAGATTTCAACCTCCTGAGTAGCTAGGATTACAGGCGTTAGCCACTGGCACACAGCAGGAGACTGTGAAGAGCTCAGAGTTAGTGAAGTTCAAGCCCCACAACCTACCAAAAAAAAGTCTCATGAACTTTCTTGCCAGGGCTGGCTTTGAAGAATGATCCTCAAATATCATTTTCCTGGGATTGCATGTGTAAGTCACTGGCACCAGGCAGATGGTGTGTTTTTGATGGTGAGGATTCTCATTTATGTATGTATGTCTGTCTGTATGTATTATTCATTCATTTGTTTGGTGAATGTGATGCTCATCAAAAAACATAAAAATGAGAGGAGGTAACAAATTGTACAAGAAATGTACCCACTGTCTTGTGTATGGAACTGTAACCACTTTCTACCTCACTTTGACAATAAATAAATATTCAGAAAATAAACAAACACATATTGAGAACAACAGACTTAAAGGCAAGTTTTCTAAATTTAACAGTGTTTAAGGACAATACACGAGATTCATACTATCTTTTCTTTAATTTTATTGATTTCCACTTATTAGTATACATTAATTAAATATATTGGCTAAAACAAATTTTATGTAAATGTATGCACTCATTGCACAAAATAGATAAAAATCTTTCAATTTATGTGGGAATAAAAAATAAAAAGGAACAAATAACTTGTCAAATAAAGAAACTGGGTTATAATAAAAGTAATAAAAAACTTAATTTTAAGAATTTTTTCCTGAAGTACTTTTGTTAAAGTAACCAAAGCATAGGAAAGTTTTCTGATATGAATGAAACCAGACAGTTCCCTGCCTACTTTAATAGTATAATTATTTTGAGGCATATAAATCATACTAATTGAGCTGTCACCTATACTTATATTTCAGTAAAATTAATTGCATGTGTTTAACTAGCAATTTAGGTATAAACCAAAGTCTCAGCTATTTATTTTGAAACATTACAAACACTGCTAGAATCAGGTTATGACAGGACTCAAATGATTGCAAATGCCTTTTTGATCCATAAAATTTCTATACTTAATTTTCTGGACTTGTTTAAATAATATATTGTCCTCTTCAAATACATGCTTTATCATTTGAATTCTGGTAACACCAAGACTTTCTCAAAGATTATCCAATGGCATGATCCTAATGCTTTTGGTTTTTAAATGCTATTGTTCTGTCCATACTACAGGATCGATCAGGATCCCTGCTAAATATGCAATCACTGAAGTCACATGCCCTCTAAGATAATATATATATATATATATATATATATATATATATATATATATATATATATATATATTGCTTCTGCTGAATTTCACCAGATGTTCAAGGGAGGCTGATATGCTTTCACCTTAGATATGGTTTTGTTATTTTTCATTTTCCATGAAAAATCTGTTAGATACAGAAGATAATAGCTTTCAGGAAGGTGAAAGTTGCTGTGGTTAAACCATGAGGATGAACATTTAACTACAATGAATTGGAGGTTTCTTCTATAAATAGCTAAAAGTTTAAGTTAAAACTTTGAATACTATAAGTGACTTTCTAGAGAGCATTTCAATGTGAAGATCTTTGTACTCTTCCCTTTCAAAATTATCCCCCTTCTAAGGCTACTATCAAATTTTAGAAGCTGTCTCCATCCACTTTCCTGCAAATAGCCCACTTGCAGGCCTCTCTCAGGAGTAAATGGAACACTAACAGATCTGTTCCTTTAAGCAGGTCCAAGCCTTTGATTACCCATCTTCCTGCACAGTCACTATATCTGGCTATTAAATTGTGTAATTTTCCTTCATCATAGACTTGGGCTGCTTCAAGTTGATCACACTGTACTCTGTCTTCTAATTCCAGTAAAGTCAATTATATAAACTCTTTTTGCTTTTACAAAATGCTCTTTTGCACACTGATTCTCTCATAGCAGGCAGAGCAAAGCACAAGAGAATCGTGGAACATTTTAGCTGTGTTCTGCTCAGCAGGCACATTTATTACTAATGGGTAAAATAGTCTCCTTTTTTTAGCTAGATAATGCTTCCAAAGCCTTCCCTTTTCTAGTTTTGTTAGTCTTAGAGGGGAAGGTGAATGCCATTGATCTCACCATGAGCTGCCAACTGGAGTACTTTCTTTTAAATCATTCACTGTATTATAATACAGTGGCTGCATTTGTCTTAATGGGCTGATTTGCATTATGTACTGAGGTCCTCTGCTCTTAACCACTTGAACGTGTAGTATTAGGGGACCAATGATTGGAGACACCAATGTTTTGTTTTCACATTTACAAAATAAATATTGGAGCAAAAATGGTGCCATTCATCAGTCTGGGTGCAGAGCGTACAATAGATAATACCCTCTGAAAATGGCAAAGTTTATTTTCAAACTCAGTGTTGATGGATTGTTTTGTCTCTTTTTCCCCAGACAGGCAGTCATATGTTAATAAATGATACCAAATGAAACATAGATTTATGTGCCTTCTTCACACCAAATACCCTTCAGGAACAACTAATTTTATGTATGAGAAGCATGATCATTTTGGAGGACAAGGAGGATATGATTTTCCATGTCTTGAATTGGGTATCATCACATATAAAATCTGGACTGGGAATGTACTTGGATGAACAGGGGATTCATCCAATAAAATTTAATTCTGGATATTTATTCTTTATTAGTCAAATTGGGCTTTTGGAGTGGTAGATCACAGTACATCAGAGTTATCTAGAATGCTAACAAAAATGAAGAATCAGATACCATTCTGGACACACTGTGTCTCTGTCACTGTCTCTCTCTCTCTCTCTCTCTCTCTCTCTCTCTCTCTCTCTCTCTCTCTCTGTCACACACACACACACACACACACACACTCTGTCTCTGTCTGTCTGTCTTTCTGTCTCTGTTTGTCCCTCTCTCCCTCTCTGTCTGTCTGTCTCTTTCTCTCCCTCTGGTGTATAGCATAAATGTAAATGACAGGGTAAACTGCCAAAAAAAAAAATACCCCAACAACCAAAAAACTGTGAAACATTGGTACCATATATAATACACCTTAAATCGTTCTATTTTACACTAAGAGTTTGGAATTCTGTTTGTTTTAATGAAAAAGGAAAGACCTTTGATTCATAAGGAAAGCAGTTTGTACTCTCTGGAATGCAAAGGAATAATCAAACTGTTTGTTTATATTCTTAATGCTTTCTCTCAATAGGAGGGTTTATGCCTAAGGACCCAGTTCTTTTCCTTACAAATGATCACTTATGAAGTGATTAAGCTACAGTTTCGACCACAATTAAGGAGCAAGTATCTGATTCCTCGTGTGTGTGTGTGTGTGTGTGTGTGTGTGTGTGTGTGTGTGTGTGTTAGGAGTTTATTTGGACAGATTCTTTAAGAAATGAAATAATATTTTAGTTTATTGAACTACTATTCCCACTTGAGTAGTAGAAAGCAACTAAATTCATGTTGCTTAACTCTTGTTACATAGTTTTAAAAAGGCAATTTTTTTCCTTCATGTAGATGTAATAACAAATGAGTAGCACATATTGAAATATCTTTCATGACTCTTAACACTTGCTGTGTATCCTCAGTCTGTATCAAAAAAGTAAGTCATCTGGGCATAGGTGGTTCTCACCTGTAATCGTAACTAATCAGGAGGCTAAGATCTGAGGATAGTGGTTCAAAGCCAGCTCCAGATGGAAAGTCTCTCCTCAACTACTCAGAAAAAGCCAATAGTGGCCCTGTGGTTCAAGTGGTAGAATGCTAGCCTCCAGCAAAAGAAACTCAATGACAGAGTCCTTTCCCAGAGTTCAAGATCCAGAACTGGAAAAATACATACATATATACAGACAGACAGACAGACAGACAGACAGACAAATAGGGCATTATAAATTTTTTGAATATTTCAGTTATATATCTGTATTTTCCATATTCCATATTTCCATATCTGTATTTCCATATGTATGAATTAAAATCAAATGAGCATCTTTTGAATATTCCAGATTTCCAGCCATGTTCTACACAAATCAAGTCACAATTTTTCCTTCTTTTTTCTTTCTTTCTCCTTTCTTTCTCTTTCCCTCTCTTTCTTTATGTTTTCCTTCCTTCTATTCTTTCCTTATTTTTTTGTCTTTTTTCTGATAATACTGTGTTTGAACTCATGGTTTCATGCTTACTAAGAACATATTCTAGCATTACTTGAGCTGTGCCACTGCCCCTTTTTGCCATACTTATTTTTCACATTTTGAGGATGGAGCTAGAGCTCCATCCAGCACACTGGATTATTTTTGAGATGGAGTTGGTCAAATATTTACGCATAGGCTCACTTAAATACTTGATCCTATAATCTCTATCCACTAAGTAACTGATATTGCAAGATTAAGTCACAACTCTCAACCAAGTCACAATCTCTTTAGTTGGGAAGTCAGTATCTTTTTGAATTTCCCCAACTGGTTTTTAATATCAACAAGCTTTGTATCGATTCTCATAGAAAAAGATGAGATCATGGATGATTTAAGTCCAATATTCAGCTCCCTGCAACTGTGTACTTAATTTCATCCTGAGACTACCAAGTCTTGTTTCAAACAAATGTCCTGAATGAATATTCCCTCTACTATTGTTTATTACTAACAATAGAGTTTCTGTTCCTTATGCTATAAAGAGATAAACTGTCAAAATTAACTTGGACTCTCTTTTCAGCAAATGAGCTTTATTTATCTGTTACACTGTATAATTTTGAGTAGGTGTCTTGAAAACTAGGACTGTGTCATAGTTATTATCTTTGACCTCCTGCAGCACATGGTGCAGGCAGATATACCTACATAATAACAATAGTGTATTAGTTAAGTGATTAAGGAGAAGCATAGTTTGTACCATTGACAATTTCCACATTGTGAGCATATCCATTGTAGGTGATAACACAGTAGCAATTCTTTCCCAATGTTGTGAATATTTGGCAAGTACAGTAGCATAAAGTGGCTCCAGTATGCCACTCACTGCCCGGGGTGCTCAGTGAGTACAGGTTAGGTGGATAAGGATTAGGGGTGCTAAAGTGGAAATGTCTGTTTATACAGGTGTTTTGCCACTAATGTCTACTTACTGGTATAATATCTTCTTCAGCTTTATTAACTCAATATTGTCATTATTTCATATTCATAGTTATCTTTTCAATTGACCCGGTAAATTACATATTTCTCAGTGTAACCAATATTGCTTCCAGAGTAGCTATCTGTTAATTCTTAAAGAAACTAGTGAACTATACACACACAAAACAATAAATGTAGAAAATTATATAACAACTTTTGTGTGTATTGCTTTAATGTTATTAGAGCCTCTCAAAGTAATGCAAAAGTCACAATCTGTAGGAAACAATAGCAATGTAACATTAATTTTACAAGGTTGGTTACATAGTTATTCAGCTTTTTTTAATGGAATAGAAGAGATATGCCTTAAAACATCACATTCCTGGGCTAAATTTTTTTTTCTAGATCAATACTACTTCCAAACAATTTTCAGTGTAACAGAAAGCAGTAGTTTTAATTCAGTGATGTCTGCAAAGAATAGAAATGAACAGTATCCCAGAGGACCCTGAAGATTAAAGAGTATTTTGGCTAAAGATGATTTATTTAGTTATGATATAACTGAAGCTATGCAATGGGATTTTCTAAGATGTAACAAATGTGATTTATAGCTTCAAATTCCATATGAACGAATCACTAAAGGAATATATGAGTTAGGCATAATTTTTTAAGAAGGTTTAGTATGCTAGTGATACCTTAGGAACTGACTTCTGATTAATTTATTTCAGTTTCCTGATAGACACTCTACAGGGGCTCTCCTTAGTAATGCAAGGGAGAAAGCTATGGACAATGTCAATTTCTTGGCTTGCACTGGCCTTTCTGTTTGAAGCCTTGCATAATTTGTTTGAGCAAACAGAAAAAAATTAACAACAGAAACCTTTTGGCAAGTTTCTCTAGAAGTGTTTTTGTTGTTGTTGTTCTAAAACTCTGGATAATGATTTGAATGTTATTTTAAAATGTGAATAAGCAAACCACTACTCTTGCTACCTGTCTTGAGGTTGTATAATAAGGAGGATGAGGTGTCAATAGAGAATGGTCTTCATGCTGGCACAACAATAATTATGTATGTGTTGAAGAAGTGTTCTAAATCCAATATGCCTCTTGTTTGTCACTTACGGCTGGCTGTATCTATCTGAATCATCTGTATGATCTTGCAAATAATCACTCCTTGTCCAATATCTTTACAACAGGGAGATAGTTTAAATTTAACTCTGTGATAGTAGCACTAAAACAACCATTGTTTGCCAGAGGTCCCTGTGAACAATGCTCTAATGGTTATACATTTGCTCATACCTACTAGCTAGGTTTCTGTACAAGAAATGGGTTCATTGTGTATGATTTTCAGAATCTTTATAATTTCTTTTTACAAAGAGTTCTATTTTACTGTTATTAGTTTTTAATAGACAGCTTTTAAAATAGGTCATATTGGATACTCATTTCCCCATTGTTTCCTAAGTATTATTGAAGCAGAAGATGGCTGACATAGTTCTTCTAGTAACCAATAAATAAACAAAGGATAGCAGCTATGTATTTAGATATTGTATTATGTTTATAAATAATAAACTTGCTTACCTCTCTCTTCCTTACCTGTGTTATTACTTCAATCTATAATTCAGTATTCCTTTCCTTGGTGCTGATATTAGAATCCTGTAATGCTAATTTATTTTGTATACTTTAAAGCAAATCCCTAATGTTTACATTTTATGTCGCTAACTGAAAGTCATTTAGCTGTCACAAAGCCTCGAAAGCTTTAAAGGTATAAGATAAAGACATGACACTATTGATATTTCAAATATTATGGCACACATTTTGTGTTATTTTTGTGGTTTCTTCTTGCTCCTTTCATCTAGAACACACATGCTCCTTAAATTAAAGAAAGAACAACACACACACAAAAAAATATCTAGCTGTAAACTGACTGAGGGGTTGATTGAGTTCAGAATAATCAGCAGGAAAAAACAGTTGCATATCTCCTCCCTATATTTTCCTGAGTTATGTATGAGATACAAAACCTCTATAAATTGAAAGATTTAAAAGCAAGCCCAGAGCTCACTGTACTGAATTTCCAAACACAAGATATGCAGATATTTACTAGATGTTTGGCCATCACACATAAATGTTCAGCTCCCATCTTAGTGTCTGTTGAGGAAGCTAGCTATTACTGTCTAAGATGGTAGGTAGTTAGAGGGGCAAATCTTCCAGTTGAAAAAAACAAATGACAGCAAAAGCAATACTTACAAAACCATTTGGTATAAACCAACTGAACAACTCCTGGGGGAAGAGGAAAAGGGGGAGCTGGAGAGGGAAAATGAGGGAGGAGGTAACGTATAGTACAAGAAATGGACCCACTGCCTTACGTATGAAACTGTAACCCCTCTGTACATTACTTTGACAATAAGTAATTATTCTGGAAAAAAAATCGAGTTGACTTTCTAGTACTCCTCTCAGGACAAACTTTTCATCATGTCATTTATTTATTTTTGTAGGTGTCATCTCTTATTTTAAATACTGAAGAAATGTATTTCATGACAATGGCTTCATGTATCAACTCAAACTAAAACACTAAGAAGGAAACCTCATTTATAAAATATTTATCAGTCAGAAATGGACAGCTGTGAGACCATGGTGACAAATACTGCCAGTCTACATTTCTCTGCCTTGTTGACTAGGTGGCAGCCAGGATTAGAAAGTGGACCTGCCCACATGGTAAACAACCTTGAGGCCAGGATGCCAAGATACACATGCGTGTGTGACTTGGATTTTATTCCTCTGAGTCATCTTCTTCACAGGAAACAGTGTAACATAGGGCAACTATCTGCTACCTGAAATATCAAGTAATTTGTGAAAAAAAAAAAACAGTGCATTTATTTTCCATATATTTTGATTGTTTCAATCATTGGGAAAATCTCCAGGCAGTATTTTATTTTCTGTCTTTGTATATACATTTAAATTATACTTGATTCTGACAAAGCAGTTTTCTAAACAATTCTGCAAGTTGAACATAGTAGAATTAATATCTCAGTGCCTTGTATACTATGGACTCCTCACTCTTATGATCTTGGTGCCCCACTATGGCAATCTGCAGCTGAATACATTGCCCAGCCTTAGAAAAAGGAAACTTTACTACATATAGCTAGTCTGGGAAAATATCAAAATTCATAGTACACTTTGTAGTGAATGCATACTCCTTTTGCGCTGTTGCAAAGTCATAAAATCATAAATGCAATAATCAAAAGCAGAGAATCAAAAGCTGGGGCTGAACTTCAGTGGTACAGTGCTTGCCTAGTAAGCACAAGGTATTAGATATGACCCCCCCCCCAATGTTATAACCTGTAGAAAATAAAAGAATAAAAATCAGCACTGTTTTCTCTATACCCAGAACACAGTGGAAGGTGGTAGAGGTCAGGTGGAAGTTCAGAGTCTTAAAAATAAGATTGTCAGAGCAGAAAATAAATTTAGATAGTTTTCTTTTAAAATGTATCAAAATTTTTAACTGAATACACTAGAAAGGGAAAAAAATCAGACAGGAAAACAATTTAATGAGAAAGAAAAGTAAGATAAAAAGATAACTTAGAAGGTCTGTCTCATTATTGCATGATGAATTTATGAAATCAAAAGTTGCTTTTCATCCAATTTCAATTTTTTTCTTTTAATCTAAATTTCTTTTGTTTCCAGCCAAGCAGTTTCATATTGAAATAATTCTGGTCTAACTGCATATTGGATACAAAATATTATTATATATTGGTTATTTTACTTACATTGTCATTTCCACTCAGTGTTTGATAGAAGGTGTAAACTCAATAGGAACAGCAAATGTCCTTGCTGAGCTGGATTGAGAGGACTGATCTGCTCTATTGCCTTTCTCTATATCAAAAGCCTCTCACTTCTCCTGGTGACTGAAGTGTTAATTTAATCTAAGAAGGATTTACACTTCTAATAGGGACAAAGTACAAACCCTAACTATGACCCTATGGCCACCAATGATACAGCTAGACTGACTTTACCATTTAAAAATTATCCTTGCTACATATTAAATGTCATAAATCATTTCATTCTTGAAACTGTTTTACTAACTTGATTGAATTGGCTGGAAAAATAACTATCTGAATCTTAAAATAGTAGCCAGTTCTTCTAGTTCTTTTTATTGTAATCAAATAGATGTTTATCCTCTTGACTGCATTTCTGATTATTTTCCTTTCATTAATATGATACTTCTAATATATGGTCTTTTTCTCATTTGTCAGTCCAAAGTTACATTGCAGTCTCACTTTCTTTGATGTGCTATTATCAGAATTGTGTGGGATTGTAAATGTATTACCATGACAGTTCTATGCATGCAATTGAGAAGATGTACTTTTCACACTATGATTATAACCTGTTTCCATAATACAGTCTCTTTAATATGAGAATCAACTTAGCTACATCTGTACATATCTTTCTTTAAACTGTTATAGCATCTCTGTGTGTGTGTGTGTCTGTGCATGCACACGTGCATGCACATGCACACTCAATAGTGGGGAAAGTACCACAGCACTCCAGGTAAGGACTGATCCTTTCAATTTGTTCATGGTTCTCCCGTAGGGAGCTTACACATTGGCATGGATGACACATGCATAGAAAGAGCTATTTTGATGGATAGGCGTCTGGAGTACTATGGCAAGGAAAATGAGTAATTGGCAAGGAGAAGTCAGGAGGAGTAGGGAGAAAAATAGCAAATACCACAAGGAAACCCCTTTGAACAATTTGCATAAACATTATAAAAATAAAGGCCTGCGATGTAAATTTACCTAGGGAGTGGGTAATAGAATGTGTGAGGAGATTGAACAAAGACAGCAAAAGAGAATATACGTATGTGAAAAAAGACAATGGACCCTGTTGACACTAGTTTCAGTAGGGAAGCAGAGGGATGAGTTGGGTGATGGAAGGGTGAGTTTAATCAAAGTACATAGTAGGTGTTTATGGATGTGTCACAGTGGAACTCCTTTATTCAACTAAATGATGCTAGTAAAAGCTATAGTAAAAAGAAATGGGGTACTGCATAGGGAAAGAGCAAGGGAAGGAATAATATGGTTCGTAAAGAAATATAGTCATTACCAAGTTTATGTAACTGTAACCCCTCTGTATATCACCTCTATAATAACAATAAAATATATTTAAATTTTTTATGTTCTAAATTCAGGGGTCTAGCCTCTTGAGAATTTTTCTTCCTTTCAGTTGTACTTCATTGATGTCCTTTCTATGTTATTCATTCTTCAGAAATTTCAATAATGCTTATTTTAGTTGAATAATCCTGGAAACAGCCTTACGAACACAAAGTATTTTCTTACAGTATACTTTTCAATTGTCTTATAGATGTTTTTTGTTTGTTTGTTTTTTCCCAGTGTAAATTTTGATTTTAATATGATGGCTATGTGCCGTAGTTTCTGAGATTTCCAGGTACACAATAGAATAAAATTCTGCTAATAAGCCCTTTATTTCAGGAATTATTATAGTAAGATGATTCACCAGAAACACATAAAAATACAACATGAGTATATATTAACATTATATGACTTAGTAGTTATACCTTAATAATCATTAGTTTTATATGATTCTTTGTTTCATTTGCAGTGTTTTAAAGAACAAATATAAAAAAAACTCCCAGGTTTAATAATCTCTGATTTACAATGTCATTTTCATAACACACATTTATGGCTTGACATTAATTTTCAAGTATCTTTTTGTATTGATGTATCACCATCTTGAAAAAACAGGCTAAAAGGACAAAGAACATATTCGCTATTTTCTTTTTCATTTTAAGTCTTCTTTCTCTGACCTATATTAATTGAGATATAATTGACAAATAGGCATTCCATATATTTACAGTGCATAGATATTTTGATAACATATACACTGTGAACTACTTACCACAATATTGAGCCATATAATTCTTTGTGTTGTAATATGCTGGCATTTTTCAAAACATAGCTATAATCAAGATTTTTCTTTCTGTTAGTAAAACAAACTTACAGTGGTCTTTTCATTATAGATAAACCATTCTAGGCTTCAGTTTTCATTAAAAATCTTTTTGCAAAATATCTTCTCTCTAAAATGTATAACATTCCTGGAAGGATTAAAAAAATCTTATTAGGAGGAAGCAAAATAGTTTCTTTCCTTCAAAAAGCTTTCTAGCAGTTTAAACTCATAACTTCATTTCCCATGCCTCTGAGCACACTACATAGAAGTCAGTCTTGGTAAGTTATAATTAGACATGTAGGATAATTCTAATGATGTCTTACAACTGATGAAATCAGTCTCAGCCCTGTCTACCACCTGATTACCA
Source organism: Perognathus longimembris pacificus (assembly GCF_023159225.1). Lineage (NCBI taxonomy): Eukaryota > Metazoa > Chordata > Mammalia > Rodentia > Heteromyidae > Perognathus > Perognathus longimembris. The sequence goes on from NC_063163.1 coordinate 28,591,106, forward strand.
TGGAAACTATTTCTGGCCAACCAAGTAATTCTGATCAAAAGGAATTATTATTAATCCTCCTAGTATATGTTGGGCAGGGATTTGCACAGCTTTTGTTAAAGTTTCTTGTGGAAACTGAAAGGTCCAGTAAGGGTAAATATTAATTCTTAATGTGCTGGAGAGCAAGAATGGCTTAGTCTCTGTGGGGCACAACTGGCTCTCAGTAAATCAGATATTAACAGCTTATAGGATCAGCCTTGCACTACCCAGGGATTAGAGATAAACAGGTGAATTTATAGAAGAGGAAAATAATTCCTATACTGAATTAACCAAGTCACTGCCTTGTCAAATTGAAATGAAAATAAAACAACAACAAAAAAAGAATGTTAAATGAAGTTGAAATGTCTTAAAGAATTCAGGATCCTTAAATAAACCTGATGAATTCTCAAGTATCAAATGATACTGGATATATTTTCTGCCATATCTTTTCTATTACTGTGAGATGTGCAAGAAGATACTGGGATGGGAGAGATAGACTTATACAAGTTTAACTATACTGACGTGTGAAAATGGGGAAATGGGACAGTGTAATTCATATTACTATGGACTAAAAATTGTGTGTGTGCTGTTATTGTTTTGTGTTATTTTTAAAGTTACAGTTTTGTTATATTTCAGTTTGAATTTCATTTTTGAACTACAGAAAATAATCAAAATCAGACTACAATTTAATTCCATCATGAATATTTGAAAAAAATTCAATTAAATTTTATAATATTGAAATGAGAGTATAAAAAAACAAGTAAACTCTACAGGAAAATGCAGTTTGATCAATTCAGGGTAATGAGAATTTACCATCCTGGAAATGTCACTGTGTTCAGAAGATTTTGTCAGAACTCAAAAGCTATCAGTACCAACTAATAATTCTTCTGGACTAGGAATGAATGAAAACGTTTCTTGTTGCTTTTAGATCTGTTTATTGAAGGGAAGATAAAAACAAGACAATATTTTCTGAACTATTCCTCCGCCAGTCTAGCATTTCTTGTTGTTTAACAAAATTTCTAACAGTTTTAGTTTTCTCATGGGCAGTGAGCCCCTTGTTTTATTCTTGCATTGGAATTCATATAGTAAAAGCATGAGTTGTCATTAATGCTGTGTATGTTTGGCTGGATGAAATGTGTTAGGGTTTGCAGCTTTGTAAACACTACTAGGAAAAAAATCATGTAATAAATTATGGTAACTTCATAAAGTTAGTCAGAGAGAAAAGCATTCCTATGATGTATGTGCATATTTTCCTACTATTTTTGGTAAAGAAATCAAATAATGAATTTCAAAATTTTAAGAAAAATATGTTGTGCATATAAGTGCTTCTGTGTGATATGAGACACACTCAGTTTCAAGAGTGAGCTAAACATAGATTATTACATAAACACTTGATTCTAAAAGTAGAGCTTAATAATGAGTTCCAAAATGATTTAAGGCAGATAAAACTAAAAATTACAACAAACTATATGTGATTTTATACTTTTAGAGAATTATGAGTTCACAGAATGGAATAAAAAATTAAGCAGTTTTTAATGTATCTCAACAATTTAATCCCAGCCTTTGATAGAGATCATTCACTTGCTTTCATTGTGTATTTATTCCATTTCACCTTTGCCTTTTTCTTAAAAACAAAAATAAAATAATTCCTTTTTATTTCTAAAAATCAGATGACTTAAAAAAAAGATATTTATTCAACCATAAGTCTGGAGATAAGTTCACATCACTGTGTGGACAAAGTCTTAAAATTTTCTTTTTTTGAGACAGAAACTCATTGCCTATCCCAAATGACCTTAAATTAAGTATTTCTGCTTTAGATAAGATTTCACATCTGGGCCATTATTTCCTTTCCCAATGAAAAGATTGCAGGTTTACTACTAAATGATAAACAGTAAAATTTTTTTGTATATTTCTCAAACTAAATAATCAAAGCAGCAATCTTTGCCTCACACTCCTTAGGATTATATAATAGATACAATAGGGCCCACCTCTTTGAAATATTGTTATTTTGTCCGCATGTGCTTCTCCCTTCCTTCCTTCCTTCCTTCCTTCCTTCCTTCCTTCCTTCCTTCCTTCCTTCCTTCCTTCCTTCCTTCCTTCCTTCCTTTCTCTCTCTCTTTCTCTCTTTCTTTCTTTCCTTTATTCTTTCTTCTTTTTCTATTTCTTCATTGTCAAAGCACGCTACATAAGGCAGTGCATGCATTTCTTATCCGACTTGTTACCTCCTCCCTCATTTTCCCCTGCCTTCCCCCTCTCCATTTCCCTCCACTCCATGACTTGTGCAGTTCATTTATACCATATAGTTTTGTAAGTATTGGTCTTGCATTGGTTTTTCTTCTTATCCTTTGTTGATTTTGATATTCCCTTTCCCTTCCCTAGTTCCAATACACCTATATGAAATATCCAGGGTACCAAAATCACTTACAGTGACATTAGTGATAAAACCACAGTAAAGAAAGACAAAAAGGAAAGGGCATAATTTCACATGGTATGTTGAAAATAACAAAAACAATGATAAACAACTTGTTTCCATAACTTGGAGTTCATTTCACTTATTATCATCTTATGCGTTCATATGGACATAGGTCTTGAGCTGTGATCTGCTAGGATTATATTAGACATGTACTAATTATTACCAATGAGGGAGACCATAGAGTCTATGTGTCTTTGGGTCTGACTCACTTCACTTAGTATAATTTTTTTTTCTTCCAAGTCCTTCCATTTCCTTAGGAATGGGCCAATGGAGTACATTTATGTGTTTTGAATTGTATAGTTGCTCTAACTTTTGTTTATTTTATGAATGAATTCTTTGTGACAACTTCCAGGAGTTTCATGGGCAATTCATACATGAAGGAGCCTGTCTTCATACAATCATATTTTGTGCTGTAGACCAGAACTTTTGTAGAAACAGGATGTAGATATTCCCTCATCCCTGTATACCCTGAGAATTAATGCATGTAAAGATATGATGTGAATAAAAACAGATTTTTTTCTAAAAATTATTTGGCTTAGTTTAAGAACCCCCAAAGATTACTACTCTTCTGGAATAATTTGATTTCAATTTGCTATTTGCATACCTAACCTGGCAGTGAGGTGTAATTCTAGAGAATATAAGGAAATATTTTTAAGATTTATAATGGAAAAACCCAGAACTGTGCATTAGAGGAGAAATGTAGTACTGAGAAGTCATAAAATATCTACAGTTTTTACTGTTGTATGGGTATCTTAAGTATTTCTCATTATTCACAGACTATTTTTCTTTTCCTTTCTTAATATATCAAACTAAAATTTACAGTAAATTTAATGAAATATAATGCCATGGTATATAAATATAAAGGACCATCTTAATGATGATTTTCATCCTAAGAATATTATTGTGGAAATTATTTATTAGTTTCAAAAGCTCTTTCCTTGCAGTTAGAAATCTTAGGATAAATCACCAAAGCCATCTTACTCTGCACATATTAAAAAATATATTTAGGCAATTATTTATGATTAATCAAGTCCTTCACAACAACAAACAAAGAAAAATAAACAAGCACCCTACATTTAGTACTTACTTCGATTGTCAGTATTCGAGAATAAACAGGTTTTTGTGTTTGTTTTTATATAGATGCTTAGGTAGTTGATCTAATTCCCTCTCCTCCCTTCAATATAAAGAAAACCTGTCAGCAAAATCCCAACATTGTTCTCTAAAATTTCTTTTGTTTTGAAGATATAACATTTGTCTCTAGTTAAAATAATTCTTTTTGAAAACCTTAGCAATATTCAAAGTAGTTAATGTGGCTTTCTGCCAAAGCCTGCAGAGAAAGTTTTTCAGACACCACACTTCACTTGCTGGTGAAGCAACATCCAAAAACTGATTTTAATGTTCTAGAGATGTAAATGGAGTGTATGGTATAATGGCAATAAAAAAGCAATTTCGTTTAAGAAAACTCATTTCTTAGTGTATATCCTGTGAAGGGATATTGTTTGATTAAAATAAAAGACATTAAAATTCAATAAAGACAAAATGATCATGGTTGAGAGAAGTTGAATGATTTTAAAGTTAATTATGCCTGTGGTTAATCTTGTGACTGTGTAGTTGATATATGTAATGTAAAATCTGTACATTTCCATGAAATCATATTATGCAAACAAGCTAAGGAAAGAATGTAATACTTCAGTAAAGCATCATGCAGGCAAGAAAAGGGGAAGATAATAGAATAAATATATGTGAGCTCTCTCATAGGAAAATTCAACATTAACACAATGTCCTATTAGATATATTCATGAAAGAATTTCATGAAAGGAAGAATATATATGGCTGTATAACCCCACTGTAAAAAACAAAAATACAAACAAAACACGTTTAATTGAGTCTCATTCCATCCAAACTTGAATCATTTTCTTTCAGAATTGATTTATCAGCTATAAATTCAGAAGATAAGGTAGCCTTTACATAAATCTCATTACAGAAATTTGAGACATATGTGCATTATAAAATTACCAGAGTTTCAATAATTGTTAGTGGATATCAAATATGTAAATATTAATTACTGAAATGAGCTCTAAATGAAAATCGAAAGATGTTTCTAGACATGCAGTAGACAAAGTTAATAATAAATTAAGCAAAGATCTAACTTCTTTCTGGAACAGTTACCCACTGTCACCTATAATTAAATGATTTCAGGACTTCATAATTGATCTATATCCTTTCTAGGTATGTTGTAAAAAGACAAACTCTGAGAATTTTTTAATTGTTAAACTAAAAAGTGCCCCATGGAACAGTTGCTGTCTTTGTTACATGAAAGTGCACACTTCAGTTAGCATGCCAACAGTGATATTTCTTCCATCACTGTGATAGAAATCAGTTGCGCACCATACAGAAATCCTCATCTATTATGTCATTTATCTATTGTCCTCATCTATATGTTTTCTTCTGTTATGTTCAAAGACATTTAGTTTTTTTTAATATATATTTTATTATCAAACTGAATTACAGAGAGGTTACAGTTTCATACATTAGGCATTGGATACATTTCTTGTACTGTTTGTTACCTCGTCCCTCATTTCCCCTCCCCCCTCCTTCTTTCCCTCCCCCCACAAATTGTGCAGTTCATTTATACCAAACACTTTTGCAACTATTGCTTTTGTAGTTGTTTGACTTTTTTTACCCTGTGTCTCTCGATTTTGGTATTCCCTTCCAATTTCCTAGTTCTAATACCAGTATACCTGGTTTCCAATATACTCAGATAAGATACAGAGAAAGTGTAGGTACAACCACAGGAAGGTGATACAAGAAGATCATCAATAATAGAGGCTACAATTACATATGGCACATTGAAAGTAGTTACAACAATCGTTTCCATAACATGGAGTTCATTTCACTTAGTATTATCTTATGTGTTCGTAAGGGTATAGCTATTGGGCTCTTGTGATCCTCTGCTGTGACTTGCCTAAACCTGTGCTAATGATTTCCTATAAGGGAGATCATAGAGTCCATGTTTCTTTAGGTCTGGCTCACTTCACTTAGTATAACTTTTTCCAGGTCCTTCCATTTCCTTACAAATGGGGCAATGTCATTATTTCTGATGGAGGCATAAAATTCCATTGTGTATATGTACCACATTTTCCTGATCCATTCTTCTACTGAGGGTCATCTGGGTTGGTTCCAGATTCTAGCTATGACAAATTGTGCTGCGATGAACATTGTTGTGCTGGTGGCTTTAGTGTGATTATGTTTGTGGTCTTTTGGATAGATACCCAAAAGTGGGGCTGCTGGGTCATAGGGGAGTTATATGTTTAGCCTTCTGAGGAATCTCCATACTGCTTGCCAGAGTGGCTGAACCAGTTTACATTCCCACCAACAATGGAGTAGGGTTCCCTTTAGGCCACATCCCCTCCAACATTTATTATTGTTAGTTTTCTTGATATAGGACAATCCTACTGGGGTGAGATGGAATATGGAACAATAAAAGACCCAGAGTAGGAAAAACAATCCTAATCAGAAAGAACGGTGTTGGAAGAATTGCAATACCCAACTTCAAGCTGTATTATAAAGCTATAGTAAGAAAAACAGCATGGTATTGGCACCGGAACAGGCCTGAAGACCAATGGAACAGAACTGAAGACCCAGAAACGAACCCACAGAACTACTCTTTCTTAATCTTTGATAAAGGCGCTAAAACAATAGTCTGGAAGAAAGATAGCCTCTTTAACAAATGGTGCTGGCAAAGCTGGTTCAATACATGCAACAAACTAAAACTAGATCCTTATATATCACCCTGCACCAAGATCAATTCCAAATGGATCAAAGACCTAGAAATAAAAACAGACACCATGAAAACACTAATCAAAGAAGCAAGAGAAACACCTGGGCTCCTTGGCACAGGACGGAACTTTCTTAACAAAGACCCAGAAAGGCTACAAATCAAAGAGAGGTTAGACAATTGGGACTGCATCAAACTGCAGAGCTTCTGCAGGGCAAATGACATAGCTCGCAAGATAAACAGAAAGCCCACAGATTGGTAGAAGATCTTTACCGGCCATTCAACGGACAAAGGCCTCATATTGAAAATATATGCAGAAATAAAAAAATTACCTTTCTCCAAAACAAAACCGCAAAGAACCAATAGTCCCCTCATCAAGTGGGCTAGAGACTTAAAAAGGGACTTCTCTGATGAGGAAATGAGAATGGCCAAGAGACATATGAAAAAGTGCTCTACATCACTGGCCATATAAGAAATGCGAATCAAAATGACATTCAGTTTTATCTCTGATGGTGTGGTTATATATTTTTCTGTTTGGGAGACACATGCCTACTTCAAGATAAACATTGACTCATGTAAGAAATGTATACTTAAGTGACTGAGGATAAAAATGTAGATCCTTATTAATTTCCAAACAAAAAATAACTTGGAATTTAATAGTAAACATTCTTTCTTGTAACCTTCTCTTAGCACAATGGAGCTGTGACCATCATTTTCAAGCAACAAAAACAAATTGGAGTGCTGTGAAGGTGGCTTAGTGGTAAAGTGCTTGCCTAGAATGCACAAAGCCTTGGGTTCAATTCCTCAGTACTACATAATAAAAAAAAGTCAGAATTATGCTGTGGCTCAAGTGGTAGGGTGGTAACTTTGAGAAAAAGAAGCCTAGGACTAGAAATAACAACAACAGCAAAAAAAAAAAAAAAAATGAAGCTGATGGTTGTGATGGTCCACTTCACAGAAAGTGAGCAATGTGAACGAATATATATGCAAAGCTTTGTATAATGTGCACATGCCTTGTCATTTAATAATATAATTACATTTGTGAAACAGTATCATATTCAAAAAGCTTTTACTTTAAAGGACAGATATAGCTTAGATCTGTCAATAACACCAAACTAACAACAAAAAATAGTAGCTATCAGTACTTATTAAATACCTGCTTGCTTGGCTGGCATTAATATTTTTGCATGTTCATGTAGCTGTGTATTTGCAAATATATACATATATATGTATACTTACCAGCATTAATACAACATATTTATTATCTTGCATAATTTTTGTTGTAAAAGCAACTGAAATCTACTATCTTAGATAATTCCGAGTGCATAACATGTGCTTCTCCTGCTGTCTACTTTTTAAACAGGTAAAATATACTGTTATATTATTAATCACATTTCTTGGATGAGTATCACCTAGGCATATTAAGTTCCTTCTTAAGTTCATGCAGATAGCAAAAGGTTATTTAAGATAAAACTTGGTTGAATTAAGGAAATCAAATGAAGGCAATCTCTTTTAGTAGACACAAGATTTTTTCAGGAATTGAAAAAAGTAGAGATGTAACAAAATGGAAGGGAAATTATATGCTTAAAGCACAGGAGAAAATGGTTGTTTCATTCTATTCTGAGACACAATCCTTCAAAATTATCTGTATAAATATTTCTCCATGAATTGGAATATCCACTATGTTTACTAAAAATGTTTAGGCTCAGAATTTCTAGGTTGAATGCATATGATGATACTTGGTATAAAATGATTCTTCTTCCCACTCTACAACACTTATGACTGTCTTTGCTCACTGAATTTGCTTTGAGATAGTTTCTAGATAAGCTTGTTGCTGTAGCAACCTATAATTTATTTGCTAAACACTGTACCACCTATTATTTCTTGCATCAGTGTCCAGTTGTTGTCACGTGTGAAACTGTTAGTTGTCATATCATTTGCTGAATTTTAGCCTTCAGCCCTAATACTGTTTTACTCTTTTAGAAGACACTGTCAAAAGGAGGTTTGTTTTTTTGTTTGTTTGTTTTGTTTGTTTGTTTGTTTGTTTGTTTTTTTAGGCCAGTACTGGGGCATGGACTCAGGGCCTGAGCACTGTCCTTGGCTTCTTTTTGCTCAAAGCTAGCACTCTGCCAACTTGACCCACAGCGCCACTTCTGGTCTTTTCTATATATGTGATGCTGAGGAATCGAACCTAGGGCACTCTTGCCACTAGGCCATATTCCCAGCCCCAAAGAAGTTTTGTTCTAAAGTTGCTATGCCAATTTACATGTCCACCCACAGTTTGAGATTTCTGGGTATGCCACACCTACATTAATAATCACAGTTCTTTCTCCTTCACCTCATAAAGTAATGAGTGTTAACAAGCTAACATTTTCCCTTGAATTTATATATGACTTGTTAATTATTCACATTTTAACACAATTATACTACTAAGTAATATTTTTTTAATTTCTCTGATAAGAATATGAATTTTTCAAAGCTTTTTTTGTGTTGGTTTGAAGACAGACACTTAAAACAATAGTGACTTGAATGTTCCCAGTACTAGGTTTATAAGCATGTATTCCTATGCATAGTAGCATACTGCTTTCCAGAGTGTTTTACTAAGTCTGATTAGTAATTGAATAGAAATCTAAAGTATTCTGGAAGATGGGCATAGGTTATGTGCAAATACTGTGTCATGCTACTTGAAGGACATAAGCATTAGTGAATTTTCATATACATAGGAGTCCTGGAAACAAACCAATCTGTAACCGACCTTCCTCCTCAATTACTCACCAGTAAGTATTGTCTTTGTCTACATGCAGGTGAATTTGGTTTTGAATTGTTTTCATTATCAATTTTGTTTAAGTTACAAATGTACTTACTGAAATAATATTTCCTATGAAAAAACCAGAAGAGCCAATCATAACTAATGGAATGAAGCTTTCACATGAGGTTTCTCCATCGAGAGGTTACAGTTTCATGTGTTAGGCACTGGATACATTACTTGTACTGTTTGTTACCTCATCCCTCCTCCCTCCTCCCTCCTCCCCCTTTCCCTTTCGCCCCATGAGGTGTTTAGTTCACTTAGACCAAACAGTTTTACAAGTATTGCTTTTGTAGTTGTTTTTCTTTTTGTACCCTGTGTCTCTCGATTTTGGTATTCCCTTTCAATTTCCTAGTTCTAATACCAGTATACATGGTTTCCAATATACTCAGATAAGATTACAGAGATAGTGTAGGTACAACCACAGGAGGGTGATACAAGAACATCATCAACAATAGAAGCTACAGGTACACATGGGACATTGAAAGTAGTTACACTGTGATATACCAATCGTCTCCATAACATGGAGTTCATTTCACTTAGCATCATCTTATGTGTTCATAAGGGTATAACTATTGGGCTCTTGTGATCCACTAAGATCTTTTCCGGCCATTCAACGGACAAAGGCCTCATATTTAAAATATACACAGAACTAAAAAAATTACCTTCCTCCAAAACAAAACCGCAAAGAACCAATAGCCCCCTCATCAAATGGGCTAAAGACTTACAAAGAGGCTTCTCTGATGAGGAAATGAGAATGGCCAAGAGACATATGAAAAAGTGCTCTCTATCAAAAGTTTTATTTCTGTCTATCTCTCTGTTCATCTGTCTGTCTGCCTGTCTGTCTGTCTGTATTTGTCCATTGTAGGGCTTGAACTCAGGGCTTGGGCATTGTCCCTGATCTCTTTTGCTCCAGGCTAGCACTTTACCACTGCGGCACAGCACCACTTCCATTTTTTGTAGTTGTTGTTTGTTTTAATCTATTCTTATTTTATTGTAAAGGTGATAGACAAAAGGGTTTCAATTACATAAATAAGGCAACGAGTACATATCTTGCTGAACAGTGTTACCCCCTCCCACATTTTCTCCTACTCCCCCCTCACTCCAGTCCAGCTCAAGTTGTAAAGTTCATTTCTGACATAATGTCCTTTGAGTGTCACAATTTCATTGGTTCATTCTGTGCTCTTTATGATTCTTCTTCCTTTCCTCAAATCAGATAAATATGTATGCAAGACACAGGGTACTAAAATCGTAAACAGTGACAACAGGTGATAAACCAAAGTGTGAAGGGAAAAAGTGGAAAGAAAATGAATTAGAGATAAGAGACTCATGGGGACTTTTCTGCCCAGGCTGGTTCTGAACTTTGCTCCTCCGATATTAGCCTCCTGAATAGCTAGGATTTATCATTTTCTATTATAAATAACTTCAATCAAATTAAGGAAACAGTGGTTAGACAAATATCATTTTTATGTTATCGGTGAAAATTAAGTTGAAATTGTTACAATCTAGTTTACAAAGTCAATTCCATGTGGAAAAGAGAGTTAGCTCTCTTACCTGAATTCAAAATTGAAGTTAGTAAAAGTACTATGAGACAAATAATTATGAAATTTGTGAAAGCCAAATTATTATTATTATTTTGTTTTGGGGGTTGAATAAGGGTCTGGGCCCTGTTCCTGAGATTTTTTAATTCAAGGGTAAGGTTCTATTACTTGAGCCACAGCTCAACTTCTGGCTTTCCTTTGGGTGACTAATTGGCGGTAAGAATTTCATCGACTCTTGTGCCAAGACTGACTTTAATTCACATCCTTTGTTTTTTACCAGTTATTTTGACATAGGCTGTTACAGATTGCCAGGTCTTGCATTTTAGACTGTGATTTTCCTATCTTTTTTGTTTTGTTTTGTTTTTCCTTCCTGTTGTAGCTAGGATAGCAGATGTGCTAACTTTGAAATAGAGTTTAGCCGACTTTACTCCTCAAGCTAGACTGAAATTGTGATCCTTCTTATGTGATCCTACATGCACTCACCAATTTACAGGTTGAGAATGACCTACACACCTGATGCACTGGAACTTGGCTAAGGCATTTTATTATTAGTATTACTATATTACTATTATTTGCTCAAGGATAGCACTCTAGCACTTGAGCCACAGCACCACTTATGGCTTTTTTTGTGTGTGGTGCTGAGGAATCCAACCCAGGGCTTCATGAATGCTAGGCAAGCACTCTACCGCTAAGCCACATTCTCAGTCCTTATTCTATATATTTAAAAGCAGTCTCCTTGCTTTGCTGATACTCTAATAACTGAAAAAAGTCATGGGCTAGAAGAGTGTGGGGTTATCACTGATATCCAGAATTCAATTACAGAACTAAAGAATTGGAGCATTAAAGAAATAATTTCATCTCCCATGACCCTGCTTCTCATTTTATCCTCAAGCATTGATGTGGCTATAGCTGCAGCTATGGTATCCTAGTAAATGTTCTTTCTTAGCTCTTCAGTTATTTATGAATATTTATAAATCATTTAAACATTAACCATTTGTTGTTCACTATTAAAGGGCACATTGTATTATTTTATGCTATATGTTTATGGATATATATTTATATATGTACATATATTCATATACAGAGAGAGTCTGCCTTTTAAAAATTCAATTAAAATACATACATATTAAAAATGTAATATATGAATGAAGATAAGAATAGGGAGTCTTTATTGAGTTATTAATACATCTTAAAACATCGCTGCTTTAACCAAGTTTTGACTACTATATACCAAGTTGGTCCATGTGATAAGGAAACAATTAGTATGGCACTAATCACATTTGTGATAAGACTTTTAAACTGAATTACCAGCTTTGATAAGACACTGGTAGTTTCCATTTAATAACTGATTTATATGCTGCAGATAAGACACTAATATTCATAAGCCAGATGACATTAAAGGATTCATGCTTCCTATTTTACATTTCTCCCAATGGATTTATTTCTAAAAGAGACTAGATAGAGAGGCAGTTGCTTTGTCAATGGTTAGGGAACTTACAGTATCATTTAATTGTTCAGTTTTAAATGGTGACCAATTGTACCATCAATCCTTCCCTCTATTGTTTTCAGTTCTTCAGGATTCATTGCACCACAAAGTTTTAAATTGTTAAAAATTTCCCAAATTATATCGTAGATACTTTTGGCCTATTTTGATCTCCTTAGAAGGACTCTCTTAACTTATCATTTTTTTTTTTGGCCAGTCCTGGGACTTGGACTCAGGGCCTGAAGTCCCTGGGCTTCTTTTTGCTCAAGGCGAGCACTCTGCCACTTGAGTCACAGCGCCACTTCTGGCCATTTTCTATATATGTGGTGCTGGGAAATTGAACCCAGGGCCTCAGGTATACGGGGCAAGCACTCTTGCCACTAGGCCAGCCCCAACTTATAATTTCTTAAATTGTAATTTCCACATTCTAATTTATCCTTAAAACTTTAAGCTAAACCTCAACTTTCTGCATCGAGTAGTGACTGCTTCATTGACTTTTCCTTGTTTTGTATATCCAAATCTCACTTCATCACACTTTGTTATAACACTTCCAACTGTTACTAAATTGTTTTATATGCCATTCTCTGTTTCATAGCTCATGACTTACTCATAGACTCTAATCAATATTATTGCAATACCATAGAAGCTTTCTCCTGTTTTCTATGAATGAATGAATGAATAAGTGCACAAATATGTGAGTACATTTCAATTTAATTTTAGAAAACAACTTACAAATATACTTTAATGTTTGAACAAAATTTTCAATATATGTGAACATCTTCTTTAAACTGACATGTATTCTAACTTCATGAGATTAACATATATTTGAATACAAACCCTATAGTTTGATTCCAGTTCCTTACCTTTCCTCATGCTTACCAAGTATCCATCACCAGTTGGTGCAAAACACTGCATTGTGATAATGATGCAGCCCTGGATGTGGCCGGGGGGGGGGGGGGAGGAGGAGATAAGGAAATTTTCACCTTAATTGACCTTATCTTAAAAGTGTAATATAAACTTTTAATATGTGGATCTTAATTTCAACCACAGAAATCTATTACAGGTTTGATTAAGTTTAAGGTACAATTTCTTTGGATGTACCATTTCAAAAGACTTCCATTAGGCTGGCTGTAAAGACCAAAATCACTTAAATACCATATCTTCTGCGTTAAATTCAAGTGATCATAGAAGTTCAAATATCCCAGGGATTTTTTCTTTTACAAAACTGGAAAGATTCATTGGAAGGTCAGGCCTAATACAGTTAAACTGGCACCCTAATGACCAAACTGAATTCCTTACATAGTTTGATAGGATTCTCGAATGCTCATTGGTCTGTAATAGAACATTTTAAATTTTGTATTGTCATGTATACTTATTATGTATTTTATGTTTTATATCCACTAGAAATTAAAGAAGCATTGGCTACAAATCTGACAGCAGGGCTATTTTTGTTAAGTCTAGAATACTAATATTTTCATCTTGATCATACTTAATTCCTGACTGCTCTTTGATTTCAAGCAAGATTACATAAATCAAAGGTCATTTAACATCATTAAAATAACAACTCACTGTGGATGTCTAATTATTACTATTTATTGAATTTATAAATGTCTATTTATTAGCATCTATAATGCTTACTTGATTAGCATTAAATGAGTTTATTTTGCATTATCACTGGGGGAATTCTAATTTGAGAATGGCTACAAACAATAGAACATATTTAGAGTACTTTTAGCCAACTTTGAATAGGATCAGTGTTGGAACTTACGATTGAGTATTTGTCTTTTTATAATGTATAAAGAGGTTACATTGTATAAAATAGCAAATATTATAACCAGTGATTTCAAATTGTGTTTCTTATACATAGAACAAACAAGAAATTATAATTTGAATGGTCACATGCACTTAAATGGATGTTTAAAATAAAATTCATTTTGTAGCACATAATATTTCCATACTAACATGAACGTATTAGTCTCTGATGTTTGTGTTTGTTTATAAGTAGAAAAAAATAGCTTTAAAATGAGGAAGATTCTCATTACTTATCAATTACATTTTAAGTGAGATAATTTAATGAAGGCTTTTTTGTATGCCAAGGTTACTTACATAAAAACAAAATATGAAATTAGAAAAGTTACTTGTTTATTAATCATAAATATAAAATATTGGAAAGTCTAAATGTACCTAAATTAAACCAGTAACATTTACTCTCTTAATTAACATTCGGAAAACTTTCTATTGAAAGTTAGAGTGATATGATTACTTTGATGAAATTCTAATTGAAATTTAACAACTATGAAGATTAAAATATATGTTGTTTTTTTCTCCCATATTGGATGTCAATTCTTTCATTTTATTCACAGGCTCATAAGAGCAATAGTGTTTTAATATTCTTCTGGCCTCACAATTGTCATTTTTTTAAATTAAAGGACATAGTACTTTAACAATTCAAATTTTACTTCCTTGTAGTAAATGACACATTTTCGTGACCCTTTTGTGTGTGGAATTTGAAAGCACATTGAGAGCTTTGTGAACTGCAACACACCAATAGAGTGCTATTTGGTAAATAATTACTTTTACTAAATTGTACTCCTCATTTCTTCTCATCCTAAACATTTTATGATTTTTTATTTTCTAATCATCACCACAGTTTTGTCTCCCCTCTCTCACTTTCTCTATCTCTCTCTCTTTTTCCCATGTCTCCAGACTCTTTATTTTGTAGTATAGGCATAAATAATAAGAGACCCAGGAGATAAGGATGAACCAATGTCAGAGTTACTTCTTTGTAATTTCATCTCTTCCAACCTCTCTTTTATTCTTTATAGGATCTGTTCTCTTTCTTTATGTTCTGACTTTCTGTAAGGTATGATGAAAAGTTATAGTTCTCCTACCACTCTCATTAGTCATGTCTCCCATGATCCTAATTCTTTTTCCTGATATTCCCTGGTACATAAACTAATCAAGTATCGAACTAGTCTTTCATGATGAGACATTAATTTTAGAAATTTTATTAAATACTACATATTGAAGAAATTAATCACTATTTATGAAATGTCTTATATTTAAAGATACCAAACATATTATCATAACTATGGTAAGAATACTTAGACAATTATTTTAAAAGCACCACAGTGGATTTTTCTCAGATAAATTATCTCAAGATGCAGACATTGTGTTGTCTCAAGATAGCATTAAGGAGCCTTGTGTTCTCATATGCTTTCATTGGACATGTTAGACTGTTGTGCTAGTTAGGTACTTTTTACTCATCAATATCACATACTCCACTTAATTTGAGGGATTATTTTTCCCTGAGGTTTAAGTAGAAATTTTGAATAATAATTGTGGGGTACATAATTTTATAATACTTTATAAAAGTAACCAGCACTTGAATGCTTAAGTAAATCTACTTTTGGTTAAATGCAAAGTGCTCAAGAAAAGTGATGAACATAGTTGTGCTGGTGGCTTTAGTGTGGTCTTGCTTGTAATCTTTTGGGTAGATGCCCAAAAGTGGGGCTGCTGGGTCGAAGGGGAGCTCTATGTTTAGTCTTCTGAGGAATCTCCCCCCTGCTTTCCAGAGTGGTTGAAAAAGTTTGCGTTCCCACAAACAATGTAGTAGGTTTCCCTTTTAGTCACATCCCTTCCAGCATTTGTTATTATTAGTTTTCCTGATAATGGACATTCTTACTAAGATGAGGTGGAATGTCAGTATTGTTTTGATTTGCATATCTTTTATGGCCCAGTGGTATAGACCACTTCTTCATGTGTCTCTGGGCCATTCTCACTTCCTCTTCAGAGAAGTCTCTTTTTAGGTCTTTAGCCCATTTGTTGAGAGGGTCCGTGGTTCTTTGAGTATTTGTTTTGGAGGAATTTAACTTTTTGAGTTCTTTATATATTTTAGGTATGAGGCCTTTGTCTGTTGTATGGCTGGTAAAGGTCTTCTCTCAATCTGTGGGCTTTCTGTTTATCTTGCAAGCTATTTCCTTTGCCATGCAGAAACTCTGCAGTTTGATGCAGTCCCATTTGTCCAACCCTTCTTTAATTTGTTCCTTTTCTGGGCCTTTTTAAAGGAAATTTCGTACTGTGCCAAGGAGTCCAATAGGAGTCTCCTATTCCTTCTTGCAGTGTTTTCTGGGTATCTGATTTTACTTCCAGGTCTTTGATCCATTTGGAATTGATTTTGGTGCAGGGTGATAAGTAAGGATCTAGTTTTAGTTTGTTACAGGTGTTGACCCAGTTTTGCCAGTACCATCTTTTGAAGAGGCTGTCTTTCTTCCATCCTATTGTTTTAGCTCCTTTGTCAAAGATTAGGTATCCATTGGTCTGTGAGTTCATTTCTTCAGTTCTGAAACAAACTGGAAAAAGTAACGAAGGACCCTGAAGTGGAATCCATCTATATCTGAAAAGGATGTCTGGCTATTTACAATAGAGTTGATAGCATCTTATTCCTTGATACAATTCCTTTATGGGTAAAAGGGACTAATCATCAAGGGACTTCTGATTAACACTTATTTTCCCTGTAATAGGCTCTGGAATGCTAAGTGTGAACAAGAACCCAGTGTACCAATCTCAATTACCTGGGCTAAATTCGCCTTAAATCAGCCTTGTATCTGTGCCTTTGACAGCTAGTGACTCAAGCCTATTAATATTTCAGTATTAATATATCAGTATTTCGAATTTTGAAAAAAGCTTCTGTTATTTTTTTTTTCTCTAGCAACAGGGCATTGTTCTATGTCTTCCTAGTGTATGGTATTTGAATCATTCCCTTCCGTTAATTTCAGTTACTTTAAAGATATTTTCAGTCCTGACTCGGCTCCTTCTCTGGAAGTTCTTCAGTGTAGAGTCTTCAAATTCAAGTTTCTATTCTTTATGTTTTTGTTTACTTACAAACTTCATTTCTTAGCATACTTAATGTTTTTCAAAAGTGTTTATATCAGTAAATATTTCTGTATTTTACTATTAATAGTGTGAATTCAAATAATTTAAAAATGAAATGATAAATGAAAAAAAATCCCACCAGAGATTTTTGTCATTCATGCAGTTATCCTTTGCATGAATTTCTGTGCTTCTGTTAACATTGTTTCTTGTTCAGGAGCAATAGTTTGATTTTTCTTAAGAAGACTATGTGTGTGTGTGTGTGTGTGTGTGTGTGTGTGTGCACGCGTGCTTTGTACTAATCTCTCTTGTTTTACTCAGACATGTCATTCTTTAAGTGCTTTGTTTACCTCGAGTCTGAAATACAGTGCTACATTTTGTTAAATTTCAATAGTCAAAATCACAGCAAATTTACTTTTCAAATATATCTTGCAATAAAATAAATAGGAAATAGTCTACAATCTTTCTTATTTTAAGTTGCTATTGTGGTATGAAGGTGCTAGAATTAAATGGATAACCAACTTGTTAAAATAAAAGTAGAAATTATCTTCTCTTACTTCAAGTCTTGCTTCGAAACTAAAATCCCATTGTATGACATGAGTAAATGGTCATTAAGACAAGAAAGTTTAATCATTTAGTTATTTATAGATTAATATTAGTTTTAGCAAATGTAACTTTTAAATGTTGGGGCATATCCTTTAAAAAAAGGTTTTATATGTTCTTTTCTGCTTTATTTGAACTAATGCTCCACTTTCTTCCATTTAAATGATTGATAAACCAAGAGCTAAATTTAATTACCCAATTTATAAAAGCTGAAGAAGCATATATACGAATGATTTAAGCCCATTAACCTTAGTTATACCATCCATTCATTTATGCAATATGCATTAAGTTTTACTAAAGAAATATTTGTACACAAATGTAACACACACACACACACACACACACAATCTTTTTTAGAAATGCCGTATTGTCTTTCCTGCTTTACTCATGAGAAGGCTGAGGGCAAACAGATAAAGTAACTTGACTAGCAATTGTGGGTTACTTTTCACATCAGTAGACCAAGATCTATTAATTAAATGATGGTAGAATTCCAACATCTGCCCTGAACAAGCTCAGAATGCCATTACTACACATATAATTTAAAAAAAAAATGTTTGCCCCAACATGAAGCTAGTGTCATGAGCCTCTTATCTGAAATAACTGTAAACATTTTAGGACTCCTTTATGAAATAGTTCTGCATGAACATGTTCTTTTTTAGATTTTATTAATATATCCAAAATACAGCCTTTGTTTTGCTGAGAGATGTTGTTCTTTTATATTTACATTCATTAAGTGTAATCTTTTACTTATTGAGTAATATAGAACTTGAGAAAAAGAAGAGCAACTTTATAGAAACCCTTTTTAGCATCTACCGGGGAGACTGACAGGCAATTTTTTTAAGCTTTTCAGAATGCCACAAAACAGAATTTATGTTGTGCCTCAAACACTGTTGTAATTCTTTGCAACATGCCATGTGAAACTGTAGCTTTTTTGTTGTTGTTGTTGATGATCCTCTTGTAACCCTCTCCTGTGGTTGTTTCCATGCTATCACTATATCTCATCTGAGTACACTGGATACTGTTTATACTGGTATTAGAACTAGGGAAGGGAAAGGGAATATCAAAATCGAAAGACAAAGGATAAAAAGACGAATGACTCCAAAAGCAATACTTACAAAACCATTTGGTATAAACCAACTGAAGAACTTATGGGGGGAGAGGGGAAGGAGAGGAGGAGGGAATGAGGGAGGAGGTAACAAATGGTACAAGAAATGTACCCACTGCCTTACGTATGAAACTGTAACCCCTCTGTACATCACTTTGACAATAAATAAGTAAATATTCAGAAAAATAACTAAGTCTTTTAACTCTTGTTAAAGAAATATTTTTAAAGCAGAGAAAACACAATATCAATTTTTAAAATGTAAATTTATTTAATACTATTTGTTTATTTCAAAGCATATTATGTGAAATGAGTGACACTATAAGTTTAGTTAATATTCTTTCATCATTATTAATCCAAAAATATCCTATGAGTTAGTGTCTCTTATAATGACCAGCTTTAGTCTGAAAACAATGGAAGGTGACTTCCTGGGAAGACTTCACCAGCAAACTTGAGCTCCTTACTTAATCTTCCATGACTGACACATTAGAAGATAAGTGAGGCATTGGCTGAGAAATTTGTATTGTTCTCTCTGAAAACCTATGTTAAAGGTAAAAAGTCAAATAGAAATGGAACAAATTATTAATACTTTACTTCTGGAATTCTTACAGCTGTGAAAAATAAAATTTTGAAAGAAAACTAAAGAATGTTAAAGATCATCAACACTCAGTAGAATTTCTCTCTCTAGGAATGTTTTAAATTCAGTTGTTATACTTAGCATATTCTTGTGTTTAAGGTATGCAAAGGATTAAACCTTTTACAGCTCTTTGAAGGCTAAAATAACACTCTTATTACTAATGCACCTTTGTTGCAGACAGCGGTTATACTTTTTCCTTTTCTGAGATGAGTTTAATACATGAAATACATAGTCATCACTACAAGTTAAATACAGTCATGTGGATCAACTTCTGCTAAAAACAAGGTTCTTGTTGTTGTTGTTGTTGTTCTTTGCCAGTCATGGGGCTTGGACTTATGGCCTGAGCACTGTCCCTGGCTTCTTTGCTCAAGGTTAGCACTCTACCACTTGAGCCACAGTGCCACTTCCAGTTTTTCCTATAGATGTGGTGCTGAGTAATCAAACCCAGGGCTTCATGCATGCTAGGCAAGCACTCTACCACTAGGCCACATTCCAAGGCCCCAAGTTACTGAGTCTTTTTTTTTTTTTTCTTTTGGCAATCATGGAGCTTGAACTCTGGTCTTGAGCACTGTCCCTGAGCTTTTCAGCTCAAGGCTCATGCTCTACTCCTTGAGCCACAGCATCACTTCTAAATTTCTTATTTTTAACTCTCATTTATCCTTTCTTGGCCATTATGTCTATGTCATGGTCACTCAGCTTCTACCATTACAACATTTTATCATAATGAGCATGGTTATAATCCATTAGACTTCAATTTGTATATTATTAATTTATACTTTGGATGAATAGGTGTACTTGTTCCTTGTTGCTGATGAAATTTGATGTAGACTAGAATTCTTCATGAGCTCAGAAGTTATTTAGATAACATAACATCTTCAAAAGCCTTAATTTACCACAGTATAAGTCTCTGCTAATGCAGCCTCAGGAATCCTAATTCATTACATAATTCTAGCTATCTGTTATGGAATGATTCTATAATATATGTATTTATATGTACATATAACATATTATATGTATTTCCATAATACTATCACAGAAAATCTGGCAACCTGAATATATATTGCAGTGTACTTACTGAATATTTACTGTACTGTAGTTACCATATTCTACTGGTTGCCTTCTTTCTCCATATATATTGCATTTGTACATTTCATAAGAGGACTACTGAGGGATTAAACCCCCATCTGCAATCATTTTTTTTTCTCTCCATTTTAGGAAAGTATCCAAACTTCAGCAGTCACTGAGGTGGATCAAGATAACTGCAAACACACACATTCTCTCTCTCTCTCTCTCTCTCTCTCTCTCTCTCTCTCTCTCTCTCTCACACACACACACACACACACACACACACACACGTACGTTTGAATAATTCAAGATGAAAGATTTTTTTTCTCCTTTAATGCAATTTCTTTAGTCAGGCTTGTTCAGATCGACGGTAGTACTTTCAAAAATTTGAATCAAATTGCATTTTATCATCATCATCTACCATTTACCTACTAAGGATCACAGAGAAAAAAAATGTAGTACTTCTTTCACATTTTAGCACTTGAGCCATTTGATGACTGTCTTTGACTTATGGTATGACTGGAAGAAAATATGTGTCCTAAATGTTCCTCAGCTGAACAGGTTATTCCAGTGCTTTCTGAATGATGCAAAACAAGAGCCAGACTATTAATTTCATGGCTCCAAGTAAGATTCTGAACACAAAGCTGACAATGCTGTTATTGCATGTTTCCTCCGCCACTCAGCCCCATTGATGCTGGGTTTCCTGCACGCCTGAACCTGTAGTAACTAGACCCAATATAACTTCCTGATACAAAGGTCTGCTTTCCAAATTAAATAAATTAATATAGACTCCGAGTGAGTCACATTGCAACTCACTTTTGAAAATAATATTCTCCTTTAAGGCATTATTTAATTCTGGACACTTGAATAGTAGATTTCTTAAATTGGACATTAGCTGAAATTATATGAATTTTTCTAACATTTTTTCATTTATTTTTAGCAGCACTCATGTTTTTATTCACGACCTTGTTCTTGCTAGATAGACACTCTATTTCTGAAACACACTAATAGAACATTTTTTCTCATTTGCTATTTTACAAATAGAGTCCAGCTTATTGCCCACTGCTTATACAATATTTATGCTTTTTTAAAAATGTTTTCTGTAAGGGTAATAAATGGATGGATTACAGTTACATAAATCAGGTAATGAGTACATTTCTTTTTGAACAATGTCACCCCTTCCCTCCTTTTCTCCCAGGTTTCTCTCCTGGCCCCCCACCCACATAATTTGTAAAGTTCATTTTCAATGTAATGTCTAGTGAGTGTCATTGCTGCCTTTGTTCACATGTTGGCCCAAGGTTTTTGTCCTCCCTAAAACACTTCCCCAAACAGATAAACTTACAAACAAGAAAAAAAGGTACAGATTTTTTTTAATGGACAAAGGAGAGGAAAAATAACAAAACAACAACAACAAAAACCTCTTTTTTCCCCACTTTCCTATCTCCCGAATTACCACCCCCTAGTTGTAGAGTTGGTTTGTAGGTTTACAACATATTGTATTGTAAATATTGCTAATATAATTGGTGTACCTTTACCTTTTGTATCACCATTTTGATGTTCCCCTTCCCTTCCCTAGATCATATAAACGTATATACAATACCCAGGAAACCAAAATCAGATACACTGACATCAAGGGTAAAACCATAAAGGAAGAAAAAGGCATAATTTCCCGTAGTTCCTTGAAAATAACAATTATCTTGTATGTAACAGAATGAGTCTTAAATTTAGACTTCTTCTAGAGTGTCTTTTAAAGGCGTAATGAGGGCAGATGGTGATGTTTTTTCACTTTTTATCATCTATTCTTTTTCTTTTATTTGTACATTTCTGCTTTGTTTTCTAATTTGTTTTTACTTTGTATATAAAATTTCTTTTTGTGTCCTAAGAAGGATGTGGCTCACCAACACTGCATGAATGTTCTTGTGTCTTCCCTAGAGGATTGAGAAGGTAAAAATAGCAGTTTAGCGAAAGATGGAGCATTTAGTTGAGCAAACTACCTGAACTTCATATAGGATGTTTGGATTCTCCCTAATCAATGATTCAAATTTATTTGTGTGTGTTGGAAAATGGCAAGGCGGTATTATTCCCAGGAAAACATGACATTTTATTATGTTATAGAAAGATTAGGACATGTAGAAATATAGAGAAGGTGATCTCTGAATCCGAAATGTTTTCTAGTGCAAAGGTAGCATAATCACTTGTTCCTTAATTAGGGACAGATGGACTTAGGTATATATTTCACCATTTCATACTGTATGCATTATGAACACTGTCCTGGTTTTTAAGTTTATAGCACAGTTAATCTCATGTGAATAAGAAAAATATAACAAGGGAATTATGGGGATAAGAGATCAAAGAAGATGGGAATATTTGGGGAGAGGTGACTGAGTTTGGTTTAACATTTGGAGTTATCATTACTCAGAATTAGTTCTACTATTTAAACCCTTAATTAATTAAGCCACTTTTATAAACTCATTTCCAGATATTTTATTTGCCTTTTTGCGATATATTTTTTGTTCTTCACATTTTTTAAATTAAGGTTTACTCTATTCTTATTGGAGCATTGGAAAGGAGGCTAAGCTCTATATGCATACCTACTTCAAGGGAAACTCACTTAATAGGTTAAGGGACATAGTTTATGTGATACAGTGTTTCCCTAACAATTGTAAGTCATGAGTTCAAACCCATTCTTACATAGACACACACACACACACACACACACACACACACACACACACACAGAGAAAAGTCATGTCCAATTAAGGAGACAGAATTTTGTCAGTTTGTCTTCTTTCTCATAATAAGATGCGAGAAATGAAAAATAATTCAGGAAATATGCATACAAAGATAATTATTATATTGCCTCCCATAGCTGGGCAATCTTAATCCCCAGCATGGAATTTCCTTCTTGAAGAAATCCTGCTGTCTAGGCCCCATTTACATAACACCACTGCATAGCTAAGATGGTTGGGGCATATTTGTCTGAGCAAGGCTAGTTCTTTTAACAATATATTATATTTATGCTGTTAGATGTCTTTTTGTCCTGCTTTTGTAAGTCTCTTCACTTCTAAGAAAAGTAGATATCCATTTGGCTTTGCTCCAGCATCAATAACATATTTTAGTATTCTGAAATTCAAATCTTTTTATTTTCTGGCCGGCAACACAGAAAGTAGGACATAATAGTTTTCATGCTGACATATTATACTTCAGAAACTAACAACAAAGTATAGTGAGAGGAGTTACACTAGCAGTTCAATCACATAGGCAAGTCTGGTCTCTTAGAAATAACACATGTTCCATGTTTTCAACAGTATTTAGTGACATTTTGCAAGAATGTTAAGCTTTTAAACTTCATTCTTGGGCTTCCTTTTCATGAATGTATCCACCTCAAGAATGCAAAGCAAATGTTTTATGTTATGTTTAAGCTAAAATAGGATGTTCTTTAGGACAATCAATAAATAATGCATATCCCTTGATACCTTTTTCCATTCCAAATATCCTTTAGAAAAGAGGAAATAGTTGCAAAGAGCTACTATCCTTTCTATTCTAAAGGGAGTTTTTGTTATTTAGAAACTGAGGCAGATTCCAGAGATTCATACAAACTTGAAATGGCCAGACAGTATTGTGTAACCACAGTACAATGTGACATATGTTACAGAAAATATATTTTGTAGTGAAGTCAGCTTCTCCACAATTTTGTAGAAAATCAAACCCATTTGTTTTTTCCCCTTGTTGTTTAAAGACACTGACATATGATAGCAACTAGATCAGATATATTCTAAGTTTAAGAGTGAAATTTAATCTGTTAGGAAAGAGATGAAGTAAATGAACTCTATTAAGTACATGCCAACCTTTGAATTTTTAATGAACTATTTTCATCTTTTTAGAATGATACTCACAAAACAATATGTTGGAAATGAACTGTACAACCTGAGGAGGGAGGAAGCAGATGGGGGAGGGAATTTGGGAGAAAAATGCTGGAAGGTGTAACAAGTTTGACAAGAAATGTACTCATTACATTACATATGTAACTGTAACCTCTCTGTACATCACCTTGACAATAAAATTAAATTTCAAAAAAGAAAGAAATAAAAATTTTCTCTTAATTTTCAAGTATTTGAATGAAAAAAAATGGTTCTTTTTTAATACGTTAACTTAAAAAGGGATTCTATACAGGGAATACTCCCTGTCCCACATACACACATAGAACAAAGAGACAACACTTTACATGTGAAGTTGTAAGAAAAGCATATCAAGGGATATGAATTATTTAGTGATTGTCCTAAAGAACATCTTATTTTAGCTTAAACATAACATAAAACATTTGCTTTTCATTCTTGAAGTGGATACATTCATGAAAAGGACTAGTGAAGCCCAAGAATGAAGTTTAAAAGCTTAACATTCTTGCAAGATGCTACTATTAATTACATATTTACCAGGTCATATATTTTGTGCTGACCTCTGCCATATAATGTGAAAATAACTAGCTTAGGTAGACACATTCATTATTTTTTCCATTGACCATTCTACAACTCAATTTGAACAACTAATATTCAACTACAAACTAGTTGAAAGTCTGAGGAGTTTTAGAATAGATAATTTAATCTTGACAGAATATATCTATTCTTTTTTCCCATTTCTTTATTGTTAAAGTGCTGTACAGAGGGATTATACTTTTATATGTAAGGCAGTGAGTAAATTTCTTATCCAACATTTTTGTATGCAAAATATGTGGAATATAGGTACTTGTATGCTGTTAAATAAAACAGATTAATTAAGCTCTTAAAATTTTGTGTTTTTATGGGTGATAGTTTTAAAAATAAAAATACCGCATCCTTGAAATTATGAGTACAGTGGACACTGATAAAGATGGTAAAATATGAAAGAGAGAATGAGCTGTAAGGCAGTAACAATTTTTGTTATAAGATTCCTTGACAAACGACTCCAAAAGCAATACTTACAAAACCATTTGGTGTAAATCAACTGAACAACTCATGGGGGAGAGGAAAAAGGAGAGGGGGGAAATGAGGGAGGAGGTAACAAATTGTAAAAGAAATAAATGTACCCACTGCTTTACATATGAACAATAAATAAATAATTATTCAGAAAAAAGATTCCTTGTATTAGTCTACACCAAATATCTAGTTGTCAACTGGTCAACAGGCAGAAGAGTATACTTAGGATTAGTACCTCAATGTTTGCAAACACTAACAAGGGTTATTAATCCAAATCTTAGGACTCTGCTGAAAATAACCTTTTATTCATAGATGCTGAACATAATGAACCCATTCACTGTATGTGTTAGTTTAGGTCAGGCAAAGTTTTTTACTGTTCTCTAAAGACATTGAAGATACCTAGGAAAATTAATTACAGTCAATCTCCTGTTTGCACATGCCAGATTATTTTTACTCCATTGTTGGGACCAAAGTCAGATAGCAACAAAAAGCAAATAACTAAAATTTGAAATGTGAGAACAAATGTTGGGACTGCTGGATTTTTATGGGCAGATCTATTAAGTGATGGCCTTCTTAAAACAGTGAAACTCTGAAATTTTTACAGTTTTAATCATTTGCATATTCTTCCAAACAAGGCTGTGTTTTCTCTGTGTGAAAAGTTAAACAGCAGAAAAATGGATTGTTTGAAGTTTATTATTGTGCTCTGTATGTTGATAATTACTTTGGGGTTTGTAAATAAAAATAACCTATATTTTGTGGAGTGATAATTTGTTATGTTTTTATTTGCAACTCCCTTTTATAGGGAATAATATTTGATTTTTTTATGCAATGTAAACTTTATAAGAAGCTGTCTATGTCAGTATTTCAGTAAAATCACTCAGCACAAGCCAAACCTTCCATGGGAAAATATGTGAACATTTCAGAAAGTAAAATATATTTCCAGTGACAAGAAATGGATTTTAGGATCTCTCTCTCTCTCTCTTTTTCTGTGTGTGTACATATGTGTATATATATGTATATATATGCAACACACATATATTCAATTATTTCCTTTCCTTAATCATTTCTTTTGTCAGTTAAAAGGTATGAACTCAAGGCTTTGTGCTTACTAGACTGCTGTTCTATCATGAATCACATCGATGACTCTGACATATATGAATATAAATATTTATTTATTTATTTAACAGATAGAGGACATTTAGTTAAAAGCAAAATAAATTTTTGGGACAGAAAAGCAGCAAAATCCACTCTCCACAGAGAGAAGCCACAAAGATCCAACTCCCTAGCCTTGCTTTATGTATTTAGTTAGTTAATTAGTTAGGCCATTTCTATATGAGATGTAATCTAGCAAACTTTTCTCTTCAAGTTGAACTCAAACCATAGTCTTCTCCTGCATAGATAGGTAACAATTGTGACCCACTGGTGGTCAGCTTATTTTTTGATTTCCATTGATCATATAAAAAAATTACAGGATTTTTTTTTTTTTTTTGGCAGTCCTGGGGCTTGGACTCAGAGCCTGAGCATCATTCCAGGCTTCTTTTTTGCTCAAGGCCTTTTCTGTTTATGTGGTGCTGAGGAATCAAAACCAGGGCTTCATGCATGCTAGGCAAGCACTGTACCAGTAAGCCACATTCCCAGCCCCAGGAATTTGTTTGGTAGAAACACTTTTTTGTAGAAATAAATGTATTTTCTACTACACTTAAGAAAAAGAAAAGAAGAAGCCTTACTCTTGATTCTTTTTGATAGATGAATACTAATGGTTTATTTCAGTTTTTCAGACTTAGTAGTGTTTTTTCAGTTGTACTTCCCCTAAACTCTACTCAGACTTCAGTACTCCTACCACTCTCATATGTAGTGGAAATTACAGGAGGAAACACCAATGTTCAACTTGTTTTTGAGATCATTTCCCTTAGAACTGGCTTTGAACTGAGATTTTCAACTTGTTCCTGCATAGCTGAGAACAGACACATGATACCATGCCTGGCCAAAAGATATGTAATGAGGGTGGGTGTGCACTGTATATAATGCATATGGCTTACATTTATATGCATCTGTGTACATCACACAAGTAAGTGATTATCTGATTCACCTAAATTCCTAACAAACTTTTTCATTGAGATGAAATATTTTCCACCAAGAAAATCTCTTTAATCATGGGGAAGATGTGTTTTGTTTTGATTTGCTCTTTTCCTATGATGTGAATACTAATACTATAAAGAAAACATTAACTTTCAGACATTTGATAAGCAAATTAAAAGAGGAATATAAAATGAAATATAATGATTTTGTGTGTGAGGAAAGGCATTTTACAGCCTTTTGAACTTGGAAATTTTAAAATTATTGTACTTTTAGTTTATTGTCCATCACCTAGAATTTTTTCCAATTCTTTGGTCACAGAAACCAGGAGGATAAAATAAACTAAAACTCATACAAGTTTATGACTTTATCTTTCAGGAAGGATTTCATCTTACAATCAGAAATTTATCTTCCAATACAATAGCTGAAATTAAGCTTTTGGGCTTAATAGAACTGTATGGTTTCAATTAATAATCACTTCAGAATCCACCTGCTTCAGTGAGTGATATCAAAATTCTTTCTCCTTAACTCTTCATTCCCAGGCATTTCTCTTCTGCAAGAGCAAATGTCCTCAGCAACAGATTTAAGAAAATCTTTAGTGACTAGAGAATTTCCGAGTATTCCATCTTCCATGTCTGGAACAGGAGCAATCATCCATTTTAAGCAGTAACATCTGGGCCTAAATCTGACTATAATAATTAATCAAAGTAGCCAGAATGACATGGGCAAAAGACAGAATGTCCAGGGGCCACCCACGAATCTTAAGTGAGATTACACTGAATTATTCATTAGTTTCATTTGAATGCCTTTTCTTATTCTGGACCACTAACATGTGAGCATACTGTAGGGACAGTGTCTGTATCATCATTCTGGGATGCTAATCATTCAGTGGAGTTCTATATTTCCATGATGTCTTCTTTCTACAGATGGTATTTTGAAAATTGCTCTCAAATTGTTCCTTAAATATAAAACAACAGTCACCAGAAATAAAATTCATCCTTTCATTGATACACTATTGTCAGTATACAGAAAAAAATAAACATAAAAACTACCTTTCACCTCCTTGGCAGTCATAGTGTACTATCTGATAGCCAAGTTAAAAAATCTAAAATTGATTTCCCGTGTGAAGTTGAGGGTTAGCCAGCCATCTGCTCAGGAGAGGGGAAAGGCGGACAAAGCTTATTTTTTTCCTGCTGGTGCTTATCACTGCTGTTAGGTGACTACTGGGAACCTTAAAATAGGATTGCCAGGTTTAACTTTTCAGAATTTAGAGTAGGCATATGTGTCTACCAGGGATTTGGGGCAAGGAAAGTTATGCTGAGTCCAGTGGGAGGGACTAACTTATTAGGCATTGATGTTGCTAGATGCCATTGCTGCCCTGCTTCTCATCTCAAATTCATGTTTAGCAAGAAAAAAAGTTATAATTTTGAATATATGGATCATGAGGAAAGCAGTGCCTACACATAAAAGTTATTAAAATAATTGAGCTTATAAAATCATGTATATTTTAATTTTCAGGCTGTATATATTAGAGAAATCTTACTTGAACGATCATTGCAGTTAAAGAAATAGCTAGAACAAAAGTTATATAACGAAGCTGAGAATTTCTGATGGCATTCTGGTGTAGAAATTATTTAAACCTCAAGCATGTCCACGGTGTGTCCAATTGTATAGAAGAGTTCCTAGAAGTATCCGGTTTGCTAATTGGCAAAGTATAATTTGATTAAGAAAAGGTGAAATAATTAGTGGATGCCAAGGCAATATGTTTAATCTAATACATGAAGCTACATTTTGAAACACAAACAATCAATGGTCATATGTTAAATATTTTCCACTAAAGTATAAAATATTTTGCCCTTAAATCTTACATTTACTTTCTTATATTTATAGACATTTCCTTGGATGCCTGAGACCAATGCTTCATTTATCAAAGTCTATATTGTTTTCAAGCATTAAATCTCTCTGCTTCTAGCCACAAGGGCATTATTTTAATCTCTCTCTCCACTCCCATTCTAGTCTTTTCTATTCTTTGCATTATAGTGTCTAATCCTTAGATATAAAGCCTTTCTCTACTGTCTGCGTCACCTCACAGGTTCTTTTAAATATGTTTCTGAAACTTTAAAAGTAGGAAGTTTCTTGAGGCTTTTATTTTGCTCTAGAAAAATCCCCCCCAAAAACCATAAAAGCTAAAACATATCTATTAAAAAAAATAACAATTTGAAGAAAGCAATTTTTCCAACTTAATACTATTCAGTTAAAACATATTACATGATTTAGTACATATGCTCTCTATAATACATATTTTTAAGTAGTTGTACAGAGGAGATGCCATTCAACAAAGCAGTTTATATCTTGATCAATGTCACCTCTTTCAACATTCTCACCCACCCCTCCCAACACACCCATCTCTTCTCTTTCTTTTGTTAATTTTTAGGTTATGTATTTTTTTTGCTACCTAACCAAGCAGTTTATGCATATAGTGCATCTTTTTTTAAATTTTATTGACAAGGTGTTGTGCAAAGTTGGTACAGTTACAGTGAACAGGAATAGTTACAGTTACAGAGGCAGTGAAGACTTCTCACACCCTCATTTTTCTTTCCCTTCCCTAGATCAGGTAGGCATATATACAATATCCAGTGTACCAAAATCATATACAGTAACTACGTAGGGTATGGCACAGGAAATTCACCTAGAACTTTCAATAAAACATCAACAGTAGAATACATACTCCTGTGTACTTCTCTTGGAGTTGTTTTTGCTTATCCTCATCTTATATGATCATGTGTACATAGCTGTTGAGCTATTGTGAGCTGTTGAGCTATAGGTTTATTCTAGACCTTTTTTATGTTTAGTAATTGATTGGTTTTAGATATATAATAAATATTTGATACATAATAAATATATATACATAATAAATATTTGATAAGAGGAAAGTGAATGAAGAGAAAGACAGGAAATATATAAGGAAAGAGGAGAAAATTACATGTGTGACATTTTTTTCTAAAGCCAAAGCAATTAGACATTCACAAATATTTATCATAGTTTCTACCTGTTGGTAAAACTAACACAAATAAAAACCAAAGATCATAACAAAAATTGTTTTTATATTTTTAGAATTTTCAAATTATAAGACAAAAGTATACCCATGTGATTTCCATTGTTTTGTCTCATTCATGTGCTTATATTTGCCAATGTATTTCTAGAAAACAACACATCAAGTACATTTTAAATTCTGTAGTAACTGACAATAACATACATGGATTATTTTGAACTTATTTGTTTTTGTTGTTTGTTTGTTTTTGGTTTTTTGTTTTATTTTCGGATTCTTTGAGCTTTCAACCAAAACCTTGCTACTAAAGAATCTGTTTCAAGTCAATTTCCTTGTTTTGAAATCTGAATTGTATTTTTCAATTATAAAATTCACTACGGTCTTATCTGACTTTATATTCTTTAGCAGTGTTCAAAACATTTGAAATATGGGTGAAATTATATTAAATAAATGCATGTGATATAAGGATGTGAAGAGAGTGCCTGAGGATTCTTATTCATGCATTTCAGTGTCTAAAAACTGTTCTATTTTACTTTTAGTAAGAATCTTGAGCCTATCTAAATTTGTGGACTGCCATTCTTCATGTTAAATGGTTAATATATTAAGCTTTAATGTTAAACACTGGTGATGATTGCCAACTGTGTTTCTCATACTTTGGAATAAGTTAAAATGTGAGCAAATATTCTTTTCTTGAAAGTTATAGAGGCATCAGTAAGTGCTTAAGATGCAATGCATTGAAATCTTCCAAAGGAAGTTTTACTCACTTGGGAAATCATAAATCCAGCATTAAAGAACAAAAACTCCTTCCCATGGCTATGATGAGATGAATACTGACCAAGGCCAGCCCACTCACTTGGCTCCCCTCTGCCACAGTGTTGTGGAATAAACTCAGAACAATAAAGAAGGCATCCTTATTAGTGAGTCTAAACCTGTCTCTTATTGAACCCAGTATTTAACATGCAAGGGTGAGCACAGATTACCCGAAAGAGACTCTGTCTGGGAACATTCCTAAGCTATGTCATTGTTGGCCTTCTCTCTCAGACATATTTCTGTGTGAGCATATTTATTTACTGCTGCACCGTTCATTGCTATGTTAGGTTTACTAGCATTTGAAAAAGTTTCAATACCTCTGAGGGGAAATGGTGAAAGTCATTTAGTAGAAGGAGATTGCTCCAGTGGAAAGAGTTTACCCTGTATTGCTTTCTAAGTGTGTCTTTTGGGTTTGAAGTGAGGTCCGTGCTTTGTTTCCCAGATGAACCAATAAACTCAGTTTGGGAAAGGCATTGCTTTTATTGTCTCCTGGGTGTTTCTTTATAAAGCACCATATAAGGTTTTGCTGAATCATGGAAAAATTGAAATATTTCTGTACCTAGAAGTTTCTTCTATACCCATATTTTAAAGAAAATTGGTGGAATAAGATGAAAATATAACAGGAGAAACTACAACTTTTAAGCATTTATGGATTTGAAAGTTATATATCTTACTACCATTATTGCTTTGTGCCTGTGGTTGAATTAGCTATTGCTTGCTGTCATTGTTGTACTTTCCCAGTTGCTGAGATACAGTGATGAATAACATTATGTGCTTTTTTTAAAATGGGTGGGGGTGTTAAATTCTTAGTAATTGAGAGATTAAAAACATAATTTTTGAATTGAGCACCAGTTGCTCATGCCTGTAATTCTGGCTACTCAGGACTCTGAGATCTGAGGACTGAGCTTTGAAGGGAGCCAGGAGCTAAACCTTTGAGACTTATCTCCAATTAACCAGCAAAAAGCCTGAAGTGAAGCTGTGGCTCGAGTGGAATACTAGGCTTGGCCAACAAAGGTCAGGGAGAGCAATGAGGTCCTGAGTTCAAACCCCAGAACCAGCATAATATCTATCTATCTATCTATCTATCTATCTATCTATCTATCTATCTATCTATCTATTTATCTATCTATTTTTTTCTTTACCAAGACCTAATTTACAGTCCTAATCTGGTCACAAGGCTTGTGAACATGAATAAATATTATCAATATGGAGTCTCAACATGCTTGTGTGAATGTAACAAATAATCAAATTTTTAAAGATTGTGTAACAAGTGAGCAGCCTAAGATAAGATATAAAACTCTGGAATCATAAATAAATACTAGTTATTATTACTGCTTGATATGTCCTTAGAGCCAACAGTAATAATACCCATGCATTTGAAGACTGTCTTTATCACAGATATCATCGAACTTTCCAGCTCTCCTGTAAGTGGTTTAGGCATGCTGTTTCAAATCTAAAGAATGTGGGGCTTAGGGCAAGTGTCTAATTAAAATACTCCTAAGTCTCACAGCTGCTACTTGTCAGAACAAAGAGGAACCACATTCATCCAAAACCAAAACCAAAGCCCCTGTGTTTCTAGAGCATTAATCCAGGACTTAATCCAAGGCTTGCATTGCTTGAAGAATTCATTTTTCTTTCTTTCTACTTCAGAGATTATAACTATTCCTATTCCCAAACCTGTACCAAGAAAGCATCAAGACAGTCAGCTAGTATTATCTTGAAATAAGCCCTGTGGCAAGATCACTGTGAAGCAGATTTTGTCCATCAAAATATATACCCTAACCCCAGCACCAACTCATTCATATTTTATCTGTCAAAAAATTTAGGGCATTAGGTGCAGTAAACAAAAGTGTTAATAGTGATTACTCCATGTTTACACTGAAAATCAGCATCTGCCAGGAAGAATGAGAAGTATGATGACTTTATTTATAACGATGTGAGATGTAGATTATGTGTTAGATTAGAAAAGTATTTATCATAGAAGTGAGAAACATTCTTTACTGCTATATTTAGACATGTAAACATTTTCTTCCCAAGGCCAGAGGAAAGCCACTGTATTATTAATGTTTTAGTCCACACTCCCTCAACCTCTTTCGTTGTAATAATTACATCCACCACCCTTTGTTTCTTTAGACCAAGGGAAATTGAGTAACTGGCACCATGTCCCTGCAACATTCAAGTAATCTATTTTATGTTCAGAGCATCTATGGATAAAACATTTTTATATTCTCTTTCAAATCCATTGGTCAGTACACACATACATAACCTATGCATTTGAGAGGAAATGTGCTATAAAATGGCTTGTTCAATCATGGTTAAGTATATCTGCAAAGGGAGATGCATTTGTAAACTATAATATAAATTTTGCTTATCACCCCAATGCTGGCTATTTGCTGCAGTTTCTTACTGCAACTAACAACTTGGGAACAGACTGCTAGGTGTGATCTCTTATAGAGGAATAATAAAGAGAAGTGAGGCAATGATAAGCTGGGTATTCAGTACGGTGATTGAACACAGGAGAGGGGAAATGAGGGAAAATGCAAATAGAAATGGACAATGTGTAGCTGTTATGATTTGCCTCTTGTTTTACTAGATCCTAAGATGTAGTTATAGTCATCTAAATGCTGAAATAGGTTCTCATCTTCCCCATGTGTTTGTTAAGAAAACTATTATGGTTAGTTTCATTTAAAACAATTTTATTTTATATAGATGCTATGTAAGTATACTAGAATTTTTTTGCTGTTGTTAATGAAGAATGGACCACAAAGCTGTTTTTACAATACTGTTGCTATGGGCAAAAATTGCTAGTAATTTACCATATTTTACTTATATCCACTCATGATTAAAAGGATATAATGTATATATGTCTGTGTATATATTTTTTTCTTATATAATGAAAATCAAATTGATTCAAAATAGGACAGAATTAAAAGCTACTTAAAGAATCATTGTTTATTTGCCTCTTACACCAGAAAAGTTAGGAAAGGAGATGGGGAAATTACAATGAATTAAACTTATATTGTGTCTTCCTGTACACATTTAAAATAAATTGTGAATAATTTGCCACATAATTTCAAACTCTTAACTGCATTTACTGTTCTCTCTCACTTTCTCTCCTTTATTTCTTTCTCTCACCTTTCTTCTTTCTCTTTCTTTCTCTCTCTTTCTTCCTCTTTCGCTTTCTGTCTGTATTTTTGTGTATTTTTTCTGTATTTCTGTCTGTCTGCCTGCCTGCCATTCTGACTGCCTTCTTTCCTTCCTTGCTTCCTTTCCTCCACTTTTCTTTTCTTTCCTTCCTATATTTTCTCACTGGTTTTATATTTTTTTCACTGTTTGATTATTTTGGATTTTATTTACTCACAACTCTGAGACCATATATCACTCTCCTTGTGAACTTAATTTGCTTAGATTTTTCCCTACTCCTTTGATATTAGCTTTCTATTATCCCAATTTATTTTTATAATCTTCCTCTTTTCTTTATTTTATAGCTTTCACAAATTTTGACAAGGAAACTGCATTGTCAGTTTTGTAAATATGGGATTTTGTTCATCTAAATTTTTGCCTATTTTCTTTTATTATTTTAAATATGAGATTCTCAGGTCTTCCAGAAGTTACTATCATTTAAACAGATGCAAACATCAGAGTTTATATTATTTATCTCATTTAAGCCAAGAAAAAGAGCATCTTTTTTTTTTTTTTTTTGCCAGTCCTGGGTCTTGGACTCAGGTCCTGAGCACTGTCCCTGGCTTCTTTTTGCTCAAGGCTAGCACTCTACCACTTGAGCCACAGCGCCACTTCTGGCCATTTTCTGTATATGTGGTGCTGAGGAATCAAACCCAGGGCTTCACTCTAGTGGCAAGCACTCTTGCCACTAGGCTATATTCCCAGCCCATGATCACCATTTTTATCAACTTTTTTATTATTAATTTTATTGTCAAGGGGTTACAGAGGGGTTACGGTTACATATGTAGGATAGCGAGTAATTTCTTGCCAAATTTGTTACCCCCCATTTTTCCCACAGTTTCTTCCCCCAATAGCCTCCCAAGTTGTCCACATTGTACAGTTAATTTCCAACAAATTATAGATGAATGGTTCAATAAAATGTGATATATATTCATATTTATGTATATATGTATGTAAATATATATGAATATATGAGAATTATATGCTTCCATCAAAAAGCATGGCATTGCCCCATTTGTAAGAAAATGGAAAGACTTGAGGGAAAAAGAGCAAATTAATTGAAGTGAGTCAGAACCAAAGAACATTGATACCAGCGTTTCCCTTATCGATTATAAGTAGTATATGTCTAGGATAGTCCTAGCAGAGGATAAGAATAGCTCAATAGATATGTATATATGATCTTATAAGAAGATGGTAAGCAAAATGAACTCCAAGATATGAAAACAAGAGGTATTTCACTATTGCTGTTATTTTTAGTGTACTATGTGAAATTATTTCTTTGTTTTCCCAATGATGAATTCCCTATTGTCACTGTATTTGATTTTGATTTCTTGGGCGTTGTATATATGTTTATCTAAATGAGGGAAGGTGATGGGAACATCAAAATGGTGAATCAAAGGGTGAACCAATGTCAATGGTAAACCACTTATTTCCATAACTTGGAGTTCATTTTACATAGCAACATTTTGTGTGTTCATATACACATAACTATTAAACTATTGTGATTGTTATTTTTTTCAATATACCATCTGATATTATGCCCCTTGCTTCCCCCCCCCACCCCCAGGTTTTACCCCAATGTCACTGTTACTGAGTCCTCTATCTGGAAGTAGGGAAGGGAAAGAGAACATCAAAATGGAGAGAGAAAGGGTAAAACTTGAACCAAAACAACACGTACAAAACTATAGGCCATAATCCAACTGTACAACCTATTGGGGAAAGGAGGGAGAAAAATGAAGGAAGAGGTAATATATTTGATAAGAAATGTACCTACTGCCTTACATATGAAATTGTAACCCCTCTGTATATCACTGGCAATCAATCAATCTAAATCAATACAGTGAACCAAAGCAACCGTGATATTCACAAGACACTATGTTGTCCATTTTCAGTGAGATAAAATGGAATTCAAGGCAAGTCTTACCTTTTTTAAAAAATCAGATCTTCTGCTTGTAGATATCTCTGTATTCTTGCAGTTTTCATACTAGTGGCTAGACCACAAGCACTGCAAGTGTTATACTGCATTGGAAAATAATTTTCCGTGTTGTAGGCATTTTAGTAAGATACCTGCTTCTTTCTTCTCTAATCAATGTTTCTATTTATATACTTACTGTACTTACTTGGAAAATAAAATTTACAACCTAGCACAGCCTCCTAAAGTCAAGGATTCCTGGGTGGGGTAGGATGAACTTGGGAAGTCATACCATTTTATTACAGTAAGTGTGTGTGTGTGTGTGTGTGTGTGTGTGTGTGTGTGTGTGTATGCTAGTACTGGGGCTTAAACACAGGGCCTGGGGGCTTTATGTGAGCATCTGTTGCTCAAAGTTAGCATTCTATCACTTGATCTAGAGTTCTAGTTATGCTTTTTTGCTTGGAAGGGGTGGGTGGTTATTTATTGGCAATAAGAGTCTTATGGCCTTCCCCCCTACATTGTCTTTGATTGGTGAACCTCAACTCTTGGTCTCCACAGTAGCTAGGATTACTGCCAAGAGCCACCAGCCAACCATTCCCAGCTTTTATCCTTGTCTGTTTTTTTTTTAATTACCTTGTGGATGGGTAGGTGAAGAAGCCTCCAAATGATGGATGGTACAGACTGACTTTATTTCTCTGATTATTAATGAGATGTGTGCCTTAGATTCATTATTAAATTATCTGTTTCAATTTCAAACATGGCAGTTGTTGATAAATGTAACCATCATAAAAAATTTTTTTGGTATTTTTTTTAGGAATGGAAATATCTCCTAAATCAAAAATATTTGAGAGCCACTAATATCTAGTCCAGATATAGGTCCTATTTTATCAAATATCAGTAAAAATAATAAAATGCACACTTTAAGTCACAGGTAAATTTTTGCTTATTTATCATAATCAGTTAATTTATAATTACACTTATTAACCTTTAGATGGCACTTTCTGATGTTTCCTCTGAGCATTTTGCAGATATTTCTCTAATTTTTTTTTCATTCATGCATGTGTTTCACAAATGTTTATTCAACACAAGGAACACAAGATAGACATAGATTTTACCACTGGAAAATGTATAGTCTAGTGGAAAGTATAGGGATAACTCAAGTGAATTACAACACATTGCTGTAGTAGCCAGTTATGGTTCACAGTTTTAATCCTGGCACTTTGGAAGACAAACAGAAGGCCTGAGAGTTCAAATTCAGCCTGGACTATTTAGTGAGACCCTATTCCCCAAAACAAGCAAAAACCCGTATATATCGTACTGACTCAGCACCATCAGCACATTCTGATTTCTTTTTTTTGGCCAGTCCTGGGCCTTGAACTCAGGGCCTGAGCACTGTCCCTGGCTTCCTTTTGCTCAAGGCTAGCACTCTGCCACTTGAGCCACAGCGCCCACTTCTGGCCGTTTTCTGTATATGTGGTGCTGGGGAATTGAACCCAGGACCTCATGTATAGGAGGCAAGCTCTCTTGCCACTAGGCCGTATCCCCAGCCCGTCATTCAGTTTTCTTGATGAAAGTGGTATTTAAGTCCTGAGGGGACTGGGAATGTGGCTTAGTGGTAGGCTTGCCTAGAATGCGTGAAGCCCTGGGTTCAATTCCTTGAGTGCTATGGCTCAAGCACTAGCCTTGAGCAAAAGAAGCCAGGGGCAGTGCCCAGGCCCTGAGTTCAAGCCCCAAGACTGGCAAAAAAAAAAAAAAAAAAAAGGAAGAGGAGGAGGAGGAAAGAGGAAGGAGGAAGAGGACAAAGACAAAGAAGTTTACTGAGAGAAAGTTGTTTTTTTGTTTTTTTTTTTTGCCAGTCCTGGGCCTTGGACTCAGGGCCTGAGCACTGTCCCTGGCTTCTTCTTGCTCAAGGCTAGCACTCTGCCACTTGAGCCACAGCGCCACTTCTGACCATTTTCTGTATATGTGGTGCTGGGGAATCGAGCCTAGGGCCTCATGTATACGAGGCAAGCACTCTTGCCACTAGGCCATATCCCCAGCCCTGAGAGAAAGTTTTAAGAGACATTGTAAGCCAGGTGTTGGTGGTTCTTGTCTATAAACTATTAAAAAACAGAAATCAGAGGATTGCAATTTGAAGTGAGATTGGGTAGACAAATTGGAGAGGCTGTTATCTCTACTTAATTAGCAAAAAGCTATATTGAAACTATGGCTCAAGTTGTAGAGTACCAGCAATGACTGAAAAAGCCCAATGAGAATGAGAGGTATTGAGGTCAAGCCCCAGTACCATCAGAGAGAGAGAGAGAGAGAGGAGGAGGAGGAAAAGAGAGAAAGACTATAGGACTATAACGTAGGCAAAAGGGACAATGATCTCCAAATTTTTTTCTTCAAATACTCTTAGTACGTCTGTGGAGACTTCATCTAATGGTCACCTCTCTCCAAGGAAAACTACTCTTACACATATACAGTTTTCATATTGCCATTAGTCAACAAAGCTCTATGGCAAGAACTAACCTATTTTGCAGATTATTACAAAGAAAGTATTTAGATTTTCTGCCAGAAACATGTAAGCAGACACTATTGTATAAAACAATGTTTGTTTGCATCACCCATGACACCCTGTACTTGCACTGGTCAGTTGAGAAAAA
The DNA here is from genome assembly GCF_023159225.1 of Perognathus longimembris pacificus. Taxonomy (NCBI): domain Eukaryota; kingdom Metazoa; phylum Chordata; class Mammalia; order Rodentia; family Heteromyidae; genus Perognathus; species Perognathus longimembris. The sequence goes on from NC_063163.1 coordinate 28,630,111, forward strand.
ACTGGATTCATGATTTGTATACTGAGAACATGTAGGTATTTCAGATTTGCCATGGGTAGTGCTTTACTGAAGAACAGAGTTGTCTCCTCCTCCTCCTCCTCCTCCTCCTCCTAGTCCTCCTCCTCCTCCTCCTCCTCCTCCTCCTCCTCCTCCTCCTCCTCCTCCTCCTCCTCCTCCTCCTCCTCCTCCTCCTCCTCCTCCTCCTCCTCCTCCTCCTTCCTCCTCCCCCTCCCCCTCCCCCTCCCCCTCCCCCTCTCCCTCCCCCTCCCCCTCCCCTCCTCCTCCTCCTCCCCCTCCCCCTCCTCCTCCTCTTTACTTTTCTTCTTCATTCACTCTTTGCCTTTTAAAAGCAAAGCCAATTCTCTATTGAATGTTTTAAATTTAAATGTTTTTTTCTCTTTGTGCTTCAGAACCTGGTGGGTAAAGGTTATATCAGTTTACATACAACTCTCACCTTAGGAAGATACTTAAATGTATTTTTATATTTACTTTCTCTGGCTTTCTCTTTCTGATCCCAAACAAGTATCAGTAAATTTACCAAGTTTTTGGTTTTTCTTGCTTTGCTTTCTATTTTAAAGACAAAGAGCAATAGAGACAGATGAAAGAGAAAGAGAAGAGAGGCAGGGGGAAGGGAGAGAGAGAGAGAGAGAGAGAGAGACTTTTGGTTACTTAAGGATGAGCAATGTTTAGATCAATGGAAGACTGAGGCTGAGGCAGAGATCCATTAACCACCTATGGGAGAAGAAGCCACAAACACATTGTCATTTCTAACTCCTGGTAGATCTATAGGACAAATATTATTATTCCACTATACAAAAAAAAATAGAAAAAGAAACAAAAAAAATAAAAAGAAAACAGAAGTTGAGTTGAAAATACAGGTCTTGAATAACAATTTGTCTACTATTTACATGTAATTAAGATTCCTTTACAGATGTGTCTAATTCCAGATACAACCTTGTTCCCATTGCACAGTTCAGGTAAAAGTGACTGTTTTAATAAGATTATCATTCCATCCTGGTAGAGCATGGTCAACTAATATCATATCATGCAATTATTATTTTTTTGGTCGAAGCATGGTGTTCATATATTGTCAATAATCTTTGTTATTTGTTTTGTTTTGTTTTTGTTTTTGCCAGTCCTGGGGCTTGAACTGAGGGCCTGAGCATTGTCCCTGGCTTCCTTTTGCTCAAGGCTATCAATCTAGCATTTGAGCCACAGTGCCACTTTGGCGTTTTCTATATATATGGTGCTGAGGAATTGAACCCAGGGCTTCATGTGTTACAGGGTTAGAAATGTTACAGGGTTCGAGGAAGGAGATTCCCCATCCCTCCAAGAGTCCACCACTCAGAGGCAGTCTCAAGCAAAAAGATGGATTTACTGGGGAAGCAAAAAGTGAACAGACTGGCCAGGGAAGCAGCACAGACTGGGGAGCTGAAACTATGCAACTGAAAAGCCGGCTGACAGGCTAAGGACATGATGTAGACTCAGGAGCTGCCACCGTGACCCCGAGCAGTCCTCAAATTGGGGTTTATAAAGGTAAAAGCAGCGTAGCACAGATGTAGGGGCTTGACGCAGGGGTACAGCAAACAACATTAACAAGCAAATGTGGCATAGATGTAGGAGGTTGACACAGGGGGTGGGGGGTGGAGTAGAGCAAGCAACAAACAAGTTAAGAAAGCCATTCACAGAAGCAGAATTTTGGGGTCAGGTTGACCTAATCTATTCCCTCTAACATTTCCTACCATGTTTCCCTAATCAAAATGGAACCATCTCTGCTCCCTACAACACATGTATACAAGGCAAATACTTTACCACTAGGCCATATTCCCAAGCCCCCTTTGCTATTTGTTTGCTTCCATTCTTTTTTTTTGGCCAGTCCTAGGGCTTGGACTCAGGGCCTGAGCACTGTCCCTGGCTTCTTCTTGCTCAAGGCTAGCACTCTGCCACTTGAGCCACAGTGCCACTTCTGGCCATTTTCTGTATATGTGGTGCTGGGGAATCGAACCCAGGGCCTCATGTATACGAGGCAAGCACTCTTGCCACTAGGCCATATCCCCAGCCCTGCTTCCATTCTTGTAGGTTTTATTTATTATAGTCGATAAAAATCACAGAGTTAACAAACAGTACAAGAAATGTATCCAGTGCCTAACATATGAAACTATAAAATCTCCATACATCAGTTTGACAATAAAAATTAAAAAAAAATAAAAGAAAAAGAAAAAAATCACATTTGCACTTGGTATAAAAGAAATTCTATGAATTTCAATGAATATTATCCATTCTTGAAATATATGTAGATAACTCATTGATCATAAATTTGAACACTTATAACAACATAATAAAATGCCATTTTTTATTTATTTAAAATTGCGTGTGGTAATTTAGAAACGTAATGTAAAGTTCACTTAAATGTCATCTATGAACTTTTTCTTCACCTTTATTGAGGAACACCAATTGAGCATTATTGTGAGAATCAACAAAGGCAAGACCAAGAAAAATCTCAATTTGTATATATAAGTTTTGCATATACAGATCAGGACCTAAATTAATTAAAATGCCTCTGTTCTCCAAGGTCTTTTTTTGTTTTCACTGAAGCAACCTTACTCCATGAGCATAATATTTACCAAATGAATTCATAGTCTTTGCACCAGCAGATATTTCAAAACTGAATTACAGAATACATGTATAATAACCCAATAAATATCATTAAAATTGTGCAGTCTTAACTGAAAATATTATCCTTCATTGTTACCTATTATATCAGGACTTTTGTTGTTGCTGTTGTCTGCTATGAAGAATTTCATCTAAGGACTCCTTACTAAGAATTGCATCTAAGGACTCTTGTGCCCTAAGTGTGAGCTCTCTAGCTGAGGTATACATTCTTATGGTTATTCCCTTCTCCACACTTCCCATAAAAATTGGTATATAGTATTTGGTTATTTCATTGCCTCCAATCCTGTGTCTGTCATAAATTATGTCACAATGGTTAAATCACACTACATTTTGCAATGGCCTCATTCTATTTTAAAATAAATTCCTTCTTTTTTGAGTTATGAATAACTAGGACTCTATGACCTGATGTATATTACCTCTATTCATTTGTAATTTGAATATAGTTCATTATTCTTTTATCAAAAATATTCAGTATTTCTCAAAATGTCATGATAATTATAAAGGTTGCTATGAAGAAGAACAATTATTTCATAAAAACATTTTGTGATGATGTATTTATACAAGCAAGTGTTGCTCAGACATGGGCCTTTTCCTAGGAGAATGGGGAAGGATGCCTAGAGGAAAGAAAAAAATATTTCGATAATTAGTTTGCAAATGTTTGACCAGCCCATAATAAAATTAGAAACAAATTTTAAAAAGACATTTAAATAAAATATTTGCAAAATAATCTTCTTAAGGTTTAGTGTTAATGGGATTTAGAAACAAGACCACATATTCTGTCCACATATTACAGTGAATGATTATGTATTACTCACTACTTCTTAGAGTATATGCCTTGCTAGAAATCAAAACATGTTCATAAAGATGTGTACATTCATTTTGCCAGAAAATTACAATACCAATACTATTATTGACATGAATGATTGTGGACTAATTTACATGAGCACTTATTTCTGTTACACATATGTAAACTTACTTTTTAAAGAAGAAATCATGTTTCCTCTATAATAACCAAAAATACCATTGCCACTAATTAACAATCTCCTTGTGACTCATCTCATTCTATTACTTTTCTCTTGTTTATTTTTTTAAATATACTCAATTCTTCTGTTCCAGTAATTTCCCCTTTTTGATCTACAAATTAAAAATTCACAATCTTCTACTGAACTGAAAGCGTGTACATATCAAGCCCTATGATGAGATTTTATTTACAACAATCACATAAATAAAGGTTTAATAAACGTGTTACTGCCAAGACTAAGAATTCAGTATGTGACAAGATGAAGATGCTCATGGCAAGTCTTATGTCACATTATAGCTGGGCAACTTCAAGACCCCATAATCACAGGTCTATGTTTTATTTTTATTTATTTATTTATTTTTTTAGGCCGGTCCTGGGGCTTGGACTCAATGCCTGAGCACTGTCCCTGGCTTCTTCTTGCTCAAGGCTAGCACTCTGCCACTTGAGCCACAGCGCCACTTCTGGCCATTTTCTGTATATGTGGTGCTGGTGAATCGAACTCAGGGCCTCATGTATACGATGCAAACACACTTGCCACTAGGCCATATCCCCAGCCCCAGGTCTCTGTTTTAATCGTTGTCTCTCTGTCTCTGTTTTAATCGTTGTCTCTCTGTCTCTGTTTCTCTGTCTTTGTCTCTGTCTCTGTTTCTGTCTCTGTCTCTGTTTCTCTTTATCTCTCTGTCTCTATCTATCTATCTGTCTATTCCATTTATTTATTTATTTATTTATTTATTTATTTATTTATTTATTTGAAGACACATTTTGCAGGTTTTGAAGACTGGAGCGTGAATATTTGCAACATTTGAAACTGTTGTTCATACATTGAAAGATGGCGATTTGTGTAGAATAAATATTTTTTAAGGTCGCAAGAATGCAACAAGTATGAATTAAGTCAGTTCATCACGTATGAGAGAAGCTGCAATGCTTTTCACAGGTGTTTGCAAAGTTGATGGGGTCTCTGTGACTATCAAAACTGTTGTCTGTCTCTAGAGCTCCTTTCTCTTTATTCTTTCATTCCATGAGAAAAAAGTCACATTGGGTACCAATTACATGTTGAAGTTCTCAGTATAACACTATTTATTACTACCCTTATCTCCAAACTTTATTTGCATGATGTTTGCTATAAATTTCTAAACTAGATGGGCAAAATCTATGTACAAACCAAGCCTCATTATTTTTTTTCTGGCTCTGGTACTTGAATTCTGGGTGTGGCTACTGTCCCTGAGCTCTTTATGTCCAAGGATAGCACTCTACCCCTTGAGCATCGTTGTCAGTTCTGGCTTTTTCTGTGTTTTGTTGGAGATTAGAGTCTCATAACTTTCCTATGTGAGCTGGCTTCCAGTTAGAATTCTGAGATCTCAACCTCCTGAGTAGCTAGGGTTACAGACATGAGCCACCAGTGGGTGGCTAAACCTCATTTGATTCCTTTGTTTTCATTTATGTCTGGCTCCTCAAAAGTTTCAAAGGACTAAATCCTATTTTTTTAACCATCCTTCCACATTCACTTATATAAAATATCAAACTATATGAATTGGTTGTTTATCACATGGGAAAGACTTTTAATGCTTCACAGATAATTCTTCATATAAGTAGAGGAGGCAATGCATAAGTATATTTTAGCTTTGAAAACACAGAACACACAAATATCTATTGACATTCTACCTTATATCAACTCAGTAGTCACATCTAATTTAAGATAAACCAGAGGAAAGAAGAAAAGTTTTTCTGACAGTAGATATGTTTTTTAAATAAATATACTCTTTTTATTGGTGCTCTATAAATGCAGTTGTATCCATTTTTAAACTCCTATATTTATTTATATTTTCATAGTACTGTTCTTCTGGGAAGCATGATATTCTTGAATACATCAATTGTCCTCCAGAGAGTTCACCAATTGTGTGTCGATGGAAAGATTGAAAAGCCGTCATTCATCTTTTGCTATCCTTTGAGATCCATCCCTTAAATTTAGAGTTTCATTGAATGTTTCATTGGCATTTGAAGCCGTTTTCATATATGAAGTGTAATGCTTGTTTTTCTCAAAAAGGCATCATTCTGCAAACAAAAACAGCACATAGCCATAGATGGATTTATGTTGGGAAAATATTCCCGTGAGCTCTGCCACTTTTGGAGTTTCTTACTGAGATACATGTGTTTGCAATTTTATCAGTGATGTAGAGTACATTTTGTTTTCATTGAGTATAGATTGGTCTCTTAATTTTCTGGTTGTCAAGGAGCTGTAACTATTAACTCTTCTGTTTTTACTACTATGCATAATTTTACTTTTAATTCATTTTAAAGTAGCATATGTTCATTATGGAAACATCATGCTCTATTTCATTCTCCTTTTCTTGTCACAGTTTTAGAAGTTATATGATAGCTTCAATATTTGTGTATAAATGATTAAATTAGAGAATATTTGACATTATAAAGATGATGGTCCTTTAGTATATTTTCAGTTACAGAGTTTGGAAAGATATTGAGAATCTAAATCTGCCCAGTTCATCCATAAATAAATGTATGTAATGACTATATATTCACATCAAAAGTATGCTATTTTTTCTCCGATATTGGAGATTGACTCCAGGGCTTTGAACTTTTCAGGTAAGTGCTATGCTACCACCCCCATCACTTTGTCATTGATTTTACTTTTAAGATAAGGTCTCCTCTACTTGTTTTCTGCTGGCCATAAACTCACAGATCTTCTACGTATTCCTCAGTTTGTTTCACAAGCTTATGGAAACACCATAGATAACACTGTAGATTTTGTGCATTTAATTATTGCTAGGTATAAGGAAAAAAGTCACAAAATATAGATATACTTACTAGTCAAAGCTTACTAGGCTTTCTTCTCTTTTATGCTCTTCTACTAACAGATGCATATATATGAAGTCCACAGTGCACCTACTATTTTTCTCTAATGATGCTAGAATAACTTATAGTGGAAAAAATAATCAGAGGACAAATGATTGTTAAACTGAAACAACTACATTTTACTTCACTGAAGAAGAAATGATTCTCTGAATGTTTTGAAAAGGAAGCTTTGGTTTATCATTAAGGCCCAAATTTGTGAATCTGAGATGTTTCTCTAACCCACTTTTTGACCTTTATTCTATGTAACCTTAGTAATTTTACAAGTGGTACCACCGCTATCAGATCCCATTTTAATGCATCCCCTCTGCCATAGTAGAATGTAAAATTATATTTTCTTCCTCAACTTCACCAGCATCTATCATTTTTATCAAAATATCCAATAGCTTACATTGGACAAGTTCACTCCTAAAAAATTATAAGATTTGTCACATTTTCTACCTCATTGCCTTCATGCTTACCTATTCACTAAATATTTCCTAAGTGTCAGGTAGGTGCTTCCTGTGCATAACAAGCCATAGATAAATAACCTTAGCCTCGCAATTAATAAGTTTCAAAGTAGTACATTCTTCACGTAATGACAGATCAAATGGCTCTTGGAACTTCTTGCATTATCTTCAGTTAACTTTAATCTTGCTTTTCCTATTACATTTACCCACACCATTCATAATTCTCGAGCAAATTAGTCATTTTATAAGACTCTTCTGCACAGTTTCTCTTTGAAATTATTCATTTATTTAATATTCATTCATCATTTAATTTGTGTTAACAGATAGTTTTTGCCAAAAGCAACTTTGGATTAAAGCCATCATTTCTCAGTGGCACGAATCTCCTATTTTTTTCAGTTTCATAGCTTACTTGTGTGAGTGGAATAAAAAATAGCCACTCTGTTTTCTGTTTCTGTTTTCTTTCTATTATCAGTGTGTAATGACACAATGACAAAAATGACACAAATTTCTGAATACAAATAAATGTACATTTAGAAAAATCAAGTCCAGAACTCTACTCAAGGTCACAGGAGAAGTAGACAGTTGAAATATTTAGGACATACTAAAAGTAAATTGGACAGGGTCACATGTAAGATATAAAAACCTATCAGGGTAACACATCTTGTTTAGATAAGGAATAAACAAATTGTTCTTCTCCAGGTAAGGTTTTAGTCTTACCTTTTTTTGTAAAAAAAAAAAACAAAAAAACAAAAAAAAAAACTATATTTTTACTTTACTTTAGTCCTTTAAAAATAGAAGTAAACCAATTATTTGTATTGTCTTATCTTTTTCTTAAGAATCAACACCTATATTTTTATTCTAGTATAGTTCTTTGAAAATAAAAGCAACCTGATGCTTGGAGATATAACCTGTTTTCAGCTTAGTCATGATGGGACAATCCTGAAATATAAATATCATACCTACATAATATTTTTTTCTTTCCGTTGAACCCAAAGAGTAGCTGGCTAATTCTATCTATATTAGAAATTAAAGTGTGTAATTCAAGACAGAAATACAGACTAACAAGAAAACATATTGAGCTTACTGACTAATCCCAGTGTCTCTTTGTGTACTCTGCATACTTTAAAGTTTCAAATAGGAGCAGACAGCACTGCATAAAATTAAATGACTGAGAGTTGTCCTGACAAAATCAAATGGATCAACTCATGGAATAAAGAATTAATTTGAAGGAGACAACAGAACATAGGGCTATCATTACTTTCAGTTCAGTAAAAGTAATAACATTTATTTGAGTTTTACTGTAAAGGATATCTCCTAAATCTTAAACAACTGCATACAATTCGGCAGAATTAATTTCAATTTTTAAAAAATACTGAGAAGCCTATTTGATTTTTGTAAATACCATGAAAAATAACTGTTTTGGATTGTAAGATTTGATTATCAATATATTTAATTTTCACAACTCAATTGTCTTAAGTGGTTTGTTTCACATTTGGCTTATTAGTAAAAGTTATGTTTTGTATCTTGGAAAAAGGTGTATGATTTTTCTACCAGTGACTTTCTTTTAACTTATGAGTTTCCAAGGTAATAAATCAAGGTAGAACCTTGCTCAGGGGGGTGGTTTTCCCATCTTAAATATTTTAATTCAGTTTTGTTTGATGAATTCCTATTTTATTCCTAGCCCATATTATATAAGGTCCTCACAACATATAAAAATTTTAGCTCTTATTTCTAGCTATTAACATCATGTTTTCAAAATATTACAAGCACTCATGATAAATCATTATTTTCTCCTAACAGAATTTAGTAAATAAATTGAGAAAAAACCTACATGTACACATATATTACCGTGTTCATGTATATGGAAGTCTATATAGACAGAGAGCTACTGTACAATAATTCTATTTTTACTATGAACTGCACACAGGATTTTTTCCAAACAACCTGATTCTGTATCAAGACATATTGGACATGGATCGCTTTCATGACAGTCATAAACTGAGCTCTTTAAGCTGAATGCATGATAAATTCTGCCTCTAAGACTTCTACAGTATAAGCTACCTCCAACTTGTTCATTCAGTTATGAAGGTTTAGGTTTGGTTCTCTGAATTGGAAGAAAAATTGCAATTCATGATACCAAGAAATGAGCATAGACTTCTTGTCATGCAACATTGGATTTGTGAATTTAACCTGAATATATAATGTGAGTTTCCTAAATTCGCTGGCAAGTTCCTCTTTTATGAAATCACTGAAGCTCAGGGCTCTATTAGATACACTTGTTGACACTTGGATGCCTTAAAAATGTACCTGTTCACTGAAGAAAATGATAAAACAGACAGAGCATTTGTAGAGCTTAACAGTGTTTGGAACCTCCTAGTTACATTATGCAACTCTCATTAAGAACTTTCAAGACATTGACATGAAGAATATATTTATAATTGCATAGCTTGTCAGCAGATAGAGCTTGTTAAAATTTTAAACAGGTTCTGAGCGCTGACTGTAGCACAAGGTTTTCCAATAAAACTGCTGGTAGTTGGTGGATGCTATTTTCTTTTGTGCTCTCTCACCGGTGTTAGTTCACAGTATTAGATTGAAATAAGATTAAAAGAATAATGATTTAGAGATCACTGGTGGCGGATGGTAGGGGTGCTGTATTTATTAACAAACTTACTTTAAATTGAGTGTGCTAGCAAAGCATAAAGTTGTCATTTAAGTTGTCATTTAGGTCTGTCAACTGCAAACCCAGATGTTTTCCCATTTGGACTTTACCTAACGTTAAGGTGCTACACAGAAGCAGAAACGTCACCTTTCTATGCTATTATTTAATAGAGGTGAAGAAAATGCCATGGTAATACAATGAAAAATGGAGTTGTGGATGGGATGATGTCCGGAAAGCTAGTCTTATTTCCTGATGGTTTCAAGTTTCTATTCTTGTCATACAGATTATTTCTCAGCAGGAGCTAGACGTGGTTGCATGGGGTGAGAATTGCCCTAGCTATTAGACTATTGCTATGTAAGTGTCTCATGTGTTTGTAGATGCTCTCCCTAGAAATTATTAATTATTCACAACAAGTGGAGGATATGGCCTAATTTTGAGGTCATAGAATGACTTCATTTTAGAAGGACAGTAAAAATAAAACAGATGGCGTGCCATAGGAACATCCAAACATGCAACTGACCTCTCAAATTGAAGCTAACTCAAGCTGTGTCAACCATGTTTGCCATTCATCTGTTTTATTTGATAGACAAATAAATCACTCCATCGAGGATGCATCCTCATTTGAGTCAGCATTTTGAAAAATAACTACCTGCATTTTAAATAGTGATTGAATATTTGCAAAGCTGTTTCTTTTTTTAATTGCAAACTACAAAAGCACATTTAATTTGGCTCCTTTAAAGGTATCTCTTTCCCTTGTCTTTATTTCTCTCAGTCTCCTTGTATAAGAAAACGCTATAGAAGAAAAAGGACTTAGTGGTTTGACTGACAGTATTTTTACTTCCACAAAAAGACATTAAGGAGAAAATAGTTTAGTTAAAATAGATGAGTGTGTCTGAATAAAATTCTAACGATGATCTTATACTTTTTTTAGTTGAGATCACAATCACTGTCACAAATAACAGAACATTCCTGAATAAAGTCATTGGCTTCTTTTTCCAGTCTGCATGAAATTTGAAGATTAGCTTCTAGGAAGTAAAGGCAGATCAATATGGTTCTGCTTATCTGATAATGCATTTAGACCCATCTAACTCCTCAGGGAAATTAAAGACCCTTTCCCAGCTAAGATTAAACTATATGAGAATAAACATAAAAAACAAACAAAACTTTTAAGCTTTTGTTTGGATCGTCTTTTCATTTCTACGGAAGATACCTTTGAAATAAATAAATAAACCAATAAAATGTGTGCATAAATCTCACATTTATTTATCTAATATTCTGTTTCTGAATGTTTAAAGAGCCATATACATGCAAAACAATTATTGTATTTACAAATGAGCTGACTGAGAACGTGAAATACATGTAATAACATACCATATTTGTTTGTATGGTTTTGCATATCACTTTTTATCTCCATTTCCATTGACTTTTCCAATAAGAGGAACAGATCACCATTCCTCAAAGATCTCTCACATCTTGAAACATAGTCTGGAAAATGAAGGGTGCTGTAAGTTGAAGTATTTAGCAAGATAATCATAATGAATATTATGTTGTTGAAAGTTTTATAGATCTCGGTATGTAAATCTATGGTAGAAGGCTTATCTAAAATTGATTAAGACCCTGGTTTCACTGCCCAGTAACTCCCCCCCCCCAAAAAAAAAAAACCTAAAAAGGTATAATAGTGATTATAATCAGATACTTAAATTTCAAATGGATACTATTTATTAGCACTCATCAATTGTTTAGTGGTTTTAAATTAGCATGTCCATTTATGTATACATATTGATCAGATTTACTCTGTCCATTATTCTTTCACTATCTTTCTCTTCCCATGCCCATCATACTGAGATTCTTTGTTTTGTTTTCATACATGTAAATAGAGTAATGTGATTATATTTGACACATTTCCCCCCTCTCTCTTCATCTACCCATTTCCAATTAGCATTCTCCACATCCATCAAGATATGTAGGACATTCTAATCCTCCCCCCCTGTTTTTTTTTTTTTATTAAAACCTATGTTAATTTTTTCATATGGATTTTACCATGGGATGTCAAAATCTGAATACCCCATGCCTTTTTCTGACTTTATATACACAGATATCCTTTAAATTTTTACTTTTGGAGCTTGGCTTCATTCATATCATATGATATTTCTAAGTCCCACTCCTTAAATGGTTCCTTTCTTAATCCACTGGCTTTCTTTGTAGACTAAGGAAAGTTTCCCTTGTGATTGAATTCCTGTGACTTTAGTGATTTTACAAACACATAATTTAAAATTGTAAAGAGACATAATTAAATCACACAGACAGAAGAGTGATTACATAATTCAAGAAAAAACAATGTGTAAAATATTTTTGAGTATTTTGAGGATGTAATAAAATATTGTTAATCAAGGCAATGCAGTTATGTTTTATTAATTTCATTTGTCAAAGAAATGCATCCTGAGTATTGTGCAGAAGTTCCCATGTTAAGGAGCAGACCTCATTTATACATTAAGAGTGGATTGACTTTCCAGATCTACATGATCACATGTTTTGAAAATATAGTTTGCTTAACAGTATTTTGAAGCAAGTATTGGAGATATCCTCACTTTAAATAAGAAGCATCCAAGATATTCATTCACAAGTCGAAATGTTAAAGTTCATTTCATTGATAAAATTTGTGAGCTTCAAATAACATCACTTGCCTCAAAGATATGAAAATTTGACCTTTGCTTCACATAGTCAAAAATAAATCCATTCATGGTTAAAAACCATGACACACATGTGTCAGCCATTAATGAAAAATCCTAGGAAGTGGTTGAGGAGGAGAACAGTAAGATAAAATAATCTTGGCTTGAACCATAAATACTTCATTGCATATCTTCAAAACATGGTTACAATCACTGTAAAATCTATATTAATTTAAAAGATAAATAGGTAAAAAAGTACACTAAAGTTCAAATCATTATTCAGTGTAAACAAAATTTATTTTCAACGAGTAGGGCAAGTAATGTAGACATAGCCATAAATTGTACAGTTTCAGGGGTAAAAATGGTATTTCAACCAAGGACAATTGTTTTAAGTACATATCTTTCCTTGAATGATCATGGATAAAAATTAAGACTCCTGTAAAATAATGAGATTGTCTGCTACTATATTCATTTAAAATTTGCTTACAATAACCATGTTCTCTCTGTATATGGCAGAGATTTTGCTGACATCCAGATAAGAACCGATTGTCTTTTAAAAAATGCTCAAGAAAGCAGTATTCTTGTCTCTTTAATTCATTTAACTCCTTATTTATCAAATTGGTGTAATGATGGGAGAAGCACAAAAGAGACTCTGGAGGCAGAGGCCTAAATGAAACGGAAGATGTTGTTTGAGAAGCTTGCTGCCCAAATCACAGAAAGCAATAATTGGAGTAAGAGGAAGCACAAGGTCTTTGTAACTCTATAAGAATTTCTAAGTCTCAAGTAACTTCTGAGATACACTTGATGAATTGGAAAAATCTATCATAACTTGGAGAATTGTTGCTTGATTTGTTAGCTAGTAACAAAAGTTTTATAATTGGCAATAATGCATTGGCAAGAAAATTAAAATTGAAAAAGAAAGATAATGCTTATTATTTAAACATGAACTGCAAAAGATCATCCATCAAATGTAGCATACATTATCTTTACAGGGTAAAATGACTAATGACTATTTCTATATTTTTAATTCCAGATACCATATTTATGTCATTGATTCCATTCACCAGATAACTTACAACATTTCTTGGTATAACATTTAAGAATTGTTAAACATATGCATTGTTTTCCATTTATGTTAAACTGGAGATTTGTAAAGCAAAGTTGTTGGTAGTGATGACTTAATATTTCACCCTACTTGTCAGGAGTTTTTCGTATTTGTTCCACATTAATGTTAATACCAGTAGTTGGTGTTTTCATGAAACATTTGTACACAGTATTAGAGACCTGTCAGTTTTGTCCCTCATTGAGAATTAGAGAGGCATTAACGTATGCCATGCATCAATTTAGGAACAAGATTTTGGAATGCATTTGCAATGTGGAGATTGTAACAAAATTAATCTAATCTGGATATATTTTAAAATAAATAATTAAAAATAAATTTGGTACTACTAATAAGGATGTGCTTTGGGAATACAAAGAAATAAACTACTATGTTTTTGAGGTTATATTTAGTAAGCTTTAATTCTTTGGTTCCACAAAACATTCATGAAACTTAATCAGCTGATCCAAAGAAATGAAGGTATATTCATTTCATGAAGTCTGAACCTCTAAGTTGTAGAGTACAGGAAAAAAAATTAAAAGAGGAGCCAATGGTTTTCAAAAAATAAAATTAATCCCCATAAGCTAGACACCAGTTGCTCACACCTGTAGTCCCAGCCACTCAGGAGGCTGACATCTGAGAATGGCAGTTTAAAGCCAGCCTCAGCAGAAAAATTGGTGAGAATCTTATCTCCAACTAATGAGCAAAAACTTGGAGGGGGAGCTATGGCCCCAGTGCTAAATCATTAGCTGTGAGTAAAACAGTTTTGGGACAGTTCTCTGGCCTGGAGTTCAAGTCCGCAGACTCATACAAACCAACCAATCAACCCACCAAACAAGCAACAAATGAGCAAGCAGTAAAATCCCTTAGTAATGGTGAAGAAATTTTATTTCATGTTGTATTCTATTGAGATAGATTGTAATGTCAGTTTGATAAAAGAGTGAATTATAATGCTAAGAGAAAATATACATAATGGAATACTAGTATTCCTTGAAGAATGCAGCCATAGTGCTGTTTTGGACTAATGGATAGCATGTCACATCACTTTGAAATACATAATTTGTACATGTATAAGAGATGAATCTTACGGATCATTAAGCTGATGTATTGCCAACAATTTTTGACTCTGGATAAAAGATACCTTCTATTCACTCCTTTTATCAGACATGTTTTTTTTTCTAATAAAATAATAAATACAGTTGTAACATCACTCATTTGCTACATTAAGCACATTTGCATGGCTACCTACTGGAGATTTTTACAATCTGTGTTTTCTCTTGAGAGTGACATATTATTCCTCAACTTTCAAGTTTGATTTTGGCTTCTATTAAGTACTACCAACAGGCAATATTTGAAACCACTAGTAAAATTTAAAAGTTAAGTGTCTGACTACTTCTTTTAATATTACTACAAAATCTTCTAGAAAAATATAAGGATTTCAACTCAAATTAAATTTAAACTATAAGTAAGAATTATGAGAAATACAATTGTATTCATGAGGCTGCTGAAAATATGACTTATGTTTATTTTTTCCATTAATTAGTCATTACCTTATTTAGATAATTTAGACATCTTTTGGGTATGTTGATGGGCTGCAATGGAAAAACATATCTATTGATACCGAATCAACACTTGAATTAGTGGTTTGAAGCACTTTCTTTTCCAGGGATGCTGATATAAGATAAAAGTGGGCATTAGGAAAACATAGCTCCCTGGATACAATTTATAATTTTTCAGTTGCTTAGAAGCACTTTATACTGTCTGTAGTGACATTAATATAGTGTTACATATAACAAACAGAAATTAATTAAATTAGCATTTTATGCTATTTGAAGTATCATTAATATGTTACAGGTGACAAACAAATTTAGAAACCTGGGATAATTGATGGAGATTCTGAAGAAGTGAAATGATTTATTTTAATTCATAATTAAAGAGCAGGCACAAAAGGATGCATAATTTTTCTTCCTATTTAAAAAGCAGCATTTTTGTAATTTTTGCTGATGTTTGCTGGTCAAATGACAGACGAGCTTCCCTAGAATTGTAGCTGGAACAACAAGGAAGCATTCAAAGTTCTTAGAAAACAACTGATACTAATTAGCAACTTGACTTTGATGTTTGCTATTGACAGTAAAGACATTGCACTTCCCCAGGGGTAACAGGATAGTTACTGAACATTTCTAATGGAAAATGAACACCAAGGATTCAAAATTTCTTAAGCAAAAAAAAAAGTATCCAGGGTTATTTATTTATTTATTTATTTATCTATCCATCCACTCATTCATTCATTCATTCATTGATTTTTAGCAGGGCCTGGGCACTGTCCCTGAGTTCTTTTGCTCAAGGCTAGTGCTTTACACTTGAGCCACAGCGCCACCTCTGGCTTTTTCTGTTTATGTGGTACTGAGGAATCAAACCCAGGGCTTCATGCATGTTAGGCAAGCACCCTACCACTGAGCCATACTCTCAGCCAAGGATTAGTAATTTTTTATTAAAAGTTTTTCTTTATTGTCAAAGTGTGGTACAGAGGGGTTACAGATTCATATATAAGGCAGTGAGCACATTTCTTGTTCAACTTGGTACCTCTTCCCTCATTCCCGGCTCCCCCTTCCCCTCTCCCCCAAAGAGTGTGTAGTTGATTTACACCAATAATTTTAAATCAACCTTATAATGGTGGAAATTGTGTAAAGTTGGAGTCCAAAGTTTCTCATAATTAGTATTATTGGGTCACTCCTACTGATGTACATTAAGTGTTTTTGCTAATTCCCTCTAACTTTCCTTATAAAATAAATATTTAAAATGTAATATTCTCTGTACTCAACACAGTTTTGTTGATCATAAAAAAATGACTGTCTGTTAAGATTTCCTGTGAGCTATTCTGCACAAGGTACATTTTCCTTTACATAGAAAATATTCTACCTGATTGGTGATTCTTAGATCATAATTTGTCTTTTTATAACAAAAATCAAGAAATCCTCACTTTCAAACTAAAGGTGTCTGAAAACTGTTCATTTTATCTTAAGAAATAATTTTATTTCTGAAAATGTAATTCACAAATTAATATTTTTTTAAGTTGCTAGAATGTCATCATAGTTAACAATCTTAGGAATGGCTCATGGCCTTGTTCTATTTACTATATTGTTTAGTATCTAAGAAAATAGTAATTGATAATTGTTCCTTATCTCAAAAAGGACATGAATTTCTTTTCTTTTTCATTCAATGTAGGAACTTTATTGTCTACGTATGAGCTACTCTTGCCACTCTATGGCTTACCAGTTACAATTTTTGACCCAGGAGCTATGTGTCCTATTTTGCTTATTAAATTCACTTTATAATTTTGACCTATTACTATGCATTAGATATTAAATTTGGGTCATATTAAAGGAGTACATTTTCAGTCTCAGTGAATTTAGAGTATGTTTTTTACAATTAATGGAATTCCTGAGTAAGATTTTACTTGTAAAAGTATCTGTAAGAACAACAAAAAAGATTGTACCATTTTTCTCCTATCTGCCTATCATTTTTGTTCTTCATATAGCAGTTTCTTTTTAGAAGAATTTATCAGATTGCCTAACCTGCTCACTTAACACAAGAATCTATGCCAAATCCTAGGTTTTCTTTGCCTTTTTCTTTTTAATAATTCCTCTCTTAACACATTGAATTTACCCTTAGAATAGATGCAAAGCTCTATATTAGGGTTTAATTATAGTCATTTAGAGACAACTTTAAAACTCCTGTCTAATTCACTACATTCTAAAGTAGAGTCTGGGTGAGAGTTTTAAAAGTACTAATAGATCACATGCTTATAAGGAACTTTGCACATTGTTTCAAGGCCTGAAAAGAAAATAAAGATTTTATTTTCATAACTTAAATCCATGAGCAGACTTAGCTTAGATTTTTCAAGGCTATTGCTCTACCACTTGAGCTTTAGCTCTACTTTCAAATATTTAGGTAGTTTTAGTGGAGATAAAAATCTCAAGATATTCCTTCCTAGAGCTGGCTTTGAACAATGATCCTCAGATCTCAGCCTCCTGAATAGCTAGGATTATAGACATAAGTTTCAGCACCTAGATATTGCTTATAACTTATATCCTCTTATTACCTCACATTGAAGTGAAGCTTGTGTTGACTGGCTTTATATTTATATTTTCTAGGAAAACCACATATTTTTTGCCTTTTGCATTCTGAGGCATGGAAATTTTGTTGTTTTAGTAATTCTATTTGATATTATCAGACAAAATGCTTTAAAGGTATTTATTTTTGTTTATTTATTATTTAGTTTCAATTTTAAAATTTAGTCTTAGCCAAGCTAACAAGAGGAAAGTCACTTTGAGTCATTAGGAAATATGGAAGTTATTTTGAAATCATTCAATATTTTGATATATTTAAATTTTCTCATTACTTAAGACTAATCATGGTTTTAATAAAATTTGCCATCATAAAATGAATAAATAGATCCTCTATATACTTGTCTACTAAAATGTTTATTTACTTTGCAATGGAAATAATAACAGTGTTACACACTTAAGACATTATCTCTAACGGAAAGGCTATCTTTCAGAAGAAAACATATTTTTACCTCAGTTCTTTGAAGCCCATTTCCAACTGAATGTCAAAAAAAAAATCTGCAATCTTTATTTTTTTTTTTTATGTAGGAATTGAGATGAGGAAAATTGGTAGTTTTGTGAACATTGGTGATAAGATGTCATCAAGTGAGATATTCACCTACTGGTATTGATATAAATATTTCTTTCCCAACTTGAATCTGAGTCAATCTTCTAGTCCAATAGGTGAAAAAAACAATCATATGTTAAAGACCATAAAGGGATAGATGAATTTCTCCCTTTAAATAACCAAAATCTGTTCTTCATTTATGCTACAGTATGTGACCTTATAATTTTCAATATGTTTATAAACTTCTAGATTTGCCTTGATACTGATAAGGCTCCTAACAATACTTATAATTTTTCACTAAAGCTTACTGAAACACCTAAATTAGAAAAAGAATGTGTAATATTTTCAGATTCTATAGGGATATAGCAGAGTTTTAGAAAATCTCTCTTGAAATTCCAGATAATACAGTTTAATGTATTGCCTCACTTATCTCATTATTGAAAAACTATTGGTTATATGCACAAACACATATATATATATATTTATATGTATATAAATATGCATGTGTGTGTGTGTGTGTGTATGTGTGTGGACACACACATATATGTGAAACCCAGTATCCAATATAGTCCTTGGGACTAAAATCTTCATAGTGCTCCAATATTATATATGGGAGCCAGTCTGTCCTAAAAGAAATTAAATATTTTTTTTCATTTTGCTACATATTCATTTGTGATGCCAACTGCGTGTTTAAATATGTTTTTTTATTCCAATAGTGCAATCTTATTCAAAGAAATACTTTCTACTTTTAAATAAGTCACTAGAAAGCTGACAAGAACTACCTAATTTATGTTTACAACCAAGGTGTCATTCAGAGATGATAATTATTATTATGTATTACTATTATTTTTTGGCCAATCCTGGGGCTTGAACTCAGGTCCTGGGCACTATCCTTGAACCTCTGTTTCTCAAGGCTATAGCACTCAACCACTAGAACCCTAGAACCACAGCACCACTTCTGGTTTTCTCAGTTTACATGTTACTGAGGAATCAAACCCAGGGCTTCATGCATGCTAGGCAAGCACTCTACCACTAAACCACATTCCTAGGACATTTTTGAAAATTTTTTATTCATTAAATTTTATTTCTTGAAGAAGGTTGCTGCTTGATCTTTCTCCTTAATACTTCCTGTGATTTTTCTTCTCTGTCATACTTATTTTAGGGAATGATTACTCTTCACGCACAACTTTCCTTGGGTGTATCTATCATCCAGTGCTGCTTCTCTGTGTTAATTTCCATACATTGATGAAATCACATTGTTCTTGAATCATTTTACAATGACTTAATATGTGTTCATATGTTATGCTACTTAATATGATATCTAGCATATAAAATTTGATGTTTAATTCTAACTTGATTTCAACAGAAATGGTAGAACAATTCAGCAATGGTCACTGTATGTCTTTGGCTTAGAGATTCATTGGCCTTCACTTACTTGGTCTATGTAATCTTCAGAATCTCTGTCAATTTGTGTCCCACACATATATGCACAATGAGTGTCACACATGGAATTTGTCATTTGCAGTTATTGCATTGACTCTTAAATGTATATCTCCCTGTGTCACTTAGAAAAGAACTTGAATACATAGAGGGAAAAAAGTAAAAAATCATGAGGAACTACTTTTCAAATGTATCTACTGCCATAAGGTTAACTTACGTTTAGTGACATTAAGAAAAGTTTGTTTTAGTTTCTAGTCAAAAATGGCTCTTGAAAGTTATCATATTTCTATCTTACTCTTTTCTTCCTAAGTTGTCCACTCCTCCATATTCTTTTGAGCTGGCCATCACACATGGTGAAACGCCTGAGAGAGGTGTGTGATCTGTCTTCAGGCAACAATTTCTCTGTGCATCTCTACTATTAAAATATGACTCTTATGTACTCATTTTCTTCCTTTGCTAGTGTCAAGTGAGGTAGCCACATCTGCTGTACAGATTGCTGGGATAGTTCCTGGGAAACAAGGTAGGGAGGGATTGCCTGTAGAGAGGAAAAATCCAAGTATCTGTTTCTGCATGTTTCCCTTGAGAAGCAAAGACCATCTATTGACAGCTTGAAGGTGACTTGCCTGGTGAACTTTTGCTGTCTTCCTAACTCAAGAGCAAACTACAGCTTCCCAGAACTGAATGGTCACTGCTATTTTCTTCGTTTGTTAGATTTCTAAAAAAATCTAACTTTACATATTATTGTAATTGATGAATAAGATAATAAATCCTGACCTAAACTTTTAGGTGTAAAAATTCAACCAGTTAATGCATAGACACAAAGTCCTAAGACCTACCAGTAGTCTCATTTTCTGTTCTCTACAATCATTTAACTACTTCTTATTTAGGAAACATTAATAAGATAAGGGCACACAGTAACATTTCACAACCTTGAGGCATTTTAAATCCAGTAGAAGGAATTCATTATAAAATTGTAGTAGTTTACTGTTATTTCTAAAACCAGAATCTTAAATTGTTCTTGGGTTTCTTACTTAACTTAAAAAGAAATCCTCTCACCAAAAGACTGAATTATATTTTTGATAGAAAAAATAAGACATGATAATTAAGAAAATGCACACAGACATAAAGATTACTTATTGCCTGTATGTCAGAAGGACTGTTTTATAAAGAGCCTATCTCCCAATACAGAGAGCACTTTCCCATCTCCATTTAAGGAACTAACAACTGTAAAAGAAACTGAGGATGGATTATGTCTCATAGAAACCAGGGCTCAGGCAAGATGGTATAAAATATTATTACATCTTGGAAATGTTGAATAAAAATAATTCCAACACAGTTCATGTGATTACATCTATTTCCATTTGAGCATAGTTTGCACTTCTCTTCATCCTCAGGGTTTCTTGGCAAAGTTATTTCTGTAATCAATCCTTTAAAGAGGAATAAAAATGGAAGCCAGAGTCTCTCATTCAATTTTCCTTTCATTCCACAATTCAAACATCTAAAAATGTTTGATAAACACATTTCTATCAACCATATCAATGAACTGAATTGTACTTATAGTTTCAGCCAGTGACCAAAATTTACCTACAACTAACATATTGAATTTAAAATAAAATGTTACTAATGACAGTGGCTACAATTAACAAGATCTAGAAAAAGATAGATGAAGAAAAGTAAAGCCAGGTGCCAGTGGTTCACCCCTGTAATCCTAGCTACTCATCAGGCTGAGATATGAGATGGCAGTTCAAAGCCAGCCCAGACAGGAAAGTCCCTGACACTCTTCCCTCCAATTAGCCACCAGAAAACTGAGAGCGGTTCTGTGGTTCAAGTGGTAGAGCTCTAGCCTTGAGCAGAAGAGCTCAGGGACAGCATCCAGACCCCAGACAGAGTTCAAGAACAATGACTTAAAAAAAAAAAAGGTGAAAGTGAAAGAATGAAGGACATCGGGTAGGAGAATATTGGTAACAGGAATCTTTTTCAGATCACTCTAGGTTGCATAGTCATATTTAAGAAAGAAGAGTTAGATGTCAGTTTACTAGTCGGCTTTGGACATATTTTTTTCTATAATTACTCCAGCATCTCTTGTTGTTGTTGTTGTTGTTGTTGTTAATGAAAGAGGAAATTTAACTAATCCATTCTGGCTCTTGTCATATTGACACCAGACAATTATGGGATGGTCAGTATATAATTAATTAGTTAGATATATTGAATTGTAGACCGGAGTTGGTGGCTCACTCCTGTAATCCTACCTACTTGAGAGTCTGAGATCTCATCATTGTTGGAAACCAGACGAGGAAAGAAGTCTATGAGATATTTTTCTTCAATTAACGGCCCAAAAGCCAATACAGGGGGTGTGGCTCAAGTAGTAGAGCACTAACAATGAACAGAAAATCTCAAGGACAGAAACTAGATGCTGAGTTCAAGATCCAAGACTGACACTCAAGAAAAGAAGAAAGGAAGGGAGAGAGGGAGGAAGGAAGGAAAGAAGGGAGGAAGGAACAGAGGAAGAAATGGGTGAAAAGTATACATTAAATTTGTTATATATTTGGTATTACTATTATTAATATTACAAACGGTAGTGGTGGTAGTAATGGGATTTGAACTCTGGAATTTACACTTGATAGGCAATCAGTTTGAAAGCATTTGAAATAATTATCTGTAGGGTAATTACTGTTTCTTTT
This sequence comes from Perognathus longimembris pacificus, assembly GCF_023159225.1. Lineage (NCBI taxonomy): Eukaryota > Metazoa > Chordata > Mammalia > Rodentia > Heteromyidae > Perognathus > Perognathus longimembris. Next base: position 28,652,344 of record NC_063163.1, read on the forward strand.
TTTCACATAGGGTCTCATATTTTTTGCATACTTTACCTGTAGATAACAGTTTCTACCTATATTTTCTTAATTCTGCCTGGAGTTTAACAGAGTGTTTTCTAGTACAGCTACATTCACCTTCCAAGTCAGTATGGAAACTGTGAGTTGAACTTTAAATTTGTTGAACGTATAGTTACTAACAACCGGCAAAACTCAATTCTTTATATATATACAGTTTCATATGTAAGGCATTGAGTACACTTCTTATCTAGCTTTTACCTCCTCCCTCGGTTTTCTCCAAATTTTCCTCTTCCCCATTTTCCTCGCGCCATTGAGTTGTGCAGTTGATTTATACCATATAGTTTGTAAGTATTGCTGTTGCCTTGGTTTGTCTTCTTATCCTTTGTCTCTCGATTTTGATATTCCCTTTACTTCCCTAGTTTCAATGCTCCTATATACAATGTCCAGGGTACCAAAATCAGTTACAGTGACATTGGGGTTTAAACTATAGGAAAGAAAGACAAAAGAAAATGGGCTTAATTTCACATGGTATGTTGGAGATAAAAACAACAGTGATAAACCACTTTTTTCCATAACTTGAAGTTGATTTCATTTAGCATCATTTTATGTGTTCATATATACATAGCTATTGAGCTATTGTGATGTTCTTCTAGGATAATCCTAGACACATACTAATTATTCCTAATTAGGTAAACCATACAGTCTATGTTTCTTTGGGTCTGGCTCACTTCACTTAGTATGATTTTTTCCAAGTTCTTCATTTCCATACCAATGGGACGATATTATTCTTTCTCTGATAGAGGCATAGCATTCCATTGTGTATATGTACCATATTTTTTAACCCACTCATCTACTGAGGGGCATCTGGGTTGGTTCCATATTTAAGCTATGACAATTGAGCACATTTCTTATTTATCCTGATGTTTCATATTAAAACCAAATAAAAAGTAGGTGCATGGCCAGTTCATACGAGAGTAGAAGGGCAGATATTCTGCATATATTCCTGTTATATTGACTCAAAGCAACATCCTGAACTTCAAGACATATATACATATACATACATATATGTATATATATACTATATAGGTATATATATATTAATATATGCACAATAGGACCCAAATTTGTGGGCAAGTCTGGGTTATATTAAATAATAGAGAAGATATACTTCTAAGGAATTTGGTGATGGATTTAAGACTTTCTGTTCTGAGGTACCTGCATGATCCTGTATTACTATAAATAGATAGTACAAATATATATACAATACCCAGGGTACCAAAATCATATACAGGGACTAAACAATAGGTGAGAAAAATGCAAGAAAACAGAAATATTTTCACATAGTACATTAAAAATAACAAAAACAATGAAAAACCTCTTGTTACCAATATGTCATAAACTAACTAATACTTGGGGGTGGAGGTTGGGGAGGCAGGAAGGTGGGAGAAAAATTATGGAGGAGTTAATAAGTTTGACAAGAAAGGCTTGTCTACCTTATTTATGTAACTATAACCCCTGTGTACATCACCTTGACAATAAAATTAAATTCAAAACAAACAACAACAATAAAAAGTAAATAGTATAACTTCTTCTGGTAAGTTATTTCCTTAGTCTTTCCTAAGGAGTATTTATCAACTTACTTTGTTTTTTAACTTGAAGTTATTAATATTCATAAAGTAACATCATAGTATGTGGGAACAATTCTTTGGACAAATATCTTTACTTCTGCGTGTCTATTGTTCTCGGTGAGTACATTAATCATTTGCTATGGAATTTTCTAAATGTTGCTTTGACTCTAAACTCCTCTAAACAAGACAAGTTCTGTTTTAAACATATGCCCTCCACTTAGCAAGGTTTAGATTCAAAAGATGAACTACCATTGAGGATTGCTATCCATTTGATAATACACCTGGGTGTGTTTCGAGAGATAGAATGATATTATGCAAAATTCCCAGGTACAAGAGCTGGGGAGAATTTTAACAGGAAATGCATCCTCCAGGTACCACTTGTGTGATTTGGGACAAATTACTTACAGGGCTTTCATGTAAAAACTGAGAGTAAAAGTCTATCTCCTTGAATTTTTGTGGCTTGAAATAAAATAACACTTGTAAAGTGATAGCCTCAGTGACAGAAACTTTCTGTTCCCTCACTCCCCAGCTTTCTCTCCAATACAGTCTAAGTGCTCAGGAATTCCCTAATCAAATTTCTAAAAGTAGAATACTTCACCACACTGAATTTCTCTTCTAGGCTTATTTTTGAGTTCTTTTTTGTGTGTGTGTGTTCTGTCACATTCATGTGAACAAAGTGTTCTCTTCCCCTTCTCTTCATTCTAAAGTTGCACCGAGGATTTATCTAAGAGATCAAGCTTACTAACAATATATAGAAATGAGAAGATACATCTAGGTGTTTTATTTAAAATATGCTCATATAGATAAACAGAATTAGTAAAGCAGACCAAACTTTTGAGTCTACATTATCAGCTTCGTGTTCAGCATTGGCCAAAATGGCCCAGGTGATGCTAATATAGGATTCCACCTGCCTTTGACATCAACTCCCAATGGGATCTGCATCATTATTCACACAAAGTTTATCAAGGGTGGTCAGCAGATAATACTATAAATCACCTATTGTGAATATAAGGCACTCATAAATGCCTTATTTGAAATTCTGTATAATCACATGACATAAACAATATCATTAGTTATGACCTCATTGCTTTAATCCAATTAATGAGTTTTCTAGGATCTTAAAAACAGAAAGCATGAATTGAAGGTTAAACTTTCTTTAGCATTGTGTTTATCCCACACAGAGAGGGCTTGGAAACCTCTATTTGACAGTAAATTATAATTAATTTCATGTATTTGTTAAATTCCACAGAGGTTTTTTTTTCCTTTTAAAATGTTGATCTTAAACAGATGCATACAATTTTTAAAGGGAAGTTTTTGACCACTTCATTCTGCATTGAACATAAGAATAATTAAATATGGGTGTATATCCATAAGTTTTTTTTTCTTAAAAAAACAATATTAGTAGTAACATTCATATGACATAGGATTTTTCAACTCAGTCATTTCCAGTAATACTTTAATAATGTTTTTTTCTAATATCAATGTTGATCAGTTCTCCAGAAAGTTTTCAGATCTTATACACAAAACTCTCTACCTATTAAAAAATACCGAAAAAAATAAACAAAAATTTCCACTTACTACTCCTTTAGCATTTGACACTATACTTTCTCTAATGATATCATACAATATTTTTTTCATGTCCAATTGCTTTCCTTAACAAATAATTTAATCACATAGAACATGTAAGATTTTTTTTTTTTACCTTTTCATGGCTAGATAATATTTCATTGTCTTGGAGGCAACATTCTGTTTCATTAGCCCATACTGGGTTTATATAATATGTGTTTTGTGTATTGTAATGAATGTTCTTATGAACACAGATATGCAATTATAAGATCAAGTCAAGAGTCTGCTTTCCAATCTTTTAGTTGCTTTGGATGTGTTATTGCTAAGCTGAATAATAACCTAACTTATATTTTATAGTAAGCCTATATTATTTGTGGAATTATGAAGTATGATATCTGGCCAAGTATATCTAAATAAATAAAGAATTAAATTTCTTAAAACATATATATAAATAAATTATATATATAAATAAATTATATATATAATTTGTGGGATTTAGTGCTTGAACTGAGTGCCTAGAATGCATGCTCAGTTTACTTGCCCATGGTTAGCACACTACTACCAAAGCTAAACTCTCAGACCTTCTGCTGGTTAACTTGAGATAGAGTTTTATGGACGTTGTTGGCTAGCTATGAAACAACATTCTTCAGGTCTCAGCCTCTTGAATCGGAAGGACTATATACATCTGCCATTGATACTTGAACAAGATAATGTTTTATATTATAGTGTTTATGTTATTATTCCTCTCTTTGGTATTGAAATACATTTTCTTCTGTTTAATAATCTGGTAATCAAGATTTGTTATAATTTTATCCTCATCACCAATCCAGCTTCCATTACTGTCTTTACCAAACCTAGCATCTACTCAGGCTGAATTATTAACAATCCTTGTTTCCTTTATTTCTGGTTTCTGATTTTCTTGCCTCTTTCTATAGGACAGTTTTTCTGTTCTGTCTTTTCTTTCCTCTTCTTTCCTTTTCTTTCTTTCCCTTCCCTTCTCTTCCCTTCTGCCTTCCCCTCCCCTCCTCTCCTCTCCATTCTGTTGTGGTGCTTGAACTCGGGGCCTGGGCTCTATGACTGAGCTCTTTAGCTCAAGGCTCACTCTTTACCACTTGAGCCTCAGCACAACTTCCTCTGTATTTTGTCGTTGTTGTTTGTTTGTTTGTTTTTAGGACTTACTTTCTCTCAGCTGTATTCTTTAGACCCCAGTTTAAATTTAGAAACCATCCCCGATTCTATGGTTTTATTCACCCTCCCTAGAATCAAGACCCATAGACCACTTTATCGATTACATCGTTGAAGCATTTATCACTTTCTATATTGCACCATGTGTTTTTTTTTTTATGGCTCTCAAACTTCATATAAGATTTAACTTTTCCAAAGTACTTTGAGAGCAGATTGTGCAAATGTTTTTATAATATCTTTTCTTGAGTGTATAACTGACCATTTTCTACCCAATTAGCAATCAATACATATCTTTTGGAGGAAATCCCTCAGCAAGAAAATTAATAGAAATAGTGTGAAGTGGAATGGGGTTTCTTACAATATTTTAAAGATTTATGTATTGCTAAAGAGAAAAGAAACAAGGAGAAAGTTGGGAAAATATCCCGTTCATTGGCTTCTGAATATACTTTTTGTAATGTACATGCTATGCCCACAAGAGAAAGGAAACTAGAAACTTGAGAAACTTTAAGAACTCTGGCTTCTGAAACATGCCTTATATTTTAAGTAAAATATTAGTGATGTTAATTGGAGTTTTCTTATTCAGAACTGTGTTTTATTTAATAAATGGCCTCTTTTTTGTTTACTACATTCCCTTTAAAGCTAAAAAAAATAGCTGAGTTAATAATTAAGAGCTACTTTAGGTCAGTTAGACCTTTTTTTTTTTTTTTTTTTTCTGCCAGTCCTGGGACTGGAGTCTCAAGGCCTGAAACACTGTCCTTTGTGAGACCCTTCCACCCTTGCATGTGTTCTGCCCCATCCCATGGGTGGAAAAGCTGGAGTGAAGCCTCACTCACATGCATGCCTTGGACTTGGTGTAGACTTGAAGACGTCCCTCTCCCCCCCCCACCCCAAGCTTAAATGAGGACCCAGTACACGCAGGCATTCTGGGGAAAGCTTCTTGGAATTCCGCCAATTTAATCAGGGGAGGGGTTTATATGACAGTAATGGCGGCAGGAAGGGGAGGGATTTGGAGTGGCTAACTAGGCACAGCGATAGGCTGATTATGAGCTGTCCATCACAGTGATGTCACGGAACTTCCCCCAGAGGTGGAGATCACAGCCCACAGGACCGCCCCCTGGGTTCCAAGGCAGGAGGCAGGCTAGCTAGAGCCGCCTTTCTGGTTCTGGACCAAGGGAAAAGATAGGAGTGGCTAACAGCCACGCAGCCCCAGGGCTGGAGAAGGGGCGGCCTCTTGGGACCGCTACCTCAATGCCAAGCCAATGCCCAACAGTCCTTGGCTTCTTTGTGCTCAAGGCTAGCACTCTACCTCTTGAGCCACAGCACCACTTCAGGCTTTTTCTGTTTATGTGGTGCTGAAGAATTGAACACGGGGCTTCATGTATGGTAGACAAGCACTCTATCGCTAAGCAACATTTCCAACCCCACACTTCTATCTTATTTGAAGAGTGTTTAAAAGTTACAGGGAAAACACTTTGCTGTAGTTAATAATTTTATGACTATACATTATTTTTAAGATACTTGAAATTCATCCTAAAAAGTATTACAAAATTTGCCTTCGACAAAGTCAACTCTTTATTTATAATTGAAGAAAAAAACCACGTTCTTTGAAATGTGGACACAATTATTTCTATATTTTAGATAATAGTATCAATATAGTCTGCTGAATTATATTTATATTTGATTAATGATAAGAATGGGTGATATTTTTAAGCGTCTGACAAAAAATCTGAGTATCCTGTTGTAAAGCTAAGGTCTGAAGGGGGAACGAGACTACATTTTCCTCAGGTGGATTGATTTTATTTCTGAGAAAAGTTTCTACAAAATCAATGACATTTTTTTTTTAAATACAAGGATGACAAAGGATTTTTTTAAAGCATTTCTGACATTCTTTTGAGATCTCAACTCTATTGTTAAAAATCAGTTGCCATCAACAATGTAGTTTTTATCAATAAAAACAGCATTTGTTAAGAACAATTTATTCTGTAATGAATACTGCTAGAGCTTTCTCATACATATAGGAACATCATACTTTGTAACTTGACCAGTGACTAGTAATTAAAATTTTTGTAATTAAAATTAAGATATAATTCTTAAATTCCATTCTCTAGTGACATATTTTCAAATTGCAACATGTACTGGTGAAAACCGCAGGAAGATTTTACTTAAGGCTGCTGCACCAAGGGAGAAAGGGAAACTCGCTCTTCTGAAACAAAAGTGTGTGAATCAAAAGCAAAGCACTAGAAAACTTCAGCAGGAGGTGGGGCTATGGAATTAGGCCATCTGCTATCGCTAGCTGCTGTATATAGAAATTCTGCTAGTACTCACAGAGAATTCAAAAGCACAGGACCCACTTTACTTGGCAATTGCCTTTTAGTGGGATGAATAGGTCCTAGAGAAAAACAGAGCAATGTAATATTTATTTTTCAAAGGTTTCCAAATTAAATGTTCTAGAACACAGAGATAGGAATGTCTGGGCCACAAACCAATGAAGTCCTATAATTTCATTAAGTGTAGCACTGCTGAGGTGAGTTACAAAAATCAATAAATCTAGGAGCTTTCACACAACAACGTCTTTAGCCCAAAAGCCTACATTGTGATGACTGAGAGGATGGTTGTTGCTAGCCAGGCTGGAAATACCCAGTGTGAACACACAATGATGAAACTAGAGCAATGTAGTGATGGAGACACAAAGACCTAATAAGATGCTTTATTGTGATGTGAACCTTGCCTCTGATGATTGATAATGATGTTGTCAACCTCTTTGTTAGCTCTTTTGCTGACACAAATGAACATCTCAGTTCACCTTTTATCTACATATCCATCTTGAACAATCCTTACCTTGTGAAATCTGAATCTCCAATAAAGATTAAGGAAAAGGCAGCACACTAAAAAGTCTTCAAGAATCATAAATACCAATTTTGAATTTGCATGTTTTTTTCCTCTGGCTTGTGTGGAGATAGTGAACATAGCAAAAAGTTTGTAACCGTCCATTTCCATTCATGGAATAAGCACATATTTTGACAAAGAAGAGGAAACATATGCTAACACTACAGAAGTTAGTTGAACTTATAGATGATCCCCAGGCATATTTGCCCCCCTAAAAAAAGATTAATTGTAGTTGTCAAGAAATAATTGAAGAGTCTGTCTTGATTTAAGCAATTTAATTATATACCACTGCTTTATACACCAAAAACTCTGTGTGTAAAGTTGTATTAGCTGACGAATGTGATGTCAGCAGTAGCGGGATGCCTAAATTCTGTCAAAAGCCCACAGTTGAAGGCATTGCTAAGTAATCTTGACTGAGTATGCTGACATTGTTTATTATTATGATGTGGGCTGAGTCATGAGAAAATGCTCATAAAGGTTATGAACTGTGGAAGAAAGTCAAGCAATTGATGGAGCTAAGGGAAAACCTGTCAGGGAACTCATTTACAGCAAGTGGCTGTGTGATCTAACTTTTCATGGTAGAACTTACTAAGAACTCTTCAAAGCTGAACAGAAAATACTGGAGCCACATTAAGCTTCTCAGAAACCTGCTTTCAAATATCAAGTCCTTTGAAGCTAAATTAAGGCTGTGGAAAGCTCAACTAGAAAGGAAATACACCCTTACTTTGGAAGAATGTGTGTATATGGATGAATGTTTGAAACTAATTGAGAGACTGAGTGAAAGGACCTGAGAGGCAAACATATGGCATGGAACTTCTTTGCTGTAGCAGTCTTAAATGTGTTAAGCCAGTTATTGTGCGTCTGAACCTATAACCTGAAAGTTGGACACAACAACCTCCCCAGTTATCCAGGAGGACTTCCGGGAAGACAGCGGAGGAGCAGCAGAGCGCTAGCTAAGCTCCCTCCGACATCACAGTTTTCTCACCCCATAGAAACTTTTACTCCTAGAAAGACAGCCAGAGTAAGTTCTAACAGTGCAGGGATTCTGGCCAGGAAGGAAAAATCGACTTTGCTCGTCTGAAAACACAGATTTGAGCTCTGGGAGGTGTCCTGCCGCCGAGCCACTGCCGGCGCTGGCACAGCACCCGGCACAGCAACCCGCAAGCCGTGCAGCTAAAGCACACAGCATAGACCAGGGAGAAATACTCCAAACAGCGGCTGAGCACGGACGACCTGTAATCGAGAGAAAGCGTGAGTACCCCACGAAAGATATTCTCACTCGCGCCCACAGAGCAGCTTCTGGAAGGCAGCCCTTCTCCCACCGCCAGAGCAAAGCGCCATCTTTGCCAATGGCATAGGGTCTGACCAGATTGGAACTAAAGCAGGCCTGGGGAAAGCGAGGTCAAAGTAGACATCTTTGAAAAGGGCAAGAGGGACCGACCAGTGAGAGCCAGCTCCGCCCAGGAGAACGCCCCCTGCCCAGATGGGAGGCATATCCTGGGCCTTGGCTTAGCCAGAGGTGCCCCGCCCTGCCCGCCGGGATTTCTAAATTTAAAGCAAAAGCTGCGAGCAGCTACAGGCAGCACAGAAACACCAGACGGGGGAACAAACAGTTCCTGGGACAGCTAAACGGTCCTGTCACAGAGGACAATTCCCAGCCCAATTCCCAGCCCAAAATGGAGCTGCATTCCATAGCCACCTCCGCCAAGGAGGCCGTCTCCCCCAGGCAAGCAACTCTCAGCCGGGTAAAACAGGCCAGAGGCGCCTCTCCCTGCTGAGTCCACAGCCTATTCAAAGCCAGGCATCAAAGGCAGCGGCCCACAGCAGACAGAGGAGCCACAGTTCCCGAGACTGCTCACGTCCCCATCTACAGAGGATGCCCAAGGCCTGCCTGCAAGCTGTGCGAACCTCAGAGACCCAGGATTGCACCAACAGGGGAGAAGGGTCAGAACAGATCCACCCCTTGCCAACTGAAATCAAGTCAAACCAGCCAATCAGGAAAATAGACTGCAGACCAGTGCAAGGAAACCAGAGACTGGGGAAAGACTACCCAAACAAGGAGGACTCCATTTTTTTTTCTTTTCGAACATTTTTTTAAACATTTAAAAAAAATTCTTTTTAATTTTTTCATTTCTGAAATGTTGTTTTTTTGTTTGTTTGTTTTCAATTTTTACCAGTTTGTTTTATCAAGGTTTTTGTTTGTTTGTTTGTTTGTTTGGGTTGTTCCTTTACTGTTTTTTTTCCTTTTTATTTTTTCTTTTTTAAATATTTTTTCTCTGTTTTGTGCATCTGTCTTCCAGTATTCTTACTTTATTTCTCTCTTTGCATTCTCTTTTTTAAAAAATTACTTTCCTATGAATAACACCTCCACTCTTTTCTGCTAACTCTCCATTGTCTGTCATTTTAACCTTGTTCTTTCTACTGATTCTCCTCTTCTCCACATTTCCACGTCACTGAAACTAAACCAAAATCACCACCACCCCCCAATACATTTTACTCTATTCTCTTTACTACCTCCAACTTACACTCCTGACTTACTGCCTGGACCTCCAGGTTCCATTGACTCCTGGTTATTAGATAGAGGGTATCCCAGCTTAATCTGAGTGAATCAAAGGGGTTCATAGAGAAAGCCAGTCCTAAAACAACTTAATATAAAACAAGAATTGCGTATAGGGTTGTAACAGTAAATAAGTAACTACTGAATACTGGGCTCAGGATAGGTTGTTATGTTGAATTTGTATTCTTTAGGAATATCAAATCTAATTTTATAGACAGGTATACAAGGTATCTGTATATAATTGTGAACTTGTAAGATTTACACAACAGTGCTTGGTAAGGGCTGCTTTGGGTCTTAAACGGTGCTCACAGGTGCTGGTAGACTGGCATTCCCAATTCAAATGGGCAGAAGGAACACAAGAAAGATGGCAAACAATGAAGTCTTATCCCCCACTCAAAACAAGCAGGAAACAGAGCAGTCAATCAAAGACATAGAAGAGAACCCCCAAAATGCTCTACAAAGTCTACTGATAAACATGATAAATGAAAAGTTCGATTCTCTTCAGTCAATTATTCTAGAGTGTGAGGAGGCAAAGCAAAAATTAATGGAAAATTTCATGGCATCTACAAATAGAAAGATAAACGAAGAGATATCCATTGGAATGTGGATCTGGGCTTAAAACAACTTACTTTTGTGAGGAGTTATTTCCAAAAGGTCAACTGTGCTCCAGATTGACTAATAAAAATATAGAAAAACAGATTTTTGAGTAGCAACATTATCTATATGAGGTAATATCACATGTGTCACCAAAAAGAATCAATGCCAGCCATCACATTTCAGATTGCTGTTTGGCCGAATATAGCTGGGCAATTTCCACGTTAAAAATTGTATAGTCTAACACCTCGGTGTGTCACTTTGACAACAAATAAGTAATTATTCAGAAAAAAATTGTATAGTCTGTGAATGATATTATAAATATACAAATGACTTTTTTTTTTTTTTTTGGCCAGTCCTGGGCCTTGGACTCAGGGCCTGAGCACTGTCCCTGGCTTCTTCCTGCTCAAGGCTAGCACTCTGCCACTTGAGCCACAGCGCCACTTCTGGCCGTTTTCTGTATATGTGGTGCTGGGGAATCGAACCTAGGGCCTCGTGTATTCGAGGAGGCACTCTTGCCACTAGGCTATATCCCCAGCCCGTACAAATGACTTTTGACAAGACAGTTTCTCTCCAACAAAATGGAAACCAAAGGCTTAGGATCATACATAAAGCTGTTCATACTTAGATAGTAGGGGTGGTTGGAGCATGGATTAGATGATAGTGGGTCTGCTTATCAAGAGCAAGGACTGAAATTCAAATCCCAGTTCAAAACAAAATAATATTTAGCTAAGTAGAAAAGAATTATTAAGCCTTTGATTGTCTAGTATTAGCTTTGTTCATCACTATGATAAACATATGCTGTGCCACTGAACTAACAGTAGTGATATCAGGCACTAACTACACATAACTTTCTAATGTCTCTATAGTCATTTTGACCCAATGCATAACAGAAATTATTGTTTTTTTTTCATTGTTGTTGTTTTTCTTTTTTCTGCCACTCCAGGGGACTTGAACTCAGGGCCTCAGCTCTGTCCCTAGGCCTTTTTGTGCTCAAGGCTAGCACTTTATCACTTGAGCCACAGCACCACCTCTGGCTTTTTCTGAAGTGTTTATTGGAGATAAATGTCTCTGGGACTTTCATCCTCATGCTGGCTTTGAACTGCACATCCTCAGAACTCAGCCTCTTGAGTAGGTAGGATTATAACCCTGAGCTATCAGTACCTGGCAAGACAGACATTATATTCAGAGAAAATATAAACATTACTATTTGGAGGAAGTCTATTTTCTGAGATACTTAACAAGTAGGTCATCCCTCATAGATTCAACAATTGTCAGATCATTCTGCCAAAAAATTTCCTATATTTCTCTTTCAATCACTAGTATTTCTTCCTTGATTATTCACTACCCACCAACACCACAAACCATTTTTACCCACTAATTCAGGCATGTTTACTCCTACTTGTAAAATTCAGTTACTTTTAAATGCTTAGGTTTATGTCTGACAACCAAAAAGAATTACTTGATTATTTAACATAATTTAGAATTACTTTCGTAAGTAGAAAAATGACATAACATTTTGAAGCTTCCTAGGTATTGTTTTTTTTAATATCACAAGTTATCAATAGTTCAGAAAACTATTAAACTCTTTGCTCAAAAACAAAAAGTTAGAACAACAACAACATGCCTTCATTTTACTAAATAATAGGAAACAAGGGAGATTATTTTACAGTTCTTCCTTGGCAACTCAAAATTTGATTAAGAAAGAGAAACATATCTGATTCTAATTTTATGTTGTAAACTAATTATAGAAAACAAAGTTATGTAAATATGTGTCAAACTGATAGAAAATAAATTACTTATTTATATTAAATAACATGAATTAGCAAATAGAGTATACAAATTTAATGACAGTTTTCTCAAATAATCACCGAGTCTCCACATAGTTAGAGGAAAGGGCACAGACAGTCGCCCTTAAAAAACAACAAAAACAAACAGACCAAAAAATAACCTGTGATTAAGACACATGTATGCTCTGCAGATGCAGGTGTTCATAAGGACAACCAAGAATACTTGAAAACACACCCAACTGAAGGAAAAAATCTTCTTAAACTTTCATAGTTTTCAAAACTTCACGTGAAAACAAAATTAGGATCCTAACAATAGAAAGGTGTGGTTGCTTATTAATACAGCATTTGCTCCTTAGCCTTATGTTTTTCAGAGACCATGTTGAACTTCAATTCAGAATTATTTTCACGTTATTATTCTTCTAACCCTATTTCTGAAAATTTTCAGACACATTTTTACGACACTCTTATGAAATATAAAATCAGAGATGCAACTTAGTAAGCCTGTTATGTAAGTCAATATTTAAATAGTAAGGGAAATTGTCAGTGACTTATTGTAAAAAAAAAAAAAAGTAAGAATATCCAAAAATTTGTGTGCTAATAGTATGATCAAGTATTTGAATACTTTTATGAATATTCTTTTTTTAACTTTAAAGTTTTGGTATTAGAACTCAGAGCCTCTTGCTTACTCTCTTTGCTTGCTTATATATGGCATTGTACCACTTGAGTCAGGTCTTCAGCCTAGGTTTTGATTGTTATTTTGAAATAAGTCTCACTGACTTTTAGCCTGCACTGGCCTCTTACTACCATCATCTGGATCTCAGTTTCCTCAGTATTTAAGATTGCAGGTGTGAGCCACCAGAGCCTAGCATCCCAGGCTATCCGAAACAACTCACTTCAAAAGTCCAAACACTCCTTCTCAGATGGTCAATTCTGCATTTTCCAGGTTATCTACCAGCACCCTCCCTTTGAGCATGCACAGTTCTGCCATATCCACTAGTTGTCAAGCTTAACCTTCTGTTGGATTACAAGGTCACATTAAAACTTTTCCCTTTCCCCAGCTTCCTTTGAACACGATTTTTCAGTATTAACAATGATATTGCTATTAAGCATTGTTAAGCTGCTTTTTATAAGATGATCCCATAGAGTGTCAATGTTGGGTATTATACTATAACCTGTATTTGAAACTCAGGCAAAAATATTAAGCATTCCCACACTGTTTCAGCAAACAAAGAAATGTGTGTGTGTTTAAACAAGTTGTTTACTGAGTTTATGAATTTTATTTTATCATTTTAAATAGTTTTTAAATGAGAGTAATATTTTAATGATTTAGTGTATTATATTTGAAGTGATATGAAATGAATATAGGCTCTAGAAACATTTTTTAATGGTCCTGGGTCTGGAACTCAGGGCATTGGGCTTGAGAAAGAAAATATCCTTGAAGGAGAAACCCAAACACAATGAATAAGCTTAATTTTGGTTTAGTTTAGGTGGTCATATGAGAGATATTGAAGAAAATAGCTTGTACAGGTAATGAAATAAATTTAAATAAAGTCAAACTACCATATTACCATGTGATATACATTGCATATGACACTGAAAACAGAAAACAATATCATCAGTATTATACTTGGTTGACTATATCCATATTTGAGGAGCATTCTGGGGATTTAGTGGGCATGAAATACCTGATTTAAATTATAATGATGGATGTTTCTGAGTCATACTCTTTCTAACATAACACAAGTGAAACAGGCTAATTTAAACACAATTACAATATAATATCTAGGTACATTGAAATATAATGAAATCAGTTATTTATTGGGCTTTTGCTATTTTATTAGCTAATAGTTGTCAAAGGGTTACTATAAGTCTTAAAGATTTGTGTGCATGCAACCAAAAAATATGAAATGCTCTATGAGAAATCATTAAAATTCTGACATCTTCATTTCCCACTAACACACAGTTTAATTGGGGAAATAATATTCTCACATAAAAAAAGATAATGATAGAAACCAAATAACCTTGGCTAATTTGACAAAGAATAAATGTTACTGGGGGGTTTTCTAAGGGATAAAAGTGGACTGCTGCTGCCATTTTCAAGAAAAAAGGTTGACGCTGATGAATAAAGAATTTGAACAACACACTGTAATAGAAGAGGAAAATAACATGTTTTGGAAAATATTAATTTAGTCAGTAAATTTAAACTATATAAAACCTATAGAAACAATATGTTATTAAAATGTGGTGTATTGGGCTGGGGATATGGCCTAGTGGCAAGAGTGCCTGCCTCGGATACACGAGGCCCTGGGTTCGATTCCCCAGCACCACGTATACAGAAAACGGCCAGAAGCGGCGCTGTGGCTCAAGTGGCAGAGTGCTAGCCTTGAGTGGGAAGAAGCCAGGGACAGTGCTCAGGCCCTGAGTCCAAGGCCCAGGACTGGCAAAAAAAAAAAAAAATGTGGTGTATTAATAGAATCAAAGAATAGTATAACTAGAAATAAAATTTCTAATTCTGAAAATATTAATATATAATATATAAACATTTGGGTGTAGAGGTTTTTTTTGTCCTCACACATGTATGATAGTCTAATTATTATTTATTGATATTACACAGTGAGCACAATAATCAAATTAGAGAACTTAATATTTTAATTCTCTTAAACATTTTTTATATTCAATTATCACATGCAATTACGAGGTAGAGTATACTGTTTCAATTCATCTGTTTGTACATATATATACACATATGTATATATATGTATATTCAGACTAATTAACATTTCTATCTCTTTACAATCCCTTTTATGTCTGGATACTTTGAGCTTTTCCAGCCTGTTATTAGTAAATATTAAATATGAAATTACCAAATTATAAGAAATTATATCCTTGCCTGTTACCTTATAATGTTCCATAACTTTCATTTGCTAATTTTATACAACAAATCTTATAAATATTCTAAGAAAGAACTAGTTGTCTTTATTGGCTGTAATTTAATTCTAAAATTTTGGTTCACTGAATCTTTATAATTTGTTTGGTAGAGAAAAGTTTTTCCTATATATTAAGTAAATTGCAAAATTATACCGTGATGTTTTTATTTGCAACATTTTCAGATAAGTTCTCATTTCAAATACCTTAGTCACTTGAAAAAAATATACATAGAAAGAGGAAAGATAAAATTTGGATCACACAGCAGAGGATCACAAGAGACCAATACCTATACCCTTAAGAACACAAAAGATGATGCTAAGTGAAATGAACTACATGTTATGGAAACGACTGTTATATCACTGTTGTAGTTACTTTCAACATGCGATGTGAAACCGTAGCTTCTTTATTGATGATCCTCTTGTATCCCCTTCCTGTGGTTGTACCTGCACTATCTCTGTATCTTACCTGAGTACATTGGAAACTGTGTATACAGGTATTAGAACTAGGTAACTGAAAGGGAATACAAAAATCAAGAGACACAGGCTAAAAAAGACAAACGATTACAAAAGCAATACTTGCAAAACTGTTTAGTGTAAATCTACTGAACGACTCATCGGGGGAAAGGGAAAGGGGGAGAGAGGGAGGGGGGGATGAGGGAGGAGGTAACAAACAGTACAAGAAATGTATCCAATGCCTAACATATGAAACTGTAACCGCTCTATCAGTTTGACAAAAAAAAAAATAAAAAAAAAGACTTGAGATCAAAAATGGATCTCTACATACGAGAAACAGACCTGTCCTAAATGATTGTTTTAAGTTGGATATAGGAAAATTATGGCTACCAAGATGATTGTTTAATTGCTACTCCAGTTTGCGTTGCAGGTTTTCAGTAAAATGATATATGATTTGCTGCACCTGATAAAAATATTGTATCAGAAAAAAATTTGGATCATAACTTTAGATATTTGGTTGGCATTCTCTTGGCTCCTTTGTTTCTGGGCTGTACTGAGGCAGAATATTATAGCCAACAGTATGTATTAGAACAATGCTTCCTTCCTCATAACAAGTGGAGAGAGATGGAGTGAAAGCACCAGGACCTGATACATCCACCCTGAGCACATTCCTAGGACCCATTCCCATCTATCATTTCCCAATAGATTGTCAAGTTATAAGTCCATCAAGGGATCCATTCATGAAATCAAATATTTCATCATCCAATTACGTTCCAATTTCCTCAGCTGTGAACATTGCTGTGATGGATATCAAACCTTCAAAAACGGAGTTTATGGGAGACATCTCAAATCCAATCCATAACAACACTTACACTTTTATATAGTTTTCATATTCTATTCACTTGTTTCATAATAATTAAGTCATTTATCCTGTGAACGTTTACTAAAACCTTACTATTACTTATCAAGCCACATATTAGGCCCCTTGAGCAGTCAAATACAAAAGGCTCCTGCTAATACAGAACTTACAAGTAATTTTCTAGCTAAGGTAAACTACAAATTATTTGTACTTATGAACTAACAATATATCTAAACAATATCTCATGATAATTTTGTATATTATTCAAGTTAATATGCCTGTTTCTCTTTATATTGCATATGAATATATATATATGTTTATCAGTTTAATCAGTAGTCACATATTTAAAAATATTTTTTTTTGAAAATCACAGCAAATCTAATGTGGTGCATTCCCATGACTAGTACTCTAATTCCTTTTTGAATTGGAAGTCACATTTTTCACAGCTACTCTTTTTTTTTTCCCTGATTTGAGGTAGCTGGTGACAATGTGCCAGTTAAAACATCATCTGCGCATGTTGACAAGTGTCTAAGGGAGAATACCAACTGTTTCAAACACACCAAGATGACTCACAAGTAACTGTCAGACGACTATGTTCTCCAGAGGTGGCACATCACTTGGACTACAAGAGCCATTAAATGACATTTCTCTGAGAGGGAACCTTGTCATTCTACAACCTACCTGCTGTACAGGCTTCACTTCTGCCATGTGCTGAGCAAGAAAATAGCATGCAGAGAGGTACTGAACAAATGTAGGAGAGCTTCATCTTACCCTTAGTTCCATGCACATCCAAGGATAGAAATTAATTTCATTTGTGTTATTCCTTCTTACAAAAGAAGGGGAGATACCTCAAAAAGCCAGTAATTCTGAAAACTAGTTGTTCGTAAGAACCATTTTATTTCCTGAAACACAGAGTAACAGAATGAAGAGAATGGGAAGAGCTTGTGATAAATCTCTCCTGAGTCTTTCTGTGGGTTTGAATGTATTTGGATCAGAGCTGTCATTTGACCAAGTCCTGCATTCACATTGGCAGTTGTACAGTTATGGATGTGCATGTTTTCTGTATAGTCTTTGCTTCTACTCTGAAGAAAATTAATCTGTGTCTCACATAATTAAAGGATGTAGCAGTACCCAATGTCTGTTTGTTCTTTCTGTCTCTTAAGGTATCTCATATAGAGATTTTTTCCTGTACCTTAATCTCTGGTGCAGTTTCATTCTCTATTTTATTCCACTCTCAAGGTACATTGACAATATATTTCTAGCTGATAAAAAATAGCCACTTTAATGCTGTAGATTTAAAGAGATATTTACAATTATTCTTGCATATAACCTAATTATATCAGTTACACAAAGGAAGAATTAAAAAATAATAAATTTACCTCTGGGTGGTAAAAAAATCCATTTAGATATTTACATGGATGAAACTTTCTGTTTTTCTGTATGAACTTTTTTTGTTTTTGCCAGTCCTGGGGCTTGGACTAAGGGCCTGAGCACTGTCCCTGGCTTCTTTTTTGCTCAAGGCTAGCAACTCTGCCACTTGAGCCACAACGCCACTTCTGGCAGTTTTCTGTATATGTGGTGCTAGGGAATCGAACCCAGGGCTTCATGTATTAGAGGCAAGCACTCTTGCCACTAGGCCATATCCCCAGCCCCCTGTATGAACTTTCTATACTTTGTCAATAGAGTCAATATCAAAGTCCTAAGGATGAAATATATATATATATATATATACACATACATATGTACATATACATGTATATATGTATATATAGAGAGAGGGGAGGGGGAGATTTAGATGGGTTCTATAATCTACATAAACATGACTTAAGGCTACCTATTCTCTCTATTCCATAGATAAATGCATTGGATATTTGTAGACAATCAAATCACAGATTTATCATCCATGCTATGAATATATTTAAATAAAATAAGCAGAAAAGTGTAAAAGTGGGAAAACAAGCTTTGTTTCTTTAGAAACTGCAAAAGTAGTAGGCCCAACATCATTATACCAAGTCTCAGTGTGTGTTCATGGAGAGATGAACACAGTGACATGGGGATATGGATGAATTATACATGAATAAAATATGTTCACATGTACAAATATAGGCACTCATATTTAAGTACATTTTCTCATAAAATTCAATAAAATTTGATCTCTGCCATCTGGATTTTACATATTTTGGTTAAAGAATTTTTAGTGCAGTTGGTCTTGAATCCATAAAATAGGCAATAAAGATTAGAAATCATGTTCTACAAATTACTTATACTTTCAATACTTTTTCTGTTCCAAACTTCTTAAGGTAATTTAATACGAAATACTGTTTATAAATTTTCTTACTTCCACAGTTCAGCAACTTTCCATTTCCATTGAATTCAATGCATATTGCTCTCAAAAGATTTCTGGCTGATAGTGGTGGCTCATACCTGTAATTCTATCTAGCTAAGAGCTTGAAATCTCCAGATTCAGAGTGGGAAGTGAGCCCAGACAGAGAATTCTGTGAACCTCCCTATGCAAAATACTCAGCAAAAATGCAAACCTGGAAATCTGGCTCAAGTGGTTGAGTGCCAGCTTGTAAACAAGCCAATTTGATGTAAATGAGTTCAAATCACAATACTACAAATATAGAGACAACAAATAGTAAAAAACTCAAAAAGAGATTTTAGCTATATTGTTAAGCTGACTCTGTTAGTTGATAGTTTTAATTTCTGTCCCCCCACATTTTATTCTACAGAACTTAAAAACTCTAAGTATATATTGTATTTTATTTAGTCAATGATGAAACATAAAATATATTTTAAAGTAGTAAATACAATCACCTCCAAATAGTTTGAATAAATGAGGCAGAGAAAGAAGTAACTTGAAAAAATAAAGATTTTTTTATATCGAAGTATAAATGAAGTTAGAATCTATATAAAACAGATCACTTCTGTAAAATGTTTCTTAATTCCTATCATTTGAATTTGATATAGAAGTTCTCTTATTGTGTACTATATCTCAAATGTTTAGTGTTGGTCAGTTTTCAAGATATCATACTCACATGTATGCACACACAGGCACATACTCTTACCCAAATATGCATACATAAATTTTGCCCAGTTGTGTCCATGATCAAACTGACATGTAGGAATAGACAGAAAAAGTTAAAGAAAGAGGACAAAGAGAGAGAGGGGGGATGGAGGAAGATAAATGTACACACAGTCATACATTAAATCTAGAAATATATAATACTCTTCTTATTACCGCATGAAAATAATGTCTCAGGAGGTTTATGCACACGTACCTTCTGAATAGCTAGACTTTCACCAGGACACAACTTCATTCATGACTTTCATTTCCTAAGTATTGTACAATACTTGTTATGAGATGGTGCTGTGAGCATGAATTTGAAAACTGATCCTTGGTGGTAGAGTACAACTATGACTACTGCTTAAACTGGTATTCTTGAAATGCATCACTCAGACAGAGACCAGTAAATGAAATAATGTTAACTAAAAGTTAGATTTCTATCACATATACATATCACTTGGAACATAACTTACTGTAAGCTTGTAATTTGAGTTCAGTCTCATAAAGGCTATAAATCCACTGTGAAACACACATGTTATCTTTCTAAAAACTTTGTTGATCAATTTTATGAAAAATGAATAGAGCATATATCAATTGCAATGACGTATTCTCTTATGCCATTTAGCCTTTTAGCAAGTCCAGAACATTTTTTCAAAATAATATTAAGTAAAGAGGTTAAATCAAAAAGGTAAATAAAGATAATTTAGAAATATGTTTTCTCTAACCAGAATATTAATTTTAAAAGTGATCAGAAAATTAAGAAATCATTTTGCCCAAAGTTGTTTATTTTTTTTAAGATGGTACCTCTTAGCCAGTTGAGGAAGGAATTTTTCATTACCAAGCCAACACTTACTCTTCATTGCCCATAAACATTTACAAGGTTAGTAAGGTGGTTAAAAAAAAATAAATAAAAACCAATTTTAAACCAAGAGCTATATTGAGTTCTCTTTTATGATCTATATTTTTCTTAGTTTAAAATTTTCATCATGATAACCAATAGATCTATAACTTCATGCATTAGGTATTTTTTACTTGTTTTTCAATATACAAGAATCCCAAATTCATGCTTTAAAAATACTCCAGGAATTGAACTTTAAAATTTCCTCTTTATTAACACTATTCTCCCAAGAGATAGCAAGTGGCTAAAATGCTTAAAATGTCTTTGTGGGGGGGGAGGGGGCTGGAGAGAGACAATTTATCTCAGACTAGGAAATCTACCAATATAAAAGTACTCTTTCATTACTACCTAGTTAAATCTCATTTTCACACATGAATGCAAATATCATCACTGTACAATTGTACAATGCAATTGTCTTGCCATTAAAATTCACTAATATGATTTATTATTATTTAGACATTTGTAATTCATATAGTTCAGATACACAAATAATTAAATAAGTATATTTAAACTTATTAGTATTATTCTCAGAATGATACTTATTTTACTGTTAAAAGACAAAATTTTAACTCAATAAAAGATTAAAGAGGTATAATTATGAGATTAGTTCACTGTTCTTCCTGCTAAGTGAGTTTACTCATTTTGTGTCTGTAGATCTACTCTATTTAATACATGCCAGTGGAACTTTTGTCAAATATCAATGCCCATTGACTTAATAGAAGCTTGCTAGGGATATGCTATTATGCAGATTACCTCATCAGTTATTCAATACTGGGTTACATGAGAGTCCTTGAGGGAACACAGTGGTCACCCCACTTCATTTGCTGTCAGTAACCCACTGTTCTCAATGGTTTTCCATCAGAAATTAACCCAGAAGGAAGAAGCCAGGGCATAAGAGAGCACTAGGTACTAAAATAGCATTTCTCCTGTTAGGTAATTGCTTTGGATTCACCTCCTGTTAGTTGTTTTCCCAACTTAAAGATTTAATGTATTAGAAAGGTATTGATGAGGTTAAAGAGAACCGTCATGTAACATTTATTTTGATTCACCTTGAATTCCACTATTGCTTCTATGCAATCAGTAATTGAGACTGGGGCATGTATTATGTCAAATTTCAGTGATTTTTTTTTAGCTAATATAATATTACCATCATTTGTTGTTATTTAATGTAGAATTGATTCAAGTCACATTCAATAGTTATTGGTAGAAAATTTGAATACCGATATTAAAGGAAATGCAACTTTTAACTATTGATAAATAAGGACTGTGAAATAACATGAGAGACTACCCTATGGTTTTTTAAGTTAACATTTACATACATATTAAGAAAACAGAAGCACCTCATTATTTTAAATTTAATTTAAATTCCAAGATTTTTTCATAGAGGATTTGCATATTGTACACCCAAACATCCCCTGACAATCACGGCTAAAGTTTAATAAACACTCTCCATTTTTATTGCTGGTGAGAGTTCTATTTTACACATTGTGACCTTGGTTTAGAATGTGGAAGTTTGTGATTAAACTTTAAAATCAGCCATCATTATCAACATCAATTTTTGCAAAAAAAAAAAAGTCACTGTTGCTTCATTTTTTCTTAATTTTAGCTGCAGGTACTTACAGCCAACATGGTAATATTCAGGGTATCACACAAGGACATATGCAAAACAAGCCTCTTTATTTTTGTGCAGAGGAGATTTTATGTAGGAGATTTGCTTTCCAGGATTACTTGCCATCATCCCAACATATCATACCAGCTGCCAACATCTCCCACGTACACCAAATGTCTTCACTTGAGGGAAAGCATATTTCTCTAGAGCTAACCAAAACTCCAACTTGTTATTTCTATCACCTAACCACATATGAAAGTTACGTATATAGCTGTCATCACCTTAACTCATACTCATCTGATAGGTTTAAAAACTATACCTAGTCACACTTTTAGAAATATCATTATATTACTGGTCTTTCTGAGCCCAGAAGTAGTACTGAGATGGTAAATAGCTCAAAAAGTGCCTAAAAAATGAATAAACTAAATATTAATCTTATAGATAACTTTTTAAAGATTGCTTTTTGTTTCCATTTAATTCATATTTATTTTTCTTTCTGTTCAGACACCTCCAACACAAGACACAGTAGAAATAGTTTTGTTTTGTCCTCACTGTTGTTACTAGACAGTCTCAATGTTTCTGCTAGGATGTAATTCATCTTCATTGTTTCTCTGCCGACAGGATGGAACCTGCTTACAAATTTTACAGCTAGCAATACTTTTTTTTATTGTTCTGAAAGGGCTCCTGAGGGCTTTCTATTTTATTTTTAGGAACATTCTGAATTTTCTCCCCCTTTTATGCTGTACTTTTCCCTATTATGAGTGATGACCCTTGAATACTGGGGAAGAAAAAGCAAGCAACATCCACCTAACTCTGAAACTGTCAAAACTTTGAATGCAATCATCCAATGCTTTGATTTATTACAGGTGCTACATTTTAACCATGTTATGACTAATGAAGAACACCAACAGTTCTTATGGAATGCTGAAATTCCTTTAAATTAAGAAATCCTCACAGTGACCCAAATGACTTTCAGATGAAAAACTAACAACCCAAAAATATGTAAATGACAATAAAAGTATTGTAATGTTTTTCCAATGTTTCTAGGTAATAAAATAATCATTAGGTCAATAAAAAAGTCAAATCTGTGAAGAAACTTTGGCATTTTATCACTTTGGATTTAAGATAACTGTTCTGCTTTAAATATTGTTTTTAATCTTATAAACCTTCTTAGGCATAATTATGACTGAATTTATCTGAAAAAGAACTCCAAGAAATAAAAACATGTGAAAATAAATAGCAATTTGTTTTCTCTAAATCAACTTGTGAGAAACAATATCAAATACAACATGTGGAATCAAAGACACGCACACATACTCATGTGCGCACTAATTGTCTAATCGTTACACTGAATATGAAAGCACAGAATTCATGCACATTGCATAGGATTTGCATAATTATTCTCATGTACAATTTCTGTACTAAAACTTCACTTGCCAATTAACTTTGGCAATAGTATATAATAACAAATTTAATCCTAATCAACATTCATAAACATAATTCAAGTAGTCAAAAGTAGCTTTCCATTTATTTTTATTACTGTATGCAAATAAGAATTCATAATTGTATGATAGCAAAAGGTGAATTTAATTTTTTCACACCATTTGTTTGTTGGTAAAGACCATTTTCCATACAACCATTTAATGGTTTGTATCTATATGTTAATATAAAGAAAATTTTATGTTGTTGCTGCTACTTTTATGTAACAATAGCTATGTAATTTCCAGTAAAGTAATTGTAATATGCTGCTTAGTTTCTTTCTGTAGAAAGGGTTATAAGAAGGAAAAGAAGTATAAACATTGTCAAAGACACCCTACTGAAATAAAAATGTCAATCATTTTACATTTCCAAACAGTGTTATTTTCTAACATTTAAATTTGTTTAAAGTAAAAGTATAAGTTCAGAATATTGGACTAAAAGAATATCAAAATTATGTGAAAGCCTTATTTTGTTGTTCTAAATTGATTTTAGGTGAGCATTGTAGTTGCTTTGCTTACATTCTATCAAATTTTAATTAGAATTGCAATTCTCATTGCATTGGTCATTATAGACATTTTTATGATAACAGTGTAAAATTAACTATCTTGTGAGCTTTTTGCAATGTGAAGAAAACCTTTTGAAGGTATTAAAAATTACCATAGAAAATATCATATTGAATAGATTATATTTCATGATGTTTGGTTTCTATGTAAATAAGAATATGTGTTTTGTAAGCCCAAGGTGTTTTTATAACTAAACAATGTTTTTCAGTTCTAGATAAATTATAATATCATACAAATAGGTTTTAATTAGAGCAAGTCCTCAGTGATTTAATAAACATTGATCATGAGATAATTGCTATTCTTCATGGCTAGAGTGTTAGAGATAGACATCTTAAAGGAATTAATCACGTTGAATCTTTACATTCACTTGGGCAGTGGGGAATTTTACTGCATGCCATTAAGTGTGTATCTAAGGAAAAAGCCAATGGTGGCAGTAAAAGATATATGATCCTGTTTTCAATGAGTCAAAAATTAAGTGAGAAATTATTTTCTTCATTTTGTACTCTCACCTAATCTCTATTAGAATAGGCAATGCACCTTTTATTTTCATAAAAAAAATGCATTGTTCCTGACAATGTGTCTTCTAATCTTCTTTTCCACAATACGTCCCTGAAGAAACCTTCTGACACAGATCATGATGTTGCCTATGTCCTCATGACAACCTTTGACATTTCTTTTAATATTCCCAGGGACTGGCCATTGTTCCTGATGGAAACACTATCCCCTCTGTCGGTACTCATGAGGATCTTACCAGCTCACTCAGGCAACATTTTGGAGTAGTCTTCTCATAGACAAATTGAGATAGCTGAATTTCTTTCTTTTTTTTTTTTTTTTTTTTGGCCAGTCCTGGGGCTTGGACTCAGGGCCTGAGCACTGTCCCTGGCTTCTTTTTGCTCAAGGCTAGCACTCTGCCACTTGAGCCACAGCACCACGTCTGGCCATTTTCTATATATGTGGTGCTGGGGAATCGAACCAGGGCCTCATGTTTATGAGGCAGGCACTCTTGCCACTAGGCCATATCCCCAGCCCCTCTTTTTTAATACTTCTAAAATTCTGATCATACTCTCCTCACACATACCTTACACATACCTTGTTTTATAGTCTAAGAGAAAATTTTGTAGTGGGAAAAAATTAACTTCTCATGTTTCTAAATGTTTTTGGATTTTACTTTTTTTATACACTGAGATGATAGACTAGTAGATGGGCTGTAGAGTATATTGACCTTCTTGGATTCAAGCTGTGCAATATACTAACTTGTGATCTTGAGCTTATTACCTCACTAGCTGTATAGAGATCATGAGAAATGGAAATGGTAAACAATGATAGTACAACTATCAGGGAAAGTTGGGGCAATTAATTAGAATATAGGATACAATTCCTCAGGTGGTGTGTTCAGAAGGAAACAATTCAGCTTATTGTTACTACGGGATTTGTAACTATTAGGAAATAGTCCTTAATTTATTCTAGATGTATACCATCCCCATTGCTATTGTGGTCCCATTAGGTGATTCATTTTGTCCTATTTTCTTTTTGTGAATGAGAACTATATTGTCTTTAAAATAGATTTTTAAACTCTTCTTAATATTTTGGAGTCAAAATTATTAACAATGAAAAAAAATAACCTATTGGTGGGAAAGATAAATCAAAGCTACTGTAATTGGACACTTGAGAGTGACGGAACTACAAAAATATGTGTCAGTAATTTGATGACAAGTTGTGGTTTATCAAACTCAGGAGTTGGGTTAAAGGAGTATACAGAATGATATCTTTGTAAAATATTTAAAAGATAGAATTATTTTAAAGAATGGCTTTAAAGCTAACCTTTAAAGCATACAATTTCTATAAAGGTACTTCAGAGATATAGTAAAACTTTAATGAATATTTCAATTTCAAATGTGTTCTTTTAAGGTTTTAAAATATTTTGGTTTAAATGCTTCCTTTAAAGTTTTATGGCTATAACTTAATAATTATAACCTCAAATATACTATATATTTAAATTAGTATTGCATTTTATGATGCTAATACCTGAACTTTAGTTTTTGATGAAATAATATTTGTTAGTTTTTTGTCTTAATTTTTAATGTATGCAATATATTTATCCCACTAAACTTTATCCCACTAAACTTTCACTTTTACTAACAGTTTTGCACTCTACTATTTTTAATTTAACAAGTCATTATTGGACTGATTAACAATAGTTGGAAATATCTGGTTTGTGAATTGTTTAGGATAGACAACTAGAAGTAAATATTTATCAGAGGAGACAACTTGGGTCCTGTGCTCCCATTGGCATTTCTTTGGAGAACAGTGAGGGAGGTATAGTCAATTCTCATTATTTCAGTAGTTATGTCCTATAAAGTCAAAAGGAACACTAAATTAGCCAGTACTAAATCACTACTCCTTGGGGAAATACAATGTTAGGAACTTATGAGCCTCTGGTCACATTATTTTTGTCAAGCAATCGATATATCACCTTGTTTTATATGTGTTTGTGTTTGAAGACACCTGATTTAATATATACTGATGATTCATTAACACTGAACTCAGTGGCCAACAACAATGTATTTCAAGCTTGAACAAAGCCAATGTCACACAAGCCTATTTTCATTAAGGCTCACTACAGCTTTCTAGTGGCTAAGAAAACTAAAAGGTACTTCAACCATATGCTTGGAAGTCATTGTAATGAAGAAAGTCAAGAACAGAAAGTACAAATAATAAAACAAAGAAAAACAAAAACAAAGGAAAACAAAAAAATGCATTAAATAAGCCAAGAAGAGGGAAATTAACAAAATAAGTGAAACAAAGAGGCATAATATATTTTTAACTGAAATTCATCTGTGAAAATGGATACCTTTTCCTCACAAGCACAATCCTGTCCATGTAGTAACTATGAAATGTTTTGCTTGAAAAGTTTTTCCCAGTAAGTGAATTCGAAAATACTGAATTCATCAATAGCAACTTTCAATTAAATTTACTTTCTTCTCATTTGGAAGTGGATATTAAAACTGAGTAGACACTTCATTTGAAGAAGTTACTAAACTGAATGTAGATAAGAAAACATAAAACCTGATTTGTTGAATGTTAACATTTGTATGACTACTTGAAGATTATAAATATGTAACTTAAGAGAAAGAATTGTATAAAAAGAGGGAGGCAAAAATTTAAAAAAAAAACAAAAAACTATACTACACCGGGCTGGGGATATGGCCTAGTGGCAAGAGTGCCTGCCTCATATACATGAGGCCCTGGGTTCGATTCCCCAGCACCACATATACAGAAAATGGCCAGAAGTGGCGCTGTGGCTCAAGTGGCAGAGTGCTCGCCTTGAGTAAAAAGAAGCCAGGGACAGTGCTCAGGCCCTGAGTCCAAGCCCCAGGACTGGCAAAAAAAAAAAAAAAAGAAAGAAAGAAAGAAAAAACCTATACTACACCAACAAAATTTTAAACTATACAACACATCCATAATTCACTGCTGAAATCTTTATCTTTGATTTCAGCCTTGCCACTTTCTATACTCCATAAATAAAATTAACTGGACTCATTAAAAATTCTCCATGTCCAATCCACTGTGAATTACTCAGTTAATATACACATTTATTGACCTATATTCACGTTCACATTAACATTTTAAAAGTATGAGCAGGGCACAATGGTTCACACCTGTAATCCTAGACACTCAGTAACTAATGGATTGCTGTTCAAAGCCAGCCTAGGCAGTTAAATCCATGAGACTCTTCTCTCCAATTTACAACCTCCAAACTGGAAGTGGAGCTGTGACTCAAAACTGATTGAGTTCTAGCCTTAAGCACCAAAGCTCAGGGATAGCAGTCAAGCCCCGAGTTAAAGCCCCGTGAACTACCAAAAAAAAAGTATGAGAAATGAACTACAGTAAATTAATATACAATTGATAAAAATGTGAAAATAATGTCATTTTCTTATTGTAACATATTTGAATAAGGTAAAACTATATAAAATTCTGCATTCTTGTATGCTAAAAGTATATAGACAGGGTAGCTATGTACTCTAATAATTTAAAGAGAGATGAGAATACTTATTACAGAGCTAAAACAGCCTTGTCAAAATGAAAGGCTTATCACATATAATGACTTGAGTTCCATCTGCTGCCATAGCAATTTTCATTAATTTTCTTGTATATGGTATGTTTGCCACTTTAACTATTTGTTATTTTAAATAACAGTAATTTGTACCATCACATAATAGTACTTCAAAAAAGGAATTATGACAAGATTTTTAAAAAGAAACTTGCAACTGATAGGGGAAACTGATAGATTAAGAACTCTATTCTTCTTTGTACATCTACTTAAAGATAATAAAAGTAAATTTACAAAAGCTCTCAAATTATTTCTTACTTGTATATTGTTTTCATTCAAAACCAGACAAAGCTAGCAATAAGAAAAATGTAACTTACAACTCTGTAAAGAAAGAAATGGCCAACTGAATTTCTTTAATGGGTTTGTGATATTAAATACCTTTGTGGCATATTTCTCCCTCTTAAAATAATTGAAAAATTATCTTCTCAGTCTCTGCTTCTTTTTAAACAGAGGAGCCTTCCAGAACAGGATAATTCTCTCAGAAAATCAGAGAGAACCCAACATATAACCTTCTACTTTACAAATTTTCTTTGAATAAAGTTCAAACTAAAAGGTAAAAAGGAAATTCTCGTAACAAAGCTTATGACTATGGTTATGAGTAATATGAAAAGTCGTAGAACAATGTGGAATGTTGTTCTTCAAGTATGATAAAAGGGACTCCAAAGGAGAGCTTTGGTTTCTGTGTTGACAAGAACTCTATGTTACTGACGCTTGACTAGAGAAATTTTCTCCTTGCTTTTTATGTACAGTATTTGGAATTTTTCCAAGCATGTGATACTTAAAATTTCTCTGTTTACTAATTTCTGGAGACAGATGAAATTACAGCAGAAAAATCATCTTACAGATAAAGGAAGGCACATAAGCATTTGATTCAGGGAGTCTGTTTCCACATACCAAAAGAAAAAATCACTTAGTTTGCAAAAAAAGATGAAAACAATCATGCTACTAAGTAAATGTAGAAGAAATGCATTTAGATTATTAAAACTTTTAAGATTTACAAGTAATCAGAAGGACAAACCAACAATAAAAAGAAATAGGGGTATAAAAAGTGTGTGTAGATATACGTATATGCTTATATATGTATGTATATATTTGTGTACATATATATGCACACAAATAATGTATGTATGTATACACACATTTTTCCCTATGAACACAAAAAGTCCTTTTTTTAAGGAATACTTTGAACCAGTATGTTAAAGTCAGAGTGGAATGTAGAGTTACACTCACGCAACAAAACATTATCAGATATCTCACATTGTTTCATTTTCCAATCACACATACACTTTGGGAATCTGTCTACCTTGATGTATGTTCTATCTACCTGCTGCTAGTAAAGGACAACTCTTCCATTGTACTTTTTAAGTATGTTCTTAGTACTTTTATTTTTTACCCTTTTCTTGCCTGTAAGATTTGATATCACGATTGATTTCCGAGCCAGTGCATCATTATTTGTTTGAGGACCACCCTCTTTCTACCACTACGTAAGTGAGGTTGCTTAGAAAAAAATGTATTTTAAGGAAACCTTTCTTAGATCACAGGAAAAATCAAAAGAGGAGAAGCCAAAGAAAGAGAATTCACTGAATGTTTGATCAATAGTGTTTGACCTTATCCAGCATTTAATTGATTGTCTCTTCAAATCTTTAAAATGGAGGATTACACTCTCCTGGTTAGAGAGTCTGTTTTACAGCCACTATGTACATTTGTATTGATCATAACTACATTAGGTCATGGCTATCATTTAATGGATAGGTCAGAATGGAAGAATTCATTTCAGTGTTGCACAGAGCCACAGTACATCTGTATATTGATATTTGTCACAATAATGTCAACTAATTGTTTTATTTTGGAATTTTTACATTGAGAAAATATTTTCAGCCATTGTTTATATTCCATACTATTCAGAACCAGTGAAAAATAATCATTTATCATGTACTAATATTATCATGGACGAAATGGTTTTATCTCATTAAAACTCCTGTCTTGATGACATTTGCTGCTAGATTTGAAAAATCTGTTTATAAAGAACTAATTATACTTAAATGATGACACAAACATAGAGAGCAACAGATTTGATTAGTGTCTTTTTAAAGAAGCGATGCCACATTTGCCACTGGTTTTCTTGGGAGAAACAAGATGTGCTCTGAGCATATGGTACAATTGTGGTCACTACTAAACCAAAGTCAAAATGTCCTGGAATAAAACTTACAGAGACAGAGATACAAAGGAACAAGATCTGAGGCTAGTTAGAAGCAGAAAAAAAAAAATTAGAGGCACATATAAACAAAAAATAGTTGGGCCATATGTCCTGTATAGGTCTTGGGGGCCTGAGTTGGGAGGTTTCTAGTCTTAACTTTTCCTCAGGCAAAAAAGTGAGAGGTAGTTGAAAAATAACTTAAAAGTCAGAAGGTCTGGAGGGATACCTCAAGTGGTAGAGCTCTTCCTTAGTCAGTATAAAACTCCTAGATCAAAGGAAATTTCCCCATATTTGTTTGGGAAAATAATATTGTTTTAATGTACATGGAGAAGTCTTCTTTTTTTAAGGACAAATGGGATTCATAGTATGAATGAAACATGTATTGGTGTACAAGTTTGGGAGTGAAAAGAGAAATAGAGCTGTAATTTACAGATTCTCGTAGAATAGAGAATGTATTTTAGCTATTAGATTGCATAATATGCCTGAGCATTTAGGATACAAAGTGACTGATCAAAGCATCTTAGGAATGCTTCACATTTAAGAGTACAATAAGAAAGACATATGAAAATGGAGAGGTACAGTCAGAATAGTATATTAAATACTAAGATTATATAATATCTTTAAATAAAATATTTGACTGTAAAAGTGAGTATTTAAAGTAATCATGT